>NC_050173.1:28185291-28797791 GCF_008315115.2 Sander lucioperca | reverse complement strand
GTTGATTTGATCTCTGCTCCTAATTTCCATTAGTGTGAAAGGAGGCTCTGCAGGGAAACTGCTCATACCAGTTTGTGTGTGTGTGTGTGTGTGTGTGTCTTGTCAGTGCACAGGTATGCTGACGTACCTGCATGGTGTGTCTACATGAACAGGTGCGACTAATCAGGTGGACTTTGTTCTCTGTTATGTTGTGCTGACTAGCAGTTGGTGTGTGTGTGTGTGTGTGTGTGTAAGAATGAATAAAATGTAGATGATTGTTGTCAGGGTCCAAAAGTCAAAGATCATCTTAAAAAATATAAAACAAATGAAAGTAGCTCAGTCACTTTTGCTGATTCGATTAAATGACCAGTTGCCTCAGCTCTTATTATGGATGTCAGATGTACAGCGCAGTCCATAAGTATTTGGACAGATACCTCTTTTATGTTGTGTTGACTCTGTACTCAAGCACATTGGTATTGAAATGGCTATAGGAGTAAAGTGCAAGTTCTTACATTTGAGATGCTGGAACCATACCATTTATAGGACTTTTGCTTGAAAAATGACTTGAACAAGCAATCAATTATCAAAAAAGCTGCAGATTTATGTTTTGTCAATCCACTAATTAATTAATCGAAAAATGTTATGTATGTACGTTCTACTTCAACAAAAGAGAATAATATGAAAATGTAACATAGCCTTATGAAATAACTGATGTGTGTCTCTTTAGAGGAGAGTTTTGAAAATGTTTTAGAGTTTCAAGGGTCCAAACTTCCATCTTTTCATCAAATACTGTATGTGTGTCAGCTGTGTGCGCAGGCTTTATGCAAGACATGCAGTACAAACTTTAGTCTTGTACAGGATATGGCACAATACCTTGCTATCCTGTAGTGCAACATTAGTGTTGTATTATGAATATATGATCACAGCCACTTGGGAGGCAGATGAGGCTGCACATTTTAACTATTAATAACTTCATGCAGAAGCCTTTGCTGCTGCTCTGTTCTGTCGCAGCACTTTGCACTGCAGCTCGCATCTGTTATCGCTCTGAGCAGCAGGCCTTCTCGGTGGAGCCCTGCTGGCTCTAATCTCAGAGGCCTGACAAACGGAGTTATGGTAATGTTTCTCCACTCTTACTGCAGAAGGTGAGGGTGGGTGTTGCATGGTGTTTATTCACGGCCATGACTTCGGCAATGTCCCAGAGAAAGGGCCGCTCACACGGTTCATGACCTTCTGCTCAGAACACCAGTTCAGAATATGTACAGTGTAGTGTCATGCCCTTTCTGCACATGCTCTTTTTGAGAGGGCTCTCCCACTTCTGTTAAGGTCTGCAGTGTGTCTTCATGTGTATCTGTGATGCAAAAATATAAAATATTATAATTCGAAGTATTTATTTTGGCATGAAATTTAAGGCTACAACTAACAATTCAATTCATCTTGCAATTATTAATCATTTTGTCTATAAAATGTCAGAAATGTTTGAAAAACGTCCATCACATTTCCCCAGATCCAAGTGTCCATCGAACAGTCCAAAATATGTTGAAAAATGTTAACAATGATATAGGGCTGGGCAATATATTGATATTATATTGATATCGTGATATAAGATTATATATCGGCTTAGATTTTGGATATCGTAATATGACGTTAAGTGTTGTCTTTTACTGGTTTTAAAGGCTGCATTACAGTAAAGTGATGTCATTTTCTGAACTTACCAGACTGTTCTAGCCTGTTTTGTGCCTTTACCCACTTAGTCATTATATCCACATTATTGATGATTATTTATCAAAAATTTCATTGTGCGAATATTTTGTGAAAGCACCAATAGTCAACACTACAATATCGTTGCCGTATCGATAAAGGAATTTGGTCAAAAATATTGTGATATTTGATTTTCTCCATATCGCCCAGCCCTACAATGATACAAAACAAAAACACAGCAAATACTCACATTGGAGAAGCTGGATTTAGAAAAATTTTAAATAATGAATCAGTTATGGAAATAATTGCTGATCAAAAGTCTGGCGACTAACCGTAGCAGCTCTAATCATGACAAAGCAAGGCACAAAAGTTTTTCACTTACAGTTTTGTTATAAGGCTAAACAGAGAAACTGCAGACGACAAACTGTGGCTTGTGCTTTTAGACTGGATTATCTTATGTTCTTTGTTTTCCTACAGATGTCCGTACCTGGCTGTCCATCTGTCTCCTGCCATACCAGTTTTCGCTGCTCTGCTCTTCCTCTTTGTCATTGCCATGTTGCTGAGGACCAGCTTCAGTGACCCCGGGGTGCTGCCACGGGCTCTTCCAGAGGAAGCCACATTCATCGAGATGGAAATTGGTGAGTTACAGGTTTACAGAAAATGTTTAAAAGATGTTGTTTATTTTCAGCGTACTTTTAAGCACTTTTCTTATTTTCTTAACCACCTAAGCTCTTGTCTTCCCGATATTCCCCTAAAAAATCTTTCTCTATAATATTGAATATTCATGACTGAATAATCATTATTAGTTGTTAGAAAGTTAGAAAAACATCTTTACGTATTCTATATTAATAGTTTAACGTTCAAAAACTCAGAACTCAGATTTGATTTACAGTGACCAAACAGTGTGCGGTGGCAGTAGCTCAGTCAGTAGGGAGTTGGGTTGGAACCGGAGGGTCGCTGATCCAAGTCCCTGCATGGACCAAAGTCTGGAGTGTGGACAGGTAGCTGGAAAGATGCCAGTTCATCTCCTGGGCACTGCCAAGGTGCTCTTGAGCAAGGCACAGAACCCCCAACTGCTCGGGGTGCCTGTTCAGCAGTCGCAGCCTTCTTACTCTGACATCTCTCCATTTGTGCATGTATAGGACCTGAGCATGTGTGTGTATTTCAGGCATGTGTGTGGTGTGTTCTAACTACAGGGTGAAAAAATTGTAATCTCCCCCCTGGGGATCAATAAAGTATAAATTATTATTATTAACTGTCATCATATTCAGAGTCGGCTGTTGAAGAGCACAGAGAAAACCCCCCACAATTATAGAAATCTCTTATGTGAAATATAAAAAAACTGTTGAAAATAATGTGTACGTAGAATCTCATCACTCATAGTAAGACAAAGATTAAGAAAATAAGTGTGTGGCATTTTAAAGATCCCTTAACAAGTTCCCATAAATATTTCCACACAATGTGGCAGGATCACGTGTATGTATTCTGTTTTGTGATAGTGTCAGTACTTTGAAGACTAATCTTAAAGCTGCTAAAGTATAGTCGACATTTTTATAATTGCAATGTGTCAAATGACCATGTGAAATCAAATTTTAGATTTTGACTAGAATTACAAATATACAATGGTTTTGTAAATCTGAAGAATGTTTGTTAGCACATCTATAGATGTCTTCTTGTGAGATTGCAGTCCAGCTCCTCACCTTGAAGTGTGCATAGCTATTATGTGCAATCAGTACTGATAATGCCTCCAGGCACGTATCCCTTATCTGCATCCATTAAAATGTTAACTCAACAGCAGGACATATGGTTATTACAGTTCATGTGCTGTTACATCATGATCATCTAGGTTGTTCTTTTTTGTTTAAAATGAGGTCTAAATTAGGTGAAAGTAGCTCAAGGAAAAGTATTTTGGAGGCATAAATACTTCAGTGAATATGCTAGTTAAGCAGTGAGCAGACAGCCTCAGTCCTGCTGTTTTATTCATGTTTGTTATGCTTTATGTTACTGAAGGTTGGGTGTGCTCGTCCGTGGATGTAGAGAATGTGTGTGTTAGACTGAGCTAACACACACATTCATTACAAGGGATCCTGTTGTCTCATTATACAAAACAAACTATACGCTGTATCATAATGACAACAAAGCTTTTGTAAGATGAAAAAGCCTTGTTGTCTTTAGAAGCAGTGCATCTTTGTTTTTTTTCATGTCCACTCCCTGGGCTGTCCAGCCTCTATTTTATATGTGGAGGGATAAGCTTTTGTCCTGCAATATTTCTGCAACAGCCCTCTCTGCCTGCTCCCTGCATCCTTACCCCCTGTCCCTCCCTGTCTGCCTGTGTGGCTGTTCAGTGTTCACTCTTTGTCTCTGTTCAAGTTTAACGCTGTCCTTCAGCCATCACTCGTGCTATCTCACTCCAGTCGAGAGGCATGGGTGGAGACTGGTCTCGGCTCATGACAGAGGAGGGCTGTAGTAAAAGCAAGGCTGAGGCAGTCGGTCCTCTGAGAATGGGTTAGCTGACAGCCAGCGCTTCTCTCATCATGACTGTGACTCATACTGCTCGCTGGATGACAATGCCTCGCTGGTCTAACTGTGGTCGTGATGACCTATACAGCTCCTACATGTAGTGTGAATGAGGAAATCTCATTGGGAATTATTTATGTTAATAGAGCTGCAAGTAATGATTATTTTGATTATTGATAAAGGTGTCGATTATTTCTTCCACTGATCATTTAGTCTTTTAATTATCATCATCATCACAAGTTCACATAGCCCAAGGTGATTCACATTTAGTTTTTTTTGTCACTTATGGGAATGGTTATACCTTCCTTATTTGGTCGAATGTTTTACATTCGACCAAATACATCTCAGCGAATCTCCCAAAATAGCAAGACATGACCATATGAAGACTATGCACTGAAGCAGCCTAAATGACGCACTTAGTTTAACAACTTCCATCCCACACTCTCTCAGCTCTTGTACAGTATGTTTTTTTTAATGTGTTAGGGTAGCTGTTTGCTGTTATGAGTATGGGCGTAAACAGATAACAGCCTGTGGAGAAGCCAGGTATGGATCTCATTCTTAGGCTGAGGCAGGCATGTGGATGAGTGCTCTGTCCCATCAGCCTGTTAGCCACAAGTCCCGACGGGAAATGCTAATAGGAGGAGAGGCATCCTCTTGGAATATATAATGCCACTAGCAGACAGGGCTTTGCTACCCGAGGGAGGGGAATCATCACCTGTGAGTGATGACTCATTAATTTATTCTCTGCTGGTTTATCCTGAAATCCACTAATCCTACATTCAGTAGATGTATAATGCAGAGCAGTTTGTGCTGTCAGATAAAGTAAATTTCACAATCTTTATGTCCGTGGATGTATTATGGAAGCTTGTAAACGTGCTAGTTCCACTGATTTATTTACACAGAAACTGTTTTGTTTTACATAACAGAGAATGTTCATTCAGAGCTTAATACAAATGATACAAATGCAGCTTAGTTTATGTTGATTTGTTCCTCTACTCATCTCTGAACACATTCTCAAGCCCAGATAATTTCATTTCCACAAATACCACATTCCTTATCTTCATTTATTCCCAGAAAGTCAAATGAGCATGCTTGCTCTTTTCCATTATCTCCACATTCACGCCATCGCTATGCAGCGTTTTAATGGTAGATTTCTCACTAACAGTTACTCTCCTGAGAGATTCCAGCCAGCAGCCCTCTGGTCATTAGCCAGCCTCTCTACCCTCTTGGCTCCTGCAGTGCTACATAATCAGAAAGATCTGGATTGCCAAGAAAAGTGAACGTATGAGAATTTAATTTGGTTGGTGACTGCAGAAACAAAACCATCACACCTGAAAGATATTTCAGTGTTAGGAAGGTTAGTTGAAGCCCAAACAAAGCCAGACACTGTGTTATAGTGTTGCTTTTAAATAATATTAACAGCTCAATAATGATTTCACATAAATCCACCATCATCAATACTAGTATCGAGCCAATGTTGTCATTCACTGACACCCTCAAGGTTCAGCTGTCAAGATTTATGTCCCATTTTTTCTTGTCCTTGTCACTGAATATCACATTTCTCACTGCCTGTTTAAGACCTGTACATTCTAATGCAATCCAGTGCAACAGGGCTGCAAGAAATTGTGGAGCTTATAATGTTCATTATTTCTGAAAACACTGTCAGAGGTGTTAATTTGTGGACATAGTTTGTGGTGGTGGTGTATGAGATTGTGATTAGATGACACCTTTTTTAATAATTTATTGCATTTCCAAGATTGCCAACACCTGCTAATAAATGTATTTTTTGGTTTCCACAGAGGCTGCCAATGGGAACGTCCCCACAGGGCAGCGACCCCCACCTCGAATCCGCAATGTTCAGATCAACAACCAGATCGTCAAGCTCAAGTACTGCTACACATGCAAGATCTTCCGACCACCTCGAGCATCTCACTGCAGCATCTGTGACAACTGCGTTGGTAAGAAATGTCCTCTGATCTGATGTAAAGGCTTTGCAAAGTGAGAAGACAGCTCATTGAAATCAGTTTTTCAGAAATAGAAAGGTGAGTAGTTTTTGTGGGGAAAAATAGCTTGCTGACATGATGATTATTAAGCCTCAATCTCAATTACATCTCTGCATTCATTTGTCACCATTTATAATTAGTTTATAAATAAATGTTGGACTAAGCAGACAGGGTACAAAGGTTTCAGAAAACTGAATCAAATGGGCTGAAAACTTAACAGCAAGTGTTATTTATGGAATGTGCTTTGAATTATGAAGTGTTGTTTTTACTTTATTTTATTTACCTTTTTTTTAACCAGGAAAACACTCATTGAGATTAAAAATCTCTTTCAAGAGTGTCCTGGCCAAGACAGGTAGCAGTACAACCACACATAAATACAAACACAAAAACACTAAAAACATCTGAAACAGCAAATCCCTCAAAGTCAACCACAATCCTAAACACATCAGGCAAAACATCTACAGCCAGATGTGGCTCCCTCCAAGTCAATCAACATCCTCTTAAAAGTGACCAATGAGACCAGCTCATTAAGTTTCATGGATTTCTGTAACTTGTTCCATGTAGAGGGAGCAGCAAACTTAAACGCCTTTTTCCCCAGCACAGTTCTAACCTTTGGAACAGACAGAAGGGAAAGATCCTGGGAACGAAGATTGTAAGTCCCGATACTATTTACACTGATATACTGTAGGTCAGAAGGTAGGATGGAAGTAGACCTAAAAGTGTGTGTGTGTGTGTGTGTGTGTTCTCTCAACCCTGCAGAATAACACTGATTTGGCTTCTGATTGAGGAATGCGTCTGCAGGGAGTGTAGACTCATAGGCGATATGAGAGGAGACAGTGGAGGCTCAGTGAGGGAATAAGCGCTCAGTCATTGTGAACACTGGTTCATCTGTGTCCACCTGCTGTAGAAACACACACACACACACACACACACACACACACACACACACACACACACACACACACTCCAAGCATGACACAGCAGCATGCCTGTCTTTTACTGCAGTCATATCTTTTTCTCCTTAATCTTACGTTGTATATAGCGGTCTCTATCTATATAAGTCTCTCACAGAATATGCAGCATAATAAAAAAAAAAAACACTTGCTTCACAAATTATATTTGTTTGTACCTG
The DNA here is from genome assembly GCF_008315115.2 of Sander lucioperca. Classification (NCBI taxonomy): domain Eukaryota; kingdom Metazoa; phylum Chordata; class Actinopteri; order Perciformes; family Percidae; genus Sander; species Sander lucioperca. The sequence continues at coordinate 28,790,462 of NC_050173.1, read as the reverse complement.
GAGCCTTCTCTGGTTAATATATTATGAGATGTCTGGTTGGCTATAGTCTATGAATACTTGGACAGTTGTTTTAGCTCTGTATGCAGCACACTGGAGTCAAATTAAACAATAACTATGAGGGTAAAGTGCTCGCCTGGCTCCAGACCTCTGAATTGCTGCACACATCTGATTTTTCCTTCTCAAATGGACAAAATAGCAATTTCAAGCTAGTAAGTGCTTTCAGCTTTAATCAGAGGGTTTTGTCCACATTGAGTGAACAGCATAAAGGATTATTGTCCTGCTGCAGTGTACATAACAATCTAAAAGTTGGGGGTTGGGGACAAGAAAGAGTCAGGGGGATCACCAAAGTCAGCAGGACTCATCATATGGGGACAATGAACGGTTGTACAAAATGTCATGACAATCCATCCCTTAGCCTAGTTGTTGAGATATTTCAGTTTTAACTAAAGTAGTGGACCAACCGCCCGACCAAAATCCCTAGGGCGATACTGCTGGCGTGGCTAAAAGAAATATTAGGACTGTATGAAAAGTGATTTCTACGCTGTATGTGAAAATATGTATGTGAACACCTAAAGTCAGCACTGACACTTTACTCTGTAAATATAAAAATGATCGATTTATTTTGACCTTTTATCTACGAGCTGCTTCACGTCTTTCGCTTCTGCTGCGATGTTTACTGTATATTGTTGTGAAACTCCATCCAGGCAGTGCGGCAGACACACCGCTGCACTCCCTGCTGTCCGTTTGACCCTGCCCTGCTTTCATCTGGCTCTCCTCCAAATCATAGCGGCAAAGAGGAAGTGATCACTATATTTAGACTGCAAGTTTACAGAAGCTGATGCACAAAGTTGTCTTTGACAGAAATACTGGTGTATTTTTAACACTTTTGATTTTCAAAAGTTTCTGTTGCTAAGAAAGTTGTGTGCGCAGCCTACAATATATTTTACATATTTAATGGTGACTTTTTTCTCTTTTTCACAGATCGTTTTGATCACCACTGTCCATGGGTAGGCAACTGTGTGGGCAAGAGGAACTACCGATTCTTCTACATGTTCACCCTGTCGCTCTCCCTGCTCACCATTTATATCTTCACCTTCGACATCATTCATGTGGTGATGCGTAAGTATCCTGTCAGTCATTTGTCCAATCAGAAGGAACAAACATGTAGGAGAATAGTACATGGATAGATAAAATAATGTGACAAAACAGGAAGGACGACCTGTGACCTGTGACACAAGCTCACTAGCTGCTTCTATTGTATATGCAAATGCATGTGCTGAAACTATGACCTAATTCAGACCAGGCTTTTCCTGCAGCGTGACATGACACGCAACAGCAGCTGACAGCTTGACATGATTCCTCCTTTATCCTCATCCTCCTGCTTCCTTGTTCTACCCAAAGCAAGACAGAGAGACAAGGAAACAGTGTGTTTCTTTTCAGGATAATTAGCTCTGGGCTTGTTGTCTTAATACTGGTGTAATTGTGCTTTCAGTAGAGTGGGATTTTTATAGTGTCTTCTTTTTAACATCTCTGTGTTGCTCTGTTCACAGGTTCAGTAGACAATGGCTTTTTGAACACTTTGAAGATAACACCTGGAACATATCCTTTTAAGCTCTGACCTCAGTGTACACCATAGAAAAAGCTGCTGTATGGGCCATGTTTGCCTTTCCTAGAATAGAAGATGGAAAAACGATAAATTTCAAGTATCACAACCCGATGGCCGTTCCCCAAACCTCTCCCCGAACAGTGATTCAAATAATAGCTTAGCGCCTGTAACCTGGCACAGCAGGCCTGTCAAACTTGGATTTCTTAACAAGTCCTTTTTTTTAGACTTTCCATAACCAAAAACACAAAAGATAAAATAAAGTGTTATGAATGGAATAAAAGTAAAAAATAAAGTGTTTTGCTGCTCTAACATAAGCAACCCCGGCCAATGTAACCTGAGCTAGCGTTATATATGCCTAAATCATAGGTTAGTTTTCATCCTAAAAGCTTTTTTTCTTGTAGCATTGAGAGGAAACATACTTCTGAAAATCTGACAGGGTGATGTTAGAACAAAATAAAAGTCCTATCTTAAAAACTTTCCATATCATACTCTATACTGTACGTACACACCGCCGCCGACTTGAGCTGCAAAGAAGCTCTGGCCGCCCTGGCCGCCCTGGCCGCCCTGTCAAGGACGCTTGTCAGAAAGTCCGGGGAAGCTGTTTGACGCTTTGGCCGCTCTGACGTAGCAGCATTCTATGTTCGATCATGGAAAAAGCACAAGCAGCCACTGCACGGCCAATACACTGACACTAGAAACCTTTTATAAATTACATATATAATGACAGAATTTGTATTGGTTGTTGGTCGCAGCGGTGTCTGTTAGCAGTTAACTCGCTCGTTAGCCACTGAACCGCAGCAGAATGCAGGCAGAGCGAGCAGCCGCCAGCTGTTGATCCGTGCAGGACTTCACCGTGAGCGGACTGTTTAGAGACCATGTGACCGGCAGGTAACGTTAACTGGTCCCTATACGCAAATATCATAAATGATAGGGAACCCAGCAACATTTCCTCCTTTTTCTCGGAACTAATGTTTTGGTAGGAACGAAAGTTTACATCGTGTGTTTCTCTGGAATCAGCCAGCGCGAAGGACATCTATATTCCGATTGGTTGCCGCTGCTTGCCGCTGAACCGCGTCATAGCTCATTACCATAAAGTTGACCTACTTTCAACTTTCTGATTGACGCTCCGGTCGCTCAAAACGCCCAAAACGCGACGCCGACAGATTTTACGCTCCTTGCAACTGAGAGAAGCCGGCTTCCATTGAAAATGAATGACTTCCGGTATCTTTAGAAGCTCAAGTCGGCGGCGGTGTGTACGTACAGTAATACTTACCAGTCAGATTCTTAACTGGTGAGGATGCTGACTTTTTTCCTGGTACAAGTAGCTTTAGCCACATTTGTTTATCAGCACAATAACATCAAGTGCACATTTAAGAAATGCCCCTTTTGCAAGATTTTTGTTTCATAACAAATCAGCTGGACACTTTAAAAAAACATTAGGAGACAGCGTTGTCAACCAACTCATAGAGCCGTCGTTAGCTTAAAGGGGAACTATGCAGTTTTTTGAGCTTAATTTACCTTACCTGAACAGCTTCGGAGTCATTGGAATGGTTATATGACTTCTTTCAGGTTGAATGGTGGGCGTCTCGCTCCCCCCTAGCGCCTGTGAGCGGAAAAACCACCCTTGCAACTTTCGGCTGGCGAGCCGCCGGCCTCAGCGTCAGGAAGTATCGCGTGATATCAGGTCTCGCGATGTAACAAATTACACATACGCCCATTCAGGAACCGGCTAACAAGGTAGCGATGGAGTTTTTCACACTATCGTCATGGCTGAGCCGGCAAAAAAGAAGCAGAAAGCTAGGAAAGCATTGTCGGAGGAACAGAGAAAGAGGAAACGGCAGACTGACCGAGTGATGAGTCAGACACAAGTAAACAGAGGAGCTGCCAAATATCTATTCCGAAGCTGTAGGGGGAGCTCTATAGAGAAACCTGCGAGCAAAAAGTGAGAAAACAGCGAAGAAATGGCCAAAACTGCATAGCGCCCCTTTAATTAGATGGCTAGCTCCAGCTGATAAAATATGCTAGTGTCAGTTGTCATTTCAGCCCTAATGAGAAACTGCTTTCAATAGTAATGCATATGTACACTAACTAAGTGGGTGCAGGGCTTAACGAATGATCAGTTGAAAGTAATTTGAGATTATTGATGGAACTGAACTAAATTTCCAACCTTTAGCTGGCCGTCACTGCATTTAATCATGGTGCATAATTGTCTGCCATTCTGCCGTCACCTGCTGTCCAGTGTGTAATTAGTGACCACGTATCCGGCAGAAAACATCTGTTGCTGTTTTCTTAACTCGGGTCCACTGTGCTGGAGGTGTTGGTGTGTTTCTTCACCCTGTGGTCAGTGGTGGGACTGACCGGCTTCCACACCTACCTGATCTCTCTCAACCAGACCACCAACGAGGATGTAAGTGCATCTTACTGCATGACTAATGCTTTCACATCTACAGTTTGTTTTAGGTATGAATCATCCTGTGAAGCACAATGCTAGACTTTGCATCTAGTTTGTTTAGGTTTTATGCTGTCTTTATGCAAATGAACCATGAGTTGTGAACACATGGACCAACAGGATTAACTCATTGTTTTGTTGGTCTAGTTTTTCTCTAAAATTTTCAAAATCATGCTCTCAAAGACTGATCTTGGTCTTACCAACTAAAACTCTTGGAAAAAACACCTGAATACGGACCAACCGGTCGTGGCAGATGGCCACCAACCAAGAGCCAGCTTCTGTCCGAGTTTTTTCCTCGCCGCTGGGTACAGTTGCTCTTGGGAGGAATTGTTGGGTCTCTGTAAATTATAGTGTGTGTGGTCTAGACCTACTCTATCTGTAAAGTGTCCTGAGATAACCCTATAGAGTTCATGTTGCGTTCTTTACAAGTGAACTCTCATTTACACAAAAATCCAGATGCATTTTTCACACTTTTCGTTTACATTACATTTACATAAATGTGTCTCTGTTGGCCAGACCACAGATCTGATTGCAACATCTTGGTTTTCCAGGACCACGTGTAAATTGTTTTCCAGCCAAAAAACACCAGAAGAAGAATAACGTGCACTTTTATTAGTTTATTTACACTAACACTTACAGTTTTGCTTATATATAAAAAGAGATCCATGCATTTACACCTTTTCATCATCTGGCTAGAAGCAATGAAATGCTTCTTGGTTGTATTCCGCTTTCAAAAATGAACAGATATCTCTTTGATCACCCAACAAGTGTAGACGGGAGAACTGAGACAGAAATATTTAGGCACTTTTGGTACTGCTGATTGGTGCTCATCTGAGTTGCTACCATTATTTTCACCTATCCAAACAATATAACCTCATATCACTGGTGAATGTACCATAAATGTCATGTTAGAGCAAAGTCCTCCCCCACTGATCATTTACAGATGAGATAAAAACAGTGCAGATATATCTCTAGACCTCACATATTTAAGACTTTAGATAAAGATTTGTTTTAAAATTAGATTTAGATTAATGTAATCGTCAAAGTTATTTATAACAGTATATAATAATAGAATATGTGTGTAAATGTTGTGATCAGGCAGCCAGGCTTCACGTGGCTGGAAAACAAACCCACATCACAAAGAGGTAAACAGTACAATTTCTAACACTACAAAGCTGTTTCCTTGACAACGGCTCGGCCTCTTTCATCACTGAAGGACAAAGGGCTGGTAAACTGTAGCTTGTTAAACAATGCTATTGCATTGTAAACTATTGTAAAGCAAATACAGAAAGTGTTGAAAGAAAACAGAGAAGAAAAAACAACATCTCAATACTTGGACTCATCCCTGCTCACCGAGCTGACGTACTCTTAATGATCTAAAAATATGCATGAAGAGCTGCTATTCCTAATAAAAACAATGATCGAACTGAGCAGAATTAAGAACAAAAACAGACCAGCTGGTTTCTGACTCAACTTGTCAGCTACATTTAGAAGCTTGTGAGGCTAAATGAGGAAAAAAGTATTGATTGCTAGATCATATTTCCATTGAGTCATTATTCAGACAACACGCACGCACGCACCCACGCACGCACGCACGCACGCACGCACGCGTGCGTATATTCAGGTTGATGTGAAGCAGAAGATGAGTGGTGAGAGGGAGTCATTTATGTTGTTACTGTGTATACTTTATTGGAGGCCTTGTTAGCCCAGATCTGCAATGCAGAGGCTCTGACAAGAAGCAGGGAGCAGCAGCAGCAGCAGCGATGGTGGTGGGAGGTTCTAGATGGCTGAAAGCAAGAGAGTGCACTCATACTTTGTTGTAATGATTAATTTATAATTTAACTTTTTCTTTCCTATGGGGAAACTGGCCTCATTTTTTTCATGTACTAGTAATGAAGCTCTGCAATGTCCACCTAAAGTACAGTGTAATGTTGCTCCAGGAGTTGAAACAATCACTGTCAGCCCGGCTGCTTCGATATCTGTGATTGGCCTAATAATAGATGCATCGATACCTGCAGGGGATGGGCACGCTGCCAGAAATACTGCTGTGGCAGAGATAAGGGGAGGTGGAGGGGTTGAGAGGACGAGAAGAGGAGTTAGAGATGGGGGAATAAGGGCGAACAAGAGAAGGCACCTTGAGTGTTGTAGCTGCTCTGGTCTCCCCTTCAGGATAACACAGGCTGTGTCTCCTGCACACGCACGCACACACAGAGTACACTTAGACATGCAGTAGTAAAGTACCTTATGGGCAGACTGTTGACCTAGATCTACTGCAACCAAAGAAAAGCTGTTTTCTTTGAGTCGCCGGACAGTCAGTCAGTACAAACTCATACTGTGCACCTTAACTTTGTTATATTTAGGGGTCAATTATATATGTCAATCTACAAACCCCAATTCCAATGAAGTTGGGACGTTTTGTAAAACGTAATTAAAAACAGAATACAATGATTTTGCAAATTCTTTCCAACCTATATTCAATTGAATACACTACAAAGACCAGATATTTAATGTTCAAAGTGATAAACATTGTTTTTTTTTTTGCAAATATTCACTCATTTTGAATTTGATGTCTGCAACAGGTTCCAAAAAAGCTGGGACAGGGGCATGTTTACGACTGTTACATCACCTTGTCTTTGTAGTGTATTCAGTTGAATATAGGTTGAAAATGATTTGCAAATCATTATATTCTGTTTTTATTTTATGTTTTACACAACGTCCCAACTTCATTGGAATTGGGGTTTGTAGCAATCTACTTTTTCTGCATGCATCTTGGGTAAATAAGAATATAATCTAACCAGTATTTGTAGTTTATTTTAATCCATTACTTCAGAAATTATGATGACATCATTGCTTATTGTGCTTTTCAATGGTAGAATAACAAAAACGATTAAAATATATATATTTTTAAATGCAGTAACTCTGCTTAAAATCATGTTTGTTTCCTTGATAGAAATTATTAATAAAATTGTATTTCAATCTTTACTAAAAAGAGCAATTTTGTTTTACTGTCTTATCTTTGATTAATGTTCAATTATAGTGCTATTAACTTTAATATATATTAACTGTAAATAAAAAATATATAGATGACATTATTTTTTATTCCATCCAAAAAACATGCAGAAGAGGTGGGGGTTTTCAGCACAGAGAAGAATCTGTAGGTATTCCTTCCAACCAACCTGTATGTAACCTGAGAGAGTGGAGATCCCAAACATACCAGATATGTCAGGCTGGATTTTGTGGACATGTATAAAATGATGCACAAGACATCTAGAATATTTTCATTTGATGTATCTGTGCAGCCATACAAAGTGTGAAGTCCTGGGTTTGAATATTTCACTCACTGCAAACAACGTACGAATATGAAACAAGCCAATACATAATATGTATATGATGCAGTCAGTGTGGAATAAGGTGATTGTTCCATCCTTAAGAAAACCGGATATTTCGTCTCCTGTTAGCTGCCAAATAATGCGTATGACTGAAAGCATATATGCAGTGCAGTGTGGAAGGACGTTATTTATTGCTGGGGGAATCCTTTGTATGAATTCTCTGAATCTTCAATGAATTATTAAAGCGGTTGTAATCTCGTTGCACTCGTTGGCACCCGTCGGCACCCGTCGGCACATCGAGTTCCCATTAAACCAGGAATCATTAAAATCCTGACAAGATCCTTTTTAGTAGGTCAAAGCCAAGCCTGTGGGAACAACATCTAAAAAAAAAAAAAAAAAAAAAGGAATTGTGCTTTTGAATAAGGTATAAGCACAGGGAAAATCAGGGATGTAGTTTGGGAAGGATTGCTGCTCCAGTGATGAGTGTTTTGATGAGTGTTCAAAAACATCTTGTTTTTTCCCAGATTAAAGGATCCTGGTCGGGAAAGAACAGAGTCCAGAACCCGTACAGCCACAAGAACATCATTAAAAACTGCTGCGAGGTGCTCTGTGGGCCTGTGTACCCGAGGTAACTCTGTCAGATTAAGACTTGCACTACACAGAATGCTTCTTTCTTGTTTCTTTTATTGTCATTTTGTCTGGATTAAGTTGATGCTGTCTTCCTACTGTTATCAGTGAGTTCTGTATCAGTGCATGTGATAGATTAGACTTTTAGATTTGTCCCTCTCCTACACCTCGTCCTGGCGAATAACAAGCAGGATGCAGTTAGTGACTGATTGCCTTGTCTCGCTCTCCAGCGTCTTGGACAGAAGAGGACTGATGCAGGAGGATTCATCTGTTTCTGCAACGTCTGCTGCACCCTCCTCCTTCAGCAGCAGCAACCCAGTGTCACAAACCACGGTGAGTGGACACACACACACACACACACACACACACACACACACACACACACATACACTTCTCTGGCTTTGAAGTGGATTGAGGCTGCAAAGCTCAACAGTGAATACAGAGCAGACGTGAAAAAACAGTCTTAAACCAATTACAGAAAGTGTTGGAGAGAAGAAAGGAGGTGTAAGGAAGGGGAAAGTACTTTTATTATCGAAGTGACATTGATAATCCATCTTGAGATGCATGGATGTGGAACCATTTTGTGGCTCTTTACATAGTTGCTGCTGTTGATCCATTTATAAGTGTTCATTCTATTTTTGGCTAATAGATCATTAGCCATGTGTGCACTACTTTTTCATGTTAAAATAAAATCGTGGAGTCTCTCTCCTCAGTGTTGCTGTAGATAATGTTGACATTAATATGTTTCATTGCTACTCAGGTACTGCAGAACGTAATGTTATTAAGCATTACACAGTAGAAATTATAGTTTGAACTATTTTATATTTCCAGAATGGTTATGAAAAATCCAGAGTACCCAAGAGTGCTTGAGTGTTTTTGCACACTTGTACTACTTTCATTACTTTCATTTGTATTATTATTATTATTATTATTATTATTATTATACAGGAAAATGATAAAAGTAACATTTTTGAATGTGTTAAATTGAAACTGGTTTACAGCAGGTTCCTGTTCTGCAGCACATAAGAGACAGAATCAAATTACCATTAAAAAAAAAAAAAAAGACAAATGACAAAACAAACAGCTACACAGACATTACAGAGAAGATGACTTTAAGGTGTGAGCAAGATAGTATATAAGATTTAAATCAATGGTTGCGGGTATGTCCTTTCAACAAATAGTGTTTATATGTCTGTTTGAAATGTGTAATATAGGTTATTGCTCTAATGTAATATGGGTTATATTTTTTCTGCCTACAGAAAACCACAGCTCCACTCATCCCTAACGAGCACACACCTGATGATGCCAAGCCGAGCATTGCCGCTTCAGCAGAGACGAGCGCCCCCCCCAAAGACGAAGTCCCTCCTGCTCCAAAGGTCCCGCCCCTGGCTTCACCCGAGACGGATGCAGAGGCATCCATCGTTAAGGACAAGGCCCATTAGCTGCATGAGGGGGTGGCTCTCGTTGTAGCCATTTCCCCCTGCATCCTGCCTGGTCAGGAACTGAAACATTAATAATCAATGTGTGATTACTGTGCGGGTGACTCAGTTATTCTCCGACGCCCGCCCTACATTCCACCAGAAGAGGAGAGTTTCTGCAGCAGCTCCTCCTCTTCCCTCTTCTCCTCACCAGTAGCTGCAGAGCCGTTTGATTGACACCTACTCCTGCTGCAGGGGGAGGGATTTAATGGAAAGTCAGCAGCTTCCTCTGTGTCCTGAACACTGCATGGAAAAGACACGCAGGGGGAGAAGCTGCTGGAAGAACTGCAGAGAAAAAAAATCTATGCGTATGAATTCCCCACAAGTCACCTGTGGGTCGCTCTGATTGTCAGTACTACTTTTGTTCTTTATTTAAAATTGCATAATGACATTTGTTGTGAGAGGCCAGTTCAAATATACTCCTTGCAAGTGTCTGGCAAAGACAATATTACTTCTGGACATGTATAAAACGTCATACATAGTTTTCTGTTGTGTGCATATTACATGCCCTATGCAAACCATGGGAAGGCTGGACAAGCAGCTTTTAGATGAGTGTGGACAGAAGGGTTAACACCTGATGTCCAGGCAGGGGGAGGATGTGCAAATCCTTAGCTTGAGATATCCTAAAGGCTCCTTCCAGAAAAGTCTAAATCTACCTTGTATTCTGATATTGCTGCATCAGTACTGTTGTTACTTACGTGCATCTTTTTTTTTTTTTAAAGTGATCCAGACCAACGCATGTCCTTCCATTTTTATATATCACGGATGTAGTGTGACGTCGGTGCTCTGAAATAGATGAAATTGCTGGACGCACAGATAAAGTCTTGTACCCAGGAGACGCTCGGCCAGAGTCCCATTGTCTGTGAGAGAAAGGGCCTGACTTCTGATGATAGTAGGCACAAGTAGTAACAGTGCCTTATCATAATGCAACTTAGGACCAACAGAGAAGGCTTGAGATCCGTTCTAACCACTGATACTGTGTTAAATGAGAAATGCCAACGTTTATACACTTAATTAGTCTAGTGGTTCCCAACCTGGAGGTTAGGACCCCCATAAGGGGTCACGCGATTATTTAAGGAATAGACATTTTGGGAAAAAGCTTATTTGCTTTCCTGCTGAGAGTTAGATAAGAAGATCGATACTCTCATGTCTGTATAGTAAATATGAAGCTACAGCCAGGAGATGGTTAGCTTAGCATAAAGACTGGGAACAGAGGGAAACAGCTAGCCTGGCTCTGTCCAAAGGTAAAACATGAGCCTGCCAGCACCTCTAAAGCTCACTAATTATTATGCTGTATCGCATTTGATTATTGTGTACAAAACACAAAAAGTGTATTGTTTTTACAGCTGGAACTTTCTTGACTTCCTGTCATTCTCACACTTTGTTTTTGTTTTTTTGTACAGATTAAATTAAAAAAAATAGCTTTAGAGGTGCTGGAAGGTGTATTTTTGAACTTTGGACAGAGCCAGGCTAGCCATTTCCCTGTTTCCAGTCTAATGCTAAGCTATGCTAACCAGCTGCTGGCTGTAGCTTCATATTTAGCGTACAGACATGAGAGTGACATCGATCTTCTTAACTAACTCTTAGCAAAAAATCTAATCAAAAGTGTATTCCCTGATAAAGTATTCCTTTTAACAGAATAGGAAAAAGACAAATTTCAGCTACATAATACTAAAATGTGTGCTTTTTCTCTTATGAAATACTGTGAATATTTCCCCTTAGAAATTAAAAAAACAAAATACAATCTGAGAAGAAACAATTACAATTACAATTGAACTGATCACTGCTGGTAGGCACATTACATTTGTGTGTTTTAGGGGGACACAGATCTGAAAGGTTGGGAACCACTGAATTAGATCTTATGAAGCAAAAACTAAGCAAAGCCATTGTTGAACTGTACATAGATTTAGAAGGTAAAGATGTACTGAAAACCTCTCAGCTGTTTGGTGAGGAGGAAAGATTGCAGCAAAGTTTTGTTTTTTGAAGCATAAGTTCGGCGTACACCTCCTGCTAATCACACCAGAGCTGATCCTCCTGAGTCCTCTCTCTTCCTGCAGTCTTCATGCCTCCTCTTCCTATACAAACATATTTTAACTCTTCTCCTTCTCCTTGCATCTTCGCTGTAACAGTTATCCCTACATTACACCCAAGGCCGAGGCAGCCCCCCCAGCCGTCTGTGGCAGGCTCATTATCGCCGACAATAAAGCCGATGCAGAGAGATCTCTCTTCACACATCTGTGTTTTTCAGCCTTTAATATGGCTTGAGAGTTTATTTTGTTTTGGTCACAGATCGCTGGACGAGAAAGGATCCACACAAAGGAAAGAGAGGGAGAGAGAGAAAGTGAAGGTTATTCTTAGTATTTAAATGATGTTAGCTGATAGCGAGGGTTTGTAATAGTTATTGTGTTGTATGCAAGACAGAGTTAGTGTTTGTGAAATATACTTGTGTGTCAACAGCATTGTATCAGACTCTGGAATCTGCCCGAGATTATTTATTATAAAGACTCCCAAAGGTCACAATTTCTCCTTAAGATTTTATTTGCCAAACAAAGAGTGGAAAAGGAATGTTATTGAGATTGTTTGCAGCTGTTTGACTATTTTCATTGTACCATACTATTGGTGGAGCAGTTTAAATCTTAAATTATTAGACACTTAGTTTAAATAAGTTATTAGACACTTTGACACTTTGGATGATAAAAGATTAATCTAGACCATTTTCCCATTATTGTTCATCTATGGAAGATTTTCTTGATTACCTGATTGCTTACCTGATTGCTTGTTTGGTCTATATGATGTCAGAAAATAGGGAAAAGTTGACATTAAGTCCAAACACCAAATCCAAAACCCGAAAATATTCAATTAAATATTAGAGAAAATTTACATTTGAAAAGCTGGAACTAGCAAATTTTGGGCATATGTGCTTTAAATAATTGTTGGCAATACATTTTCTGTCCATCGACTAATCAATTAATTAGTTAATAGTTTCAGCTCTAGATTAATCTACACTCAGATGGTAAAAGGAGAGATAAGTGACACATCTTCATTGGGAGAAGCTGCAAAGTATGTGGCAGTTTTTTTTCGTGAAGTATAAAAAAAAAAAGTGTAACTGCTGAGTATTTGTTTAGAAAACTTTCCAATAACAAGTACTAATCCCAAACCATTTTTTAAACTCCACTTACCGGTTGAACTTTCTTTGTGGAAAGTATTTTGAAGACAGTTTGGTGTATTTGATCGCTTTGCGTTGCTGTCACCGAGAAGCAAGAATGTATGTGATTGTTATTCGATAAAAGGAACGGGAGATTTTAAAAGGGACGGCATAATGTTTAGCTCTAAAGGCTTTGCAGACTGTAGATTCGAGCTGAGCTCTTGTAGGATGATTCTTGTGTTAAAATGCCAAGACGTGGTCAGATCTGAATGCTCTGATCAACCTATTACATTGCATTATGTATACAGATACAGTACTATACCATTGATGGAACTTGTTATTTATGTTCACTTTGTTAAGTATCAGCACTGTGATTATATGTATTTCACTCAATTTACTTCACTTCTTTTTACATGATCAATGTGTCTGGTAAATAAACAATATTGTCTTATTTGTCATTTAAAATAATTTTTTTCCGATGGGAGTTAGGTCCGTGAACATTTTGATAGTTTTTCTTTTTTTTTGACTTTTTAACCAATAAAAGAATAAATGGAACTAGAAAATGCATTTCCTGCAGAAAATGCTTGTGAATGCTGAAAAGCTAAACTGGATTACTGGCATAATTGCATAAGAAGAAGGTGACGAAGTGAGGGGATGAAGGATGCAAAAATAAAGGGTTAGAAATAATAGAGGTTCAAATGTTTTGCCTATCTGCGCCACTATTTCTTTACAGCAGACAGACAAATTGACAGAGAAAGACATTAAACATATACATATGGAGTGATCGAATCATAAGTTGACACCTCTAAGAACAGGTGTAAACGCACTCAGGACACACACATATATAAATATATACATAAAACAATAATACATTCATCATTAATAATACATTGATTATTGTTATTATAAATACACAAACACAAATACACATATACTACTGTATAAATAATGAACATAAATCAATTGTAATGTTATTGTTCATTTTCACTTCCGTTATAGAGTTGCAGCCATTAAACATTTCACACTTGTGAGTTAGTAGAAAGAAACTTTAAAAAAATAGAAAAATACAGCAAATAATCATTTATACACCTTTCAAGACTGTAATTTTAATAGATTTCTCATTTCTGAATTTACATCAAATCCCCTCTAATATGTTTTAGACCTCCTTTTACAACTTTCACAGCTATTAGTTTGTAAAACAAACGCTTTAAAAATAACTTATTTTCATCATCAGTGACCTATGTGTGTAAAAAATGCATTTTTCAAGCATGTCCATGGGCAGCTATAAGGTTACCGATGTCCAGACATCAGTAATTATTTCCTTAAAAGTCTCTGCAACTGAATGATGTGAAACCTCTTGGAACTGACAGTTATGTATGAGCTATTTGTGCTATTAGTAGTTTCAAAGTGCTTATCTGTAAAATAGTATTCAATGTTGGAAAAAGTCATAGTATAGTATGTTGAAAATAAATGAAAAAAGTCACAGTAAAGTATGTTGAAAAAAGTGATGAAAAAGTCACAGTATAGTATGTCGAAAAAGCTCAAAAAAAGTCTGGAAGAACATGCAAACTCCACACAAAAAGGCCCAGTGCTAACCACTGAGCCACCGTGCCACCAAATACAATACGTTGAAAACAGTCATGGCATTATTTGTCGAAAATAGTCATAGTATAGTATGTTGATAAAAGTGATAAAAAAGTCCTAGTATAGTATATTGAAAAAGTCATAGTCTAGTATGTCTAAAAAAGTGATAAAAAAAGTATTTGTATAGTTTATCGAAAAAAGTCTTAGTATAGTTGAAAAAAGTGATAAAAATTCAAAGTATAGTATGTTGAAAATAGTCAGAGTATAGTATGTCGATAAAAGTGAAAAATAGTCATAGTATAGCATGTCAAAAAAAGTCATAGTATAGTATGTCGAAAATAGTCATAGCATGTCAAAAAAAGTCTTAGTATAATAGTCAAAAGAAAGTCAGTATAGCATGTCGTAAAAAGTCATAGTATAGTATTTTGAAAAAAGTTATCGTATGGGGGAGCCTGGTTAGCTCACCTGGTTGGGCATGCGCCACATGTATTGAGGCTCAGTCCTTGTTGCACCTTTGCTGCATGTCAATCGCCCTCTCTTCCACTTTCAAAGTACGGTATTTTGAAAAAATTCATAGTATAGTTTGTCGAAAAAAGTCATGAAAAAGTCATAGTTTAGTTTATCGAAAAAAGTCATAGTATAGTATGTTGAAAAAATTAACAAAAAAGTCATAGTATAGTATGTCGAAAATAGTCATATTATAGCATGTCAAAAAAGTCATAGTATAATAGGTCGAAAAAAAGTCAGTATAGCATGTCGTAATAAGTCATAGTATAGTATGTTAAAAAAAAGTGATAAAAAAGTTATATAGTATGTCGAAAATAGTTATAGTACAGTATGTTGAAAAAAGTAATAAAAAAGCCATAGTATAGTATGTCAATGAAAGTCTGGAAGAACATGCAAACTCCACACAAAAGTCTTAGTCACGCAATACACATCCATTATAAATGCAGAAAAAGCCTAAAAGAAGCACTAACTGCACAAAAACTGTATAAAGATATCAAAAAGCTGAATCATTTTCTGATAGCTTAAGGTTTTGTGAATAGTTTAAAGTTCGAATGATGTCTGTATTTAAAAGTATGTGGGAGGAGTAGCATTTCGAGGTGGAAGAAGCCTGAAGAGGATTTGAAGATTTCTCCACTGACTTTCAATGTAAAAAGAAAAAAGGTTAATATTTTAAAAAGGTTTAATACAAGCACACATTTCCATAAAGAGCTCAACATTTTGATATTTGAATGGTTTTTGTAGCTGAAGTATACAGAAGTAGTAGGCGACCGAAATTCGTATGGAAGAATTGGATAACAATACTGTAAATGCTGTTGAATCAGCTTTCACACAAACACCATGTTTTTTTCATTTTAAACCAAAAATGAAAAAAAAAAAAAAAAGAAGTCTCACAGCAACTTAAACATTGTTTATTAATTTACTGGTGGATATATGAGACAAATGTATTCATGAAAACAGTAAAAGTATGATAGCATGAAGACTCTCTAGAGTTAGTATGCACAGGTTGAGATGATCTTTCTACCTTTTATTTGTATCTTTACTTTCTGATCATCTAAGACTGAAATGTCTCCAACTATTGGATACATTTAATTGCCATTACTTTTGGTGCAGACACTCATGGTCCCCTGAGGATAAAATTTAATTACTTTGCTGATCCCTTCACTTTCCATCTAGTGCCACCATCAGGTCAAAATTTTAATTTGTACCAGTACAAACCAGTACCAGTACAATACAATCACGTGCCAAACAAATGACATTCCCACCAGCCTCAGCTGTGACGAGCTAAACCTAGAACTATAACTAAGATGGTGAACATGGTAAACACATCATTATCAGCATGTCAGCACTGACATTATGAGCAGTCGTGGAAAGTAATTAAATACATTTACTCAAGTCCTGTACTTAAATACAATTTTGAGGTACTTTTATTTTACTGTTTTACGTTACTCCACTAAATTTATTTGATACATTTAGTTGCTAGTTACTTTAAAGATTCACATTATTAATACAAAATTAAAAAGAAAAAACTATCAATGAATATAATCCAAGCGACACAAAGGTGAGATTTGTCTCTTCAAATTGCCTTGTTGTTGAAAGCTGCCAAAAGTGTATTTTTACTTACTAGCTTTTTCCAGACCTTTCAACCACATCTCACAGACTACACCAGGGGAGTTACATTTGCTGAGTTGTCATGGAGATGTCTTCCATACTTGGATCATGTGAAACTGTTCCATTTGCAGTTGAAGACAGTGAGATGTAGTTGAAAACTCTGAACGCAAGCTACTAAGTGGGTTTTGAGTTAAGACTAGTTAGTCAAAAATATTTACTATTAATTATCCAGGAATCATATAGATTTATAATAATCATCAATTCAATTAGTTGATTACTTTCATTGATTTGCTTCAGATAAAACATTTAACCCTCCCGGTGACCCGAAGTACAACACAAGGGGGAGGGGGGGACCCCGAAGCTCAACGCCAGGCCAATACAAAACGTCAAATAAACTGGACGGGTCCCGGTGACCGGAAGGACAACACAAGGATTAAAACTGCACAACAAAAATGAGAGTAATAATACTATATCAACATCTCAGTGAATCAGTATTTTTATTCAAATTCTATTTACAACAACTGTTAACAACCTCCTCTTAACGTGTAACATAAATCAGTGAAAAGTACACAAGTACACAAAGCAAACTACTGAAAGTTACAATTCAAGTTACATGAAGAATATATTGAAAATATTTTACATTCATATTTGTATGAGACTGCACAACATGAAAACATGTATTATTATTATGTGTGTCTGTGTGTGTCTCTGCGTGTGTGTGTGTGTGTGTGTGTGTGTGTGTGTGATGGTGATGTAAACAGGATCATAATGAAGAGAAAAGAGAACACCTTTAAATGCTTCAATGGTACCTTACATTAGCGCCCTATATATAGAGAGTATGGCCAACTCAAATCATGGCCGCCATATTGGATACCAACGTCAGATGACTCTACTGTGTAACCCTATGGGGCGAATATGCTATCTTGAAATAAATTGGTTATTATAAATAGGCATATACATGTTATTATCAACATTTGTCAATATGTAAAAGGCCCTTACAGAAATATTCCAGTGTATATTTACCTTCTATATCGTAAATGGGCCTCTAAAAAATGCCCATTGTAGTGAGTGACCAGTCGCATAATAAGTCTCTGAGCAGTGTTTACCTTTCTAATGTCCGCTAGCATACGTACAGGCTAACTATAGCCAATTAGCTTTGTGTGTAACGGAACAAAAACCCACCCATCTCGTAGGAGCGAAGCTTAATATTTAATTCAATAAAATTATGGTACAAAAGGAGCACTAACGCCACAGGTCTTATGTTGACAACGTGGACACAGATGTAGGAAACTCCGAAGGCAGTCGTAATATTTACCTAGCAGGCTAGGCTAACGCCGTTGTGCTAATGTTAGCAACCGTCGCCGTAGCGTTAGCTAGCTGTCTGAATTTGTGAAAAGCTGAACAACATCCCTGTCCAAGCTGTGTTTCACTTTCCCTCCAATATTATAATATAAATAATATAATTATAATAAAGACACCTGGAGACCAAAAGCCATATGACTATGGCAAGATCACAAGCATTTAGGTACATGGAGTGCTAGCGAAAAAGTTAATGCTAGCATAAGGCATGGCTAACTTCAAACTTCATTCATTTCTAAAGCAGTGTTAGAACTTTTTTGACAGCATGGTACACATTAACGATGGTATTACTATATTTGTCCTATGTCATTTGTTATCATATCGAAGAGAGAAATTGACATTTACCTCACACAATAATGAACAGCTCCCATACTTTTCGCCTTTTTGGTACACGGGGGGGACTTGTGAAATCTTTTGCCGCTTCCCTGTCTTTCATTGCAGCCAAACGCGCAACAGTTGGGCATTTTTTCAGTGATTTATGTCATTTTTAAAAATAATTTATTATATTTTTCCACTATTCCCTGTACTATTTCAATGGGAATCAGATGAATGTTGGTATCAAACATGGAGTCCACGAAACATGTGAAAACCTCGGAACCAATCGCATAATGGGATAGCTCAGAACATTCAATTCTCTAGTTGGCCATACTCTCTATATATAGGGCGCTACCTTACATGATATCCTCAGGAGGAATCAACAATATGACGGGCATTTAAACAGCGTACTCAGCAGACAAAGAGAAACTGGGCTGCTTGCTCAACAGCACACGCAAACTGTGGGAAACGGAGACCATCATGTTCATACAGTATTTGAACATTACATTGTTCCTATCACCAATCCGCTCTCTTATAAGAGTCCCTGAGAACCAGGAATAAAAGAAGTGTTTTTCCATCACTTCTCAAGATCCTTCGTCCACCGTGAGGTCCTGCAGCTGCTCCTGCAGAGCGTCCAGCTGCTCTGTTTGCTTCTCTTCTTGCTGCTCATCTTTCTCTGCTTCATCCTGGAGTTTCTCGTCCGTCTTTGGCTCCTCACGTCCGCTCTCCAGGTTCTCTGAGCTCTCAAAACAGCCAGAGTCCCTCGGCTCCTTGTCCTCCTCTTCTGGCTCTGACTCGTCTTCAGCTACATGGGGCAAAGAGAATCACATTTTAATACTGAAATATAATCCATCCTGGACTCTGAGAGATCCTTAAATTGTGTTTAGTGAGACAGGTGTTGTGTGAGCTGTGAACAAATACAAAGGCACCAATCCCCTAAATACGGTCTTACTCTGTTTTGTATTTCGTTTTTGTATTATGTGTTTAATTGTGTTTAAAAAGTAATTTCTTGTATAAGGGACACTGGGAATAGTAATGTTTGTGTTGCATAAATGCAAGTAGATTTCCATCTATGTGGGTAAATATAAATAAATAAATAGAGTTTATTCATTAGAACTAGTTTTCTGTTGAATAGGGGTTAACTCTACTCTTAGATCTTAGTTTTGTGTTCCTAGTTCCGGCCTAGTTCATGTGGTAGTGGCTACAAAACCAGCTTAACAGGTTGGATTGTTTTTGACTGCTTCACTGTTTTTTGACTTCACTGTAAAACCAAGTCCACAAAAAAAGTTGACTTTTAAAATTCTGCAATGCAGTGATACAGAGTTATTGAATGTTTCAGAATAGTCCATCTTTAGAAAATATGATGCAGCTTCTCATTATAAATCAGCTTAAACTCAAAATTATAGTATATATAATAATAATAATACATTTTATTTATAGGCGCCTTTCAAAGCACTCAAGGTCACCTTACAAGAAAAAACAATATACTAAGTTGAAAACAATATAACAATCATTCATAAAAGGTACAATGCATATTTACAAAGCAAAAAATCAGACCAGCAATTGATGTGAACATATATACAGTGATCAAAGAGAATAAGCCAGTTTAAAAAGGTGTGTTGTTAGGTGAGTTTTGAAACTGGAAAGACAGTTAGTGTTGTGGATATTCGTTGGAAGGGAGTTCCAGATGCAGGGGGCTGAGCGACTGAATGCTCTAAGCCCAAAGGTGGTCAAACGGGTGGAGGGTTGAGTGAGGTGTATGGAAGTGAGTACGGGTGGGTGTGTTGATGTGAACAAGATCAGTGAGGTAGAGAGGATTGAGGTTGTGAATGGCCTTGAAGGTGAGAAGCAGGATCTTATAATCAATGTGGTATTTAACTGGGAGCCAATGAAGCTGCTAAAGAACGGGAGTGATATGATTAATAGAAGGTGTTCTGGTGATGATGCAAGCAGCAGAGTTCTGAACCAGTTGAAGTTTGTGTATGGATTTGCAGGGAAGACCATAGAGAAGGGAATTACAGTAATCAATGCGTGATATAACCAGGTTATGAACAAGAATGGCTGTGCTATCAGATGTGAGAGATCGACGGAGGCGATTAATGTTGCGTAAATGGAAACATTGTAATTTCCCCTTGCGGGATTAATAAAGTATACATTATTATTATATGCAGACCGAGTGACATTGTTTATGTGTGCTTGGAATGATAGTGTGCTGTCGAGGATGACACCTGGACTCTTGACCTGTGGAGAGGGGGAAACCAAGGCGTGGTCATTGGTGAGAGAGAAACTGTCAGTTTTTGAGTGGATTTGGTGTCAATGAGGAGAACCTCAGTTTTTTCACTGTTGAGTTTTAGAAAATTACCAGAAAACCAGGATTTGATTTCTGCTAAGCAGTCAGAAAGGGAGGTGGATGGGTGGGAGGGAGGATGTATGTTTGGTGGACAGGTAGAGCTGGGTGTCATCCGCGTAGCAATGGAAATTAATTTTGAATTTGCGGAAGATGTGGCCAAGAGGAAGCAGGTAGATGATAAACAGAAGGGGCCCCAGGACAGAGCCCTAGGGAACTACAGTAGTGACAGGAGATGGATGTGATTTGAAAGTATTTAGTTGAATGAACTGAGTGCGCTCAGAGAGGTAAGATTTGAACCAGTCCAGGGGTGTATCAGTGATACCAATGGAGGCTTGTCTGTCAAGGAGGATATTATGAGAGATGGTGTCAAAGGCTGCAGTCAGATCGAGGAGGATGAGGATGGTTAGTAGTCTGGAGTCAGCTGCCATCAGAAGATAATTAATTATTTTAACCAGTGCAGTTTCAATGCTATGGGAAGGGCAGAAACCGATTGGAATTGTTCATAAAGGTTATTGTCGAACAGGTGTGCGTGGACCTGAGATGGAACGTTTTTTTGAGAATTTTGGATAGAAAGGGTAAGTTAGAAATGGGACGGAAGTTGTTGAAGTTGTTGGGGTCTGCACTGGGTTTCTTAAGTATAGGGGCTATTGCGGCTGATTTGAAAGCTGAGGGAACAATTCCAGAGGTGAGAGAGGAATGAATAATGGCAGTTATTAGGGAGGAGAGAGAGGGTCGGGGCCGAGCATTTGAGCAGGAAAATAAAAAGGCAGTGGATGGAGAAGAGGAGAAAAATGGCAAATAAACAAAGATTCTGTCAGCAAGTGCCAAACAGAGACATTCCTGCTCACCTGTTGAGTATGCCCAAGGAACAGGCCTTATGTTTAAATGAGGGTGGGTGATTGGTGCGTAGGGGATTTGAATTCCTAACCTCTCGCTCTGAAAACCAGTATCAACCTTGTGGAGCTACAGCTCCTCTAAGAAACTTATGTCTCTAATCTCCAAAGCATAATGCCAGAGTACACATTGGCATGTTAACCTAGGACATAAACTAATGAGCTGATCATTTCAGACAGGTGGGTTGATGCTCAGAAATATCTAAAATATGCAGGGAATGTGTACCAAAGCACAATGGCTGATTAAGTATAAGATGATCTCCTTATAACTATTGGGGCTTGAACTCACAACATTTGAGTTTGCAGGTAAGTGCTGATCTTAGTGAGCTATTGTCCAGGTGATTACACCTTTAGCTATTGGGGCTATATTTTATTGAGTCAGCCTAACATGACTTTCCTAAACTGGAACTGGACTGATTGTTAATCTGAATCAGGTGTGTTAATGCAGACACATTTAAAACAAGCAGGGCAGTTGTCCACAGTTCAATGCCTGATTAGATATACTGTATGTATTTTCATCTTGCAACACCAGGGGCTCGAACTTAAAACCTTTGACGTCGTAGGCAGGTGCTGATCTCAGGGAGCTATTTCAGTTTTTTTTTTTTTTCAGTTATGATCACTATGACACTTTTTTCAATACTTTTAACAACTTTCCTAAACTCTTAACACACCAACACACCTACAACACACAATTGACAAAACAGTTAATTTCATGCTCAAAATCACACATTGAAAACTAAACTCTAACACTAATTTTCAAAATACAATAATTCACTAACACAATACACTATGTCTACCAAAACAATGCACACATGTCTCAAAATCAAATGATTCTTCCAAAACACTATCACATGTTCTCTCCCAACAGGAACATTTAGTCAATCATAGCACAATGTCATACAAAACACTAATATCAGATGGAATTACAGAAACTGCATTATTTGATATGTGTCAGGTCTGCCCTTATACAATAGACAATAGTGTATTGTATTGATCATAGATTACACTGCAGTTTCTCTTGAAGCCTCTCTACATTTTTGTTTTGTTGGGTTTAGTAAATGCATGCATTTTGTTTCTTTTGCTGCAGAAATTCAATACAAAAAATGATTGACCCATCTCAGAGTAGCTTTATAAAATGTACGGTTTACTGTATGAAAAAAAGAAGACAGAGACAGAATTGTCCTGGTACTCGTCTTCCTCTCACTCATGCAGCAATTTTTCTTACTTTCTTTGTGTTCATCTTTATTGTTCCTTTTCCACACAAAATCAGCCCAAATAGGTCCTCTTTTACTGTATGTACTACAGTAACATATGGTCATGCAATTGAAAGAACCTCAACACCTGCGTGTGTTTCCTAGAAGGGAATCAGCTGTGATTGATCTATCTGCATAACTCAATCAGCTGTTTCTGTATAAAATCCAGGGGATATATTTGTGTTTCAATTTACAATATGAGCAGCTGTTCACTTTGACTTTAGCCTATAGGTTTAGAACATGATGTTATCTGTTCTGACATACAGTGTGAAAGCATTTGCAAATTGGTCAGTAAAGATCCATTGTTTTGGTCTTGGTTGAGCTTGTGTGTAAAAGAAGTTCAAGCTTTTTAAATTTGTGTTAACTGTATGCATTTTGTGTCAAAGCAACAAGAAATGTGTTAAATGTATAGCCTACACAGACGGATGTTGTGCTAACTGTGTTAAGAGTTTATCAAAGTTGTTAAAAGTATTGAGAAAATTGTCATAGTGATCGGAAAAAACTGTAACATTTCTTGTTGCTTTGACACAAAATGCATACCGTAACTGTATGCATAAAAGAAGTTCAAGCATTTTAAATTTGTGTTAACTTAACACAAATTTAAAATGCTTGAACTTCTTTTAGACACAAGCTCCACCAAGACCAAAACAATGGATTTTTATTGCCAAATTTACAAATGCTTTCACTCTGTATGTCAGAACAGATAACATCATGTTCTAAACCTTTAGGCTAAAGTCAAAGTGAACAGCTGCTCATATTGTAAATTGAAACACAAATATATCCCCTGGATTTTATACAGAAACAGCTGATTGAAGTTGTGCAAATAGATCAATCACAGCTGATTTATATCTAGGAAACACACTCAGGTGTTGAGGTTCTTTCAATTGCATGACCATATGTTAGTACAGTAAAAGAGGACCTATTTGAACAATATACTGTAGATGAACACAGAAAATAAAAAAATGCCTTCACGAGGAAGAGGAGTACCAGGACAATTCTGTCTCTGTCTCCTTTTTTTCATAAACCGTACATTCTATAAAGCTACTCTGAGATGGTTCATTCATTTTTTGTATTGAATCTCTGCAGCAAAAGAAACAAAATGGTGGTCAGGTTGGCTCAGTGGGTAGCGCAGGCGCACATATACTGTATTTGGAGGTTTATGCCTCGATGCAGAGGTCCAGGATTCAAATCTGACCTGTGATGATTTCCTGCATGTCTTTCCCCTCTCTCTCCCCTTTTTCAACTAGCTGTCCTGTCAAAGCCCAAAAAATAATCTTTAAGAAAAAAAATATGCATGCATTTACTAAACCCAACAAAACAAAAATGTAGAGAGGCTTCAAGAGAAACTGCAGTGTAAAACACAATCTATAATCAATACAATACACTATTATCTATTGTATAAGGCCAGACCTGACACATATAAAATAATGAAGTTTCTGTAATTCCATCTGATGTTAGTGTTTTTTATGACACTGTTCTATGATTGACTAAATGTTCCTGTTGGGAGAGAACATGTGATAGTGTTTTGGAAGAATTATTTGATTTTGAGACATGTGTGCATTGTTTTGGTAGACATAGTGTATTGTGCTAGTAAATTATTGTATTTTGAAAATTTGTGAGTTTAGTTTACAATGTGTGATTTTGAGCATGAAATTAACTGCCAATTGTGTGTTGTAGGTGTATTGGTGCATTAAGAGTTTCGGAAAGTTGTTAAAAGTATTGAAAAAATTGTCATAGCGATTGTAAAAAACTGTATCTGAGTGATGACACAAGTGGGCCTTACAACATCTAGTAGACAAGGGGCAGGATTGCATGAAAATGCAGAATTTTAAACTACTGTAAAAAAAATCATTTCTCACTAGAAAATTCTGAGAATTTGTTTACTTGGTTAAGACAACATAGAGACGCCTGTAATATATTATTATATTCACAAAGATCAGAAAATGACAAACTGATGTTTAAAGATGCTCTTTTTGCATTGGCTGCAATGGCATAGATGAGAACACAATTCCAAAAAAAGAAATTTAATTCATGTTTTGAGATAAAATTCAGAAATTTTGCACATTAAATCTACAGTGATCTTCAAATGTTGTGAATGTTTTCCATCAACATCAAAGATTTAGTTTGCAAGAAATTGCAGAATTTGTTTACACTACTGTATGCAGTAAAATGTTTTATTACACTGTGGGCTCAATTTTTGATAAATCAAAAATCTGAACGGTAAATTTGTGAGAGACAGTCTGGAGATGAAGTTCCCCAAATTTGGTGTCAATTGAAATAAAAATATGGAGTTGATAGGTTTAAGAAGTTTTGCAGTTTTTGCAAAAAGTAGAGTGATGGACTTCAACATTGCTACTGGTAAAAGCAGGAAAAGTTTCTGCTCTATTGGGGCTACCGTTCGACGTAAGTTGTGACATTGTAGCAAATATAGATAATTTGTTATGAATGTTTTAAGTTTAGGATTTTAGATGGCTGCTGTAGCACCACCGTAAGGACTATTGGCAGACTGATTAAGTTTGGCACAAGACTTTTGGTGAGTTTGTGCATGGGAACATGGATTTCTTAGGAAGAAGAAGAAGAAGAAGAAGAAGAAGAAGAAGAAGAATACCGGCAAAAACAATTTACTGCAGCATCATTATGAAAGATTATTGCAGCTTTACAGTGTGTGCACCTACAGTCTCTCAGCAGTTCAGAGGCATTCAGGATTTTGGAGCGCTTGTCTGGGTCTGTGATGTTTAGCTCATTGAGGTGAGACTCCTTCAGTCCTGCAAAGTCTTCCAGGCTCTGAAAACCGTGCATGGACAGCAAAGAACTCAGCTCCTGAAACACAAGAACATTAACACGAACATTTAAATGGATATCCATGATTATGATGTAGTCCTGCGGCAGTGTAACACACATTGTTATCAGAAGGAATCTTACAGTAAGACCGATGCTGTCCAGAACCTCCTCCAGGGTTTTGGGTTTGGATTTGGAATGGCGGTTCTTGCTATTGCAGCGTCTCCTTCTAGCTGGGGGGCTCTCATCAGGCAGCAGGTTGACGTAGATGAACTTAAAGGAGCCCATTTTGTTATTGAGCTTTCCTGTCCAGGTCCCCACAGGAGGCTTCTCAATGATGTAGATAATGTCTCCTTTCTGTAAGAGAGATGAGAGATGACGCATGAACGCCAGGCTTAGTCATGATGATGTTATCAAAGAGAAGATAAAGAACATGTATGAAAGAATGAAGTTTACTATATACTACTACTATACTTATATACTATAATTGTAGTTTATTAAATCACTATAAATATAACTCTTTCTATGTCCACACTCTTCTGAGTTGACTTCTTGATGAACCAACATCTCTCCAATTACTCAAAATAATTATCACTTGCGCAAAAGAAGAAAAAGTAAAACTGAATAAACACCAGACATTTCTATATCTTTTAACATACCTTTCTCTCTGTGTAATCTTGTATAATTTGCAACGCAGTGACACAATTACTACTGTAATTCTAATCTTATTTTGTCAAACAGACAGTGAGTAACGGGTTGTGTAGTTCAAACTCTGCTTCGAAGAATAATAATCAAAACGACCCGTCTTGTTTCACTCGGTTAACAAGCTCCCTGGAGGACGACTTGTCGAGAAGGCAGAAAAGGCCGAGGGCCAAAATAGAGACAGCCAGGAAGACTTCCCCCCGGAGACTTACTTGGAGTTTGAGTGACTCCACGTCATAGGGGCTGGGAGTGAAGTCAGTGTGGACCAGAGCTCGACCACAGAAAGGTCCGTTGTAAGAGACGCCGTTCTCCTCCAGCCTCATGCTGTCTCTCTGGCAGTATCCACTGTCCAGGCTCTGTCTGTCGCTACCTGAGGTGAACAGATAAGAAGCAGAGTCACATTCATCCTGAGCCTTCAGGTACTTGTGGGTTTGTTTTTTTTGTTGCCTTTATGTCCACAGGTTTTCAACACACTGCAATTATAGAGAGTGTCAGTGTTTGAGAAGGATGTTGATGGGACATTCTGAGCCTTACTTATGTCAGAAATTGAATTGCACTGTCAATATTAATGGATTTTTGTCACTCCTATTTTTTCTTTGTCTCACTACTATTTGAGGATAATCATGCTCTAGTAGGTTTTGGAACTACAGTTCCCATAATGTTTTTGGGGAAGGAACCAAGAAAAACGCTGGGCCACAACTTAAGCCCTGTTTTTTTAAGGCTACATTTGTTTACATTTTGGCAAATTGGTGCCAGTAGAAGTATGCTGAATTAGCCATTAGAAGTTCCTGTTTGCAATTACCAATGAATCAACAGGCAACTATTACTGGATAACATAAAACTTAGGCTATGTTTAGACGATCTGAAGAGAAAACGCAAAAGTGGCGTTGCGTTCTCAATTTTTATTCCGCGTTTAGACGAGAGGAGGGGGAAATCTGCGTGAAATTCGATGTAGTATGTACGCCAGGTGGCTAGGTGGCACTGCCACACAACACCATCAAGTCCGCGCGCCTGTGTAGAACCAAAGAAGTTCTAATATGGGAAGAAGTTCCACTCTC
Organism: Sander lucioperca; assembly: GCF_008315115.2. Classification (NCBI taxonomy): domain Eukaryota; kingdom Metazoa; phylum Chordata; class Actinopteri; order Perciformes; family Percidae; genus Sander; species Sander lucioperca. The sequence goes on along the minus strand of NC_050173.1, from coordinate 28,763,421 downwards.
TCGATACTTCCGGCTTCTGAACTGGTTGCAGTTCCACTCTGATTCCATATAGGGGGCGCTCACAGGCGAGTGCAGAATTCACCTCCGCGTCCTCTTCCTCCTCCTCTTCCTCCTACTTCTTCACCTCCACGTCCTCTTCCTCCTACTTCTTCACCTCCACGTCCTCTTCCTCGGCCTCCTCTAATTCTCACTCTTCTCACTCTTCCTGCTCTCTCCATTGTACTCCACACAGACAGCTCACCTGTGGCTTATTTATAGTGCTTAGGCTGACTGCAAAGTGAACTAATTATCTAAAACAGTTTTCACATGTGACAGTGTGCCAGACAGTTTGCAAAATAGTGTAATGAATGAATGAGTGTAAAGCAGTGAGTTGTGTTTACAGTTCCGCAAAAAGAGTGCTGTGCAGTGGATTGTACCTACAGTTTTGCAAAGTGTGTGTTACAAAATTGCAAACTGAGTGCAAAGCAGTGTTTGTGCTTTTAGTTTTGCAAACTCAGTGAGTGGTTTTGCTATAAGTATTAATAGTTTTAGAAATTGTGCTATGACAATCACGGTTAGGGTTTAAGCATTCAGAAAAAACTGTAATAGGAAGTGAAATGGCTCTCCGTAGACTGGCTCTGGTACTTCTCTCCTTAGTAGCGCGAAACCAAAACATGTCCAAGCGAACAACAAAAGCTGACAATTTTGTCTGGACAGACGAGGAGGTGGAGTTGCATGTTTGTCTGATGATGACCGACACAGTCGACCGTGATAAGCCACAGCACAGCACCCACAGGAGCACTACCAATATCCTGAGCCTCGCAGCCCTTCAGCCGCTGCTTGAGATGCGAGAGGCAGCGGGCAGAGGAGACTGAAGCAGACCCTCCTCTGCCCGCTGCCACTCGCTCTCTCTCTTTCTCTTCATCCGCAATGTTGTAGCCTACTCTGGCTCAAATGAATAGCCTACATATGGTCATCGAACTATAACAACCGCGTTTTTACCCTGTAGACGGGAATGCGACGGTGGAGTGTTTTTAAGATTTCGACTCTGGAGGGTGGTTTCACTTTTTTGCGTTTTTAATCCCCAAAAACGCCGTCCGCGTATAAACGAACGGCACATCTGACAAAATATTATGTTGTTTTCACCCGCGAGCATCATCGTGTAAACAGGGCCTAAAATGTGACTTTTTTCAGGCCAGTTCTGGAGTTATAAGAAGCACCTTTTTTTCCTATGATTACTAAGCAGATTTGTGGACGTTTATTTAATAATGGACTTCAGAGATAATGATATCATCAGGAAGTCTTAGTCACACTGAATCTGAATACATGTGCATCATGTCGGTGTGTTTGATTTTAATTTAGTTATGACTTCCCCTTTAACTCTCCCTCGCAGTTTGAAAACCTCTGGTTCCCAGGAATACAGATGTATACTTACTGCCTGAGAGCTGGCGGCTGACGAGGCTGGGCGCCGTGTCCTCTGACCCTGTGGAGCACACAGACGTCCTCTGTCCTGCACACAGATCTGGACGCCAATCAGAAGAGACCGGAGACAGCTCCTCACCACTCTCAGCCTGGAGACATCACAGGACAACAGTGAAGGTCAGAGGTCAATTCACCTTCAGTCCACTCAATTATTAATTAATAAGTCACATAGTGATAAATCTCATTTTTAGCCCTGAAACTGACAAAATGTAGTAAAAGGTTATCAGACAAGTCAAAAATATAACCAAAGAGTAAAAAAATAGGAAAATTAACGAGTTCAAAAATACCATAAGCTAGTGAAAGATACAGTATAGAAGAGTAAAATAAATTACCTTTTAATTTCTTTTACAAATGAATTGATCAAATAAATTTCAAAAAATATTATGAAGCTTACGTTTTGTTTTACATTCAATTTGAATTATTTGACTAACAATGTTATTTATTGATGTATTTAGCTATACTTTTGACTTGTCAGATAACGTTTTACAACATTTTGTCAGTTTCCATAATTTATCTGATCTTTAAAGAAAGGTAAGTTTTGCTTAAATTCTACAGAACTCTGAGTTTTAAATACACAACAGGAGGCCACATTTTTAACAATATAAAGGTTAAATTATAAACATACAACAACCGTATACGGACACATCATTTGCAGTTTTGTGAGTTTAGAGTGCTGAACTGAACGTGGCGTGTACCAAACTACGGTCAGACCTTGAGCCAGTGTTCAGGTTCTTTACTGAAGTGAATGTAGCAATGCTACTCAAGCACTCAAAAACTCTATTACATGAAAGCAAAAGTGCAGAAGTTTTATCAGCAAATGTACTTTAAGTATCTAAAGTTAAATTATTCAATATGAAAGAATGCCCTGTGAGCTATACTACTATATATTATTAGATATTGCTGATGCATTAATGTATGCCTAACATTTGACTGTTGTAGGTCATGTGTTTTGTGTGAAAAATATAGCAGATAAGCGTAGGGGAGACAAATTAGTACAATAATCCCCTCTGAATTGTGGTGGAGTAGAAGTGTAAAGTGGCATGAAATGGAAATACTCAAGTATAAATTGTAGACACTTGTATCTACTTAAGTACAGCACTTGAGTAAATGTACTTAGCTAATTTCCACCATGGAAAATCAAACATTCTGCTTTTCTTTTGAAAACCACAGTACATACATGTGTCCACTAGATGGAGACACTTTCAATCTCTTTGTAACAACAACAGCTCCATGTAAAGATGTCAAAGTGTGTTTTTGAATCAATCCTTTATAGTTCCATTATTATTAGTATAGATGCTGTTAAAGTTTGAAAATATATTTGTTGTTGTTTAAATACTTTGATCATGTAACTGTAACTTAAGTGTAACTATAAATAGGGTTTTACCCCCTCTTCAGCCAGAGCCTTCTGCACCATCTTGGATGTTTTGCGGGTCATGGTACGTGAGATGACGTTGCGCCATTTCTTTCCCAGTTTGCTGCCACTTTTCACTGCTTCCTCTGCTGTTACATCCTCTGCCACCTGAGATGAGAGTTAAAAAAAAAAAAGTCATCAACTTATTTCAACTATTTGTCGACAGGTGTAGGAGTCTCATCTCCTACATCCTCTCATGGATATGAGGTTCAAGTTTATTTAAATAAGGTAAAGTTTGAGGGAATTAAACTTAATTAAATTAACACATTAAACTAAACTTAAACATAAACTAGGCCATTTACATAAATTCACTCTCACGGTGGTTCACAGTGGCATCGCTGTCATGTATTTACTTCTCACATACTAGAAAACCTACAGATTTTGTGGTAATGGGGTTTGCATACACACATACTGCTTATACCCACAAAGTCACACACATACGCACACACACATGCACGCGCACATGCGTGTGGCCAGGTGCTTGAAAACAGTTTCTGAGAGCGTTATCAAACATAACTCTGTCTGCAGCTAAACACCGTGGGCTCAGTAATGAAAGCTAATGATGTTTTCAGTATTTTTATGGAGGCAGTTAGTTGCAACTAATGTACTGTGCCACACTTTGAGTTTTGTGAGGACACAACTTGCAAAGGAAATTAAAGCAGACATGCTGTTAGATTTAGAGAAAACAGAGCATTACTTCAGAATGACAGTTGTATTATACTTTTTAAACGTTCTGTGGCTTCTACAAACTGGCAGCTAGTGGTTTATTTTATGATAGTGAATGTCCATACTAATAACAGAGAGCTGTTTTCTTGTGAGATTTTGACTCTGCACTCAAAAAAAACATGTCAAACTTAACATTTTCAAGGTTTTTGTGCACTTTGTAGGCTCTAATCATGACTTTCTCTTTCAAAACTAAATTGTTTTAAGCACTAAAGTGAAGAGAGTTAACTGTTAAGCTAACTGAATACCCAGACTGACAAACACACAGAGATAAAGAGGGATGTAACCGTTAAATATAGAAATAAAAATGATAATGATTGTAATGTTGAATAAAAATGCCTAAATTATCTGGGGGACGACCTCCTGGTTAAATGCTTGCTGCTTCTGCAACTGTCTGTCTGACACAGAAGCTCTGTGCTTGAGAGACTAGCGGACATCCTGTCTGCATGCTGCTGTCATCTGGGCTCTGTGCAATGCTTCTCGTTCTTACTTCCTCTCTTCTTCTGCTCTGCGTCCTCTAACTTCCACTCAGGGTACACAGAATGCAACTGGGAAGTTAAGTAAACTTCTGTGAATTTTAAAGTGTTAAAACATTTGCCCACATGTGCAGCAGTGTGTTGTATCAGGAAGCACAAACTGTGCACTTCTGTAACTGATATCAATTTGTCCTTTGGTCTCTTCTGGATATATCATTTAGGTTCTGGATAGAATGGTCTCAGCAGGACGAATAAGGAACAATGTGAGGAATTATCAGCCATTTAGGAACTTAACACAAAGAGTTCAGAAGATATCTACTTCTACTTTTCAAAACAGTGAAGTGTTATTTGTCTCATAATGTGTTTGTGTGTTTTATGTTTGAGAGAACTTACATTCTCCTCCAAGTTAAACTCCTTCTCTGACACAACAGGAGAGGTGGGTTTGTGCTTCATAAAATCCTTGAAGCTGCTGGACCTCTGTAGAGTCAGCTGGAACACACAAAAAATTGCATTTATTTTAGATCATAATGAGAAAAGCCCAGAGCAAAGGGCCAACATGCAAACTTTCTCCACAAAGCAAACTGTGTAAACAAAAAGGCATTTCCAGAAAAAAAGTGTCAGTCTGTTGTTTGGTGGTTTTTACTGTAATGCAACACTGATAACGCTCATCTCACAGTTGTACACACACAACATGTTATCTCTTCAAATGTGTGACCAGAATGAATCTGCAGAGGGGTTTTCTCAGAAAGAAAAACTGTCCATGTTGCTCCTAACAGTTATCAAAGATAAAGTCATGAATCTGGGTCATGCTGCAGACTGTACTGTAGCCGCTTCTGAAACATTTGATAAATGTAGTTGAGCAGTTTAGCAGGAAACACAAAAATAATGTGTGGTGAATCATGAGTCCCTGTAATAATTAGTTTGTATTCAAAAGACTGACTTTTAAACTTACCAAAGACACATAACAGGAACAGAAACATTATAAAGTAATGTGTAAACTCAAATGTATTATTGAACTTAATGTCTGTATGAAGATGCATGTGTCTAGATGGGAATGAACTTACTGCAAAATTCTTTTTTCTGAGTTCAAAGTCTTATTAGTCTGATTTTTTTCTTTTTCTTCGATTAATCGTTTGGTCATTAGAATAGCAAATACTGCCCCTCACACTTTCCTGATACCTAAGATGAAATCTTAAATTTTCTCTTTTTCTCCAAATAATTCAATTTATAACTTTACAAAACTTAATCTTCATAATTGAGGAGGTGGAACTGGGGGATTTTGAGCATTAATGCTTGCAAAATGACTTTGATTAATCAATTATGAATAGATGCTGATTATCTGTCATGAACTAATCAATTAATGGAATGATCCTTTCAGCTTAGGTCTGCATGTCACTTGCATATGCTTAGGGACCGTATTTATGGAATGGACCACCGGAGGAAAATAGGGGAGGGTCACGTCTTTTTATTCTTTGTTGAGGGGAGGGTCACCCTACATTTTTTAGTCTAGGAGGGGGGGGTCACCCAACTTTTGTATTCATGAAACAGCAAAATTTCAAAGTGGCTTGTTTGGTGCATATTTTTCGAGGAGCATCTCGCTGCAGTCTGCGGGAAGGCGGGGCATATCCACATCCAAGTCAGTCTCTTTTTTTTTTTTACCTACGTCGTCTCCCCATACGCTCGAACTGACCAAGACGTAGCAAAGCTGATATCCTCTTGTTTCACATTAGATGACAGAAACTGATGTAAGCTAAACACAGACGACATTTCATGCAACAGTGAACTGTAATTGGGCCCGTGTACTTTTTCGTTCATTTGATTTCCGACTTTGAAACGAAAAGAGTGGTTCGGAAATAACGTAAGACTGCTCCGGTGAAAGCCTTGTTTTCATGAGCTTCTGGGGCTAGCTGCTAGCTAGCTCGGAAGCTACATCTGATCATGGCAGGCAGGTTGCTAATTAGCCAATGCTAAAAAGTATGGAAGTAGCCTACTCGTTCCCCCTGCTTTCTATCAATATTCCTCAGTATTTGTCTTTTGGTGTAGTTTGCTAACATACTCGTAGACATGTAAATGAACTGTTTGCGTGCTAGCTAAGTCAACGGTCAACACCTTTTATATTGTAACGTGAAAGCTCAGGCTGCGTTAGCTTCAGCTAAACCACAGCAGCAACTTCAACCCTCGGATATAACGGTAATCACGTAGCGATTTTACTGTATCTAGACATCTGTATGTGTATTCGACCTTTTGAAATACTTAGATTAGGTGTGTTACTGTGCAGGTAATATCCGAGGAGCATCTCGCATGATTGTGAAGTCTGCTGAACCAGACTGAGAGACCATTTAAAGGCTCAGGAACCCTTTGCAGGTGTTTTGGATTAATTAGCTGATTAGAGTGGGACACTTTGAGCCTAAAATATTGAACCTTTTCACAATATTCAAATTTTCTGAGGGTTTTCATAAACTGTAAGCCATAGTCATCAAAATGATAACAAATACAGGCTTGAAATATCTCGCTTTGCATGTAATAAGTCTATATAATTAGTTTTACCTTTTAAGTTGAATTACTGAAATAAATGAACTTTTGCACAATATTCTAATTTTTCGAGTTTCACCTGTATGCTTCTGGTTCACCTGTTAATTGTTAAAGCAAAATCGCCCCTTTGTACATTTGGTTGTGACTGAATTCTTGCTGTTAATATGAAAGTCCATAACGAAACAACACACCATTATACTTTTAAGGGCTAAATTAAATGAAATATGGCTCGTTGACCATTTGAACACATTGTCATCAATATTAACAAGGTTTAAAATGACCCATTTTTCAAATTTGGATGTCATTTCAAAATCAGAAATCAGTAGTAACTACATGAAAACTTCACTGTTGCATGAAATATCGTTTGCTTAGCCTACATCATCAGTTTCTATCTAATGTGAATCAAGAGGCTCTATCAGCTTCGCTAACCAGGCTCTTTTTTTTTTTTTTTTTTTTTTGTCTTCAAAAACCTTTATTATTCAAGTACAGATCCATAAACACATTGAAAACATTAAATGCATACATACCTACACGAAAAAGGGGCACATGAAATTTACATTAAAGAGGTTGTAAGGCATTGTAAATGTTCAGAGTCCGGATGGCTTTCTTATTTGTCAGTCCTTTTTTAAAGTTTTAAAATATAATTTCATGTCATTTTTAAATTGGTGACTAGCCTATTCGGTTTTCTTTCAGATCATTTACATTTATAGATATAAAATTTTCAAATAAAATTAAAAGATTCAAAATAAAAAACATGGCAATTATCCAAATAATTTTCTTCATAGTAAAAAAATTCTACCAGGCTGTCTTGGTCCGTTCGAGCGTATGGGGAATGACGTAAGCAAAAAAAATGGCTGACTTGAAGCCCCGCCTTCCCGCAGACTGCAGCGAGATTCATTCATTCATAGTTGTATTTTTCCTCTCAGTCTCGGCCCCCGCTACCAGATGGGTCCGACCCATGAGTTTGCTGGGGGACAGAGGGAGCACTGCTCCCCTGGTGGCTGAAACGGGTAATTGCATTGTTTAAAAAATGAGTGAAATAATTATGTTTGGCATGACCAGATATTTTATTAATATTTAAAATAACACAAAACAACTAAATGGTGGTAGGAAATACTGATTTCATATACTGCTTTAGTAAAAAAAATATTACCTGGCTGACGATGGGAGCAGCAGGACGCAAAAAACGAAAATTACTGTTGCACTAGTCTGGACATCTTGCCGTGCCAATGTTGCAATAAAGGTTTCCTAAATGCCATGTATATAAATGTGATGTCAGCTTACTAATTGATTGCGGGTTTTGTGTAGATTTGGACTTTTATACGTTTATTCCACTTTGTTTAAACGGCGAAGTTCACCTGTTTGGAGCTGGCTGGTGAATGTGACGCTCGTATCGGCCTTGCTGGATACACCGTATCATTTACCTTTTTGTGGATCTACTGATCGCTGTGGATTACTTTTTTTTTCCGCGTCATTGGATTACGGCAAAATACAGATTTTTTTTCTTAACGTGTCTTAACGTTTCATGGTGTGATTGCACTTTGTTTCTGCGTTTGGAGAGGCATCTCAACACAATGTAGGTCGAACACTGATTGTTCACTGCTACATTTTAGTTGAATTTAAATGTCGTTCCAAGACAGCCGTGCAGCGATTGGATTTCATAAGGGCGAATTGTTAAATTACAGTGTAATTTAAAATCTGCTTTAAAAATAAACATATATGTTTTGGATAATGTTTTGGATAATGTTCAGCTTCGGCAGCTTTACCTATATAGCTAAAATATACAATGACTGAGGAAGCCTAGTGACGAGTCCATAGCAACCAGTTTGTGTGTTGAATTAATTACCCAGTGTGCTTTGCTGAATGGTCTCAATGTTTTATTGTTTTATTTCAGGTGAATACTAGTTAATTACAGGAGTAACTTAGTATTTGAAGTAATGCAGGAAGTGTGCATTTAGTTTCCATGTTTATTGTGTTACCACAACAATGTTAGTGAGTAAATCTACTGAAATGGCCACCACACTATAACAGAGGAGTATGATGTATAAGATGTAAGTCATGGCTGTAAAAAATAAAGGGCATTTGTATATTTTTTGCCAAATGCTAACCAGTACAGAAGGCATCCATAAACCGATAGGAAGGGTCATTCCTCTTTTCACAATCATTTAGGTGGGTCATAGAAACATTTTTACTGGCGAAGGGAGGGTCAAGTCTAATTTTACTAAAGATCCTAAAACTCTTCCGGTGGCGCTTTATACAAATAACTAACAGTCTCTTAAGACTTATTTTGAACCAAAAAGGCCGAAGGTTTTACTCTTTTGCATTACGTTCACATCTAAGTTTCCTCTAACTCTAGTGGAAACTCTTTGTCTAATTTTCCATATAACCACACATCGCTGTGCATGATCTTTGATCGTTGTCAAAACCACAGGAAACGGGCAAAGCTTGAGCATGTGCTGGCAGCCAATCGTGGCAGGCATCTAGTCAGTGCTGGCGGCTGATGGTGTCTGTCTGCATCTAACCTGAAGACCTTAACCACCAGTGCAGTCAAGGGAACAAATGAGGCCATTATGAGTTTTGCTGGTAAATGTGTTTTTCTTGCTACAGTTCTCCTCCCCAAAAAGCCACAAAGCTTTCAGATAAATCAATCTTCTATTACCGCTGTAATCGCAAAGATGCTCTCCAGCCTCGATTATCACCGGTGACAATTGCGTGTTAGGAGATAACTGCAGAGAACAAAGACATGAGTTGTGTAATGACAAGGCGTGAATTGGACCATGGGAGGGAAGATGATGATGGAAAAAAGGGCACTGGTGTCAAGCGTAGGAGGCTCGCTCTTACAGTGGCTGCTGGAGACAAAGGCACCAGAAGCCACAAAGCCTGTTATGACTCAAACTACATCTGCAGCAATGATTCACCAGAATAGAGGAACTTTACTTTTCTAAAAGAGTATGTTGAAGCCAGAAAGCAGTTAAACTAAAAAAATACAAGATAGTACTGAGCTTTCAGTTGTGTGTGTTTGTGGGTTCGTTCAGCTTCACAACCACAAAGGTTTGCACTAACTTTAGCAGACATCCTGTGTTGAGACGATGGCGCACACAAAGTCAGTTGTACAAGATGTTATAATGATAACATTGTGTTTAAAAGGATGTGATAAAGACCTCTTTACAATTTATAAAAGCTCAATTTGAGCACCTTAACTTTAAACCTTCCAAAACAAAATAATAATAACCAAAAACTCACCTTTTTCTTCTGCACCTGCTCCTTCTCCGAGGCATTGGAAGGCCTTCGCCTCAACATCTTCTTCAGTGGTCCTTCAGAGATCTCTGTGGACAAAAAGCTATGGGAGCGATACACCGGTCTTAATCAGTGAGGGTTTCTGTCACCGTGCTGCTGTCACTGCCAAAGTTGTGAGATAAAAAAAAGGTAGCGCTGCACTCTGCTGCAGCTGAACAAAGTGCAGAAGCTGAGAGGAAGTCACGTGGCACACAGGCTTGTGGGTTTGTTGCATGTTTTCTCAGCCAGGCGTGCTACAAACTCTCTATGGCAAACTGAACTAACACACATGAAACAGTTCATGAAAATGTCACAGATATGCTGATAAAGGTTAAAAAGAAAGTATTTTTTCCGTGAATCTTACGTAATACAGGTCATTTTTTAATGTTGTGATCAAATAATCAACATCGGGTTACTCATATTTATACTTATGTCAGTCAGATAAAAGCTTTCTAAATGATCATCAATAAGGAGCAGGTATTTTAAAAGCATGTCATCTCTTCCTGCAGTGTCACTGTATTAACACATTTCTACTCCCACACATCAGTTTCAACAACTTCATAAAAATAAAAATAAAGTAAATAAAAAAGTAAGGAAAGATCTCTATCATGCAACATAGCAGCTCTTGAGTTGCCAACCAGCTCTGTGGCAATGTTTTTATTTCATTTTTCAGCTTGTTGTTTGGCCATCGCTCTCGAATGAGCACATATTTGTAATTGCACCTGAAGTGTGGAAGTGAAAGAAATCTAAAGATGACATATTTAGAAACTCAGTAACAGCTTTGCAGCTGCGTCAGAGGCACCAGCCGTAGCTACAGGAGGTCATAACAACAACACTAGCTGGTGATCAGACAATCCAGCTCATCCAACAGGATATTTATACAAAATGTTGTGTATGAGACAAATGAGTTGCAAAAGGCCAGGCACATGCAGACACTGTAAAAACATCCAAAACAGACAAGACAAAAACAACTTCAGTGAGTCACAGAAATGTGAGTGCGTTTGGATATACATTTAGCCTGCAGGACAAGGCAAACATCAGTAGTAGAGAAAGAGAGGGAAGTAAAATGTAAGTCATGTTTAGCTTGTTATTTTGGTGAGGTAGCAAACCACATGATAAGAGCATGCCCTATTTTAGTTTCCTATCACACGACACAAGGTTGGCAAACTGATCCGTCTGCAGATCTTAAAGGGATGAAAACAATAAGCAGTAGATTTTGATTCCACCTGAGGTTACCTGAAACCCTAGAGGTAGTGGTGGAAGAAGTATTCAGACATAAATAAGTATTATCAGAAGTATCAAAAGGTAAAAAAAAATGCCCCCATATGCATCCGCCAGGGTGTGAATTATTTCTACATTACTGAGGGTTGATGATACTAGTTTTCATGCTGAGTCATTTATTGTCACACTTGTTGCAACAATATCCGTACAGATTAATCACAGCGAAAAAACAAGATGGCGCCACTGCCTTGATGACGTCACATTCCACTCAATATTCTAAGCTCTAACTAACTAACTAACTTCTAGTGAACATGACTACATCTGGAGAGGTTAACTGTCATGTCAGCGATCATTCCTCAAACACTTGTCGTCCAGGATATCACCTGGCACCTGCTGCCACACAAATGTTGTGGAGGATGCAGTAGGTACCAATCACCTTGGGGGCAATCAGAGGCTAGATCTCCAGAAAGAACCCAGCTGGTGGATACAGGGATACTGCGGCCCTGCAGAAGGAAGAATCCTGAGGTGCACCCGTCATGGCACTGGCAATGCCTCATGGCCAGCAAGGCGAACAAAGCCGGCCTCCCATCTCCTCCGGTTTGGGTAAATGAATAGCTTTGTGGATGATGGTCCTCCAAACTGTAGCTAGTGGCATGGCAAAGATGTCTGGGCCTGCATGTTGATGCTGTTCCTGAATATTCTGAAGGCTGGTCTCAAGTCAGCTCCAGAAAAGAACATGATGAGAATATGCATTCATTCGTGTATACCTTTGTACAGGTCTTTGGTCCTGTTAAAAAAAAAAGAAATCTCTTTTCTTTTTAAATTTTTTTTTAACATGGTTTATTAATTGATATATTTATTATGTATTGTTGATTATCTACGCCAACAATTTACCTAAGTTACTATGAGCAACCACGGACGCATTCGGGTGAAAGTTAGCAGTTAACACAGTTACTTGTTAAACCGAAACACAGGAAATGCCTTTTGCTATCTGATTTTGTCAATAAAATATAAAAAAAAAAAATCTTGACCACTGGTCCGCAACCATGAGAGGTCCTTGAGCATGCAGTCATAAATGTGGACAAAAAATATTAGGCGGATGGGTCCAGTAGTACGTGAGATTAGCTGCGGACAGACAGAAAGATACGCACATGCACGCGACCGAACGCATGATCCCCTTCAGGCTGATGGAGAATAACAATACAGGATGTACATTTTCTTTTCTTTTTTTTAATCCGCTTAGCAAATGTTTTATGAGGAAGGAAATGCATTCATCATGTTGTTTTAGACATCAAGATGAGAAACACTGAATGTAAACGTAACTTTTGTTTGTTTCCAAGAAAACTTCACAGGGCACCTTTAACTAAATGTACTTAAGCTACTTTCCACCACTTATCACTGGAGATGACTACAAAATTTAACAGTAACTACATAATGAAAAAACAGAGAAGAAGAGACTTTTGTTCACAGAGAAAAATGATCTCATTCTTGTTGTTCCTCTTTTTCAGGGCCTCTTTACCACAAACCACATCCCAGAACGCATATGGATGAATAAGCCTTTTCTGAAAGCTTTCTGGCTTTCTGTGTTAAACATTTCTTCATGTGCTTTTAGTGATGTTTGACAAGAGCAAGCAACTACAGGGTGTGGTGTGATGGCATCATATTCACACCTTCAAGACGTGCTAACAGAATACTTGCCAGGCAACCTGCTGTCTGCCGGCATGAGCTCTTCACATATGGAAGACGTAAAACCACAAGATCTGTTCACAGCTGTTTTAAAATACAAGTTTAAATATGATTTGCTGTTAAATGTTTGTAAAATAAAAATTATTAAAAAAAAAAAACATGTCCTCAAGTAAATACAGCCAGTGGCTTTTGGCAACTTGATATGAAGCTACCACTAGCAGCCGGCTAACTAAAGACTTGAAACAGGTGGTGTTACACTGTATTCTGTGACTCATCGATGAGGGTAGATGTCATAATGCCCATTAGAAAGTGAGAGTTACAGCAGCAAAGTTACAGCAGCTTATATAAATTCTCATTTGACAAAAAATGACGTGTAAACACAAACAATGTGTTGTATTATGAAATTAGAGATGTAATTGATAGGTTATCAACACACAGACAGTAGCCTGCCTTATTTATGGTTGGATGAATGAACTGTTGTTGACAACAATCTGTTAAAAATAGACCAAATTATATTATTTACAAGTGCTCTTTTTTTCTTCTTCAGCCCAATATGCTGTTCAAATAGCCTTCCTCTCTTCATCTTTTACGTGGTCATAAGACTTTTATTTACATTGTTAGTAGATTTATGAAGAATCATTTCAAATGTTTGATGTCAGCTATTAAAGGGAAGACTTCAGGTTTTATCAGGGGCCAACATTTTTTGTTGCACAAAATTGTACTTTAGGTAAGTACAATTTTGAGGTACTTGTATTTATTTGAGTATTTATTTTATGTTACTTTATACTTCGACTCCACTACATTTAAGATGGCAATATTGTACTATTTTTTATTTTTTATTTTTTTACATTTATTTGATACATTTAGTTACTAGTTACTTTAAGGATTCCGATTATTAATATAAATATAATCAAGAAATAAATCATGACGTATGTATTATTATCGATTAAGCTACACAAAATTAAAATCAGACCCACATTTACCACCTGCAACCTTAGATTGATACATACATTAATCCATAAATGATTCATGTTATAATCTAACAATAATGTACATAATTTTGAAATGGGCTAATGTTATTCTGCATAATGAGTAATTTTACTTTTGAACTTTAAGTACAATTTTGAATGTAGGATTAGGGTTAGGTTTCGACTTGTAACAGAGTATTTCTAAACTGTGGTATCACTAGTTTTACTGATATTTTTGGCCAAATTTGCCTCAATGCCTGTAGAGGCAACTTCGTGTAGTCTCCGCTGGTTACCTGGCAACTGGCTCTGGCAACCAGAACAAGTCTGTGGCTAACGTTCTGTGGCTATGTTAGCTCTAGCTAGCTTAACATTAAACCATGGCTAGTCGAATAATTTTCACGTTACCCTCCTCAACTTATTGCTCTTTGTAAGGCATCAAGAGTCGGACGAAGTTAGAAGCTGTTAAGTCTATCTGTGATCTTTTAGCTGCATGTTTTGCATGTTACCAACTATTTTTTATAACCACAGCGTCTTTAAAGCAACACTAGAGAACTTTTCCCGCTTCTGTCCCCCTACAGGTTGGAAGTGGAATTATCCATTAGATTACATTATGCAAGTTTGCCAGATCAGGTAGCGGATCTGTTGTTCGAATGAACTGGACAATGTGTAAGGGTTAATGCCCGTCGGCCGGTTCACGCCTCACCGTCGTCCATTAATACCTGACAATGGACACCTCGAAGGGCATTAACCCGCTTATACCATGGTCACTTGCCAAATAACATATTTTTAAAACATTAGTTTATATTTTAATTAGTTTTACAATCGAAATCTAAAATTTTTCCAAACAATAACTGTTTCCCTGGTTACGCCTGACGGTTTGACTAATACCTGGAACAATCATTCCCATCCATCAGGTTCTTATGCAATGCAAACGTTGTTCACTCCTCCAGGAAATAGGAAGGACCTTAGATACGACTTGCCACCCTTAGCAACGGGAGATATTTATAGTCCGCTCAACTCGTAGAACCCTCAGCTACGAGCCAGAAAGCTAACGCTATGCTAGCAAGATCCAAAGTCAATAACATGTTGTACAGTTGGCAATCAGTAAAAATAATGACAACATCAAGACAAGCTAGCTATCAGCCATGTCATTGTCCCCAAAACAATATAACAACTTTTACGAACAATTTGATCCGCGATGTGTAACGTTGCTGTCGGCCGCAGCCTGAAGTAGCGACCTGAACAGTGAACGGGATGTGAGATAACTTTATTCGCTGTGAAACAAAGTCAGTTCAGAGGGGCAGTATAACTTACTTCTTGCAGCTTGTGTGTTAGCGCTATCCTGTGGTGTTCAGAGGATGAGTTGGAAATAACAGATTCACATTTCCTTTTTGTTTTGATGTAGCGCATTCATTTAGAACAGTAAACAGTCAGTTTCACCAGAACTCCTTTAGTACGTGTTCTACATCACTTTTTTATGGACACTCTGCAGCCAATCACAATCGAGTATTCACCCAGACCATGGTATAAAATGTAATGGACAATTCCGCTTCCAACCTGTAGGGGGACCGAAGCGGGAAAAGATCTCTAGTGTTGCTTTAAGATCTCTAGTGTTGCTTTAAGGTAAAGCTACATGCGACGATGCAGGGTATCACATGGTCTGTCTGATGGTGTCAATAGGCCTACCAAACGTACTTTTTGCTCCAGCTTGTTTTATACAGTCTATGGCTCCGGTCCACACAGGATGGTTGGCTGCTGTCAGATTGATACAAAGCACCGCCATCCTTGTCAGGAAAATTAAGTTGACCCTCTGCACACTTTTTATAACATCATTTTTAATCTTTGGGTATTATGGCGTTGTAGTTTGGAGCTAATGTTGACCCTCTGCACACTTTTTATAACATCATTTTTAATCTTTGGGTATTATGGCGTTGTAGTTTGGAGCTAATTTTAAGTAATTTATATACTCTTGCACAAGTTAATCCATAAAAATATGCATCTGATTTTGTCAAGTCAGAAAGTCATCAGATTAATGACTCGTGTCCACACCTTTGTGTTAAAGAGTGTTACTTTAATAAAATAGAAATTATATCAGCTGGTCATACAAATGTCCAGATTAAAAACCAAAAAAATTAAACATAAAAAAATCACACAAAAGATCATCTTAACCTTTTAAACACCACAATATGAGCTATTTACCCACCCAATTAAATTATCAAACATATATTTAAATAAAAAAAAAAAAAGCTAAATTGCAGTGCATCTCTCAACCTGGTATAGCTGCTCAATAGAGACTGCATAGGGGCAACTTTAGTGCGCAAGTCTGCTGTGAAAGTGCAAAAGAGATGAAGATGCTCAAATGATGTTGTGGAGGAGAGCGACGGCCAGAGCGATGAAGGTCAGCGATGAGGAGCAGACAGACACAGAAGATCCAGACATCATGAAAGACTCTGTGTGTTTGAGCATCCAGTCCTTCTCCTCATGTAGACCCTGTTTGTCCAGCTCAGGACCCACCAGCCTCCGTATTGTCTCATAGTATTTATTCAGCCAGTGAAGCTGGAGCGAGAAAAGACCACTCTCAATGAAAGTCATAAACAAGCATAACTGTACACTGCTGGCATTTGAAAAGCAGGTATCAGTTAAACAGTGGATAACACACAAATTAAATATAAATATATATAATAATACTGTATCTTCCTGGTCTAAGGACAAATATGGTGCTCCACAGGGATAAAAAAAAAAAAATACAAAATAATAATAATCATTGCTACGCTGACAGCGGTGGAACAAGCATGCATTAATATTTACTGCAGTAAAAGTACCAGTACAACAATGTAAAATACTCCATTAAAAGTAAACAACCTGCATCAAAACTTAAGCAAAAGTACAAAAGTACTGTACTTGAGTAACTGTACTTAGTTACTTTCCACCACTCATCTTAAGTCTGTTATTTTTTCTGTATTAACTTTCTTAATTTCTTAGCTTAAAACCTGTTTTGAGCACAGACTCTTTGGGTGATAAATACACTGAAGCTTAAGAAAAAAAATATGAGATCAAGTTGTGCAGCCAAAAACGATGAGTTTTTCTTTGTATTTGAAAAGTTACTATTTTGTAAACATGTTCTTTTCTGTACAAAGATTTCAAAAAGAACCATACATTTTCTCTTAAGATGAAAAGAAACAAAACATCGAAGTTGATTTCACACATGGTTTTCTTTCTTCTCAAAGCATGTTTTGATTTCTGAGCTGCAGAGAAGCTTAGAGCTGAAGTGTAAAGGGGGGATTTTAAGAGGAAACCAGCACTCGTAAAGCAGGAAAACAAAAGACTCGGTTGGTCGCTCTGTGTTATACTGAAAGGTATTTAAAACTGGAAACTGATCATATGTTTGGGGAAGTAAACTTACATTATAGCTTGTTACTGGGTATTTATTAAATGTGTTGGGTAAACACTTTTTAGTCCCTCCTTTTTAAAAATAAATACATAAATTAGAGTAAAATCTCAATATACAGTTGATTATGTAGTCAAATACAATTTCTTACCTGCTCTGAGCTAAGGAGCGAGGTGTCAATCAGCTTTCTGTCATATGGAACCAGCGACACAGTGTCAAAAGTCAGGTAGTTATGACCATACTGAGGGAAAGAAAAGCACATTCACAAAGAAGTTACATTAACATTGCTTATATCATTCATTAAAAACAGGAAATCACTGACATGATTCTAGATTATCAATTAAGCTCTGTTTTGTATCTACCTTTGTATGTACAGGTACGATAACAGCAACATCTTCAATTCGGATCCCAAAGTCATTCTCCTTGTAATATCCAGGTTCTTAAAGAAAAGCATTATCAGATTTTCTACATTCAAACATTTGAGCCATGAAATGCAAAGTTCATTACATTTAAAATGATCATAATGTTAGTAGTGGATGTGGAGTTTTTTGAGAAAAAATAACATCTCACCAATAGACGTGAACATGCCATTTCTAAAGGGAATATTGTTGCCCTGAAAGCCCACTGGCCCTGGAAAAATATCACAATATTACATGATTAAAAAATACAGATTACACCACCACCAAAATTTCATTTAATTTTTACATTTCCATATTTAGTTGTGTCATTAAAGTTACAAACTGGGGTGTTTTACCGTACCCCGAAATTAAATAATATTTTCCTGCACGTTAGCATGACATGAATTGAGGTCTATTAAGTTTTGTCTATTCACATTTGGTATAGTGTTGTCTTGTTGTGATGTACTCCTCCTTTTCAGGAATAAATATTTTACAACAAATAATTAAAAAAATACTTATTTATATATTTTTTTGGATGTATTTTGTGTGATTGCTAGATTTTTATGATTGTTTCGGGCACTGAAAATTTATTTTTTCTTGAAGATGTATCGAGTTGTTTTTAGGAGCTAAAATCTAGTGTGCAGACATCGTTTTCTTTTTTTCCCCCCTATCTTTCTATCGCGTCAGATGGCCGCCCACCAAGAGCCAGGTTCTGTCCGAGGTTTCTGCCTGTTAAAAGGAAAGTTTTTCCTCGACGCTGTCGCATCAAATGCTTGCTCTTGGGGGGAATTGTTGGGTCTCTGTAAATTATAGTGAGGTTTGATTTGACACTATAAATAAAATTGAATTGAATGGAATTACTCAAATAATTTTTAAAGAGAAAACTTTCTCTGGTCACAACTTCTCCAGTGTGAAGATCTGCCGCTTCCCTCTGTTTTATATCATCACAAACTGTATGTCTTTGTAATTTGGAGGGTCGATCAGACAAATCAAGACATTTAAAGATGTCACTTTGGGAAAATATTATGGACATTTTTCACTATTTCACTATCAGTTAATTAAGAAAATAATTGCAGATTCATCTGAAAACATTTTTTAGTTGCAGCTCTACATCAGAGAATCAGCCATCTCCCTGTGGCTTGTTCTCCTACACTGTGCAGTTTTTAGCTCCTTCTGTTTAAGTGTATTTTGGGCACATTAGTAGTGGTTGCATTGCAAAATTAAATGTGTGCTCGAACTGCTTGCCAGTTTATTAATTGTATCACTTCCACTTACTGTATTAGCACCTCCATGTAATAAAGTGCAATTTGATGTAAAACAACCTCTTGTGCATCATAATCATGATGCTTTTAGGCATTACTGATCATTGAAATCTGCCTTTGAACTCTGTTTTAGTAGGATGGATTTAGGCTGTTTTTAGTGGTAGAAAAAGATGTCACTATACTGAATAATTTTCATACCTGGGTTGCAAACTTTGAAAAATGTGTGGAAAATAAAAAGAGGGCATACACTCGTGAACTCCAAAGTAGTTTCCAACACCATGACCTGTTCCGTGGCCATAGTTCAGGCCCACCTCCCACAATGCTCGGCGACCCAGCATCTCCATGTTTACACCTGTTGATAAACAAAAGACACACATAGAGCTTGAATCAAACATCCTGCTCTAATTAATCCACTCAAAAAATATCACAAAATGTTGGCAAGTGGAGAAACAAGGCTCTCTAGTGGTGAAACTATGAAAGGTTTAAGGGTGGAATAACTGTAAATCTCATTTTAAGCGTGTGAATGTTTTCCATTCCCACCTCTTGTCCCTGAAGGAAAGATGGTTCGAGATATCTCAATGTTTCCCATGAGCACTCGAGTGAAGGCCTCCTGCGAAGCGAGACGTGTGGTCAATGACAGGTAAAGGGTATTTTAAAGGACTGTTTTCGATTATGTTTTGAAAAAGAACATTACTGTAAAGATTCTTACAGCCAAATACAAACAAGTTGCTGGCATATAAAATAATGTCAATAAAGAAAAATATACAGAAAGAGATACAGAAAAATTCCACTGATCGACTGCAGCAGTGTGGATGATT
Organism: Sander lucioperca; assembly: GCF_008315115.2. Classification (NCBI taxonomy): domain Eukaryota; kingdom Metazoa; phylum Chordata; class Actinopteri; order Perciformes; family Percidae; genus Sander; species Sander lucioperca. The sequence continues at coordinate 28,743,801 of NC_050173.1, read as the reverse complement.
ATTCATCTTTTGTGCTTTGACGGATAAAATGTAAATATCCCTTCAAACATTCACACTTTCAGTATAATATCTAAAGTATTACCTTTTGCATTGCTGTGGGGGTTCCCCAGTGAACTGTCCGAGTGATGTCAGTGGTCCCGTCGCTGATAGTAGTGAGAGACATGATGACTCATTTCAAATGCAAATGATGTGATGTGAAACTGGAGAGTCAGTGAGCAGAGTGTGTTTTTACTCACAGATACTGGCCGCCAGAGTCCACCAGGTACATCTCATCAACCGTCAACCTCCTGCTTGATTCTTCTGAAGGGCTGCAAAAAACAAACAAACAGGAAATGATAGCAGCACTGCAGATGGTACTTGTAGTGCAGTTAAAGGATCATGCCAGTGTTTTGTTAACAATTTTGATCAGAGAGAGAGAGAGAGAGAGAGAGAAAGGTGTGGGGGGGATGTAAATTAACAAAGTACTGTACTTAAGTACAATTTAGACGTACTTGTACTTGAGTGTTATTTTTCATATATATGCTTTCTATGCTATGTTTATACTGTTTATAAATATATTGTAGTATATGTATGTGTGTGTGTATATAATATATATATATATATATGTTTATACTCCACTACATTTCAAACGGACATAATGCACTTTTTACTCTACTACACTTATAGTTACTAGTTAGTTTTTACATAAAAAAACTATAGGCTACCATACTAATAATCTACCAATCAGTATACAAATGACTAAAATTGGCTACAGAATAACTTATGTACTAGTAAAATACTTTACTGCTTTTTAAGTACTTTTTGCTGATAATCCTTCTGTACTTTTACTTAATACACATTTTGAATTCACAGAATTTACTTGTAATGGAGCATTTTTAGACTTTGGTATTCTGCTTTCACTTAAGTATAGCATCTGAGTACTTCCTCCACTGCTAGCGATTATATTAGCAAACTCCCAGGCCACCAGAATGCCCCCTCTCAATACTTTTTGGCTTCCCTAAATCAGTTTAAAATGTACTGTATGCTTTAAAAAAGGTGCAGGAGTAACATAAATAACCATGTCCAAAACCACCCCTATGGTGCTTTAATAATGTTGTAAGCTAAAGGCTAAGAAGAGATAGATATGCATGTTTGATATAGGGTACATGAAAAAGAAGAAGTCAGTTAAAAGAGGGAAGAATATGAATACATCTTACCTGTAATGAGCAAGTGCAGCATTAGGTCCGCTTGCAGAGATAGTCTCAAAGCTTGGGCCTCGGCTGTCTTTCTGTTTGCTGTAATGATGTTTATAATAGCTGTGACTTAAGTGTCTTTTGAACATGACTAAGTTTGAACTTCAGTGTCTTTACTGCACTTCCTGTTCAGCAAATACTGTTTCTCCATCTTGTGTGCACTCACCTGCGACACTTATTGACGTAGTCTGCAGCAGTCAGCTCTGTCTCTTTTCCCTCTGGCACAGCCTTTTCCAGCCACATCAGCAACTGGATGACCGCGACTGCATCCCTCACCTACGCAGAGCCGAAACGACACACTGACCAGGAGAGTCTCGGCATCAATCACAACAACGCAAAACAAACGGGCTGACAATTTACATGACATGTTGCAAGGCTGTTCAGACATCTTTGGACAGGGTAATAAATGTATCAGGATGTGTGTTCACTGAAGTGTTCAAGCTCCAGATGAAAATGATTCATAAATGTCCCACCAGTCTGACAGTGAAGTCTGATTAATGAGTTCTTGGAATGATAATAGTCTCATGTAAATGTTTTAGAGGCTGTATTATATTTGTGCTGATGTGTGCATTTATATGGTGGTGGTGTATAACGTGAGTGTGTCTGTGAGTAGATGACATACGTGAGCATCCCTCAAGATTCGTTGCTCAGTGTCATCTTTCACTGCTTTAGTCGTCAACACAGGAGAGTATGAGCTGGTCATTAGTTTCTCCTACATGATGCAAAAAAAACAAAAGCAATAACAAAGGTTAGGGTTATGCAAAAAACTATATGAGCAGACCTTTCTACTTAAAATAGCCACATGTATACCTGTTTGTGTGGATTTACTTCCAAACACTACAAAGACCAGCTGTTCTCATGAAGTACTCGTGCATATAGCTACAAAAAGTTGTGTACTGTAATCTGTATGTATTCCATGATTGCAGGCCATGCACTGACTGGTGCTATAAGGCAGCGCCCTCTAGTGTCCGTAGTAATCATGTCCCAGAAGTACTAGTTAAGGGGACCAGTGTTTTAACCCAAACAACAAACTTTCTTTTTTTTCTAATCCTGACTAATGTCTAAAACTTAACTAAACTTTGCTGTCACGTAGGCTAAACGGTGACCGGTCGTCGTAATTTTGTGAGATATTGTTATACTGTGGATTCTACAAATTGACTATGCAGCCTGGTGATCTGCAAATAAATGGCCCTGTGTGATTTAAATTCACTTAAACCTGCATTCATTGATTTTTTTGGTCACTAAAAACAATATTGACATATTATCACCTTATACAGTTGTAACAGCGAATGTGTTAGCAACCACTTTACACATTCAGCAGAAAGAGAAAAGAGGAGTTTTGATGTAAAACATACTCAAAATGAGTTTTGACACATATATAGCATGTAACATTTTCATTTTACTGTCTTTAAGACACTAAAACACTCTTTAGAGTAGAGGGAAACTGTAGAGTCTGGTGATAAATCTTTGTGTGTTCTTCACCACAAGTGATGCCTTTCACATTAAACAGTCATTTGATTTGTGCAGCTTTGAAAACTTGGGTTTTGTCGACAACACGGATCAAAAATATCCCAGCAGCAGCCAGTAAGTGGTGACTCCCTACTGCTGCAACAGTACGGCAATACAAACAGATTATTATACTTTATGTACAAAGTACATTTCATTAAATCATAATATAACACTAACAAAAAAGGGAATTTTGCAGTACAGTAAATATAATGAAAAGCTATATCTGTGTACCTCTGGTGTGATGATCTCATAAAGTGCGTAGTTTGTGTACTCTGTGCCGATCCACACTTTAACCCTAGGCTGGGCCACATACTTCTTCAGATAATCTCGAACAGTGTCATAGCTCTTTAGCTGCACACAGAGGGACCCGTTACATGAGGCATTCAGGTACACCCTCAATTCATCCGTCATTCTGTCTGTGTGGAGAAAAAGCCTAGGAGATGTGGCAGAAGGAAAGGTTTATGTAAGAAAGACATTAAATGTCCTTATATCCTAGTATACTGTATGTGATGGGGCAGAACAGAGACATAAGAAAGGAATCCCACATGTTCACACATTATCGCTGAAAAATGGACTTACCAGATCTCATCCATTGTGAGTAATGTGTAGGAGTAGAAGAAGGGATTGTACGGGATGTCGTTGCCGCGCAGATTGAACAGCCCTAGAAATTAAAAGCATACACCACCCCCCCTGAATGTCAGCAGCAACTCACGCACTTATTTACATAATCTGCTACATCCACCTGAGCCGAGACATGCTGTTTATATCTAATGTTTGTATCAGAAGGACGTGACTCCTTCTGTGTCCCTGTCATTAAAAACAGACTCGCTAATTCTGAAAAAGTCAGGAAAGGTCTGATGCTCAGTATATAATAATAATAATATAATAAAGAAAGATGCTTTTGAATTGTACTGTTCTTTTACAAAGTGCTGAACTGAATGTCCACTGAGCATACAGCAAATCAAATGAGTTTAATAACATGATTACTGTTGATAATAATGGATTATAAATAAAAAGGTAATGCTCATATCCGTCTTTTTGCCTTTTTAAACATCTTCTTACGTGATAAGAGTATTGTCCATTTAAAAAAAAAAATGTTGTATTGTTAAACTGCCTGTCAGTCTGATTACTGTATTCTTATCACAATCTTTCAGACTGCAACTCCTCAGGAACCTTAAAGCCGTGGTTGTAATTGTGCTCTGTTTGTCTCCTGTCATTTTATTTTGATGCAAACTGCATTTCCAGAGCTTGCCTGACGCGTAAGCAAAACTAAGCAGATATTGAGAGCCCTGCAGGCACTAGGTGTCCTACAAATGGGAAAGAAAATAAACCATTTGGGAGTACTTTTCAGCCATTTTTGAATATTTTGTGCATTGTACTGTAAAACTGTATCCAGTTTTAATATTATCCATCTTATTATTTTATTTTCAAACCATTTTTAGTCTTTTTTATGTAACATGGTTCAGGTTCTGGTAATAATTTAAGCATATTTAAGTGTATTCAGCTGTGGTTCAATAATCATTTTTCTAAATCAGAAACACAATTTATGGAAAGCTTCAGAGTTACTTACAGGCTGTTTCATCCAGTGCTGACAGCAGAAGAGCTGTTGGTTCGTATGGATTGTCTCTTATCTGATCCCGTATTTGCATCACTTTCTTCTGCCAGGGCCTTTCTGCAAACACACACATTTTAATTTTATTAACATCCACATGACAATTAACGCTTGATGCTCATGTGCGCCAGACGTTGAGATTTATAATGTATGTTCACCAAAATTCTTATTGAACTTGAATAAATTGTTTTTTAAGGCCATTACGGGACAGCACTGACATATTATCTTATAAAGTTGATGAGTTGAACTTCAAAGCTGTCATGGTTGTATGTTTCTGTTGTAGGTTTCTGTTTCCTGTTTTATTTTGGTAGTCTGGTTTTCTGTCTTGTCTTATCTAGTTCCTGTCTTGTGTTTTCCCGCCTGTCTGATGGTTCTGTCCCACCCTAATGTGTTTCACCTGTTGTATCACTTGTCCCTTGTTTGCTCGTTACCTCTTGTATTTAGTCTCTGTGTTTCCCTTATCTGTTGTCAGGTCATTATTTCTGTTTTGGATTTCTGTGTGATAGTCAACCTGTTTTTGTCTCAGTGTGGCTGTTTCCTGTATCTCCTGTTTTTGACTGCTACTTCTTTTTGGATTTCATTGCCTGCTGTTTTCAGGACACCTTTTGTTTGGATATTTTTGTATTGGAAATTAAATTATCAAACTACCCCTCTGTTTTCCATCTCTGCATTTGGGTCCGCATTCTCTGAAACCTTGACAAAAGCAAACAGTGCTTTATACTGCTACAGTATTTACACATCAAGCAGACACAGAGCAACATCAGGCTGCCATTGCAAATAAGAACCTGCCATATTAAAGCCATATTATGCTCATTTTCAGGTTTTCATTTCGGCTTGTGACGTCACAAGCCGTGCCGATTTTGAACAGCTCACCCAGAGACTGAAGGCAGGACACATTCAGAAACTGTATCTCACTCTAAACAGCATGGATGGATTTTTTTCAAAGTTTGTATGTGTGTGGAAGCACCAGAGACACAAAAGAACACCCCAGATCCCAGAAAAAGTGTTTTTTTCATAATATGGGCACTGAAAAAATGGCTTTGAAAAAGTACAGGTGAAATAAAAAAAATATAAAAAAAACATTATCACTCATTTAGAGTCCTGTTTGTGTGCAGTATTGCCTCTCATTTGAGCTGTTTTGGTCTCCACAAACTTTTGAGGGAAATATTTGGCCATTAAGCTATTAAATGTTCCACTATGTTCATCAGCTAGTCACTAAATGTACCTGTTTGGTGCTGGGGTGGTAGAGTACAGTAGGTTTATTCTCTGTGAGTTTGTCACTAAGAGCAACTCCTTTCACATTACACAGAGTCATTTAACCAATTGTTCATATAAAAGTATTGATTAGTGCAGCTCCAAGGATGTGAACAGTAGTGCCTTCTGTAATATGATGCTTCCCACTAAGTGCAGACACACATCTGTGATTTTCCAGTAATTTTTCTTTGCCTTTGTCTCTCTTTGTCTTCTTCTTGTCTGCAAAGTGCTCATCACTTTTATACTCCACCCAGACTGACAAATATAAGAGAAAGCTTTTATATCCAAACTATGAGACAGCATTTATACACACACACACACACACACACACACACACACACACACACACACACACACACACACACACACACGCACACACAAAAACACTCAGACCATCAGGTTTATGATGCTCTCCATTTGTTCCCTTTGTCTATTGTCTGATCATAAAGGCTAATAAGGCCCATGGGCGTCCAGACAACTTCCTTTTCCAGAGGCTTTATCATTCACTCAAAGTTTGTATTTGATCTGTCAGCCAACCATAAAAAACACGAACAGGCTGTTTATGGCTGTGTTTGTGGAGCTGCTTATTGCTTTCCATCCAGTTTGCAGGTATGTATCAGCACATAGATAAAGAGCACCACATTGGCAGACCAGCTGTGTGTGTACAGCACAGACAATAAGGAAACTCACGTATGACTCTGTCGGGCAGGCGGGTGAGATTGTGAGATGAGATGGGTTCCCTGTCCTTCCACACTTGGTCGACCAGGTTAACAGGGACGGACTTGAGGCTGCGATTGCTCGACTCCAGATTGATTCTGTAGTCCTCGTGTGTTTCTAATGGAGGAAATTGCAGATGATTACACACTGAGCCGAATCAATCACAAGTAAACAGTTGGCGTGGCGTCTGAATGGCTCCATTGATAATTTTCCATCTACTTGGGAGAGCATTTTATTGATGTTAACCTGGACTGACAGGAGGGATGGAGAATAGAGACTCACTGAGGGAGAAGAGGAAGGGATCAAAGCCGATCTCGTCGCCTGACGGGACCTCAGAGATCAGCCACTCTGCTATACTGCTGATGGACACTGGGGAACATCACACATGACAGATTCAAGTTATTTTTGACTTTAGAGGATGTGACAGAATAAATCCATACATACATACACACAATTAGATGTGTATTCAATTGAATTAGCAGATATTGCTTTGCAACAAAATATTAGATTAGAAAATTAAACAATATGTCAATATGTAAAAACTAGGGCTGTCAGCGCTAACGCGTTAATCGCGATGCGATTAAGGACCGACGCGATGCGATACATTTTTTTTAATCGCATTAATCGCATGCCGGCATTTATTAATTTATTTTACACTTCACTCGGCTTTGTGTCGTGCCTAACAGGCTACTATTTTGACCCTTTGCAGCACCGTTACTTATCATCAAGCTGCCACTTCCTCGTAACACATCCTGCTGCTGCAGGCTGCAGGCATGATGGAGAAAGACAGCAGCAATGAAATCCTGAATGGCGCTTTTTATTTTCCAAAACTCCCGGACGGCTCGTAGACAAGTCGAAAGCCATATGCACATTGTGTAAAGCCGAATTAAAATATCACCGAAGCACGTCAAGCTTGAGCTACCACCTACGGAGCTAAGCATAGTAGTACAGTTAACGTGATGCTACCCGCTAGCATGCTACCCACTCAGGCAAAGCAGTATTTTGGAGAGTGCTACTTGCCGACCTGTGGATGAAACCAAATCCCAAAAAATTACTACAGCTCTTGCGAAATGGGTGGCAACTAACTGCAGACCTGTCAGCATCGTAGAGGACTCAGGTCTTAAAGACATACTACGGTTGGCATGTTCTGACCTGTCTCGTTGCCGTCGAGGGGGACAGTAGTTTTCACGGATACACAGCCTGTATGACACGGAGAAAGCAGCCCAACTGGAACAGCTGTAAAGTGCTGCAAACGCTGTCTCATTAACCGGTGATCACTGGACGTCAGTGAGTAATCAACATTATTTAGGAGTTACTAAACACTATATTGACTCTGGTAAGGATAGGGATTTTTAGTCTTTTAGTTAGGGGGCAGTGCTCCTCCTGCCCCCCCACCCCCCCCCCCCAGCAAACTCCGCGTATGCGGTCAGAACCATCTGCTAGGGGGCCGAGACTGAGAGCTACATGGATAAATATGCACCAAACAAGCCACTTTGAAATTTTGCTCTTTTCATGAATAAAAAAGTTGGGTGACCCCCCCGCCCAGACTAAAAAATGTTGGATGACCCTCCCCTCAGCAAAATATAAAAAGACATGACCCTCCCCTATTTTCCTCCGGTGGTCCATTCCATAAATACCGAACGGTCCCTAAGTGAGCTATTTCTATCATGTAAATCCTTTGATAATAGTTGCAGCATTTGTCAGGATATATTTAGACCAGATCATCAAATATTTGATTGGAATCTATGACTACTGCATTGTCACAACAGGTTCTGTAATCACAATCCCCCCCACCCCCCCACCCCCACCCACCATCTTTTTCCAGCTCCCAGTTGCAGTCCATCTGTCTCTCAGCTTGAACCCAGTAGCGGCTGTCTGTCCACAAGGCGGCCTTGGTCTGAGTCACTACGGCAGTGCCTGAGGAGAGGCAGGACAGCAGCTGTGTTATGGGGAGGGCAGCGTTGACAGTGAATTACAAACGACTATAAACGTCACAGTTGACTTAGAACAATGTATGATGGGTCATCTAATCTTAAAAAATGCAGGCGTGTGAGGACAAACAGGAAGGTTAAGAAGAAACACAGAGGAGATGGCAAGCTGGTTATGTTTAGTGGATATATAATCAGGGTTTACATTATCATTCCACTGTTGTAACCTCACATGAGATAAATACACTTAAGTAGCAGCAGCTGAATGTAAAATGTGTCTGATTCTTAATAGAGGCCCAGAAAATTTGACTTTTCTTTATGGAATCTGGTGTAAACAGCACTTTACTGAAATGTCACCTGACTTCTTATCCTTTCATGCGTGCAACAGATGAGTACAGAAATATGTACGATCATTACCTGTGTTCTCCATTATCGTGTGGACAGATATCTCATGATTAAATGGTGAAATTACGCAGATGAATGACAAGGTGCAATGATGAAGTGAGCGAGTGAAAGCGATGACACTAAATGAACGAGGAGATGGCTGTATGGTGAGGATGTGGGATGAAAGAAGAGGAGCTGCATGACTGTGGCACTCAGACGTGGGGAGTTGAGTCATGGGGAGGAGGAGGATGAAGAAGAAGAGGAGGAGGAGGCAGAGAAGACAAGAGGCAGAAAGGGATTGTACCTGCGGAGCCTGTAAAGCCGGTCATGAAGGCCATCCTGGCATCACGTGGTGCGATATACTCACTCTGACAGAGAAACAGAGGTTAGTGCTGTATCTCACAAGTTAAATCCCAGATTAATTCATTTTGAAAGACAGCAGATGTACCAGGTGAGCGTCAGTGCCAGGGATAATGTAGGCAGAGATATTCAGGAGAAGCATTTGCTCCTGTAACTTCTTCAGCTGGAGAGTGGTATTTACTGCTGTGCTGGGGAGGTACTGTAACACGCACGCACGCACACACACAAACACACACACACACACACACACACACACACACACACACACATAGAGATAGAGAGAGAAACAGCGAGTGAGAAAAGTCTCTGATTTGATTAAAACCTGCACAACTGCTGATTCATCCCTTTCTGTATCTCCCTGTAATCATTAACTGTAGTGCATGTGCAGTAATCATTAACTGTAACTGTATAAAACTCTGGCAACATGTCTCATGATGGGAAAATGCTGTGTGACTACTTTGAAGTCAATTTTAGGACATAATTTCTGTCAAATAAATGTTGCATATTACAATCATGTTGCTTCTTTTCACTTACTGGTGGGGACAGAGAGCAGTTCCTCTCAGTTTGCTCATATGCAACAACACCAATAGTGTTTCCTGAAATGAGAAGCGCACATTGAAAAAAGACCTTGGAGAGTGACACAAAGTAGTGACCGAGTTGAGCTGTGTAAGCACATTGTTAGATCAGTGTAAAGTGCTGCTCTTTCTTTTGGTGACTTATCGTGTTGAATCTTTTAAGACACAGTGATTGCCAGAGCGATCTGTGGAATCAATGCAACTTAAAAGCTCAGGACTTAAAAGCACAAAATAAAAACTCAAAGTCAAATTAAAGGACACTGGACAAGCTCAAACCAGGCAGCTGTGCAAAAAATTAAGATGATATCAATCACATTTACCACAGCATGTCCAAAAAGAATAATGCAAAAAGAGCAAGAGAGTGTAGTTCAATCATGTCCATGTTCACAGATGATTTGTTGAATATAAAAAAGGGAAGAGTATTAGACAGAGCTGTTTTCTTTTTCTAAAATAGCATTTTATGGAAAGCAGTCCTGATGAGCAAAACAACAGGCACAAAAAGAGCAGATGGCAATTTCAAATTCTTCAAATGCACCATTTGCAAGCTTTTTTAAATACATGCCATCAAAACTGGTTGCATATGATCTGTTTTGACATTTTATATCCCATGCCAGCTTCTGTTATAATCATATACAAATGGAAATATTGATCATCACTCAGAGACACTCAGACAAATCAGTGACAATAAAGAAGGAACTTTTTACCTGTTAGTGCTGCCACAAACAGAGCCAACAACAACCAGCCACAGGAAGGCATCTTGGCACTACGAGCCCGTCAAGAACAGATCCACAGACAGAGTGGCTACAAAGCAGGTGCTCCGATGTTTATGCAGCGTATGTGAGAAAGTGTGTGTGGGTGTCTGGCAAGAAATTGTGTGTGGGTGTCTGCTAATAAGTGTATGACTGTCCTCTCTCTGTCTTCCTATCTCTCTTCTCCTCCTCCTCCTCCTCCTCCTCCTCCTCCTCCTCCTCCTCTGACACTATCTCCTCTTTTGATCAAATAAAAACACACTTGTGCTGTTTTCATCTGTGTGACAGATGCTAATAATGGATTCGAAAAAATGACCAAGGCTGGTTTACATGCAGTGCATAAGTGACTGTGTGTGACTGGAGAGTATTTGTGAAGGGTTCATTTGCAAAAACAGATATCTCCGTTTTATTTATTTTTTATTTTATATTATCATGCTTTTGTTGTGCAAGCCAGGGAATAACAATCAAACTGGTTAGTTTTTGGTGTAGTCATTTTAAGAATAGCTTTTATCTGTTTTGGGCTAATTAATGCATGTTCAAGTATCTGTGTCTGCAGATTCACATATTAAGCAAGTCCTTGTAATCCTGCATTGATTTCCATAGAAAACCTATTTTTAAATCCTTCTATTCAAGCCAAATGTTCTTAGCTAAAAGAAGAAGGAGGAGAAGAGGAAGGGGAGGGGGAGGGGTGGAGGAGTGGGGGGAGTGTATGATAAGGAGATATATTACAGCAGCATCTTCAAAGTTTTATATATCTTCTTTTATTTTACTGGAATTGGTTTGACATCATTTTATTTTTGCTGCAGTTCAAACAAATAGTTTGACATTTAGGGAAATACACTTATTCGCTTTTGAGTTTGTTGGGAGTAAAATGAGAAGGTTTATACCTAATGTTTTAAATATGAAGGTACAGCCAGCAGCCGGTTAGCTTAGCTTAGCATAAAGACTGGAAACAGGCGGTAACAGCTAGCCTGGCTCTGTCTAAGGATAATCTGCTCCTAGGCTACCCCTACTGTTAATCGAAGTACAGCGAAACATTACATTTACCTACTCTAATTATTAACGTGTCTGTCGTTTATCTCCCAATCGAAACTACTGTCTGCCTGTAACATTGTTAAGAACACTCTTTCCATGAAGCCGTTTTTTTAGCTTTGACAAAACGATCCCTCATGTTTTTCCACACTCTCCAGCAAAATGTTTCTTTTCCCAGTGTGGTGTCTTTCTCTGAACACATATTTAAGGCAGTTTGACTCTCTGTGGTCTGTATGTGAAGAATCATACAGATGTTTCTAGAGGCAAACCTGCTCAGCCAGTCTTCCCAGCCACCCATGTTGAACTGAAAGCGCAGAGGTGCACGACCACGCAACGCGACAACAACCTCATTTTATGGCTCGCACACCTCGCGCCAGGAACACAGGGGCTACCATAAACCTAGCTTCACTGTGCTCTGTGAAATGTTGTTACCTTTAGACAGAGTCCAGCCGTTTCCGCTTGCTTCCAGTTTGTATGCCAAGCTAAGCAGCTACTGGCTGTAGCTTCATATTTAGCATACAGACATGATAGTTGTATCTGCCTTCTCCAATAATTATTTCTTTAATGTATTTGATGAATGTTTTTCCATTTGCTTTTATTGTTGTTGGTGTTTCATTTGCTGTCTTCTGTGAAGCACTTTGTAATTTGTTTTTTGGAAAGTTCGCTACGAATAAAGATTATTTTAATTATCAGTATTATATAAACAGACAGGACTCTGGAAACCTCCATGGAGCCTCAGAGCTTTCTGTTACTGCTGGTTTATTATTCCGGTGCATCAGATGTATGCACCTATAGCTTGTGATTTACTAACATTGCAACTACCTGATGTGCATATTTCTTTATTAGGTAACACCTCAATGGTACACTGGGATCCACTAGCTTTGATCATGACTTCAAAACCTGGCAGACCTTCAGACTACAGTGCTGTAGTGCTGAAAACATGAGTAATTTACAGTGATCCTTAACAGCCTCTTAAATTACCTTTTTTCATTCGGGGTAAATTGAAATGTATCTTAGTGAGTTATAAAGGTGTTATTGGGCCTTAAAGTCTATGGTTATGAAAGGAAATGGCAAAGATCCTTTAATTTAAAATTGTTCCTTTTTTTACCCTGAGAAGAGCTCGGCTAACCCTTTTTCTTAATCCTATTCCTGTGTTTTATTAACAATTAGATGGTTCTAATGTCCTACTGATTATAATTTGCTTTTATTAATCAAAAAAGGTTTTACAGTAATACAGTACCATAAATGTTGCTTATGTGTTACTTTGAAATCATGTAGACCCTATGAAGATTTTTTTAATGCTGCATATATAATAATACTTCCTGATTGCTGTTTATAATTTCTACAAGCATAAATCTGCCAAATATCAATGTAGTTCTTCTGTGTCACCCTCAAAGCTTTGTTACCACTCACAACAGTATTTAAAGTGACCCAGATATTACTGTATGTTGGACATTTAATTATCACATTCAGTAAAAGGTCATGGATACACTCTGCAAACCATCTGATGAGTTCTTATCAGTGTGAAAAAGTGAACACATTTTAAAATCTGTAAGGCTTTTGAAACCAAATTAAACATGGTTCAATGTAGCTCATATTAAAGAAAAAAAAACTTCCAACAGCCTAATAATAAAAATAGGGAAAAAGGGAAAGATTGTCTATAACATCTTCAGAAGATATAGGAACTATATATAGGAAAATAATGCTGTAGGTGCATCCGTTTACTCCATTGACTTTGAAGGTGACTTAAGAGAGACTTGCCCAATGGGATCGGATCGAACAGCTCCTTTGAAAGGAGGAACCACAGACTGTGGAAAGACTGTAGAGCAGCTTCGTTCATCCATGACACATTTATAAAAAAACATGTAGTCCGTTTGTAGCATTGGAAATAATTTATACAAGCCTTTAATGCAGCCGTGTGGATTGACAGACTGAGCTTCATACCTGAGAAAGAGAAGTTCATCTTACTTCATTTTACATTTTGACACAACTATGAAAATAATCTGCTTCTGGCCACCAATTCTTGCCATATTTCATTTTCACCAAATCATTCATTTATTTATCTATTTATCTAAGGACAATGCACATTAATCAACATTTCTGTAAATGTGCAAGCTGGCTAATTTTCAATGTTTTGAAACCAGTGAGGTTATGGTGGTTAAAATGTACAGACAGAAGACAACAATGGCAATAAAGATCATACCACATTGTTATAAAGTACTAGTGAATATTCTATACATACCCAGGCCATGCAAAGCTGATGATCTGACAACAGACAAGTGCTAATGACAAACCAGTGAAGGGCCAATGTAGCCAAGTCCCAGCCCAGACAGGATAGAGTTGTGTAAATGATTTGTCTTGCTATTATCTTGTGTATACTTAATTTGTTTTAAGGTTGCAAAAGAGACTGTGCTCTTGATAAGTAGTCGTAAATAAATAAAGCCTAACTAACAAGCTTATTAAAAGCAATACATGCTGTCTTAAATTACACTAGTCTTGCATTGCCAGACCTATCTCTTGAGGAGAGATAGAGGAGGTAGATGACAGGTTCACCATATTGCACCCTCTACATCTCCTCATAGTACTTTTTCCCAAAAAGGAAAGACAAGGAGGCTCCACTGCCGTGTTTTCAAGGGGGAAATTAACAGAGGGCATGTGTCTACAGTGGATTTTGTCCTCTCAGACAGGACAGCGGTGTTTGTAGCCATGCTAAGAGCTTTGCTCCATGGTAACAAGATGATAGGTAACAAGAAACAAATATTGGATGGATTTCCGTAAAATTTGGTACAGATATTCTTCTATAAGGACACATGTTCTGTTTGATTGTTGGGAGACTCCCCAAGAGCCTGCAAAGTGTTGCTGAGATCCCCCAAACAGCAAAATGGAAGCAACTGGAAATAATAAATGAATGAAAACAGTCAAAGAGAAACTCAGAGCAGCAAAGCGGTGAGTTTGAAATGACTGTTGTTGCGCTGATGAAATTAGTGCAGTGGAAATGTACATTGTACTGAATTTATTAAGAAAGCAGGTAAACATGGAGGACATTTTTAGTTTGCGGCAACATCAAATTATGACAGGAGCAGATTAGAAAACAAAGAGACCTCTTACTAAAATATGGTAAGATATATTTATAAAACAGAGTAATAAACAAAAGATTGACACTTATATAAGCCAAATAAAAGCCTTGGCAGTCGGGGTAAATAAAGGTCTGAGCCTTTATTTGAGAATTAATGGTATTCATTTGCACTTTAACTTGGCTTGTCTCCCATCCTTATCACACGCTTACTCCATGCATGGCACAAAAAGCACAATAAGCCTCAGTTACTGAATTACTCACTAGTCCTAGTTTCTATGCCTTATAATGATCTACCAATAATTAATAAATATGTTATTGTACATGAGAATAAGAAAATAATAAACTACAGAGGGTATAGGGAACTATGATATACAGCTGTCAATATTTGGCCACCATATAATATTGTGCATTGATATGGAACCTGCATATGGGTCAATGAAACCCAGTAGATGGGCAATAAAAGCAATAAACTGTAAAAGTGATAATGCAACTTTGTCCAGGCTTCACTATCTTGCATTAAGCAATTTGGCACCATGATGACTCCCAAAGTACTATCTGCTGAGATACTAGGGATAACTGTAAGTATATGATTGTGTTAACATGCATATTGTAAGTTGATGTCTTGGTATTTGTTTTTCACTCACTGTATGCAGATCTGTTTGTGTATGATGTCTTAGCTTCTGCTGCCTGCTAATTTAACTGTGTACAGTATTTGAATTGGTATTAACTCAAGTTACACGCTTACTCGCACACACAACAGACTCTACTTGCTGCAACATACTGTATATCTGTGGCACCCATATCAATGAAGACATCCATTCGACATACTGCTGCTGCAATACTTACACTTCTGCAAACACCTGCTGCTTCTAATCATAATAAACATCCGCATTAACCACATCTCCAAACCAACATCCACCTGTGGGCTTTGTATCTAAATTTAACCAGAGAGAAGTTTAATATTGTTCCTTCTCAACCTTTTCTGTATTTAATGTTGTTTTAAACTAGCCTGGCACTGCCCTCCTACGTACTTCCGCTCAATTTTCATTTTCCTTTAGTACACCTGTACGAGAGTCTGGTAGGACCAGGCTAGTTTTAAACACCTTTATGGGAAAAAAAAAAAAACATTTAAATATACAACATTTAAGACACATACTCAATATAATGATCCAAAGAAACAAGAACATGACTTTAAATAAAAAAAAATTGTGTTGATTAAAAAAAACACAATTATACAAAAAAGACAAAAAACATGGTGTATGCTTGAGAGGAGTGATGAGGTCAGAGTACAAATGCCAAATATAACTTATAGCTCTGTTTTCAGTTTCATTTTCATTCCATGTGAGTTGGCTGAGTGAAGATTAATTTTATAAAATTAGAGCTTTTTTCAGCATTTCTGAGATATTTCAGTTCTCACTCTATCACAACTACAGTGAAATTGTGTACTAAAAATCCCACTGAAGGTCTGATCAGGTTCCACAAGTATTAGGTCTTACTCTAATAAAAGTGTGTGTATACAGTGCATATATTTAATGTGACTGTTCATTTAAAAAGTGTGAGGACACTTGATTTATATTGACAAAAAAGTGTGAACACAGTTTAGTTACACCAAGTGACCAGTTGGGGCTGTAAGAGCTCCATTGTTATTTCTTGCATCAACAGAGAAATTCATTTTGTTAGGAAATGTGAAGCTAATCTGTATAAACAACTGGACAAGTCAGTTACTTTTAGCAAAATACACTTGAAGAAAGACATGCATTTAATTGTAAAATATCCTTAAAAAATCTTAAAGATGGATATCATATTTCGACAGTAACTTGTCTATATTTTGTACTCACAGAAAATGATAAAGGACTTGCACTGACAGATGTTAACTAAGCTGCATCTTTGGAGGGCTGCTGTTGATTAAACTTCACTTCAAATACTGCAGCTGGTAAAAGTGGGGGGATTACTTTATATACTGCTGGGTAGCTTGTGAATTCACCCCTGGGGTCAATAAAGTCTTATATTCACCTATAATAATACATCATAATTTATTGGTTGATTTTATTTTGTATTGCAAAGTAACTTAAGTTATCAGAAACATGACACTACTTCCCTCTGACATGTAGTGGAGTAGAAGTAGAAAGTAGCAGAAAATGGAAATACTCAAATACTCATGTACAAGTACCTCAAAATTGTACTTAAGTACAGTACTTAAGTAAATCTACTTAGTTACGTTCTACCACTGGTAACAACTCAGGATTTTGTGTAACTTATTGTAAAGTCTTTATTTTTTGTCACTTTCAAATCATCAATGATGGCCACAAGGGGTCATTAATGTCTAATGTATTTCACCTCCAGTCCTCTTTTCGGTCTTAGTGAACACCCTGTTCTTCAAAACATTTCTCCATCATACAGTAGGTGCTCATTCACAATCTACATCAACTAGACACAAAGTATGTGTGTGTGTTTGCATGCATGTGTTTCTGTGTGTGTGTGTGTGTGTGTGTGTGTGTGTGTGTGTGTGTGTGTGTCAGGGGGATTCAGTGTCAGCCATCGGCCACGCTGTAGCCTGGTGATGAGACTCAAAGTTATGGACCAATATTAATAAATGGTAGCCCTGGCAACAGTGTTCAGTGTGTGAGTCAGAGGAGCTCAGGCAGAGGGGAAGGCAGGGCACCGTGGCCAAACATGGATGCTCTCTGAAAACCACCTCCAGTGTCACATCTGTGCTGAACACGAGTTGCTTGGACGGGCTGAATTATAATCAAATCAACATGAAATATCTCTTACAGCAGAGGTATCATATTTGGGGTTTTGGCACTGAAGAATCCAGAGATTTGTTTGCTTTGTGTCGTTTAAGTCAACACATATGAAAAACACAGCGCTGCAAAACCAAAGCAATTACATTTAATGACTTGTGCAGCAGTGTTTGAATGGTTTCAACAACATGAAGGATTACAGTACAGTAAACAGTCAAGGGAATACATCATGGGTGTTCCCCCCATTGCTCTGGGATTGTTGGAATGTACTGTGGTTGTGATGCACATTCTCCTGTATCTCTGAAGAGTGGATATTTTTTAAAGTTGTGCATTTTTAGGGTTATTAACTGGGTATGAATCAGTTAAACTGCTGCAGACATTGGACGCCAGCCTCCAGAGCCCTACCAGTCCTTCTAATGTGGTCTACAGAGGGACAAAAGGTTGTATAGAGTGAAAGATAATGAGGAAACCTTAAGACAAATTGAGAAAGAGAAAAGCCATAAATACGCAGAAGAAAAGAAGAGTTAATTAGAAGCAGTCCTGTCCTGTTATGCAGTCGTGTCGAGGGTTTTGTGACCTCAGTCACGTATACACAGTGCAGTCCTGTATGCAGCCTTCAGTCTCTGTATAAAGTAAACAACAACTGGCCATGTTGGGGTCACTCACTTCCAATCCTTGAGCTGCCTTTGTTTGCTGTGCCACTGCAGAGGCAGGGGAAGCTGATTACAAATCTTGCCACTTCCCCAGATTACAGCTAAATATCACTTGAATATTTCTGCACTGCTCGATGCAGATTTTCTAACAATATATTTTCTCAAAAAGCCTGTGTGTGTTGTTTTTTTATGGCAAACAAGTACAACTACATACTTTTTAAAGGTATAGGCTTTTTGTTTATTCCACAATTATCTCTCAAGAAGGTGTAGTAACATCACACATGGATACAAGAAAGAAGAAGAAAAAAGAAATATCTGTCTGTTAAACTGCTAAATGCTCCACTATGTTTACCAGCTAGTTACTAACTGTGTCTGTTTGCTGCAAGGTGCTGACAAGTAGCGTCCAGTGGGTTTGAGAAGTTTTTCTCTGAAAACAGCTCCCTGCTGCGGCCAAAAACGAAACTAATGAGAGCGGTGAGAGTAAACCAAAACATTAAAGTTGCAGGCCAGAAGAAACAACAAAACATTAGCTGAAAGATGCTATCAAGCTTAGTAGAGTTGAGTCGGATGATAATTGTGTGACCCCTTTGACATACAAGTAGTCATGTGATGCATTGTTAATAAAAACATGTTTAAAATGTGAACTAACTTTTTTCTCTCATCATCAAGGCCAGGACAAACTAATATACAATACTCACCTTCAACTCATGTCAATTTACACTACAGGTTCTTGTAGAAATTGGCAGATTATAACTAGCACACCTAAAAAAAAGACATTTTAGGGCCAAAATACATTTCTGATCTGCTGCTACACTATGAACCATCCAGACCTCTCAGGTCGTCTGGGACAGGTCTGCTTTCCGTCCCCAGAGTCAGAACTAAACAGGGGGAAGCAGCGTTCAGTTTTTATGCTCCACCTATCTGGAACAAAGTCCCAGAAAACTGCAGGTCCGTCGCAACTCTCAGTTCTTTTAAATCAAGGCTGAAGACCATTCTTTTTGATGCTGCCTTTCTTTAAATAATTGTTCATTTCTTATACTGTACTATACTATCTTTTTTAAACGTACAATATGTAACTTTCTGCCGCTAGGGGTCTCTCAACCAAAACAATGGATTGTAAACACAGACTTTTGATGACGTTGGGAAGTTGCGTGGAATTATGGGAGTTGTAGTTTTTATTGTTAAACACCTTCGCTGGTTAGAATGCATCTATTCATGGACGAGTTTACCCATTCAAGTTTATTCACGTTACGTTTAGTAACATTTATTCATGTCATTCTAATAAAATAGCTGCATTTTCCCCAACATAATTACGTTTTTCTTGATTCGATCTGTATTGATAGCTGACCAGTTAGCTAGTGAACCAGCAAGCTAACATTAGCCAGCAGCTAAAACCACAGTCACTATCACAATATATTTCACATGTCAATGTTACCTTTTGGATGGTTTCAACACTGGGCGGACGGGGTTTGTTGTAACGCTAGCTAGCTACTCAACGAGGCTGAGAGACGGGTGTGGGTGGGGATTGCTGGGGGGAATCTCCGGCCAGGACGGCGATTACGGTTGATGGTCGTTATGCAGCAGCAGAACATCTCCAAGCTGCCCGGAACGATCTCCCCCTTTGCTTTTCTTTAATCTTAACTATTCATTTTGGTGCTTAACCCACCTTTTGTCGGGTTAATTTAGCTAAGTGTAAAGACAGCTAAACGCAAAGGGGGGAGAAATTCGGCAGGGAGGAGATTTTCGGCACGAACACCGGTAGCACTAACGGAGACGTAGCTAACATTATGGATGGCCACTGTTGTGACTTGGCTCTGGGTCTGGGTCTGATATGGTCTGTTTCCCGACGCTTCATTAAACTCCCATTAGCGTCGTAAGCACCCTGCACCGGAGTTAAGTGCTGTATAGTACTGTATGGATTGCTGTAATGGTGGCTGGCTGTTGGCTGGCTATGGGCTAACGGTAACTGGCTATTGCTACATGTCCCGGCTGTGTTGTCAGCTCTCATCCCGAATGAAGTCTCTTTCGGGGTGTGCTAGCTGGCTAAATTAGCATTAGATTAGTCGTCTATCTATACAGCTAACGTTAACATTACTGGTGAACTCATTTGTGGGTTAGCCCAGCACTGCTTTTACCCGTGGTGAAAACAATCATGCTACTAATAACTTTATGAGCGTGTTGAAAAATGTTGTAACCCTATAACGTTATCCACCAAGCTTTAGCATTAACGTTAGCTACTTGTCAACCAACACATTGTAGTAACGTTAAGCTGGATCGATATTGATATGTATCCATAAATAAGATCTCTGCTGTATTACTGTGTTGCAAAGTGCATGTAATTAATCACAAAATGATGCCTTGTGGAAGAAAAGGCAGTATTACGGTTAGGAATATTTTTTTCTGTGACATTGTATGATTTACAATTACGCTCAAACGTATCATCTCGGTGCCGTGTTTTGACGGAAGTTACGAGTAACTAGAGGGTGAAAGGTTATATGACCCCACTAACAGGCGACTAAAGGAAACGTCCCGTGTCAGAAATAAAATAGCAGATTTCTCTGGGTTTGACATTTGGTGGAAACATTTGGGATAGTGTAACTACACAACTCAAAAAAATATATAACATAGGTATGGTCGTTTTTAGACATTTTACATATTATATATTACATATTGGACCTTTAAAGGTCCAATATGTAATATATTTACTGTATTAAATCAAAAAATGACCACAATTTGTCATCAGATATTAAGGAAACATGCTAAATTGAAATTCTATCTTTTCTGACAACAATGCTAATACCTGTATTTCTCCTTTTGAAATTTCCGTGACAGAATGTCTGTTTGTGTTTTGGCCTGTGTGTTGATATCAACTGCCCAGTTTGATAGCCAGGCCGGGTTGCCAGATATACCTGTAAAAACGTAAACCCTACAGCTGTAACGTTAGTACAGCCATGAAAGCAGCAAATAGACTAACAGGATCAACGGAGATAGATTCTACCCGACCTAAAAAAAACAGCATGTTTCTAACAGTTGCGTGACCAGAGACTTAACGAACCCTGGGTAAATATTAGAGATGTATTTGAAAGATGGAGACAGCTTAGAGCCCAAAGGACGCCGAGTTGGCTAATTTCAATAACAAGTAAGCATTAGCTTCAGGCTAATTTATCACGGCTACAAGGGGGGGGGGCATTTTATGTCATTTCAACATTCGTGTAGCTACTCACATTGAATTATATAGCTAGAGTACCCGAGTTGGTTACTCACAAAAACAATTGAGACACAGCCAGTAAAGTGATCCCGACTGGTCCTGGCTAACGCCGCCATGCTAACCCTGCTAACTGCTAACGTTACCGGAGGACCAGGCAAGCAGTCACGGCTGTTTAAAACATGTAGCCTGTTCAGCGGCCGTAGCCGACAACGGTGAGTTATTTGAAGCCAAGAGAGGAGGGCTGTAAATCGGGAAGCGATTGTTGCCATAATTCTAAGCCAATAAAGTGTGTTCCGTCGGGTGGAAAGAATGGCAAGGTAGTGGTATTTTTAGCGGTTCCTACCGTAATTCTAAGCTGAGGAAGTGTGTCTGTCTGGCGTGTGGAGAGGACGGCGAGGTTGTTGTGTTTTTAGCGGTTCCTACTGTAATTCTAAGCCGAAAAAGTGTGCCGGTCATTTGGGTAAGGAGCTCCGCGTAAGCACAGGCTTTTATGACAATATATCCTGCATCTAACGTTAGCTACTCCGCTGTGCTGTGAAGTAATGTCTGGCTATGTGAGACAAGCGTCTAGCAACATAGTTGTGGATGTTGCGGTCTTAGCCTGGCAACCTACGTGAACTTCGGATCTGGGGAGGAGGGGGCGGGGGAGACGACTCTCTCCAGTATTTTGAATTTGTACTGCAGTGACTATTTTAAACACTAGCTGTCAGTATTACATATTGCACCTTTAACTACTCTTTAATGTTTTATGTAAAGCACTTTGAATTGTCCTGTTGCTGAAATGTGCTATACAAATAAAGCTGCCTTGCCTTCAAAAACAAATTCATTCTTAAAAAGTTATTACACCTCATTAAACCAGATCCTTGAGTCTAAAGTTTGATTGTAAATATCATATCCTCAAGGATATTTTTACCCTTATAAATCCATTGATTTACCATTGTCATTGTACAGTTTCAAGTTAAACATCTGGTATCTTATTGTGATCACAAATATATATGTGGCATTTGGAAGAATTTGACTTCTTTTCATCTAGGCCATAAAGAATCCCAACATCTTGAAGAAATTAGGAGATTTCAACACCAGCCATATAATAAAGATCTTCTTTTTTTTTTTCTTTACGACACAATCCATAATTTGGGGCGCTTGGCCGGGAGGAATATCTCCTCCTCTCATTGCGTTGACAAACTGCTCTTAAATAGAGCTGGGAGCCCAAGTGAAACCAGATTGTTCAGAGAGATGGAGGAAGCAGAAGATAACAGACGGTAAATCAGACGCTGTTGGGAGACAAAGGTTTGCAGCCGGAGATTCACATATAGAACAGGAGTAACACCTTCCTGCGGTAGCAACAACCAAGAGAGTTATGGCTTCTGTAATAATCTGTATAATGTGCTGACTTTTTTATTGCACACCCATATACCTCTTTCAGGAGTAGAATCTGAATGTAATATCTCTATTTAGCATTTACAAGCAGTATATAGTCTTTAAATAAATGGTTTATAACAAGTGTAAATGGAACGCCATTAGTTTTCAGGTGCTGCGATAAAAAAACAAAGTTTTGGACAACATTGTTTTACCTGATGTTGGTGCTAGAGAAGAGAGTAAGGAATAACCAAAGTGATTACATTTAATCGTGAGGCAAACATGAATATCATGACAATCCATCCAATAGTTGTCAAGACATTTCACAAACAAACACTAATGTGAACCTCATGGTGACGCTAAATCAAAAGTCAAGTGATCATCAAAGTAATTAGGTTAAATCAGCTGGGAACCACTAATCTGTACATAATCTAATGCCAATCCAAGTGGTAGATGTTGAGATATTTCAACCCGAGTGAAAACTTTGACCTGCTAGTGGCGCTAGATGAAAGGTCAGGGGCATCCTCTGGGCACCATGAATGTCTTCACAAAATATCACAGCAATCCTGCCAGTTTTTGTTGAGATATTCAGCATGAAACAAACAGACCCAGAGTTACACAGTTAGCACAGCTAATTGAAAGGAGTGGCGAAATTATACCCGACAAAATGCAATCATAGTCAAGTATCTCATTTCTCCAGTAACTGAAGACTGAATTCCACACCAAATCAGGCTGCAGAGATGATATAACATGGACTAGAGGACTCTGAACTTTAAAGCAAGAATGCAGCTAGAATAACAACAGATTTTGGCCAGTAGCTGATGATGGAGCCCTGAGTGTGATTGCCTGTCAATTCAGCTGCAGATGAATGAGCTGGCTGGCTTTGATGCTGCAGCAGGTCACAGGCCTGCTGTCCCTGTATATGTGAATGTGAATGTATGTGTGAGGTAATGGGGGGTGAGATAGTGAGAAATACTGGGATTACTGGAAGGTCGGGAGCTGTCAGATGAGATAGATGCAAGACTTCACCTTTGGCGCTCAAATCACACACACATATACACACTCAGAGGTGGAGGGGATTAAGTCCCAAGGCGCCAATGCATTACTCACGATGCACAGACACATACGTGTTTAGATGTAAATGCACATGCACACTTGACCACAATAAAACGGTGTGTGCGTAGAAGTGTGCATGCCCACACACACAAACGTCAGCCATGCAAGCAGCTTTCAAACTGCATACATCCTACTGGGCTGCGCTCCAATCAGCAGAATTAATGAAGAGGTATCGCATTTTACAGTAAAGCAGCGTGTGGGGCTCTGGGGAACAAATGGCTGGAGTCTGCAACTCCTCAAGTCTGTCTTCAATAATGCAATCGACTTTTACGTTATGAGATAGCATGGTTAAGGCAATTTGCAGAACTTGTGGCACAGTTGAGTTATGTTCCTTAACAAGACCATCACATGCAATCTGCTACTTTCCATGGACCGTAGACCCTCATGAGTACCTACTGTGTAAATACTGTAATGTTGAAAAAAGGCATGGTGGTGTAACATGTCAGAAGTTATTTGGTGAAGGAATCCATGATCCTCTAAGAGGATTTTGTGAAAAGAATTAATAACTTAAAAGTGTTTCATTTGAATGAAACTGAGATAACATTGAAAAACTAAACCAAACTAAAAACTGGAACCCCAAAATTGCAGCCCACTAACAGCTTTAATGATGAAAATGTCAAAGAACTATTGACGACATGGCCAGGTTGGCTCAGTGGGTAGAGCAGGCGCACATGTACTGAGAGGTTTATGCCTCAACGCAGAGGTCCAGCATTCGAATCCGACCTGTGACGATTTCCTGCATGTCTTCTCCATCTCTCTCTCCCCTTTCTCACCTAGCTGTCCTATCAATAAAGACGGAAGAGCCCCAACAAAATAATCTTAAAAAAAAAAGAAGTATTGATGACAGACACCATTTCAGCTCAAGGCTTGTTCTGTGGTGAATGTCATGTTAAGATGAGGTTGGAAACATTATATTTTAGGTGCCCACATTCAAAGCCTGATTTTTGGAAATGAGACTTTGGATTGATGGAAACTGAGGTCAGTGTACAATTACCAGCGCCACTCAAGAAATTATGGTAAACTTTTGAGTTTATCTCCTGAAGTCTGACTTAGTAGTTTTTCTCAGTCTCATTTAGTGGTTCTGTCAAGGGCACTGGCTGCTGTCATTCTGGGAGGCTAAAAAACACTGGCTGATCCAAGTGCAGCTGGTGAGGTGGCGGCATGTTTGGCAGAGTGCAGGACGATGACAGAGTGACAGAGTCTTGTTCCAATACTCGGGGGCTCTGGACCCTCACCAGGCAGACTTGATTCGCCTCCATTTGTCTCTCAGAGTGTCAAATTCCAATCCGCTGAGGGAATAACCCAACTTGTTGCAGGCAAGGGGAGAAACATATCAGTGGAGAGTACAGTAGATGAGTGTTAGAGTAGCAGGTTTCAGTTGATAAAGGCCTGATAAACGCTGGAGTGGTGTATGATATGTTAAGAGTCAGCCGACTAATCCTTCTTTATCAGTGTTTGTCTTGAGGCGAGATGAAAGCAGCAAAGCTCTGGGGTGTGTAAGCAAACTCAGACAAAGTTATGTGTAAACGTGCATGTGATTTGTGCAGTCTGGGGTCTATGGTGTGTCTGATAACGTTAAAACAAAGGTCACACAATGAAGGCCCAATCAGTGACCCAGATACTGACAGTGTGGGGGAACCAAATCTGAGCGATATCACAACCTGAGGTCAAGAAAAGGATCAGGAATCTGAATATTTGGAGGATTCAGAGTACTTTCAAGTCTGATAGCTAAAATGTTGCACTGAAGACAAAAGGTGGACATATCAGAACAAGACTGTGTTAAATCATTGGTGCAGGCCTGTTGCTTCAGGTACCGGTGAGATATGAAATACGATCCAAGTCCAATTTAGTTTACTGAAACCACTGCACAGCGATTTATAATACTCTAAGACAGGATTTTACAACTCTGGAAAGTTATCACAGCTACAAATACGTTATCTTTGACACAATGACCCGCAGGTAAATGGTAGAAATATTGTGTTCTTCTTACAAAGTAATCTACCAAGAATGTTCCCAACTGTGTTTTTGTAAATGACCACTTAACACAAAGTACAGCTGAAGGGATTATGGGAATGTCATTTATTGTAGTATAATAGTATTGAACAATTTCATTCAGTTCCTCAGTACTGAACAAATACAATTTTTAATCTGATAGTGGTGCTAGATAAATAGTTCAGGGATCACCAAACTTATTACAATTCATCTTGTGGTGGTAAACATAAATGAGTGAACCAAATTTCATGGCAATCCATTCAATAGTTGTTGTTTTTTTCTTTTCTTTTTTTAAAGATTATTTTTTGAGACATTTCACACAAAAAAATGTCAAACTCATGGTGACACTAGAGGAAATGTCAGGGGATTACCATGTCATTATGGTCTGTACAATAGTTGTTGAGGTGTTTCAGTCTAGATCAAAGCAGTCGACCAACCAAAAGATCAACATTTCCATCCTTAAAAACACTCCACTAGTGTGGCTTAAAACATGGAGTTGGCCATTCTCTCACTGATAAAAACATTTATTTGTCCAAATAAAAGATTAAAATGATCAATAATTCTTATAACCAACAAATGAAAACATGGTATGTTGTGTGTGATGTTTAGATCAAACTATTTCACACAGCAGTTCGAAAAACATTCCAGTGTGTGAGTCACTGATAAAGTTGTCACTCCCGAGAGAGGAAATAAAAGTATACTCAGAGGAAGTCCTTGGAAATGGCATTGTTTTATCTGGCGATGAAGGTGTAGGTGGAAAATAACTATATCTTACAGTTGAATACAGTTGATGTGCAGGAGGCAGCTCTGTGACTCCAGAAATAGCTAAAGACCAAACCAGCATGGTTTCAAAACAATGCACTGCACACTGGACTCCATCAAACTTCCCCTGGCTGATATTCTGAGCCTTTTAAATGACATCCGGTGGTCAGAAAAGAGCGGTGAAGTCAGGCGAGAGCCCACAGGAAGATACAGACTTAAGGGACCAAAAGAAAACACCCAAACAAGCATGCAGGCGAGTCGGTAAACAGGAAAATACACAGAGGAAGGCACCTGGTTCAAGTGCAGGGTGCCTTCAGGGACATGGGACACACTCCGGCTCACGCTGTGTTGTTTCCTATTGACACACAGTGTTTCCTTACTTTCGGATATCCTGTGCATGTGTGTGTGTACATGTGTGTGTGTGTGTGTGTGTGTGTGTGTGTGTGTGTGTGTGTGTGTGTGTGTGTGTGTGTGTGTGTGTGTGTGTGTGTGTGTGTGTGTGTGTGTGTGTGTGTGTGTGTGTGTGAGTCAGTGAATCTGTTATTGTGCCAGCTTGTTTGTTCAACGATATCTATAATTGGTATCATTAATTGCACTTTGGAATTTGCTCAATTTTAATTACGTAGGATGTTACTGTAAGTGGAGGAATGCCATTGTGCTTGCTAATCTCCACGGATGACCAAGTGATCAGACACAAACACATGAGCTCCCGGAGCCCTAACAGACATTACGTGGCTCAATTCCTGCTGCTTGATTAGCAGTGGATATTCTTCTTTTCCACAAATCCCTAATCATGGAAAAGTTTTAAGTAAATTAGGGACAGCAATTTAGAAGCAAATGAGGAAAAATCTAATGAGAAATCATTGGAAACATTTGCTAACTGCCAGGTTAATGAGCCACAATTCTGCATAAAGCAGCTATAATCAATATTTGTATAATAACAATGGATTAAATGACTGTGCTCATAGTGATGAACCCACGGAGAGATAACGCCCGACTCTGCAGCTCCTCTGTTTTGATTCTTCTCATCAACATTATTTTGGCCCTAGCAGGAAGCGGGTTTCAGCCAAATACCTCTGAAAACTCACTGTACAAGACCTGCACAGCACCAAACAGTGGACAGACCAAGTTAGTGACTATCTGGTGAACATAGTGGAGCATTTAGCACCTAAAGATGCAGATATTTCCCAGAGTTAGACAGAGATCAACAAGACAAAGAGTCTACAGCCATGCTAGTGGCTCTTTGAGTCTGTACCCAAATTTCATGGCAAACATTCAATAGTTGTTGAGATATTTTATAAAAAAACAAAAATGTCAACCTCATGGTAGAACTTGAGGAAAGGTTGGGGGATCACCAAAGTCAGTAAAATACATTCACAGAGAACCAGAAATGCCTGTAAAACACAGACTGATCTCACTAAGTGGCGTATGTATGACACACCAATTTGTATGCCATTTTGGCGTGTTATCAAGACGCATAATCGTTTTTTAGCGTGTTTATCAACGCTGTTTGGGCTGCATTGACCTACATTACATGTGAATTATCGCTGTAGCGAGTAGTATGAAAGGACGGAGGTCTGCTGAGGGAGGTTGGTTGGGGTGGCGGATGGGTAGAACACAGGACTTTCACCCAGGAAAGCCGGGATTGCGTCCTGCATTTTGCGTTTATCAACCGTTTCTTTTTCTTTTTTTTTTAATAAAGCCTTCCCCAATGTTCTTTTCCTAAACCCAATCGTTTATTGTTTTCCTAAGCATGTGACGTTGGTCACCGTCGTGGTTTTGTCGTTTTTTTGTGTTACAAAAGCCTTTCCCAATGTTCTTTCCCTAAACCCATTGTTTACGCAAAGTCATGATGCCATGTTGGTAAAACATGTGGTGCCAATCCATCAAATACATTTGAGATATTTTACCGAATTACTGAAATCTTTGACCTGCTAGTGGCGCTAGAAGAAAACTGGGGATCACAAAAATGATAAGAATAAATCTTTTAGGGTACTGATATTACCACCCCGAGAGCCATGCCGCTAAATTGCAGGTTTAAATTGATATAAAAGTAATGTAGAGCATAAAACAAATAACTAAGCTTTACTGTAAATGGAAATCCAGGGATTTTCAAGTTTCACATACGGCTGCAGAAACAATGAGAGTATATCAGGAGCTTTGGTTCGACTGACGACTTAAAGTATTGCACTGCTCGTGTCCGCACATTCAGGAGCTCATAATAGGCTTGTGAAGGGATTAGCGTGGTGCCTAACTTGACCTCCTGACCCTTCAGAATAAGGCCTCTGCACTACTGCGAACAGACAGCAGCTGAAGAAAAAAAGGCAGTCACCTCTCAGTTGAAGGGTCTCTTTGGCTTGTCTCCACAAATTCCTCTTCCCCTCTGACACTTGTAAACTGCTCCACCATAGCAGGCTCTGACCCCCATTACAAAGGAAGGACTGCATGTCAAACTTGGCCAGTCAAGTTGGCCCATTATATGCACTGGCTGGGGGTTAAGCTGTGCTCCGGCAAACAGTGAAACAGAGCTGAGGCTGCTGTCACAGGGAGCTTTAAGCCTATGAGCTGCTATTTTGATGCAGATACAGCATATTTAGAAGGCAGGGGAAGACTTGAGGAGGAAAAACACAGTAAATCCTTATTTTTTTTATTGTTAGAAAGAACGTATAATCTCATTATTATTATTATTCATGGAAACTGCTATGTTACAATAAAAAGATAATGAGCAAACTTGGAGACAAACTTGCAGAAAAAGCAATAACACCTCAGAGTAAGCATGAGGTCTTAAAATCAGTAATGAATCATTGTTTTATAAGAAAAGAAAACACTTTTGTTTCATTATTTCTGAATAAAATGGAGACCGAAAAGAACAAAATACTAATATGTGTTGAAGGTCACATATGCTTTTCCACATTTTCTGTCATATCTACAATGTTATAATGTTGGGTTTTCATGTTAAACGTGGCCAAATAATGAGGAAAACGTATTTCAGACAAATCCCTGTGAGCTAAAACATTCAGATTTGCAACTATTCTGAACACTCTGGTTTCAACAGTTTTTTCCACTCTAGGCTAAGTGTTATGCAACTCTAAGCCGAACTTCTATGATTGGTCATCTGCTCCAAGTAGGCAGGACTGGAGTGTTTTTTTGTAAGCCACTGTGGTGTTAACATTGTCCCATGTAACTACATGCTAACTGCAGTAAACAATGTCACGTTGGCTGCCAGTGTCATTAAATTCTCCCCAATTCCATGTCACATTGCTCCTGAAACACTTTCTGTTAGTAGTATTTGGTTTAAAAGCCTTTATTCGCGATTTTGACTGTAGAAATTGCTGCTATATTCTATACATGGATTTCTCTGCAACGTCATCACTGCTTGCGCACGCAAGCGGGAGGCAGAAAGAAGACGTGTTTCGTGTAGCTAGTAGTAGTAGCATAGTGTAAGTCAAAATGCCAAGGAGTTGTTGCGTGGTTAATTGTACAAACAGAGCCAGTGATGGGTGCCTGATGTTTAACATACCTAGGAGGAAGCATGCTTTTGCCAAAAACCGGCGGAGGTTATGGATTCAAGCCACAAGAAGGGCAGATTGGAGTCATATGCAAGAGTCAGGCTCCCATTGTATCAATCAGAAAAGTTGCAGCTTGTTCAGTTGTTCAGCTAAGTGATATCTACAAGGGGGTAAGCTTCTCCTCGGACCGCGAACCTCCTAGGGCGCCATTTTAATGCTACAAAGCGATCACCTCCCGTTAGCATTCCATTGACTGCCATTCATTTTGGCGCCACTTTGACAGAGAATAACTTTACATCTGAAGCGTTTAAAGACTCTATTTGTCCAGTGTTTATTTCTAAAGAAACACGCCAATGTATAAAAGGCTCCATTACCTTGTACCTCACGTTATAGCTCCGTAGCAGACGTTTTTGTAAAAATAGGCTAACGATTGTGTCATAACCACGCGACTTACTGTCGCATAGTAGAGGAATTACCGTATAGTACAGGAGAAGCGCGCAGGCAATGTCTCACATTGTTTAAGTGTAATTACTAATGTAAACTAGCATTTTAGTTAGCAGTAATTAGCCTGTGCCTATGTTATCTCCTTACATATACCTACGCTCCCCGTCTCTGCAAGAATGGGAATGATTGAGATTTCTCTTGGCACAGCTACCAGAAGACTTACAACTTTCAGACACGTTGCTCACGGCACATTTACGTCGTCTCTCTCAGTTGGAGGCTGCGCAGTAACGCTCAGCGCTCACCGGAAAAGTGCTTCTAACGGCCTTCACTGGTCTCCGTCCAGAGACACGGGATCTGTTGGTCCACTCTTATATACTGTCTATGGATATCTCTCGAGACAAGTTTAGACTGCTAGCTAAAGCTACGCCGATGTTTTGCTAACGTTAGCACAACAGTGCTAAATATTACGACTGCCTTCAGAGTTTCTGGCTATAGTTAGCCTGTATGTATGCTAGCCGACATTAGCTAACGTTGCCGAAACAGCGGCAGTAGAGTTTCAGTGAGCTAACCACGACAGTGTTGTCGCCCTCTCGCCCACAATCAACCTCAGCTGCTAAAAACAGTCAACCTGCAGTGATGTTTTGAAATGGAGACACTTTTCCCGGAAATCCTGGCCAGTATTTTAAGGCATAAACCAACCATAGGGGTACACTCAGGGGTAACCCTGCTGCTAACATTGGATATTACATTAGCCTAAAATGATAATTATAGCCATACATATATATCACAGTAACACTGCAAAATTAAAGACAGACAAACAGATCCAACTAAAATCATGTTTTATTTATATACAACAATACAAACAATAAGGAAAGCTTCAATACTTAAGGTTGTTGCAGTAGCAGACCAGTTTATCAATCTGGCTTTCTGCCTCCGGTATGCGCACGCACCCAGTAATGTTTGTAAACAGGAAACCTGTGTATTAGTGTCAACTGCTAACTAAAGTAGCTACATGGCTAACGGCAGTAAACAATGTCATCTTGGCTGCCAATGTTGTTAAATTCTCCCCAATTCCGGGTCGCATTACTGCTGAAATATGTTCGATTGGGTAGCGTTTGGTTTAGAAGCCTTTATCTGTGATTTTTGACGGTAGAAAGTGCTGCTTCGTTCCACTACAATCTAACTTTAGCATACTGCTAACTATTAAGTAGCTACATGCTAATGCGACATAGCTGTAATCTCGGCCAATGCTGGTCATGTCCGGTTGTGTAATATTTGGTTTAGAAGCCTTTATTGGTGATTTTTCACGGTACTGCTATATGCTCCGTTGCAGTAGCTCCAGCTTCAACTAGTGAAACACGGAGCGGAGGCTCCCGAGTTTCCAGGAAGTGTGCTGGCCAATCAGAGCAGACTGGGCATTTTTGGGAGGAGGGATTAAAGAGACAGGTGCTCCTACAGAGCGTCTCATACAAAGGGTGAATACAGGTGCAGCAACCATGGGCAGCATGAGAAAAATAAAGTGTTCTCTTAATATTAAAGCATGTAAAAATGTTCTAGTACAAACACAAAATGCAAGTATAACCCTGAAAATGTTATATAATAGTTGCCCTTTAATATGAATGTGAATGCTACAAATCATTCCACCGTCCAAAAGTCTGATACTGAATGACATACTGCACACTATTAAAAATTACAATCAAAAAGAACACTTTTAGTTGGTTAAACTTGTCATTTCACTCTGAGAGAACAATGCCGTTTATGTGGAATCCAGCTTGAGGCTCTGACTTTAAAACCTCTCTTGGAAGGAGAATACAAACGATGAGACCCTGCTGCAACCCTGTCATGTGCAGGACTTTTATGGGTGTCGGCAGTGACCAATGGAAAAATGGAGCTGCTGCAGTCGGCACGCACACGATGACCTCAGTTGTCATATCATCCAGCCTGCCTGTTAGCTCAAACACCTATTCTCCCAGCTCTGATGACAAACGCTATTTATAGCACATTTTAGCTGTGTTATTAATGAGCTATACCTTTCAATGTACCCTTATCTACAATTTAAAGTGATTAAACCAGCCCCCATTTCAAGGCTCTGTCACTGTGAACAAATGTTATTTTAGCCTTTAGAAACTGCCAACCCCTGACAGTCTGACAAACCAAGCATATCATTGAATACACCATTAAAAAAGAAAGAACAGGGAAAGCATTGTGGTCATGATACATTCCACTGATGCTGCAGGATTTCAGAGGTTGAGGTGAAAAATAGGCAGATATAATGGTGCATTGAGCCATTGTTGTACAGGCTGCAACAAAGTTACAGAGACTTTGCATGGTGGACATAACCAGTGCAACTGAGCAAAATCCCCACAGTGCATTAACACTTGGTATGGCAATATGTAATTTTGTGTCCAAGTACAGAGGACTGTGTTACATATTTAATAAGTGATATGGTACAGTTCTGTTTAATGTTGCTTAAAGCTTCAGGCTTGGGTTCAAGTTCAGTTGTCGCCATCTATGTGTGTCATGTGTTTTATGATGCAAGTTGCATGGGTTTTATGATCCATCATTTATTTCATATTTGTTGTCATTTTTTTTTTTTTCAGCAGTTTTTTTCTTAAAAGCACGTTGTAACCTTGTTAAGAAAAGTGCTATAGAAATAAAGTTTATTATTATTGTTATTGTAAGTAGATGTGGAATTCCCAGCGAGAACAGCTAAAGGCAAAAATTAAGCTTCAGGTCTCGAATGGTCTCTCAAATGTGGCAGCTTGCATTTAACCATAGAATTGAATAGTCTACATACATGCTAGCAACTTTGTGACACTGTACACAGTGGTGCTTTGAGCTAAATGCTCACGTTAGTATGCTGACATGCTCAAATGACAATGCTAACTTACTGATGTTTACAGGTATGTTTACCTTCTTAGTTTAGCATGTTAGCATGCTAACATTTGCTCATTAGAACTGAACACAAAGTACAACTGAGAAAGGTGCAAGTGTCATTAGTTTTACAGGTATTTGTCTTCAACCAAAGTATTAGGCAAATTAGAATGTTAACCTGATAATGGCACTAAATTGAAAGAGAAGGAATCACCAAAGTTACTACAATTCATCCTGTGGGGGATGTGAATGTCTGAACCAATTTTCATGGCATTGGCAATGAAACATGACATAAAGTGAGTGTATGAACATGGATCCAGATCTCCATTTACTACAATACTAAATTACAAGTAGTAAAGTTTGTTTACGGTAACAGTCTTTTACTGATTATTATTTGAGTATTTGAGCCTTATCTACATGGTCATTCTTTCTAAATTAACAGGAAAAAACAACAACAACAACAACAACAACAACAACCATAACTGAACAAAATGGTCAAACCAGGTGACCAGTTAGAAGCAGCTCTCTGTGGATCCATAACCTCAGTCCTGTCAGTTGATTCATTATCTCAACATGTAGTCTCTAACAGTGAAACAAAAATAAGCAAGAGGCCTTGGCTAAACAAAAGCATGGGGCTCATAAATCTACCAGAAGCCCCTCTGAGATCCTCCAGGCCAACGCTGCAGCACAGCAGTGTGGTACTGGGTCTGGGATTCATAGAGGAAAGGGAAAGGCATGACACACCGTAACAGTGAGGGATCTGAACTCCTGATGAGCTGTTGCAACCCATCATGGAGAATTTCCTGATTGTATGTCTAACCTTTCAGCAATTTTGGAGATGGCCTGCAGAGCGTAACATGCTTTTTGCCTTGGAGTGCATGTTTGCCATGTTACAGACAGTGCAGTTCAAAGTGAAGGGAAGATATGTTCTCATATAACGCGATACACATTTTATTTTGGATAACCCCTCACCATAAAAAGTCAACTATGTCTGTCTTTTATATGTAATAAAAAGACATATTTCTGTCTGTCAGGTAATAGCCTTGTCCCGAGCTTTGCAGAACTGTTAAAAAGAGGCTTATGTGTCTGTAAGGACTCATAACAGAAACCAGTTCCAGATACACAGAACACACAGGTTTCTGTGGAGCTGCTACAACCATTTTAACCCTACTGCAACAATTATACAATGGAGAAGAGGCCCACAGTTAACCAGGTAGTGAATTCTGTACATTTTGGCATTTGAATAACTCTTTTGATTTTGTTTTTCTAAGCTAGTTGCACTGGGACAAAGTGGATCAGTAACAATGATGATCAGATGTACAGTAGTAGCTTTTATGGCTAAGGGATAAAATACTGGTTGTGATGCCAGGCTTAGGAAAGGTGGCATCAAGTATCAAAGTCAAATACAGTTGTGTATGAGCTGGCTTTCATCGTCACAGATGCTCAAACGCATATTGACAGGGCCAAAGCACAGAGATACAACCAGTTGGTTTAAGTGTTTGATTGTTAATCAGGCTTCTTTCCTTTGTCTGTTCACGTCTGTTTTTTCCCCATGTCTCCATCAAATGCAGCAGCCACCTAAAAAAACGGTGTAATTGAAATTCATTGATTTGTGATGTGAACCCAAATGTAAAATGTAAAATATCAACATAAGAATATCAGAACATCTCTGTTGCTTTGATTTTTTAATTTTTTTAGTTTTGTGGGTCACCAAACTTTATGAAAGTGCAATACTACATTTCTAGAGTACCCGTTTAAGCACTTTAAACAACTTAAATTATCTGTGCATGGAAGTTCATTATTGGCCTTTGGGAATAATATACTTTATGGTGAATACAAACTGAAACAGGCTCAGGTATCATCATGACCTTAATGATAGATGCAACTGAGAGCTCTGGATCATAGACCATCAGTGGACCTTTGAGCTTAGATTCTCTCCACCAACTTAAGTTAGGGTTTGCTGGGAAACTACATTTGACTATGAGTTACATTTAGGGAAAGTTGAGGTTAATGTTTGGATAATGGCTTGATCGTGATTAGAAAGAAACGCTCCAAATGAAAACTTAATTCACAGTATGTGAATTTGCACCCTGAGCTGAAAATAAATCTGTATGCTCATCCATCACTCTGACTTCTGTTCCACTACATTATCTCAATTCCTTTACAGCTTCCTTCCTTGTCAGCTTTTATGTATTACCCTCATTTTCTATTAAAGGAATTGTTTGATATTTTGGGAAATGCACTTTCATAAAAGATGACTCTCTGTACTGTAAATATGAAGCTACAGTCAGCAGCTGGTTATCTCAGCTTAGCATAAAGACTGAAAACAGTGGGAAACAGCTAGCCTAGCTCTGCTCAAAGGTAATAAAATCCATCTACCAGTGCCTCTAAAGTTCACTAATTTACACATATCTTGTTAATCGGAAAAAAAAGTGCAGTTGTGGTCGCATGGGGGGTTATGGAAATTGTTTGCGTTGTCTGACCATATCTCTCATAGTACTGCTTGTCCCGGTTGACGATTGTGTTGGCAAACTTCACCAGCACATAATTCTTCATAGTGTAAAACAACTACAATCAATCACACAACAACCTCTCGACCTTTGCCTCCACAGCCCAGTCAAACCAAGGACAACAACACAATAGAGCTTAAAAGTATATTAAGTCTACAGGTGCTCAATATCAATGATGAAGAGCTCATTTTGATTAAACAATGGCTGCATTCTTGGCCATCCTTATGGATGTAGAGGCGATGTCCAGGTTGACATTCTTCACTGTTTCCTCGACGCATGCTGCGCTACCTTGAGGGCCTTGAGGAGCCCGCATATTTTTCAGGCAGCACATCCTCAACAGTGATGGAGCAGAGATTCCAGCAGCTTATAGGCAGCAGGTGTGAGGCCAAGGCGGACTTTCCAAGGATGTTAAGTCAATGGAAGACTCATTAATGTCCTTCCCCTACCTCTGCAAACAAAAGGACTGGAATGCAGGAGGATGCCTGTCGAAACGCCACAGATGGAGGAGATACGGTCGTCTGAATAGAGTCCTGATCACTGGTCAAAGATAGTTTACACTCTGGGGGATCGCTGGGACTTTTTCAGCTGGGCTCTAATACAAATAAAAACTGAAAACTGCAGGAATAACACCCATCTACAGGGCTTTAGGGATTCAATGTTTGTTCCAAACAGAAAATACAATAATTTGAAGCCATCCGGTCTTAATGGTTTCTCAATTTGACTTTGTAGTGAACATTTTAAATCAGTGAAAAGTATTTGAGAAAGGATGTATTTGTTTATAAATTGGCTAAACTTCAAGAGAACAAAGAACGGTCAGCAGTAAAGGGAACATATTCCCACTTATGTGTCTGCTGTCTGACTCTAACTACATTTTAAATATCGCAATAGTGATTGCTGGAGATGGGCTTGAGAGCTGAAATTGCACATAATTGCTCTATCCCAGCTTGAGTGACTTTTCAGAGGGCTTAAAGGGCAGTGAACAAACAGTGAAGCTCTTTAACAGCACCAAAAATGGGAAAAAAGGCCATTTTGGCCTCTAACACATGAGTTTTTAAAATATAATCATTTGATTTTATTTCTCTTGATAAGACATAAAGGATTGTTGACCTGCTGGGCTGTAAATTAAATGATTTTTTTTCATCAGATGCAAGGTCTAACAGTATGGACAATTCTTTAACAAAATAACTGTATAAACTGGACAAACATACATAGATTCTCAGTATTTATTTTGGGAAGACTGCACTGTTTACTGCCAGACCCTCAAACGTTAAAGTGCTCATATTATGCTTTTCGGCTTTTTCCCTTTCCTTTATTGTGTCCACCCCAAAGGCACTTACCATCTCCAACAGAAAACACTGTTCACAAACTGCTCCAAACAGCTCTATTGTAGTCCAGCCTTTACTTCCGTGATAAACGTGCGTCACTTTGTGACACACGTTATAATGCTCGCCTAGCTGCTAGTGTGGCACTCCCTCATGCTCTGCAACTGACTAGCTAGCAGTGCTTACCTAGGTACTGCGCATGTGTGACTCCCAACAAAGATGGTAGAGAAGTCAGATGTCTCACTCTGTAGCTAAAACAGAGAGCTCAACACACAGGGTGAAAAGAGGAGCTGCAGCAATGTGCAGTACAACAAATATATGGTGTTTTCTGAAAATTAAACCACATAAACCTATTCTGGTACAACCTCTAAATACAATTATGAACCTGAAAATGAGCATAATATGAGCACTTTAATAATGTTAGTTCATATAAAATCATGGGCACGGTTACACGGTTACAGTTACACCTACCAAATTAATTCTACCAGAACACTTCCTTGTCCTTATTTCTGTCTTTTCTAAAATGACTGTAGACAGAAATGATAGCATGTAAGAAAGGCCAACTAATTTGCTTTTGATATCAAACTGTTGGCTCAGTAGCTGATCAGTAGCATAGCTGTATCATTGGCAGTGAATTATTAGCTCAATCTTGGTAATAAAGTAATTTTTTGTAATGAAAAATGAAATTATCTGCATGCTCTCCACTCGCTTGATAATTTACGTTACGCTTGCTTTGTGGATTTACTTGCTTAGAATTGACACAGCAAAAAGATTAACAGATCAATTTCACTGAATTTACAGTCTTTAAACTGAGTATTTCTGCAGCTTCTGTTTGAGAACAAACATCAACCTTTAGACTGGTCACCATGGCCACAAGGAGCTGGCTTGTCAAGGTGTTTTAATGGGGCCTGTTGATGGATGACTCCATTACTGTACAACAGCATGCTGTGTCACCTCCAGCTGCACGCAGCACTGGCACGCTCCCCTCCCTATCCGAGGATGTCGTCTTATTGTTTGCACCAGAGGGAATGAATATATTTAAAAACAACAACAACAAAAATCTTCCGCAGAAATACTTCCTTTTGATAAGGGTAGCGCTTGATTAAAGCGAGTGGCCAGGAGATGAGGCAAGTGGTGTTGACCGCAGTGACGAAGCGGCCTATATCCTGTTGGAGATAGCCTCGACATGACGGTGAGGATCCAGACACAAAAAACAGGCTGAAAAGAGGTCAGGCAACTGCTGACTGAATTGCTGAAGCAGAGCAGCACAGAGGAGTGAAAAAAGGAGAGTAGAGGTAAAGCCGCCACAACAAACAAGGCATGGCCCAGATCAAGGTGCTCCCCCATCATCATCCTGCACGCTATCTGAACCACATTAGTCAAGCTTAAAAAGACTCCCCCTGCTCCCCACTAGACCGCTGAAGATGGACGAGCAGCAGGGAGGCAGATGAAATGCAGGTAAAGAAGAAAGGAAACAGACTGAAAGTTATAACTTTTCTGCTCTGTTCGAGACAAAGGCCAAGACTTTTTGTCTGCATGCAGCCACGTGCTCGATTACTAATAAATCCCAGGTGTTCACGTCTGTGACGTGTTAAATCTAAAGGATCCTGCCCTCTGTGGCCTCAGGGCAGCGCTGAGCTGTACAGGGTGGAAGACCCAAGAGACCTGACCGCACTGTCACACAAGATCAGATGTTGCATTCATTCTGTTGCTTGACATTTAAAGTATGGGACTCATTTGTTTTACTAAAAGATACGTTTCAATGGTCTTTGTAGTTCCTTGAATCTTGTGAAGTGTGCAAGTGTGTTGCCCGTGAAAATGCTGATGG
This sequence comes from Sander lucioperca, assembly GCF_008315115.2. NCBI lineage: Eukaryota > Metazoa > Chordata > Actinopteri > Perciformes > Percidae > Sander > Sander lucioperca. Next base: position 28,705,052 of record NC_050173.1, on the reverse strand, counting down.
GCATTCAGTCTCAGATTGATACAGCTCCACAGCTTTACCATCAGGGGTCCTCTGAAAAGGGGTGATGAAAAATGTACTGCTTTAAAATATCTTTCACTGACAAAAAACTTGGACTGTGCCAGTTAGTAAAGGTCTAAGGATAAGATGTTCAGCTCAAGAGGATTTATAAAACCCCACAAACAATTCCTCAGATTTGCTGATGCTTACTTGTATCTGCTACCTAAATTGTTCCAGTCATGCATAAACTTTTATCTTAGCACGATTGACTAAAAAGCTACTATTGTTTGTATATGTTGCCATTTTTAGAGCGAGAACTAAATAGAACATGACTGGAGGGAGCAAATATCACTCAACTTACTGATTACATCTGCAGTAAACCAGGATATGAAGCTTGAATGAATGTGGTCAGAAGACTCCTAAATTACCTCTCCGTTCAACTCTGAGGCTTAAAATAACACACTTTAAATTCATTCCTTTAGGCCAATTCAACAATGCAAACATGTAAATTAAGATGAGAAGCCAATTTCCTTTTCCAATTATGCATTTCATTTAGTTTTATTTCAGTTTGCCAAAAAACTGCCTCCGCAATCCAAACAGAAATCAAACACAAATAAATCAAATCTCGGCGTCTGCAGGACAGGAAACGCACACTTGCTACGGACTACAAACTGTGTAAATTCCAAGGCAAAGGAATGTGTCGCTAACATTTACAGTTTCTTACAGGCTGATGTAAAACAAGGAAGTGGGAGTGTTGCAGTTTCAGTCGTGTTTAGGGTATTTGTTGCAGTCAGAAAAACGTGAGAAACTGAGCCCCACTAAACCCATCTGAACCCCACTGAGCTGTCGGGCACCTGTTTTCTGCGGGCAGCAAGCTTTTGTACCTCACAACAACAACCTCCACTCACAGCCAATCCCTCCCCTCCCCCAATGCTGAAATCTGGAATTCGGACTCCTCTTATCACAATTCCTCTGCCCTGGATTATTCCCATCATGCGCAGTGACTAGTGGGTGCCAGCAGGGCACGACTGCCGACACAGATGGGAGTCCAGGCCTGTGATGGCTTCCATATGTCGCATAGCTCTTGTGAGTCGTGCTTTTTTTTAAATGTTTTTCTTTCCATCTCTCATCTCTTTCTCTGTTTTGCTCTTTAAAATGGCCTGAGCAGGGAGGGAGAGGTGAGTGCCGTCGAGGTTGGAGAGGGTCAAAAGTGATGCCCATTAATACATTTCAGCGCAAAGCGTGGATTCAGTCCCAGCTTTAGGACCACCTTTTGCTGAATGATTATTGTGAGGTTAAAGACTGCGAGGTTAAAACGACCACATTTTACTGCCAAAATGCCGACAGGAGATAATTTGTACGTTTTGGAGTGGCCTTAGTGTCCACCGGGGCCTTGGAATTGGACCCATGGTGAGATTTCCCACCATAACTCCTTCTCCTATTAACTATCACAGGTTTGAGATGTCTTAAAGCCCACACAGGGGATGCTGTGAATTGGCTCCATGTTGTTGTATGGTAAATATGAACCAATCGGAAGCTAAAAAGCTCACTTTGACACTGCAACACTGGGAGGTTTTCCCGTCCTGACTGACACATGAGAACACTAATATTCCCTGTCTGATTATAATCCCTGTGGTCGACCTCATTAGCCAGGCATCCGCATTGAACCCTGGCTGAGTAGGGTCTAGGAGCTCAGCTGTCAGTCAACACCTATTTCTTCAAACAAAGGGCATCAGGGAGAAATAATCCAGCTCTTTCTCTGGAGCTTATGAACAGCCTGTTTTGGGATTTGTGCAGATTTATGCATGCAAGCATACACGCACTTATGATACGTTGCCTTAGTGTCTAAATGTTTTTGGACAGAAAAGCTTAACATGCACATGTGAAAGAAATAGAGAAAATCAATATATAGGTCTCTGGAGTTATACTGTTGTTCACAAAGTGAGGTAATTATTTTTAGTTTCTTTATCATTGCACCTTCACACCCAATACACGGCCCAGATCTCTGCAAAAATGGTCCAAACCAAAACCCTCTCTAAACCTCTCCCATGAGCCCTCGCACAAAGTTATTCATTGTATATAAAGCGCACATGTAAATGCAAGTTAACACAAACGTATAGATTCACATCCTCAAAGAATACAATAAAGCCTCCACTTTCCATACTAAAAGAATTAGCTGAATTCCTTGAGGTTCAGATTCTGGACAAAGGTTATTTTGCAGTTCCCCCATGAACTTTGGGCCATCTTTCTGGAGATATCCCTCCATTCATTCTGACTTTGATTCACCACTTCAAGCAAACCCATCAGCATTTAAAGAACCATGATTTCAGAGCCTCTTCTCTCTACAACAGTGAAATAACAACCTATAAAATGACACTGGCTATGAGCAGTCTGCCGCTTCAAAACATAGAGCTGCCAAGGTGATTTACGGCATGCTCACTTTTCCTGAGGGTGACAGCAGAGACAGAGAGGAAGAGTGATTCAGGCCTTTGTGAGTTCTTCTCATAAAAGGTTGAGTGATGAGACCCCACTGCTCTCATAACATTCCTTTGTTGTTTGGGTAACGTACCCAAACAGAAAATGATATGCCATTTACGGCATTTGCCGTGTCACCAAACACTGATGCTGCTTACCGTCCTGCTCGTATTCATAAAAGAGAGCCGAAGTGGCTTTTCATGGGAAATTCACACGCACCAACAGGCTGAAATGCAGAGAGAAAACTGACAGTTGTAGTTGCTTTTCAATAATTTCCCTTTTCTACATTCTGTAACTTTATAGCTCAGCCATGTGAAGCAAATTGTGATTGTGCCAGTCCTTTTTCTTTGAGAGAGTGCCACAAACATGAAAAACAGACAGACGAAAGACAGATGGGCAGTCTGAGTGTAAGAGAGCTTTATTTATATATCAGTGTGTAGCCTAAACCAAACACATTTCGCCCCTACAAACAGGCACGGGAGGCCTGCACACACTGCCATGTTAATATGAAATGCTGCAGTGCCAATAGTGTGGCATGGTGGGCTGCTCCTTACTCCCTCATGCCTGTGCATTCAACATAGCACTGCTGGACCGCCGCCTGGGAAACAGATGGCAGGGAATAACACTGTCACCCACCCTGAACACTGACATCCTGGGCCAGGCCTCAGCCACGCACTTTGCTATCTGTCTGTGTATCGCCTCTGAAATCCCCCCCTTTATCCTTGCAGAGCCACCACCAGATTAGGAGATATACATGAGTGAAACTGACTGGACAGCTCAGCCTCATTAGCAAAACATACGCTTCCATTTTACAATGAGTGTTTGCTCGAGGTTGTTTAAGTGGCCCAGGCGGGTCTGATGGCTGGGCGTTGTTTTGGGTTTAGGACAACGGGACAGATGACCAGCGAGCCAGCCCCCATGTGAGCTAATCAAGAGCTGTAATAGGAAGGCAGGTCTCCTTATTTGGTGTCTGGATTAAAACAATTAGACAATTAATTAGTTAAAAGGGATCAATCGGTCCTGGGATTAGGACCAATTGGAAATACTGAAATACTTTGGATTAGAAAAAGATTACAAAGGGAAGATAATGTTCTAATACTGATTTAAAAAGAAATAAGCCTCCTTAAATCAACGCAAAGCTGACATTTGATGATGAAGTAGTTCAGGGTGATGTTGCCCAAAACAGTAGCAGAGCCTGGGAAGTTTAATAAAATGTGTTTTTATACATGATATATAGTATTATTATCTATAATACATTCAATATATGTGTTGGATTTGTAATACTGCAATTAAAAAGTTTACAATTTTACCAGCTGATTATACTTGAATGCTTAAAACTAAGTCAATGACTGGCTTCACAGTTTACGACCAACTTTATTGTTTTTGTTCTGGTTTGCTAATAGACCAACTGTACACTACCTGCCAGCACCAAACATAACCAGAAAAAAGCTGGACGATTAAGTAGCAACTGTTTGTTAACAAGTTCACCATATTAACTTTATACAGAGATGTGTTCACAGCTGCTTCTGAGATTAAATGTGAGCAAGACACACCAGCAAACCTCTATAAAAACATACTTGCAGAATTTAAATGTCGGGCTCGGGCCGGGTTCGGTCACGGCTCTGTCGGGCTCGGGCCGGGTTCGGACGGAAAAATTCGGCCCGATCCAGGCTCTAGTCCCTAATGCGACTTTGACATTTAGTATAGGACCACAGGGTGTTAAAATGACCTCAGACATGCCAGCAAATCTACACTCAAATCAAAGGACAAGGTGAAGCAACACAGACCTTAACTGAAGTCACAAGGACAATTTCAATGTCAGATTTTCTTTAGAGCGGGTTTTGGGGAACAATCTCTCCTGAATGTGTAGCTCAAGCTCCTGTTCAAAGACTTGTCAGCAGCATGGGTCCTTTTTAATATCAGCCCACTAGCCCTGTCCTCACCTTCCCCCCCCCACCAGCACTTCTAATCTGGTTGGCAGGAAGTGATTTGATTTTGGTGAAAAGCGGAGCATCTGAAAATCTAATAGATTGGGGACGTGAAGTGCCGCCCCGGCTATTTAACCTTGTGTTTTCATGCTGGTTTTGAGAGTGGGAGATGGTGACAGCAGGTGTTTTGCCTCCTGGCCCTCTTGATGTCCTATGGCAGCACTCTGATCAGTGATTTCTGTCTAAGGCCACAGAGGCTACAGGCAAACAGAGCATTTTGAAGAAGAAAGTGACCAGGTGTTGTCCTGGAAGCCAGAACTGAACTATTGGTAATAATCTGTCATTGCACAGGAAAACTGTGTGCACAAACAACTACGGCAAGTACAGACAGACAGTCAAAGTTGGACCAGGAGCTCAGTCTGTAAACTGTCTAAAGTCTGACTACTCATGTTTATTGCGCTGTCTGACTTATTTCAAGCAATTTGTGCTGCATTCCCAGATCTTAGTAGGCTACCTACCCAAAATAAAACCCAAGGTTTAATAACCAAGAATTATTTCTTTAATAAACCTGTGTTAGTGGTATGGTACCTGGGTCAGTTCACCCAGAACAAAACACAATCCTCAGTGTTTTCAAAGGACTAAATAGCCCAAAAAGAACAGTTCACAGAGAGATCTGTGGACTAACCAGGAGCTCCAACTCCAAACGACATTTTCGATGTTATCACATGGTCTGCATTGCCAGATGGAATTTGTTCAGTTGTCATGGAGATTAATCTGTTGACATGTGAGCTCAGTTTGATACAATGTCATAACAGTTAAGTAAAGTTGCTTAACCCAACAACTGGGGTTAAAACCTGTGTAAAAAGCCAGTAATTGGACTTTAAGTTAGGATTGTTACTATACCTAAAGTAAAGAATGCTGTTCAAAGTTTTGAGCAGTGCAAACTAAAATTTGTTTACCTCCATTGCAATAGGTTGATGCCAGAAGTCTTAGAAACAAATATCTGAAAACCTCAGCAGATCAAACAAAAACTAGTCAGAAGGAACATTAGTTTTTTTGTGATTTGGCTGAACTGACTCTTAAATACAGCACAAAGAATTGAAAGTATTCGTATGAAGTTCTCTGATTAATGAATAGATATTGTACACACAGTGTGGGCACAATGACTCACATTATGAAATGAGTGATCATTCAAAACCCCCTTACTTCAATTTTGATGTAAAACAGACAAAACACAAAGCACGTATGATTATTAACAACCCCATTTTTTTCAAATTTCAATTAGTCCCCTATCACCAGCCAAAAATAATTTCATTGAAAAATTGAAAAATGCTAAATGCCTCTTAAATTAGTTTCCATGCACATATTAACACTTCTGAACTAGACAGGGTAAACTGAGTGTAAGATGACAGCTCATACAGGTGACTCATATTCATAGCTGCCGCTTTCACTTCCCAGTTGGGGTTTGAACCTTTTCAGACTCGCTCAAAGTGCAAAATGTCAGAATACCCCAGTGACATTTTCAATGTTTTATTTTCCTCGGGACCTTGGCTGGAGTCCCTGCAGTGTCTTATATCTCTCGCCTCCCCAGTTTCCATGTAAACTGTCACGCCACCGGTGACGCTGTCCCCACCTGAAAACCATCTCTGCTCAGACCACCAAAGGTGCCCTTGACTCAAAAATGTTGATCTCTCTACACAAAGCATCAGGAGAGTATCGAGTCAAGAGTAATTTTTTGTAGGAATCTTCTCTGCCTCTGTGGCAGGAAATCAGTGTCCCTTTTTCCACAGGTGGCCTCACATCTGGAAGCTCCAGCTGCAGGAGAGCGTGGATCCGGAAGGGCAGATGGATGGATGCACTGTGGCTGGTGGAAGTCCTTATTACCCGTCCACATCCTTCTAGAGGAGCTCGCCTATTGAGGCCATTAATCCTTGGCTGCTTCAGGGGTCATATGTCACTTCTAGTCCATCACTCCCTTGTCTACAACACCATCTCTCTCTCTCTTACACACATGCTCGCACGCACGCACGCACGCATGCACGCATGCACGCGCGCGCACACACACACACACACACACACACACACACACACACACACACACACACACACACACACACACACACACAGTCTGCCAGGCAGGCCCAGAGAGACAGATTTGTTGTGATGGGTCTGAGTTAGCCATGCGTGAGGAACCAATAGGATGTTTTCATCACCAGGAGAGGTGCACTGTCAACAGACAGAGTGGTAACCTCAACAGGTCAGTCAATCTCATCTGCTATACCTGCAGTGTCTTCTCAAATCAGGCATAGAATATGTTATAAACCCTGGAGATGTCTGCAGAAAAGTATATTCTCATGCAGCAACAATTTCCTTTCCAAGTTGCAGACATTCAAGACAATCTCAATTTACTTTACTACTTTAACCTCATAAAAGCAAGGATGCTCTTCCTTACTTATCATTCCCACGGGGAAAAAAAACATGGGAATCGTAGACAGCACTGCAACACAAAAGGTAAACATCAGTTTGAACCTTTTAAGGAGAGTGAAATATATAGAAGACAAAAGATTTATCAAAGTGTGTTACGGCCACCCAAATCATGTGGGAGTGAAAAACTACAGCTCTGGTATTGTGCAAAGCGCGGATGGGAACCGAGCAAAGATAAGGGAGTAAGAATCCAGTCCAAACAGGAGAAAGTATGTCATACTTCCCACAAATAGCTCAGACTTGCTGCCATTTTCTGAGATAGCATTGCTTAAATGAAACTGATGTACATGCCAATGACAGTGAAAGGTACAGTTTGGTCTACATGTGCTTGTTATTATAGTATCGGCCTATTTATATATATATTTATATATATATATGTATATATATATATATATATATATATATATATATATATATACACACACACACACACACACACACACACACATTTTTTTGTATTATATGATTGGAATTGACAGTTCGCTAAATCCCTCCCCCAAACAGTAATTCTCCAAATATAGCTTAAGCTTAGCAATTGAAACTACGCAAACAACGAACAGTGTGCATGGGGCTGTAAAATTACTAAAAATACAAAAAAAGGATTAAAACATGCGATTATCTGTTTTGACGTAAGCGACACACGTTAGCATGTCTGGCTAACTAGTTTACTAACTACAGTAGTAACCTAACCCAACTTTGCTTCCAAGGCCAATGATCATTCAGTTAGCTAACTACATTATTTTTGGGGGTTACAGGTTACAACTGGTACATCCATTGTGTGGAAGCCAGTCCTGGATGCTATAAAAGTATAGGGAAACGTTAGCAGATCTCTTCCACTCTTTATTGGATTTAGGAAAGTTTATGCTCAAGCAACCCCAGCCAATACAAGAACAATGCTCTTCCTTTATTTCCATGTCTTCTACATTGATCATCAACTGATGTGGATACTGTTTTGCCTGGTACATGCAGCTTTAGCTTCAATCTTTTAGCATTTTTCACATTTAAGACTTTTCCATTTTCCTTTTTGAAATGAGGCACCTGTGGCATTAAAAAGTCAACCAGAGACAGCACAACAGTTGCAATTTCAGCCAACAAAATCAACGGTTGCCAGGTGGCTTTTCTACCTCTGTCTGAAACCAAGGACTCATTGTTTCAGGAGAATTTCGAGAAGTAAATCTGTCACCGTTATCACTGTAAACAGTATACACTATACTGTGAGAACAAAAAGCTTGACAGGCAGGGCTCAACAAACAGTCAACTACTGTACAATGGCAGCAAAATTATATTTTGTGCATATTACAAGATTGATTAGACAAATAGAAATATCCCAAAGACCACAACAAAATGGCAATCCTTAGCTAAGCTCTACAAAGTAACTATTAACATTTAATTTTTATGGCTAAAGCCATGTTGTTAATAACACCATTATAGTACAAAAATACAAAACACATTGAGCTGCATTAAAAAATCTTGTTGTCAGTTTTTAACCAGTTACTGAACAGTGCACATCAGCTCTCCAGCAGCAGAAGCAATCTGTTCCTGGGAGGTTTGAATGCCCAGGACACAGCACAGTAGTGATGAGTGAACCAGCTGTCCTTTCTGCCTTTTAAGCCCCATGTGGAAGTGCACACACGCACAGCTACCTCTCATCTGCCTTTCTGCTTCCCTGATCTCTCACTTGTTTAATGTGTGTCTGCTTGAAGGGAACAAAGCAATCCTACTTCAATGTCAAATGTGGCACATCCACTCTTATCCATCTCCCTTCCCGAGTGTACAAGCTCTTGTCTTGGGAAACACGATATCACGTCAAAACAGTAGAAGAACAGAAATAAGTTACGGGCTGAAAGTGCCTTGGATCCCTTGAAAGTGCTCAGTGACAGAAAAAAAAGATGATGTTTTTCTGCTTCCTTTCACAACAGGCAGCTGCTCTAGGCCTGTGAACCTAGAGATAATTTGTTTTGTTTGCAGGAGCTGAATCATTTTTTTCGTCAGATTTTTCATCACAACTGTGGTTTAATGCCTCACTACAACACTGTGACTCCTACATGTTGCAAAAATATAAAGTGTTTCAAATACAAGAAGTATTATCTCACCAACACTCACTTTTGGCCCAGCACCACACCATGCACTCATCTGCACGTACTCTATGAGTGAAATCTTACACTGACCTTCTGCTGTTATTATTACTGCAGGCAGCACAATACAATTCTTCTCACTGTTTGTAGAAGAAGATAAAAAATATAAAATGAAACTGTAGCTAATGTGCATTTTTATTTCAAAGCTTAAACTTGTTTGTGGAAACAGTATCTAAGCTTCAAACCACTGGGTGGGCATCTAAGAGACAACATCCATAGTATGAATAAACACTGATTCAAGAAGAGGTTTTAACAAGCTTAAATAGCAAGTCCTCCAGCTTAAACAGAAAGTACATTGTGGGTCCATGCCCTCCAAAATGACACATACATTTTTGATCTGATGCCACTTTTTGATTTGATCAGGACGAAATTGGTTAAGGTTTGGTTAGGTTTAGTCACAAAAACAACGTGGGTAGTGTTAGTGAAAGATCATGGTTTGGGTTTAAATAACTACTTGGTTAGGGGACCTTCATCATCATGGTTATAATAATAACCACTTGTTTAAGGTTTGAACACTATTGCTGTCATGGTTAAACTACTGGAAAGTGGAAGCTGGTTGGCTAAGCTTGCTAAAATTAGCACTGATTCCCATTAGACCTTATTTTTTGCTCATACAGCATTTTAACATCTGTTGAGTTGTCGGCAGCTGTTGCACACTCAGTGCTTTTACGTACCACATTATACAGTATAAAGGACAGGGTCTACTGTAGCTTGCTACTCAAATCACAGATGGGACGAAGCAACAGCTAATTCACAATGTCAGCTCCTCAGCAGGTTAGCTGCCTGTGTGGCCGTTGGAACTGAAATGATATTACTAGAGATGTAGTGATTAGTTAATTCATCGATTAACAGAAATGTTTATATTTCGTCATATTTTGATAAGCGATTCATCGTTTACAGTAAGTAATATTTCAAGCAAAAGTGGCAAACTTTACCTTGTCCTTGTGTGATAGTTAAATGAATATATACTTTTTAGGCTGCTGGTTGGACAAAAGAAGACATTTTAAGACGTTTCATTTTAGGTTTTTCCATGACTTTCTGACATTTTATAGACCAAATAATTCATCAATCAATTTAGAAAATAATCAGGCTTATTAATTGATACAATTACAAAAATGTTTGTGGCCTGCCCACACAGAAATTCAACCAATCAAACTACCAGTACTGACGCAGTCATTCTGAAAACTCTTAGTCAAATTCAAAAATGTCTAAGCAAAAGGTTGACTTTAATGCCACTGATGTTACTCAACAAACTCCCATTCATGTGCTTTCCGGAAAAAGCCATCTATTTTTGTTAGATGTGATTTTTTTCCCCCTCTCCATGTGGTTTGGTTATAGTTAAAGATTCTGTTCAGGAAGTTCAGTCTGAACATTAATGCAGGTCATAAATCAGCTTCTCACTGCTGGATTATCAAGGAACATCCTATGAAGCAGGCGTTTGGAGTGTGTCCAATTTATGAACAAAGAGCGGCCTATCTCTCCCTCTGCTCAGGCAATGCACTTGTTAAACTCTGCTTGACGTCTTTTTTGGCTTCCTGTAGGCCAGTATCGCACTGCAACCAAAAACCTTCGTCTTGCCTTTTAAATGCTTTTTCTGCCCCCTTCTCTCTCTCTCTCTCTTTTTTTAATTTGCTGGTCACAGTTAGAAGCCAGCCAAGTGGGACTTGGTCAGTAATTGGAGTCTCTGCAGTGACTGCCTACATCATAGCTCCAAACGATGCACTGGGGAGGCTTCCTAGGGAAAACTCAATAAGCTCTTCACACTTAAGTGTAGTCATCATCAGGATTTTTCCACTGAAGTGAACAGTACACTACTTGTTGGCAATGCGTTCGAATAGGCAGTAAGAAAATACTACCATTGTTCCCTTTTGGGTGTATTTCTTTCATCTCACCTCTATTTTAAAGCATCGTTCATTCATTTCCCACGACACGGCTTTGTTGTTTAAACTGGGTCAAGGTCTTTTCCATTCAAAACATTATCTTTTCCCAGTCTATCAGCAGTCACAGACATCCAAAGTACATCAAAGCATAGAGCACAATTATTTACAACACAAAACACATTATTGCTGCTGTTCTATTTTAATTCCACTTCGACCTTTCTGGTAATAACAAGGGAGTTATGATTATAATAAACTTGCCTTAGAGAAATACAATTTCGTATTGAATATGTTTATGTCAACACAGGATGGAGTTGTATGCTCCTATGAGTGGTGGACGAGGTACATATCTTGTGAATATACACTTAAGGAGATATGGCTTCTCAAGTCGCGAAAACAAGACCGGATTTCCCACAGTGGAGGTACGCTTCTTTAGCGACTCGGATTTGGACTCGGACTCGAACATTGGGGACTCGAGACTCGACTCAGACTCAAACTCAGGTAATGGTGACTCGACACGGACTCGACACAGACTCGACTCAGACTCTTCTTTGGTGACTCAGACTTGGACTCGAACACTGGGGACTCAAGATATGACTCGGACTCGACAGTTGGTGACTCGACTACAACACTGGCGCACGCGCCTGGGCACTAACCCTTTTCCTGCTAGCTCACTATGTTCTCCAATCACATACATGCTTTGAGAAATCTAAAACATGTGAATAGTTATTCGAGAGGAGCATGCAACACAAGACAAGTAAACATAGCAGCTAATGCTACTTATAACTGGGCCGATCTCCTCCCGGTTACTGAAGCAATGTGCTGTTTTATTTACAAGGACATGTGCCAATACAGTGTTTTTGAAAATAGTCAGTGAGAGCACTTTCCTCCTCTGCTAACCAATTTCCAGAAAGAAACCCTGAAAGAGACATGCCTAAAAAACTCAAAGTATGAGGATGTTGTTGACTACTCCATGAACTAAACCTAAATTAAAAATGACAGAACAAATTAGTTAAATATCCTGTTGGTTTTGGTGGTAACAGTCTATGGTTGATATTAAGTCTGGAATGTATTACAGGCTGAACTTGAACACATTGACTGCATATTTGTCTGACATCCTCTGCTGTGACAGAGATATTGACTGAGCTGCACTTGAGTAATAAAAGGCATTAAACAGTGGTGCCCCCAACCACTTTAAAGATTATGTGCTTACTTCAGAGCCCACAGTGCACCAAAGTAAGAGCATAAACAAAGTGTTAATTGCAAAAAATGGATTCACTGCCAAGTCAGCGGTATGGCAGCATTGCTGCTGCTTCACAAAGGTCTAACCCCCTCTGGCTGACAAAAAACAGTCTGCAGATTCCGTGTGAAGGAAAAAAGATAAAAGGGAATAGAGTCCAAACTGCCTTTCAAACCTTTATATTGTTCTGCCTTTTGCGGTCTGTCAAAACTCTGGAAAGTGAACTCAGGCCTTCGCTCTGCAGAGGAAACAGATCCCATCGGTAGAGGTACAGCTCTCAGGAGTGGGAGTATAAATTTCAACTTTAAGATGCTGCTTCTGGAGCTCATACAGTATGACAACCAGACCACACCATGAATCATGGCTGGTTGCAATCATTTCCTGATTAAGAGCCCCAAAAATTCAGACCCCTCTCACACCTGGTAAAGCACGCTGAGAGTCCTGACACGCAGGCACTTGGGTAACATTTTGATGAATGGGTAAGTGATGAAACACAGAGGCTCTGTGACCCCCCCAACAAACAGTGCTGCCGCCCCTCAGGAGGACAGAACATATTACATTCACAGTTTCCGGCCTTGGATAGATGTCAACATGATGTAGCAAAACTGCAGAGAGCGCTCGATTAAGTCTTGTTTGCTTCACCAGTGCTGACAGTTTCATGTTCGTTATTAAGCAAGGGAAGTTAAATATGGTATTAAAACCTCCTGTAAGAGGGAAAGAACTGAGCTGCTGAAATTCAAGAAGCTTTTGCCATCTAAATAACACAACTCCCTGTCTGTATTCATTGGAGGGAAGGAGGCAGATGAGGTGATTGGCTGCTGAAAGACCCATGTTGCCTAATTATAACAGGAAGAGTGATGACTCGGCTCATCCTCAGAGTTATCTTTTGCTGGCCATCTCACTACGCTGTGACTCAGCTCTCTATTTCTTCCTCTAGATAGTGAGCTCAGGCTTCCTGACACACAATTCCTGGCATGTTCAACATAGTGTCACCTCTACAACACAGACCTCCCACCCCACATCATCATGACACTGTGGACCACAACTTCTTATGACACAGCCATGATGATGCAACACTGGGAGAAATGCGGCCTAAGAGTATAAACAAAACATTTGGCTGTGGAATGGCAGATGACACCCCTCAGCTGAAGATATAGTGCTCTGTAATTGAATCTTAGCCTGCGCAGGAAGTGGTGGGCGATTTTTGAGACTTTTGAGGTGTAAAAAGAATGTTGCTTGTACAAAATGTCCATAATTCACAGGCTATTTAAGGGCTGCTCTTGGTCCACATAATGCTTAATGAGTTGGGGTGTATTTAAACAAGAGGGTCAACATTAATGCAGTCCACTGCTGTAGCATTGAACCGCGAAACCTGACATTAATCCTGAGGGTAATGTGGCCCTTCCTGTGGCTAATGAAATCTGAAGCTTTTAAATGGCTGCACCTAATGACACACTCTGACAGTTTTTGAATTAAGCAGCCATGACTGCTAGGACTGGACTAAATAGCACACAGATGGCCCTCACCAAAGTTTTGTCCACCCACCCCCATCGTTGTTTGCCCTTGGGCTGTTGCATGCGACGCCATACCTGCTTGAGCATTAAAGCACTAGAAGATTTTGAATTAGGCAACAGGAGCCTCTACTTAGCTTTCATCAACAGTAATATATGCGAGATGAAAATGTAATGTTATTTCTGGATCATTTTAGGAAGCATTTGCTATGATCACCAAAACACAATATATCCTTGAGGCCTAACAAACATGTTAAATGAATTTTCTTCCTTTAGCAAAGACATTTTCTTTTGATTGTTTACAACTTGTTTTCTTTCTAGCAGTATTTTTCTTCCCTGCATTTCCTGACGCATTGCTACTTTTCTTGGTAACTGTCAATCAGTGAAATAGAGTGAAACTGTTGTCAGGAATGTGTGTCATGTTCCCTCAGTCATGCATGTGCGTCCTCATGCATATGTGCACAGGATACAAACAAAATAGGAACCCACTCATTAAAACATTGCTCCATAGCACTACTAGTGGTTGAAAGCTTCACAGGGTACCTTTAACTTGTACATAAACTGGTAAACAGGTGAAACTAAAACACATGTTGAATGTAGTTGTATTTCCTTCCTCATCATAACGTTTGTAAAGTGTATTGTTTTAATATTGTGAGACCAACATTGCTTTAATACAAGTCTTCTTCTTCTTCTTCCACGCCTTTTTCTGGCACATAGCTAGCTTTCCTGAAACAATACTGCAACCAGCTGTCAATCCATGAAATAGCTCGAAATTGAGGGATGTCATATAGTCCCCCTGTGTGAAAAAATGGCCAGTCTTGGAGTTAAATGACTTATTTTTCATTTACCTTATAAAAACATTAGCTAACTCTGCTCTGGATCATGTTGACGGATGTATTACAAAAGTTGGAAACAGGTCTACAATATAGCACCCATTCCAGCCAATGCAAAGCTGCTCACCAAGCACGTTTAAAAAAAACCTGCATAATACAAAGCATAAGAGTTGACTGCAGTTTGAATTGTCAACAGTGTCAACAAATGTCTCCTTTATAATGGTGGTCTATAGGGAAATGCTTTTTGCCCACCAAATTTTCTTTTTCTTCTTCATGTGTCAAGGCTTGCATGCACTACAAATTTGCATGACTGCCCTCTGCAGTCAGCAGGAAAGTTGATCGCACACCTATGTGCTTGTGCGAGTACATGTGCATACTCTTACATGTACTAGTGTAGCACGAGATACAAAATGGACACCTGATCATCAAACAAATTGCTCCATGGCACCACTAATGGTCAAAACTTACTCAGGTTACCTTTACCATTATATATGTACTGTATATATATATATATATATATATATATATAACTCCCAGTGTCAGCAGAAAATACCAAAAAAGAGAGATCATATTTCCTAATTTCTCTTCTCAGCAAGCTTTCATGTCTGAATGTATTTAAGAAAAAAATGTTGCACAGTAAAGAAAATATACAGTACATATCTACATGTAATCTAATACAGAATATATTACATGCTATATGCTATTATATGCTATTTGGTTGATTTGCTCCTCACTGATTTTCGCCAAAGTGTACACTCTTGACTCCAGTTGAAGAGCCAAGAGAAGTACTGTATCAGACATTTTCCAAAGATCTACAGTGTTGATGTTAGCATGAAATAACTGATGAAAGATGTGAGTTTTATCATTAAATACATGAAAGATTTTAGGTACTATATTTTAATAACAACAGCATGTGTTTCTGTCGTGTCAACAAATGATTGTTTTGCATTATCTTTAGTCGTGATGCCAGGCAATCAACAGACGGATTAAATCCAGCCAGACTTCTCTGAGGACAGTTGAGCTTGTCACAGCTGGGCGCAAACATGACATTTGAAACCACATAATTGCTGATTTGATTGCTCCAAATATGTGATGCGTGCAATCTTCCCTAGCCAAATAAATCAATTAATTTACAAACTGCCAACGACAGAGAGAGCGGTCTCTCTTGGACTTTTTCTGAAGCAGCGCCACAGTAAATAAACATCTGCAGAAAACAGCCCAGACACATTTCTTTCATGTGCAACAAACAAACCATTCCAGCAACCCACAGAGGCACACTGCAACTGCTGCCAGGGGAGACAGTGTAAAAATGACTTTGTATGGGTTGAAAACCCGTCACAAAACCAGAAAATGTAGCTTATTTTACACACTTGAATTATATCGGACAGGGAGATGATGCATTTTATTCTTCATTCAAAGCTGCTTCTCTTAAATATTAATTTTTACTGATTAGAAATTACTCAAAACTAGGGGAAAACCATGTATCCTCAAAATGTTGATTATTCATGCACATTTTCACAAACATCACCAAAAGTTAGAGAAACAAGGTATTCAAACAACAGCATCACTTTCTTTGCACTGTGTGCTTTAAAGTGACACCTAACATAAAGCATACCAGTCTTATCTGAGCTGAAGAGCCTCCCACAGCGCAGAGCAGGCTCAGTGTCCAGATAATGAGCAAGCACAGAGAGGCCTGACCACTCATTTGATCACAAACACATCTGGATAAGCAGGGCAAACCGCCTGCTCTTAATTAAACCAGTTGGAGTGGTGATCAGCTGCCATGTCAGACATTTGGCTCACTGAGCATCATGCGCTGTTTTCCCAGGGTAACTCAGTCACCTCGACATCTCCACTGGAGAGCTCTGATGGTTCAGGCTGAGCTGTCAGAAAGCTTCGGTGCTGAAATCCAGACATGCAGATACTGAACCACTCAGCCACAAACAGTGCTCCAAAAGAAATGAGTTACAGAATGAGGGCAAATACAAGTGGGATCGTATCGCAATTATTCCAATCATTTTAACATCAGAATTGGTTGCTGGTATGTTTGTCTTTTAAAAAGATAAATGTTGACAGATTGTTTATTTAATGTACAACACATTTCAAAAGCAAGATCTAGTGTTGCAGTATGGCAGTTTCTTCTGGATCGTGCACAATATTTCAATAGAAAACTTATTATTGATTATGTGAAGTTGGTTAGAAACAGTTGGGACACAGGTGGTGGAAAAGTGATGTACTGTAACTGACTGTGTATTTGTTTGGTGACTTGTCCTCAACTCTAGTGAGCTGGGTTTATTTCCCAGCTATAACCACGAGAAATCCTCCTGTGAGTGAAGGTTTAATCGGCACAAATTCTAACCCTATACCAAGGCTTTTCCAAAGACTCAACCAAACCCTTGACAATTTGTGTTGAACATACTGTATAGAACATACAAAAAATGTATACAAGTTGTTTAATTGCAAATTTCCATTTCATGTTATCATGGTCATTTCGTCAGTCCCACTGACAAGAGCATCAATATTTAACAGTTCTGCAAATCTGTGGCTTAACAACATTTTTGCACGTCCAACGCGATGGAGGATGTGTCCACAGTCCTTGTTCTGCGCAAAAATCTACTCCAAAGTTTATCTGAAGCTAACATGAGGCTTCGGTGATCTGCTTTAGACAAATCAAGTGGGAATCCTCTAGAGTTACAACCTTTTTATACTTCTACAGTGATTACAGTGATTACTTGGTTAATAGCATAGTAACAGAAAGAGTTTTTTTTTTACTAAAATGACTATATAACTTTGGAAGATACCCATTCAATTTAAATAAAGTCTCGAAATTAACTTTCAATAACCTTTGGAATCTATTTTTTTCACATAACGAGGACTATGGATTTTGTCCCCCATCACTTACATTGGAAAGGCATTAGAAAGAGACCTCTCACTGGCCGGTATGAACAGGAGGACAGAAGACATTATTGCAGGTCTATAAAGACATGCAAACTCTCATCTCCTGAACAAAAGTCAGACGTGCTACACACACCCATCCAAAACCGCAGCCTCAATACCAATAATTTCCACCGCACTGGCACTGAACGTTGGCATTGGGCGTAAATTGTGTGGTGCAGAAACAACCAATATGGACATAATTTCTAGGTATACTGGGCTGCCCAACCAGACTGCTGACCCAAATGTCTGTGAGCAGGGTGGGGAGGCAGGTGTCTTTGGTTTCATCTGTGAAGTTCGTAGTGTGCTTAAATGGTTTGATAGGAATGTTAAATGTATTCCAACAGTTGAAACCTGAAGAAGGAGAAACGGATACCAACATACAGTACAGCTAGATCCATAACACACTGCAGAGAAGTATGAATACCAGCCTGGTCACCAGTGTCACACTCATAACTCATAACATCAAAGAGCTGAATGACCAACTTAGAAGTAGGAATACTTTTGAAGTGTCCTTCTAATGGGAGTGCACTGATTTCTAATCACCAAATATGACTTAACAACTTTAATGTGTTTTTGTTTTTTTAATACATTCCTAATGCATTTTTTCTGTACTTACTACAAACTTTTCCTTATAACATGTTCATTTGAAGCAGTTTGGAGTGAAGAGCTTGATTACTGTACTACAAAATAACTGAACACAGGGAATCTAAAGCTGGTCGAATCTGTGGGGAAGCTACAGACACAAAACATTTTCATAGAATTATTTTCAAAAGTCCCCTGAAGCAACTGAATCAAAGTCAGTGATTTATTTTTAAAATTCTGCTTTTTAGCTAGAGGCATTTTTAGACTTTATTTTAGATGTCGTCCCTTCTTCTCAAAAAAAGCATCAGCAAATGTTTTAGTGATTTGTTACAGTCAAAATGTGTTAATTGTACGTAGCTATATGTCGACATCACAGCACTAAAAGGCTTGGCTGTGGTGTGAAAGACTCCAGCCTCACAGTGTTGATATGCTAGAGTGGCTGTGTGTGTACATGTGTTTTGTGGGTTGGTGGGAAGAGTTTATACTGAGGCATTCGCCATTTGTTGAGCTGTGTCAGATCTAATGCCAGAAAAACAATGTCTGGCAGTTAGTGAAACCAAATAGCAGGAACTGTTCAATTGACCCCAAACATAAGCCAAAGAGTTAAGAGAGAAAGAGTTAGGAAAACGTTATCCTTCTTCTTTAATGGAACACACGTCTGTTTTAGATTTATGGCTGTGTGCATTCACAGATAAAAATGATGTGAAATACAATTCCTAACACCAAACGTCTAGTTGCTACGTAACTGAGAGAGGTCAGGCGTTCCCTGTGAGGAGACGTCCATTCATCAAGTGCTGCCAACATGCCAAAAGTACAAAGGACAGAAAATCCTTCGCTGACTCCATTTCCATTTTTGTTTGTCTTTCTTGTCTCTTTTCTTCTTTCAAACTCTTCACAGTCGTATTTAACTTCTTTAAAATGGTCACAGCACAAAGGAACATCCATATTTCTTTTTCTGAATGGCAAGTAGACTTTAATGGCAGAAAAGCATCACTTACTCTTTAACTTTTCTAATCTATTTTTCGATGCCACCAATAAATATCGTGTCCTACTATTTTTCAAGTAAGCAAACCACATAGTAGAGAAAATAATTTAAGGAATATGAGCTTTCACTCGACTGTCAGGTGCTTTCTGTCTGCATTTCATTGAGGTACATATGCCTGTTTTAATGGGTCTTAAAGCTCATGTCGAGAAATGCCCTTTATCTACCCCAACCGAGGCAGGTGGGGACTGGGGTGGCTCACATAAAACAGAAACAAATTGTGCTCAGGGTTCTTCAAGTTCCAAGTCCACCATAAAACATAATGTGCCATTAATGAAGTTGCCTTTGCTTGCCCTTTTCCTCTTTTTGTTCATAACAATAGCAGCTGGGGAAATAGTCACCAGATCTGCTTAAACTTTATAGTCTGTACAAGCATGAATAATTTACTTCAATTGCACATATCGGAAAAATAAAAAAGGGGAATTTTAAAATAAAGGGTTGTGCAGTTTTTCTTCTCGGAAAGAGCAAAGAGAATTCATAATGGGGGAAGGTGACAAGACATCAAAGAGAGATTTTACAGATAGATAAGACACAAAAGAACAGTGACTTCAAAACACTGAGTTTCCCCTTTTTGTTCTTTAAGTAACCCTCACTTTCCTTTACTTGCTTACGTTCAACTGAAGAAGTCAGTCGTAAAAAGAAAAGTAGTTTTTCCTCCATTTATTTGCAGTGACATTTCAAAGTCTTCCAGCCTTAAGAAGCAGTACACCATTACACTGCATGTAAGTATGAAAAATCAATCACTGTAGGAACAAGAGACATGTGAGCTGTTTAATGTCCCACAATAATAATCACCATAATGTTTTAGACTATGTAATGATGTTTTGTATATTAATTAGATATTCCCTTGTCAACATGCTGCAGTCATCTGCTCTAAGGATATCAGTGTTATTATTAAGATTAATTCTGTATCTGTGTCCATGGGCGTCTGGTTTGTTTTGAAACGGGGGAGCAAACTTGGAAAGATACATAATTGGCAGGGGTATATGGGGGTCCTTCCCCTGAAAAAATGTTGTAGTTTAAAACAAATTTCCTGCCTTTCTACACAACCTAACCTCTTGGATAAGGTCCAGGAACAGCCACCTGCACTCCTCAACATAGTAACCGCTCCTGGAGTAGCCTACCCCTGTCCAAAATGTTTTTCATCCCAGCCAATCCTGCTCTACCTGAGAAACAACCTTAGCTAACCCTAACCCTGCTGTGCTGACCTCAGACTGGCACTGATTTGAGCCAGTTGTGGTAAAGCAGGACTGGATGGAAAATATGCTTGACAAGCGGTGCATGCTCTAATATAGGTTTGGGAAACACTGTTCTAGGTTAGTCTGTTGTTGTGTGGGGTGAGAGAGAGGGCGGGGCAGCAAATTAGCCTGAGACCAGTAATTGGACGAAATCACTGAGGGGATGCAGGGGATGCCTAACGGCATGTTTCTTGGTGCAAAAATATGTGATTTTGTTATTACTTGTTTTTGTCAGTTGCCGAAAATTCTTCTTCTGAAAATTGACTTGCTCCATTGCTTAGGTGCCTATGTCTGTGTCTCCATTCGCTAATAGGTCAGCACTGCCAATATGGCTTGCTATTGGTCGAATTTGCAAGTCAAAATTAAATTCACCAAAGTTCAACTCAATGTGAAAAATGTGAACAGATTCACTTCACACCGCTAGCCATCACTAATAATGGAGAGACCATTGGAATGAATTGATTTTGTGGCTAAATGCTGGTGTGACCAGATTTGAGGTCTGGTGATATTCTATATGTTCTTATAGTAAACAAATCTTATTAAAAGACTAAAACCAACAATGAATTGATCTTCTGTAAAGACTATTTCCTGTTTAGACAAAGACTGATATAGACCTCCATTGTCGTCCAAAAACTTTAGATAACACATCAATGAGCAACACAGTTGCATTTGGTTTCTTCATTACAATGACCATGGGCGCTGTTGTTTATTTTTGAATCAATCCCACATACACTGGCCTACTGCAGTAAATACTCACTAGTACACCATGTGTATTGATCCGCCACTGAAAATAGTCCCCCAAAAATGCACTATTTACTCATATTTGTGGAACATTTACTAAAACCACACTGCAGAGCTGTGTGTTATGAATGTACTGAGCCTTCCGCAAAAAAAAGTATATAATTGAGACCTTTTTTTAAAGATTTACTTCTTCAAGAAAATATATCTAATATTCTTGGGGGCTGAGAGCCAGAGACAGCCAGCTAGGGATGTTGGAAAGCTTCCAATCTAATGCACTGCTGGTTTTGGTCTTTTCACAAGATTTGTTGCCAAAAACATATATAATTTCCCCTGCCTTTCAAGAAGATCATATTTTCCCTATGCAACATTGTGCTCCAAAATTAAATCAGATCATGTTCTCTATGGGGGGAAGTTGTCGAGAGATTTGTTTTATTGTGTTCTATGTAATGTGTTGACATACACACATAGAATAATCACGTGGAAAAATTAAACAGTTAGGTGCACAAATGAAAACTTACATACTTCTAAAGCAAATGGGTTTAAGAGTTCAGGTTCTTCTGTTACAGGTAAAGAAAATAGTGTTTTTATGACAAATGTGAACCTGTTTTTAAAAATGTACTTCTCTTGTATCTTAAAACATCCCACAACTTGTATCAAGGTGGAAAACATTGTGAATTTAGTGAAAGATACAGTGAGCTGGTTTCCGGCAGACATTGATCTTCAGCTCTTTCACTTCACAACACAGACTCGGGCTTTGTGAGCTTTTAAACACACCTTGTGTGTTTTCAGAGTCTGTCTTCTCCCACAGACAACATTTCCTTATCTCTCATCTGTCAAGTCACATTTCTCTGTCTCACTGTATGTCAGCCAGACCAAGCCGTGGCATGCTCAGCCCCTAGCTCTTAAAAAAAAAACTGCATCCATAAGAAACAAATCAGCCATTTCCAAACTGCATGCCACTGTTCAGACAGATTAAACCTCTGATAACTGCAACAATATTACAGGAGAAGAGAGCAGTTACCCAGTTTGGATACAACACCTCCTCCATTTAGCTTGTTTTGACTGTTGATTTTTGAGTTGAGTTACAATAAAGGAAGGGTGGATGATCGTCATATCTTCTGCATACTGAGAAAAAAAAACACTCCTGAAGAATAGTGCACTCAGCGACCAGAAGATTGGTATTTTTAAGTGCACTGAAGCGTGTGAAATGCTGGCATGCCTCCACCAATTCCCCTTTATCTGTAGCACATACCAGTCCACATCAACGAGTGCGGCAAAGTTAAAGGTGGGAAGTCAAACTTAAGAAAGTTTCTGAGTATTGAAGAGACGTTAAACACTATCAGTGGGACACAGAGCTCAGAGGGGGATGTCAGAAGCTGGGCTGGTATCACCTGCCACCTGGAGAAAAACCCTCATTAGATTTTCATTACTGATTAGATGGCGGAGAGTGCAGACGGATTCAAAAGACTTCCCTTATTTGTTGTTTTACAATATCTATGGAGAATCTGGGTTTGACAGGCTTATGAGGGTGCGAAGCGTGTTTTGTACATGGTCTTTGAGTCTGATCCTTCCCTTGCTGCAAACTAGAGTGACAAATGTACGGCATAATACGAGACAGTTTCATGATTTGGAAAACTACTAAGATATGAATAGATTTTTTTTTAAACGCACATTCTGCAGGTGCAACATCACAGGATAAAAATCTGCCCCCTGTGCCTGCAAATCCTCTAAGATGGAAGTCACCTGACAGGGATATTATGATTAATAAAACTGTCGGTGAAAAGAGCTCCCTGGATATAAAATGTTGCCTTTTTATCTAGGCGGTTACAGTGAATTGTCATCTCACAACGCATCTTTCTCCGATCTGCGGGCCACTTTGTTTCCAAAGACTGATGAGCCATACTGGACTGATTATAGAGACAACTGTCTGAGAGTCACGCAACACCACAGAATACGGTCCCAGGGATAATTTGTCTGGTCAATTCAGGGAAAGAGCAGCAGTGAAAATGATTTGGAAGCTCATGATGAAAAATTGAATAATTTCTTTTTGGTTATTTTGGATTTAAATTTACATGACTGAGGATGAATCTGTCAAAGTAGAAAGGACAAGGGAAGGAAGATGAGAAGTTAATTTGTATTTATATATTTACTGTTGTGTAAATTGCTTTCCTCTCTGGACTTGCAGCCCTCAAGGGTTTGTGATTATTCTCAGTTCATGACTGAGTTCAGAGCCTGTTCAACAGTAGAGGAGATAAACTCCGGCTGGTGTTCACATTTAGGGATAAGCAGACCTCCTGTCTGTCATAATTTCTTCACAAAAAGAAAGCAACTTAATAATTCACTACATTATCTGCAATAAAAAAAAAAAGTGTTTCACAGAAACTGTTTAAGATAATTGTTAACTGCTGCTTTTCAGGGCAACAGCAGTTCTTTATAGTCTTTTAATGATTACTAGGAACTCTATTCATACAAGTATGAAATTACAGAAAATGTGTGTATGTGTGTGGTTGCTCTGAGGCAATATGACAGAATGAGAACCACAAGTTGGCAGAAAATTGCTGCCCTATCTTCCAGGGGGCTTTGGCAAGCTCAAAACATTCCTCAGCTGAATTTGCAGTGCTGCCGATAATGTCACAATTAAAGGCAGATAAGTTAATCCACCAAGCCTCTGATTCTTGACATTTCATGATATGAAGCACAGGCCGCCTGAGGGGAGAATCACATTTGTTTAAAGCTTCAGACGAGCAAACCACAGCTCACATTCTCTCATATCTTTCAAAAAAAAATACATTCTTTGAAAAGCCCTAATGAAGATGTCACACTCTCTTCTCTCATTGATGATCTCTCTGGAGAAGCTAATTAGTAACCACGACCTGATCTCACATTGACATTCTACATTCACTCAAGCTGCTGACTGTGACTGTTGTCTTGATGGAGGTTTGATTTGCTTTCCATTTTTATAAAGGTGCACTGTATCTGATGGAAGCCCTGGAAATGGAAGCGGACGCGGAAACGTAGAGTTCACTTTTGCACAACAATAACAACAACACGGGCGGCCTGCAACTGTTTATTCAATCATCAATCATCAAAACTACAATACAAACAAACATCCGCACACTTTATTAGCATTTTCGGAAATCAGGAGCTTTATATACAAGCGGAAGATAAACAGGAAACACATTAATTGTGAATACAGTAAATAAAGCAGCAAATCTTTTCTGAGATCAGGGGACTTATTTATCCACAGCTGAGAGGCCACCTGTTAACAGTTCCTGCAGTACTGTCTGACTAATATTTGAAAAGAAAACTCAGAGGAAATGCAAATATACCTTTTCAATCATCTGTGTTACACTTATCTGTGGAATGTCTGCCTGTTATTAAAAACTCAGGAATCAGGAAAAGTCGTCATCAGTGACCAAATCCAGACATACACCGCATTCCTTCATCAAACACTTCCTGTAAACAGCCAAGTGTTTCCTGTGTTGAGGCACATGTGGCTGTATTGATGCCCTCTGACTGTGTCATGTTGCCAGGTCTCGCTCCACATCCCTGGATGTAAAAAGGCAATCCTCCACTGGCTTACACTCACGTCATGGCACAAAGTCC
Source organism: Sander lucioperca (assembly GCF_008315115.2). Taxonomy (NCBI): domain Eukaryota; kingdom Metazoa; phylum Chordata; class Actinopteri; order Perciformes; family Percidae; genus Sander; species Sander lucioperca. The sequence goes on along the minus strand of NC_050173.1, from coordinate 28,680,426 downwards.
ACCTATACACTCTGAGGAAACACCATCTGTTACATTTTCATTGCAGGCTTTGCTTCAAGCTAAGACAATTAAAGCTAATAGAGTGCAAATGTTTGAGCCCGTATTGCCAACTTTACAATGTCTCACACATTCTAATCCATATACATAGGACAATTTAATAACTAGTAAATCCACAGTCATAAATTATTGTATCACGGGTAGCACCTGCTTAACACATTCTGGATATTGGCCTCAGTTTCAGTTTAATGCCCACATTAACCGTTAATTTGAAATAACTCTGCAGGCAGTTATCCCACATTGCTTTGAAATTATCCTTGAATGTTGGATTAAATTGAATTCTGAATTACTCCTAACTACTAAGTGGGCTGGTAATGGCGCTATAATCCCCACTATCTCTTATGTACAATTGGAAAGAATCAGTCATGCTTTCTGTCAGTGAACAGTGAGTACCTTAGAGAAAATGCTGTAAACAGATTCTTTTAAAGTCACTTGGGCAAATTATCTTTCAGCTAAAAAAAGGACAGGCTTGGATAAGCATCTTTAGCCCCTGGGGGCTTGGCCACCCCTGAGGTGAGAGGATTGCTTCACATGAAGTGAAGGCTTCAAGTGCTGTATGTAAAAATGGAAGGTGCTCTTGTTGTAGGATCTCAAGTGGGTGGCACAGACATGTTGCCCTCTGGGACCTGGGGCCTTAGGGAGACAATGGGTGGGCTGTGTGAAGCCGGAGCTGAAGAGTTGAGGGTCACAGGGCCCCTCTTCTCAGGTCTACACTACCAAAGTGACTGTTTAGTGACAACACATAGAAAAGGGGTTGTGTGGAAGACTATGGTGGGGGGTTTGTGTCTGGAGGTTGTGACCAGAGGCGGTCCATCCATCATGTGTCACTTCAGCCCTTTGGGGACTCAGATCTATGAGCCTAAAGTGAACTGAAGCCAAACCAACAATATCTCATAAAAAACATCTATGTTTAAGATTATTAAATTGATAGGTTAGTATTTTTCAAGTATTTTAACATTATGGTGATTAGTTTTCTGAGGGTTGTTGGACCAGACCAGGTGGCGGAGTATAAAATGCCATAACTGGGTGGAGTTCAGTGTTTTTTTTATATATTCTATATGCATAGTTCAAAACATACAAAATTTATGGTCCTTCCCGAATGATTCTCTTCTCAAGAGGGGATGTAGAAACTTGTTGCATTGATGTGGCTCTGTGGCTAAACGTGATAAGAAAACGTGTTGTACTTCTACTGCCTGCTTACAGTTCTCACAATTCACAGCAAGCAATGCAACCTTTCCTGTTGTATGATAAACAACATTTAAAAAAAGATTTGATTTATTTTATAGCCATTGCAGGGTGGTGGTTTTCTTGCGGCTTTTGTTCGTGGAAAGAATATAATCTGTGTAACAAAATAAAACAAATGACTTCAGGGGCAGTGGAACAAATAGTGCGAGTGATGTGATCAGGCAGTGTCTGATAAGTTTTTTCCTGCTGTTACTCCCAGTGTCACGGACACTAACTTCAAACAGCGCAAATGATTTAAGTCATACCTTCAGCGCCACTGAGGGTAAAGAATAGTGTGAGGAAGAAAGGTCTATACAGCTGGCATAGATACAAAAGCAGGAAAGCATGAACCTCATCTCACACCTTCCCTTCTTTCATCTACTTCCCCTAATAAGCTGGTATTTTGATTCCTGGATTCCTGGCAGGCTGCCCTGTTTGCAATTCAAAGAGTTTTCAACAAGAGCATCTGTTTGGGTATTATCATAAACCTGCATGCACCCCCACCCTTCACCTCCCAACTCCCCCCTTTTCCTCCCTCCCTTTGCAACCGCTCTCTTTCCTCAGCCGTGTGCACTTGCATGTTTGCGGAAAAGGGGTGGAGAGGGTGGGTGATGGTGGGGTTAGGGGGGCTTTTCCTTGACCCACAGTCAATGATACATAAGCCACATGACCAACTAGACTCATATACACACACACACACAGAGAGAGAAACACACGCCAACAGACAGACCTGCAAGCTGACTTCCAACACATTCACAGCTCCACTGAACTTGGCTCATGCTGCTTTTTTTCTGACAAAAGAATAGAAGAAAAAACACACACACACACACACACACACACACCTCCGTGGGAGAGCTCAGATCAAGACGTGCCTTCAGTCTTGGAGTGGCGCTGTCACACACTGATATACAAATACGCATTTAGACAAATACACAGGCACAGTCAGGGAGCCACCACACACACACACACACATATTCCCACAAATTGACACACTCACTTCTCTCACACACACACACACACACACACACACACACACAAACACACAGGGGAGCAAACAGTCTCTCTCTCTCTCTCTTTCTTGCTCGCTCAGCTGCTCTCTCCCCCTCTCCCTCTCTCTCTCTCCCTCCCATCCACACACACACACACACACACACACACACACACACACACACACACACACACACACACACACACACACACACACATACACACACACACACCACTACAGTATATCAGCGAGTGACTAGCGGAGAGCCAGAGGGGAGTGCAGAAATGAATGTGAAGATCCTGACGCTGGTGATTGTGCTCTTGGTGTCTCTGCTGTGTTCTGCTAGTGCTGGTGAGTACAGGAGCGGCCAGCCTCGTCGCCGGTCGTCTCCCTCTGCTTTCTATTTCTCTCTCTGTTTGCCTTGTGCTCGTGCAGGCATCTGTAGTTGATCAGTTACCCAGCATGGTTAGCCTTCTGTGGGCTCTAAAAGGCAGGAATATCAGCACCTGGCTGTATACAGTACTGCAGTGCAGTGGTTATACTGTCTGCTATTGTACTGCCATGGCTTTTATGATAAACTTGAATGTGGTTTCTAGCTTTGATTGATCATTTTTATCCCTGCCTCACCTTGATGTAAGCTTGTAAGACTTGGAGATAAAATATTAAGAGGTTTTTGTTGCTGGACAGTCTTGTGTGGAGCTATGCCTGAGTGATAGATAACGCTGGATGTATGGGTGACTGTTGGGGCTGTTATGAAATGTAAGATATGCATGGCACATGTTCTGTAAGGTGGAGTGAATCAGACTAATGTATGGCTTGATGTATTCCATCTGACCCAAGTGCTATATGATTATTACATGACTGTGATTGTGCTGCAGCAGGGCAACACAGCACCTATATTGCATGCCTCCTGTGGTGATGATAATGAGGACTACAATTGTTGTACGCATCGATGGGGGGAACACAGATCCCAGATGCACGGATTGTCTCCTGAGGGGTTCAGTCTTGATGCCTTGTCACAACAAATTTCCGTAAAGTGCTTCTGCATCTCTGGAGCCATTGTTAGACTAGATATCAATTCCAGTGTGAATCTAAAATGTCTAATATTTGGAAGAAAATTTGAATTGGGACAATTATACAGTGGCAGGGCATATTCTCTCTGATGGCTCATGGGAGTAAATAGGTTCTGAGAAATGTGGCTGGGGGGTTCAGTTTGGAGACCGATGGTCAGCTGCAGATGTGATGCAGGTAACATTGTGGTGTGAAAAAACAACAGTTAGGCCTATGTAAATGTCTGGACCATTCTTGGGATTATCACCTACCTGCTAACTACAGTGGCTTAGAAGACACACAGACACACTGTGTTTATTTTTAATAAATGTAGAAGATGCTGTACACTGAATGAGATAAAGATAATGTAGCATAGACTATGATTTTAAGATGCTGTATACACTACATCTTGGAAGATATAGGCCTAGGAATATATACTGCACAATGCTGTGTAGGCAATATGTAACTAGGTGCTGTATAGACTGTCGTTATAAGATGCAGTGTAGACTTTATGCTTGCTAGATGCTGTCCACTCTGTATATCGATCCACGGCCAGAGCACTCACAGTTCCCATGCTTCCCAGCACAATCGTTACAGCGACATGCTATTTTTGTCTAAGGCTCTCAGCACATGAGTAAATGGGAAGCAATTATCTAGCATCATGGTCAGTGTCATTTTTCACGCCCTGCGTGTGGCTAAGCATGTTCCACGCCTGAGAACCCACTGTGCTACACCAGCGACGGGGAAAACAAGGCTGCTGTGCCTCGGGCTTTCATGGGAGCTTATCCTTCTCAACGTTGTTCAAGTCATGCCGCTTATGTGCCTCTCTGTTCCCTGGCTGCTACTGTAGTATCAGAGCTCCATTGACATAGAGGTAGAGAGAGAAAGGGAGTGAAAGAGAGGAGGGGATGAAAGTGTGTTGCAGCGTTGATGGGTGTGGGGAGGGATGCTAGCTGGAGTGTGTCTGCATAGCCTACAAGCCTCTGCTACAGTATGCGCTGTCGCGGGAAGGTGTCGGAAGAGGCTCTGCATGTAGGCAGTGGGTGTGAAGCCTTTCATCTTGAAACAAACGCTTTTCCAGTTCAGTGGGCTTTCTCTCTTTAAGGTATCTGTGTGTGGACATGTGTGTCTCTGAGAAAGCAGAGAGAGGATGCACATAGAGTGAGACAGAGACAGTGTGTGTGCACTTGCAGGAAGCAATGAATATAGAACTGAATCTGACTGCCATAGGGTGGGGAAGTGTGCATGATTCTTGTATTTATGGATGTATTTGCATATTAGCAAGAAGTCCTAGTGCAACAGGCAATTCAACTTAATAACAAAATGCTACTTACAATATTCATTCAGTACACTAAAAGAGCCTTCTCTAAGTAATATTAGCATCCTTTAGCAGCGCACTTCAATTACCCATCCTTGAAAAGCACTCTGACTGAAGAGTGGGCTCCAGCTTTAGACATGTGGTATCCATAATTCATCCCATGGCCGATCACTCTTCCTCCCTGTGTAACTCTTAAGACTGGTAACAGTCTCAAAACATTCTTGTGTCTGTCACAGCCTCTTAAAAAATATCAAGGCCTAATTTTTCTCTGCCATGGAAACACTTTGCTAATCTTCACCTAGGGATGCACAGGATAAAAACAATAGCAGCTGGCTCAGACATGCACATACTGTGTGTACACACACACACACACAGACAGCGTGTGTAATTGTGAGGCCTGGATTGAACAGGTGAGCCAGTTGTGAGTGTGAGCGGTGCACAAGGCCCGGATCAGAGCTATTATCTGGCAGAGAAATCGTCTGCTTGGGAAGGAGGCGATTTTATGAGAGCTGTGAGCAGTGCTATTATTCCATATTAAACTTTGATGCATTGTTGGGGCTAGCTGCTCTGAGGCACCATCATGCATGCATACTGTACTGTAGCCCGCCTCGCTCACATGCTCAACTAAGTGCTATGGGTCAAGGTACAGCCAAAAAGACGAGGGCTACAGTAGTATGCCACTAATTAAGGCACCTAGAGGCATAAAGCGCCACCGAACTAGGTATGATTATTTTGTTAACAACTTATAGATCTAAACCAACCGTAACCAGGAAGCTTTAAATCATAATCCTGGGTTTTCTAATGTAAAGAAGGTGTTTGTGCCTGTGGACGTGATTATGGTGGTCGTGGAGAGAACAAAAGCAGCTAAACTTTTCCAGATGTCCAGGCATAACATAATAACAGTGGGCAAACATTTGTGTCAAAGGGGGAGCGGTGGAAAGGTTATTATGGGATTATGGAGAATCACAGAGCCTTTCCCCCTTTTTTTTGAGGCACAGGAGCTTGTGAGCACCAGCTGGGTTTATGTCACACACAAACACAGAGGGTCAGATGAAATCCGTTTCATGAGGAACCCGTATTTCCTCTTCATGCAGCATTACGTGGAAATAGAGCCAGCAGCCTGCAGCATCAGTGTAGTTTATCTGCTGCAGACAACACACACACACACGCACACATGCACACACACACACACACAAAGTACTTGGGATGTGAGTAAAGAGGGATTTGTTATTGTCTTGTTGCTTTGTCACTCAGCCTTTTAAATAGTAGAATTAGAACTATATTGTTATTATCCACAGTTCATATCCATGTTGCCTAGGTTTAAAGCTTTAGTGCGTAACTTTTTGATATTAATGAACGTCCGTTACATTCAAGCCATTGCCAAATGAGTTGCGACAAAGCTAATTAAGCAGATCAGCTTCACACAACTCTCTGTATTTCTCAGAATGGCTATGTTCAGAAGATTGTGGCGTCCGGTGACTTTCCCACGCAGAAACTCAAGTGAAGATAACTACCTCTTCTGAAGAGTCCATCATGATTTTTTAATCCTCCGTGTCCTCCTTGGCTACTAGCAACTGCGTAGAGGGGGTGGGCGCGCTGCGCGTCACGAAATGCTTGTATCATGTGAACCGCGCCAACAGTTTTCTTGTCATTACTTAGAATTCCTCATGGGGGCGGCAGAAACTACCCACATATTTCTGGATATGTTATGCTATTTTCACGACATATTGTTTAGCCAAGGGGGAATTATATCGGGAATTTTCTAACAGCGACGATATCTCCTAGTTTTTAGCCCAAAACAGACATTCATGTGTGGTTATTTTATCTATTAACAACTTCTGGATCAATATTTACAGTATTGTTATGATTTAAAATTATATAGCGATAGAAGATTTTCTCCATAGCTCCCATCCTATAGGGTTTATAACGTAAACGGTACATACGTTTCAAAGATGAGATTTTATTTCAAAAGCTCCCAGTGATAAACCACTTCACATCTGTATTATATCACCCAACATGAGATTGGTGAATGGCACTCACAATTGTTCTGGAGTGGGTGGGAGTTAAGGAAGAGATTTAGTGAAAAATCATAACTCATTCGGTAGGGATATAAGGCTAACCTTTGGGCTAACACTCCCCAGAGAGCTCAGCTGTTGAAGACTTTGGCATATGTGACTGCTGGGCTGCTGTAATGTAATTCAGAACTATTTGAATGAATAAATCTACTCACTTAGATCTTCCCTTGAGAGCAAATGCAGTGAACAGGAAAAAAGTAAAAGGGGGAGTAAAAGACGGGCCAAGGGACAGAAAAATAAAAGGGCGGACAGGAAGAGAGGCTATCTGGGAGCGGAGAGGTTGTGTAAGCTTTCCATGGAGGAGGAAGTCACGGCTACATCTAAGAACTCACAGCTGGTGATCAAGTCCGTCTTTACTAATTCATGTGTGGAATGACACTTCTTGTGAAGTGAGAATTTTTATATATAAGTCTGTTGCAGTCCAGACCCCCCTTTGAGTTTTGAGACCACAACTTGGAGGTTTGGGCAAGGGGTGGTGGGGGCGAGGGGTCCTGTGTTAACCAGACCTCATGTGATCACCAGACCTTATCCTCAGGCCCGGGGCGCTCCTTACAACTTAATTAGAGCCAGATATTTCAAAAAACTGCTGTTTTCCACCAATGTTAAAGTGATTTATGACTCTCTTTTTGAACATTAAGTGTTACATTTATAGCAGTAGATCAGATTCCTGATCAATATCTGAGTGGACATTTTTATTATAACGGGCTGCCAGACCGCAGAATAAATATTGTGGTCTTTAGGAATGCAGGTGCTTTAATTACTTTCATGCTCAATTTGTAGAAACCCAGAATGGAAATATATGACTTCTGTGTATTGCTTTAGAGATGTCATTTGTGGTAGAAATTCCTACTTACAGCAACTAAAACATTATGTAGGAGTAGAAGAGAATTACCTTGGAGAATCAAATAAATATGGTTAAGGGTATTGTCACCATTAATGTCAAGCCTCTATAGGCACCATCATGGATCAGAGAGATTTCATTTAATGTATGGCTAAAAGCGCTGCACAGCTGGCTGTTGTTAGGCAGTTCTAAGTCAGACAAAGGATGTCATTGCTGTGAAGACGGCAGTGTGGATTGGGGCTATGGATGGTGTAGAGGGACTTAGTAGATTTTCGGTTCGTTTAGTGACGCCCCCACTGGGATCTGCTTAAACTTCAAGCCTTAGGCAACAGGATGTGCACGTCACTTTATTCTCAGAGAATTATAGGATGTTGTGGTGCACCTCAAACTTGGTTTCAAACTGTCATGCACCTCATGTTCTCGCCTTTAATTGAAATGCTTGAAAATATAAGATCTCTTCCACAGAACTGGGGCCCTTCTGTGACAACACAGAAATCCTTCATTTATGAAATCATGCATTATTCATCACAATCGCTCTGTCTTTGATCATACACGTTACTTTCCCTGGGAGACTATTTCACATTTACAGGTCCACGCTTAAACGTTGGTCAATCAAATGATCTGCCACTGACTAATAGCATGGATCTCCCCACTGACTGTTTCCTGGATCAAGACAGGGCCCCTTGCTGAGTCCCTCTGTCTCATACACTGTTCAGGAGAGGCCGCCCTGCTGTCAGGGCCCCTTGAACATAAACAGATGTTTGTGAAAACAGAAGAGCAAAACTATATATGGAATTCGTAAACATGAATCCATATCAGGCAAACAGTTCATCCTAACAGCTGATGAAAACCTTGTGAACTCAGAAGGCCAATAAACACTAAACTTTAGCTCACCCTCAGCAGAGCAGCTGAACCTGTCAGTAAAAATCCTCATGAATTTTATTTCTTCACTAAATACGTGTGACGTGTTTCATTGCATAACCTTCAGCAAAGCTGCTTCTTTCCTACACACTCTCAGTATATCAATAATAAAACTGTTTTAGCAGACACTTTTCATTAGACATAATCTAATCGTGCTAGTTAAAGCAAAACAAGCGTACCATCCAAACTAAATTACTGGCAATTTTAAACAAGTCCCACTTTTATATATACAAATATTTAGGAAAAATTGTTGGTGCTACAAAGCCTTTACGTTTTAACCCACTTACTTACTTGTAGAGTAGGGAGGGCCATAATTCATCAATTACATTCAGAGGTATTGTGTTCATGTGGTCCATTTGTGATATAGTTTTAGAAAATACTGCTGTCAAAGTTAATTAGTTCATCCAAGGAAAATGGTATTACAAACTGAAACAACTAGTTACTGAGGTTTTGTTTTTTACATTTTTGAAAAGATGCAATGCATAACAATTGAACACAGCTTAATGCATCAAACATCAATTTAGTTATTTAGCATATATTTGCCATATTGTGATATATATCAATATCTCAAAAAGTGATAACTTGAGTGAAATACATCTTTCCAGTTAAGCTTTAAGTGTCAGAGCCATTGTTTTGCATTATTTAGTTTGGTTGAGAGGTAACAGTCTGATGCAATGTCGCTGCTATTTTCCTTCAATAGTACTGAATATGCTATGGGGAGAAGAGATGGTCCCCTCAGGCATTAAAAGCTGCAGTGAGTGAACCCTGCACAGTGACGTTTCTCTCCCTCTTTCTGTCCCTCTCTTTCTCTCACATAAAAAATGGGAGAAGTCACGCAGGTTCACAGCATGGGGGTAGTGATGACACAGGAGAGGGAGGGGGCTGTGTTTCACATCTGATTAGCGTGCCCATGGAAACGAATGGTTGGAGGATCCCTTTGCCCTTGACATGCAATCTCTGGAGATTACAGCAACTGTTGGTAGCCTTACCTGCCTACTGTACCTGCCATGCGCAAAGATTTAACTCGCTGAATGGAAACAGCCACAACGGCATCTCCCTGCTCCTGCCCTCAGTTTTGACACTCTTCAAGGAAAATTGTGAAAAGAAATCTCCCCTCTGAGCTATTCTATGTTTGCTTCTCTGACTGCTCATGTTCAGTAGGCTCCAAACCGCAGTAACCCTGTAGCCACAAATTCACCCCTTCAACTGGAGAGGGATTGTGAATAAACCAACAGGCAGTCAAGTGGTGAGGGGAGTCAGTGGCTTTATTAGCTGGCTCAATGCTGCTGCCGGCCCTTTGAACTCACAGCGCTCTGATCATAGCAGAGTATGCAGTCTCACACCTCATCATTTCATACACTCTCTAATTCAGGAGCATATAGCACCACACATCACAGGCGGCTGACTGACTCAAAGAGACATCTGCAGAAAGCCAGAAACTAGAGGGCTGCACAGTTTGTTTTCAATTTGTTCTGAACCTTTAGTAAGAGTGGGGGGTTGCTTTCAGCGCAGGGTGGACAAAGGGTTAAGTTTAAACGCTGCAGCAATGGGAACAACTTTTCATGCACTTTGGTTTCCTCACTGGAGTTTGTATAGACAAAGCCAGCCTTCAACTCAGCCACAAGCCTAGCATTATCACAATACAACAATGCTGCATATCAAACAGGTCCCGACAGAAATAAAAGAAAGTGCTCACGACCAAAACAACCCCCCCCCCTCCCCCCTCCTGAGAGGAACACTCAGAGGCCAAGTGTGGTGGCCCACAGAGGAGGTTAAAAACATCACGGCTACAGTCAGGGGGCTGATCAGTGTGCAGTGAAATCTGTAAATTGAGAACCAGGTCGATTTCAGCTGACAATGTCATTCTTTTTGCTCCAAACTGAGCGCCTTTCATGGTGGCTGCCATGGTAACGTGGTCTGAAAATCGGCACGCAATTGGTACCAGTTTCTGCCAAGGCCCAGACTTACTGGTAGGCATGCGATAAGCAGCATTTCCGACACTAAATGTTGGATTGTGAAAGCTGAACAACAAGGGACTGCCTCCTTAGTTAGGCACCATTCCATATGTGCAGGATGAATGTGTGGGGATGCTATCAGGCAGCGAGCAAATCCCCAGTAGGATGCTGTAACAGTGCTGGGGCTTATTCCAGGTTAAAAGAATGTTTGGCTTGTATCTGGCATGATTAACACATCTCATCCATGGCTAAATAATCCTGATCCCCTAATGTGCTTATGCAGTGGAAAGCATCTCTGCCCATGACATGTCTCTGTCTGGCTGTGTGGGTTAGTATGTCTGTGGTAATGGCATGCTATAGAGGGATTCATTTGCTAAAGCTACTTTTAGTGAATGAAGGAGGGAGGCACACGAAGGAGACAGCAGGCCTGATTCTCGAACGTCATGGTAATAACCATGGCTACACACACCAGGGTATTTATTCTTCCTGTCTCCTACTAACACAAATATTGCTGTTACCCATAAGGATTACACACATACACACACACACACACACACACACACACACACACACACACACACACATAATAAGCTAAAACTACCTCCCATATAGACACAAATAATTGCTGTTATCTTTATATTACTATATTACTGTGCAAGTCATTGGTTTGTTTTTGCAATAGAAACCCAATCCACCATTACATTGGAAAACGTTGTTAAGGAATGCTTTAGTATAGTGTTTATGGTATGTGAATATGACATGTAACTGTCAAAGATACAGAAGTCAGATTTAGTCTAATCATAATGCTAATATGGAGTTCAGATAGAAGAGTCTACAGCCATGCTTTGAGATAAATGCTAAGATCAGCATGCTAATAAGATCACATGGACAATGCTAACATGCAGATGTTTACCAGGTATAATGTTCATCGTGTTCACCATCTTCGTATAGCATACTAACATTTCCTAATTAGCACTGAACACAAAGTACAGCTGAGGCTGATGGGAATATCATTATCTTAGCAGGTATTTGTTCATAAAGCATTGGACAAATTCTATTTTTGACCTGACAATGGAGCTATATAAAATGTTAAGGAATTACGAAAATGATTACAAGTCATCCTGACAGGAGCATTAAGGTCTGTGCTATATGTCATTGTAATCCATTCAATAGTCCATTCACAACAAAAGGGAACTGAGGTGGAGGTGCTAGAGGAAAAGTCAGGGGATCACCAAAGTCAGTATGATTCATCTTTTGGGGAACATGAATGCCTGTACACAATGTCATGTCAATCCATACCATAGCTGTTGAGATATACCAGTCTGGACCAAAGTGGGAAACTGACCAACCATCTGTAGAACTATGCCACAAGTCTAAAAACATCTCAGTCCCTTGTGAAAGAAACTACGTTTCAAGCTTGAATCATTTATGAGATTTTTATGCCAAAATATTAGGAATATATTAGAATAGAATCACATTGTGGGCACATGGGGTTAACTCCTCTGATTTCAGTACCGACCCGTTCCCATCCTCCCAGCTTTGTTTGTTTGTTCACACATCAAGATACATCTTTACAAACTCCAGTAAGCAAGAGTTATGACACAGAGGTGTCAGATAAGTGATGTAGGGACAGTAAAGAAACAGAGGAGAGATTAAATGTTTTTGAGCTGCTTAGCCAACCGAGAAAATGGATCAATGAGATTGCACTCAATTGATTCATAATCAGTGTGACTGTGAGTGATGAGCAAGACGAGGAAACAAACAGATAAGGTTGAAGAACAACAGCAAAATCAATTTGCGGTGACACAGAGAAAATTCAACACAGCAAGGATTAAATGTGGATGGCCATGCTTGACTGTGCATGTTTACATTTGATGCAACAGTTTCTACTCGTGTTTACTTGTTGCTACAGTAAGACTCACAGGCTGGTTTAATCTCTCATGTCATAGTGGCAGAAAAACCATTACGCTGTGGCTGCATTTACAAGTGCAGACATTTGTTATGTGGTCGTTTTGGCAGTCGATACACACAAATCAGCTTTACAACTATTAATAAGCAGCTCTGGCCCATTTGCCATGCTCCCTGGGTTCCTGCATTGACACACAGTGCTGTGATATACAGTTTGCTCTTGCCAGCCATGAGGGCAGTTGATGAACTTGGCATTAAACCAGAGGACAGCAATTTCTCCTCTCTGACTGGATGGACAGGTGCTGGAAGATGTATAACTCTCCAGGCTCCACTGATGGACTCTTTGCAGCATCAACAGGGATAAGCTGTCAGTATTGCACTTTCCGCTGGGCCATAACAAGACGGAGAGCCGGCCATTTGAAAAACACAACATAACAGATATCACCTTAGGAGGTGGTGGTGAAACTAGGGCGTGGAATCAGGGAGCAGCCAACCAGCTAAATCATCATTAGTCTGGAGACTGGCCAGTTTGTGACACTGTCAACTATTCTCTTCTCTGCCTGACCACTTCTACCTCTCCTTTTCTACCCTCTTCTTTTTAAGGAGGTGGCAGCAGTAGTAGCAATAAGGCATTCCTGAAATTCCCTCTTTATTAAACTTTAATTAGGGAATTACCAAGTGGGGGGAGGAAGTGTTGAGATTTGATGGAAAGAGGGCAAACTCATGGCTTCAAGGTCATCAGAAGTAGAGATAAGAAGCTTATTGTTGTAAGACATATGTTATCCTGCCATTTCACTGTTATACCAGCTGAACATAAACATGGGAATCTCTCGTGGGAAAAGATCAAATGGGATACTATAGAGGCCGGATCCAATTTCAGAGCAATAAGATAGCGTAGATATCTTTGTTTATGGAGATGAAATATGCATTAACCAATGATAAACCTGCCATGGAAACAATCAAAAGGTTTTATCCAGATGCAACAGATGCTACCACAATCAATCTCTATTAGTTCCCCTACAGATGGGTAGAGATACAAAGCTAGCTGTTGCTGAATGTCATATCTGTAACACCGAGATGCTTTCCCTGCAGGTTGCAAGAGTTAATCTATACTGCCAGTGTTATCACTGGGGCCCGGCTTATTTTTAGCAGCTTTCATTAAACTTTTCTATCCTGTAGCCAGATTGGATGGGTTGATATTTGTCAGGAGAATCACAAGATGTTCTCCCTTCAAACCCCAGTGCAGAGCAGTGGCTGACAGCTTGCTATGGCAGGAGACATCTAAATTGTCTCATTATGGACCCTGGGTTATGACAGCCTGAGCCACCCTGTGAGAGGAACAGCAGATGAGTTGTGTGAGCCGAGATACAATTACTTTACCATCTTGCATTGCAGTGTGTGTGTGTGTGTGTGTGTGTGTGTGTGTGTGTGTATGTGTGTGCATAGCGAGTGCGACTCCATGCATGTGTTTGCAGCACCTCTTAAACTAGCCATCGCTCAAACATCAGCTGCAGTTGGGCGTTGTGTGGCACTGTAGTTCCTGCAGGTATCACTGTGAGACATTTAAGATGTCAGTATGCTTTAACCAAAGTGCTGGTTGGATGGTCAAACAGCGTCTGAAACCCCCACTTTTCCAGGGTTTGCATCTGACAGGTTATGTAACCTTCCGAAACTGACAGTTCGACAATCACGCTCACTCCATGCAGCAGTTGTTTGTTGTTTGTTTGTTTTTTTATTTTTCACTTAATTACTTCAGGCTCTTTTTCATGTGTACAACCGAGTGCAACACCATGAATGTCTTCGAGGATATTCTGACCGAAAGTGTGTACCGTGTTTGGATAGATATCAATATGAGGTTTTTTATTCCACACCTTCAACTGTGACCATTTGAAACAGCTAAAACAACTTTTGTCTTCAGCAGTGTCGTATGAAACAGCTTACGAACAAACTACTTTGCTTCAAGCATATCTACACTTTATTAGCCAATACTGCAGCATTGTGTTTCTGTGTGTTCGAAGTCTAAAGAGTGTTTTCACATTCAACCCCCTGGATTTTCGAAAAAATGAGCTGAAAGCCTTCAGACTGTGTCAATGTCCCTCATTCACAGTGAATCTGGAACAATAACAAAAGGATAATGCGTAGATTAGTGCTCCTAGGGGCAGAGATGGGCTTTAGATGCGGAAATATGCAAGAGAGACTTTCCCTGCTGCAAATGAATTAGCCCACTGTTCACCCACAAATATAGTGTGTAATGTGCTTGCGGAAGAAGATTAGTGTGGATGTGGAACTTGAGATGTCTGGCATTTCAAGGATATACATCGAAAACATTAGGCAAGCCGTCTAGCTCAGTCATGCTGTTCACCATTATTTAAACCTGAAGGCTAGAAACACTTTTCTTTTTCCTCTTTTTCTATGGAGAGTTGTTCTTTTAAAAAGGTCTTCAATATGCCACAGCTGAAGGCCAATAATTAAGATAGGCTGCAGAGAATTTGCCTTCCTCCTAATGTTGTTTTGAATTCTTCTCTTGAGGAAAGCTGCCCTCCATTCAAACAATATGATCTTGGCTATTAAAGACGTCTGAGTGTTTTGAACGCAATAGACAGGTTTTATAGACAGTTTCTGACACTGTGCCTTGTTCATATAAAAGCCTGCAGTATTGGCCCTCTGCTACAACTAAATACACTAACTGATGAAAACCATCTTAAGGAACCAGAGAACCTAGTATCATCATGGCTTTTGTAAGCTGCTCAACTGCTGTCCTCAATATAGCCTACATGCAGCTTTTCCAAACCTTTGCAGTCATGGCTGACTTATCTTAAGCTGTGTCCTCACTCGTAAACCAGAGGGTCATTCTCTTGGGAATTCTAAAAATGGTGCCACTGTCTCTTATGAGAAGAGACAGGAATGTCATGACCCCATGTGAGTGATGTCAATCAGCTTTTTGATGGGAAATGCCCAATGGGGATTTGTAGTTTCTTTGAGAAAAGTGGGTTAGTTTGGCTCTGATCATAGGACATATTAATTTAAAAAAGGAGAAAGTTGTGCTGTTGAAGGGGTTCTCCACCAACATTACCCATGAAGTTAATTGAAAAAAGAACTCTGATAATGTCATTGGGGTTATCTCTGCTTGGTCTTGACACTATAAAACTAGAGGTGCGGCGTTAGGAAAAAGTGGCTATTTAGGACGTGGGGATTACAGACATTATGGGAAATAGGATCCAGTGTATTTGACCCACACTATGGACTAAAAGTCAGGATATCTGTTGCTTCAATTTAGATTTTTAAAATATGTCTTGTGGGTCCTCCAAACTTTACAGAAGTCAACAGCTAAATCACTGTAGTACCACTTCAACCACATCTACACAGCTCCATTAACTTACATTCTTTATGAGATACACAAAGGTTTATGTACATTTAATTGTTAATTCAAATTAAAAATGCATGACTGTATAGGTACTGCATACAATGACTCGCCACTAAGATATTTAACCACTTTAACATGCCCAAATAAAAAGACCTGCTCTGCTTTTACTTAAGTTTTTATTGGACTAAATAACTGGATGTAGTATGAAAGATCACCCACGTTAAATATCCCATTACAAGTAATAAAGATATTATTGCTAAACATTCTTCAAAAAAGCTCTCAATCTCCAAGAGGAGTTCTTTTAGTTTGCGATAGGTTAAGAGGTCATAGAGACACCTAAGGTGGACCAAACCATTTGGAAAAGAGGGGCTTAAGGGGATCAGGCTACACTTATTGAGAGATGACTGAGAACATCTGGGATTGCTCTCAAACACACATGTACTCACACACCTAAGACATTCACACATTCTCACACAGACACGACGCTATTAAACTCATCTCTAATCTCGGATCAAACACTGCGACAGGATGCACCTCCACAACATCTGGTGTTGTGAGGTGTTTGTAATCTTGGGAGAGAGTGACAGAGACATGAGACACGAGGGTTTGAGTTTCTCGTCTATCTGCTGTGCTTCGGTTCCACCACACTTGATGAACTACAATGCTGGGTGGGCTTAAAGAGGCCCACACACACACACACTCACACACACACACACACACACACACACACACACACACACACACACACACTTATCTATACATGTCTCTTGTTTCCTCATCCATTAACCACTGTGATCCCTCTTTGGATTTTGCTACACATTTTTCTGTAGGCACTGATGGACTTAGCTGATAATCAAAATGTGATACTCTTAGTGAGAAGAGGCTGTGAAATACCATTTACTGGAGAGGTCATCTAATTGGTCTCTCCTCTATGTGTGTCTTCCAGGTCCCATGGCCTCCACGGAGCATGGCAGAGAGCTGGAAGAGGCAGCTACAGCAAGAAAAATGGTCCAGCAAAACCCTGGGAGGGGCAGTCAGAGCCACAGACCAGCCGGCTGGAAGAGGAGACGCCCACGGCCTCGTCTTTCCCACAAGGGACCCATGCCGTTCTAGAGCAAGGTGAATTTACAGCAGTCAGGGGTGAAAAGACGCTCGTTAGGTTTTTTTGGCAAAACATACCATAATGTCAGTGTCACACAGTAAAAGTGGATTCTCATGGTAAAGTATCTACCTATCTTTGCTGCATTGTACCAACTTTCTGTCAAGTCAGAGCTACTTGTTTCTTGAGAGAATATGAACAAAAGCACTTCCCGATTTATTATCTGCTGACTAGTGAGGAAACACAATTTCATAGAGGAACTTCTAAGAGGAATATGATGGTGACTCCTAAAATACTTTGTTGGCAGAATCAGTTCGGATGTTTTCGATGACGAATGGGAAACTCAAACTCTTACAGAAACACTGGAAACTCTGCAGGCAGACTCAACTCCAACACAAGGATGTTATTGTTGGCACTGTAAATAAGTGTATGTCTTAACAGATTATTGGACTTTAGCCTACAAGCTTGCATGCCTTTGTAGTACAACAAAGGATTAAGGCTACGTCATTTATTTCCTCATATTGGAGACAGTTATAGTTGGAAACTTAATCTTTGAGTCAATTCAGGTAGTATACATTGTTTCTCTCCAGCTGATTAAGTCAATTAAATCCCTTTTTCCAAAGATAATACTTTGAAGAGTTGGGTTTCCTAGCGGCACCATTTTTCTCATGAAGGACTGTTTAACTTGCTGTCAAATAAAACAAGTCTTTGTGTAAAAACTCTTTCATCGAAAATCAGAGATAATATTTTACTTATCACCTTTTCACAGTTTGATTTTCTTTTCTGAACCAAAACAAACTCTCTTTATTTCTATAAAAACAGATCACGCTTCATTGAGAAACTAAAACATACAACAACTAATTAAACAAGATGATCAAATGTACAGTATATACAGATTAAAACTCTCTATGCACGTGCTAGTGTTAGTACATTTCTGTGAATGGAAAGCAGTACAATTATGTTCCTGCATTAAGAAGTGTGGGACCCATTCACATGTCTCTCCCAGACGCTGTGAGGGACAGGGAAACTAGACAAGACACAATATCCCTGCAGGAGGTGCCGACCATACAACACTGACCTGCAGAGGGTCGCCATAAATTAAAGCCATAGTGAGAGGAGGCTGCAGCCAGAGAGTGTCAAGGCATGGTTAATCAGTTTTAGGTAAAAGGGATCAAAGGTATAGAAGTTTGAATGCTCTTTTCTTCTAAAGCAGCCGCAGAGGTTTTACAATCTATAGCGGATTTTTGATCATTATTGTTTTTTTGTATTTTTGAAAAGAGTTCTTTTGAACTCATTCCTGCTTTCAATACAGGACTCTAGAGGATCAGCACAAAGGTGAAAACAATGAGTAAGGGCCAAGCCAGAGCACTTTGCACTTGAAGGACAACACAGGTCCTCCAACTTTCCTCAGTCTGCCAATAAAATGTGAGATTTGAGTGGTCAGAGCTTTCAGTGTTCAGGGCCTGAATGGCCACAAAATACAGGGAGCTTCAGGAAGTTGTGAAGCTCTGTAAAAGTTAACGGCTCAGTGAGTCACAATGCCGTCTCTGCAAACACCTCTTAAACCACGACCCTGAAGATTTCCTTTTTTTTGTTAGCTTCCCACTCTGGCTCCTCTCATTCTTGCTAAGTTCATAGTTCACCTCGTTCAAGGGTTTCTTCACATAACATGTCAATTTACACCAACCTGACCTCAGTGGGAATCAGGCTGCATTTTAGTGATAATGCTACCAGCCTTCACTGAGTAAATGATCCAAACAAGGAGTTATACTTCTACACAGTTCAGTCCCAGTTTGTTCTTTATGACTTAGTATGATGTATTCTGACTGAAGGAATGAATTCTTATATAGCATCAATCCATTCTACAGCCTTCTAAAAGCTTTATGGCTTAGGTCATCCTTGTGTGTCCTGCTTTCTTCTTCAGTTTGAGCTGATGATGGGAAAAACACCTCTGGAAGCAGCTGGAGATGCATTTTGTTTGATCAAAGCTATAGTTCAATGGAGACATCCAGCTGAGTGCTGGTGAGACTCGTAGGCAGGCAGACTGTATGTGGATATGTCATTACTGGCCTGAACTTAATTACTGTAAAAGTAGAGATTAAGAACAATGATTGACTTGAAACTCTATGCTATTTAGCGACATCTCCCCATTACAGTGTCAAAAGCAGCTCATCTTTTATTCCCTAAGACACCTGAGGTGAAGTTTGACTTTTCATCACTACACATTCCAGATGTAAGCGACTCTGAGAAGAAAGATGGTGACCCGGGTCATCCTTTGAGGATCTGAGTAGACTCAGATCCGAACGTGCTATTACAATTCTTAGATCTTAGCCATGCCAGTGACAGTCCAAAAGAGGACAGGATATTACAGATTTAAAGCCACAGGCAATTTATGAAAACCCCTTGAGACCCCAAGTGTGGGTAAGCTCAGTGAATGAGTCTTTTATCAAAACAATGTAGAGCAGGTCTGCAATTCTTCCCATACACTCACAGTAGTTTGACTTCAAGGGCCTGCTGCACTGAGATCATACCGTGGACCCAAAAGCACAAAAGACGACGACAACAACAACTCAATGGAGATTAGATATACGGTACATCAGTTCTCGGGGCATTACATGACCACAGAACTATGCCATCTTAAAACAAGAGCAGGCTCTTATCAGTAAATGCAACAAAACTCATCTGAAAACTTGGGAAATTATGACAGAACAGACACACAGAGTAGATAAAAAAGCGATGGAAGATAAAAGATTTCCTCATTGATAAGGAGTGATCCAGTGCCCCGAGCATAGTATAATGTAATGCTTGTGTTTTCTTCGGCGAGATATACAATTGTTTTTCTTACTCCCTGCCGCACTTTACTATCAAAGACAATGAAATCTGGTCTTTTTCTTCACTGTTTTCTAGTTGGTGCAAGATAACAGGGTATAACAGTAAAAGCTCTGGTAGAAACTTCCTGCGGGGCATTCTTATTGGAGAGGAAATTTAAAGTCTGTAGGACTTATGAAATGATTTTTAGGAAGCAAAAAAACACATGCTGATGGCACTTTTTCTGTGTTATTTTCCTGTTTTGCAGGCACTGCTTTAAGCGCCCTCCCCCAGGTTCTGATTTCTATGCTCTTCCTTTGCCTTGGGGGGCCTTGCAACGAAGGGCCTACGCTTGCCCAGCCTGAAGAGTGATGTCCATAGCACCTGCTGGTTCTTCAAGCAACTCTGTCCACAAAAATCAGGACAAGCCGCTCACCCTCAGCTCTAGGAGGAATTGGGGGCAGGGAAGGGGTATGGAGCCAGAGCTATCAGACTCTATTTCTCTGTCTCTCTCTTTCTATTACTCTCACTCCCTCACTTCTTCTCTCTATCTCTGTCTTCTCCCAAGTGTTTTTTCTTTTCTTTTTCAATTTTCCTATTATTTGCTTAATAGAGCCCAATCACAGCGATCTCCCTGAGTGTCTCACACAGTTTGCATGACATGTGGTGGAGAGGGAGCCCGGTCAAAACAATCTGAGTCTTAAAGCATCTGTCACTTCTCCACGGTGTGGTATTCCCATCTCTCAGATCCAAGGTTACTGCAGCCGCTGATTTCATTGCCGTGTAGCTACTTAACGGCTTTACTAGCGGGAGAGGGCGCTAATAATGTGGAAGGGCAGGGTCAGTTTTGATGGTTGACAATATTAAGTTCACTAATGATACTCTGGATGTCTGGTGCGAAGAAGAATTCAAGGTGTTTAAAATGGAAGAGCAAGACATTTGAATGGCATTATATCCATCGCTTAATTATCATTATTAATGGTGCTTTGTTCCTTCTAATGACAGTACGTCCACATGCAAAGTTAAGTTGGACTGAAAAGAAAGCACATATTGTCGAAACAATCTATTGAAGTGACAGAATAATTCCTTCCTTAAGAACATTCTTTAATCCAAAGCTATTTTGGTGTTTCTGAACTCATTAACACCTTGGGGTTTACTGACGCGCTCAAGGTTACTGTAACATGTCCCACCTTGGATGAGTCCTTTGACCCCAAATCCCAATCCCAATCCTGTCCCCAATCCCCAGCCTTCTCACCATACTGCTGCCCTGTGCAGCTGCTCTACTACACGACTGTTAACTGGCAGGGGCAGTCTGCTCCACCGACAGGCTACCTTGCCTTTTAATGAAGTGCCAAATAATAACCTTCTCCACAATGCTGCCAGGAACAAAAAAATAAAAGGTTAGGGAGAAACACATTACCTCTTGTTTGAAGTCTTGATACACTGACACATTATGCATTTTCAATTTCTGCAAACAGAAATCCCACGTAAGACAATGTTAGCGAGGACCGTTAAAATAGACCAAAAAAAAAAGAAAGAAAGAAGAAACAAAGCAAATATCAGCTCAGTTAATATGTCACCATAATCAGCCTACCACTAGTGCTCTGGCTGTTTAAATATTCAGCATAAGGCTGGTTTGACCCTTTGACCGAAATCATTCACTAACGAAATGCTATGCCTTTCCATCATACTGGAATATATTACTGTTTATGTTTATTTCTATGTTTAGGTAGTTTTATTTCTTTTTTCTCAGGGTGCTGTGATAGAGGCTTGTACTAGAGCAGTCTATTTTGTGCATTTATTTAACTAAACACAAACATACAGTACATTTAAAGCTAATATGAGCATATTTTCGTATATTTCCTTACTCTTCCTCTATGTATTCACCAATATAGCCATGTATCCAGATTCAGTCCTTTCTAGTCATGATCCTTTCCCTACATTATGTTGGGTACAGTTGCCTTTCTAGTCTGCCATACCACAGCACAGGTGGTCGTGGCTTTGATCATTATGCTCATTAAATCCTGGAGTTAATCTTTCTCAGATGAATCTCCCCAAGGCTGGCCAGGGCCACTTAGTCTGAGCTCATTGTTAAATTGGCTTAGACTGAAACCACACCCTTCCCCCTTTTCCAATCCTTGAGCCCCTGCTGCTCAATGTGTAACCATGTAACCTATTAGGACTGTAACCTGTAGAGCAGCCACCTTGCAGTCGTTCGTTGTGTATTAGGTGTGTGGAGCAACTTCCTGTTTTTTTTTCACTCGTATTTTAGTTGAAAATCTGATTTGACTACACAGGCAACTGGCAGGTTAACCTAGATTTCCAACACCTTTTCCCTCTCGCCATGTCTCATGCAAATATTATAATAAAAAGCAGTCTTCTCAGTCCCAGCATGAGAAGCTTTTATTAAGAGAGCATCTAAAATCACAGTGGTAATCCACCCACCCAAGATCACCTTGATTAAAAATGTATTAAATCCTAGGGCACTGTGAAGAGTAATAATAATTTCAGTTCCACCATTATTTTTTCATACCCTCTCAGACAGAGATGTAGATTTGATTAATGCTCCTCGGGAGTGAGACAGCTTTGCTCAGGATGTCTCGTGTATTATTGGGGAAGATAGTAGGAAGATATGAGCTGGGGATGGAAGTTCAAAGCAGCTGGAGTTTGGATGCTGGAAGTAGACTGGGTCATAACAAGGGGTTCAAATCAATATTTCCCCATCTCAGAAGTTATTGTTACGGAGCCGAGCAACGTCTGTATCCACACTGTTCTTCATGAATGTATCCTCACCATCTGCACCAGCCATGCTGCCCTTTCAGAGACCAGAGCAAACCAATGTGTATGTAAAGTACTCTTTTTAATCTTGGTTATCAGTTGAATCCAAAAAATCAAAAGCCAAATATCCCACTGATCCAAAGCCTCCGGTGTCAACTAGTCCCAACAAAATAGACGCGGCTTTGCTCCAAGACTTCTCTGTATGGGTTCGCAAGGCTGCACTTTTGCAATTCCATTATGCTGCTGGAATAATACACCCTGAAAACAAGAGTCTCTTGGTATGGAATGGTTTTCCAGTGTATTGTGACAATTTTTTTGTCTGATTCTTGTCTAGCTGGTTGTCCAAAGCTTACTTTTTGAATACAGTGTAAAAAGCTGTATCTTTTGTGGATGTAACAAAATAGAAAAGTAGTCTGCAGCACAATATGTCGTGGACACGTGAAAGCTTTCAGGCATTCTTTTCTTGTAGATCATAGCCCACAGCCCTCCCCTGCACATCAGGTTAATGGGCCTTGTGGTGTGGAAGGACAAGCACGTCCAGGCTCAAACTGAAATGGTAAACCAATACATTATGCTCGGGGAGCAAAACCATTTTCCTTAATGGTCTTTTCCAGCAAGGCTTACACAAGAGAAACGATTCCTATCCTCTCAATGTTTCCTCTCCAGTTCCTCTTCTCTGTGACCATCACAAGGCCTGAGTAATGTTCCTATGCACTTGTTAGCATGTTTTCCTGATAGAAAAATGTTTGTTCTGAGAACTTGCCCCTTTGTGTTTAGTTCTTTTTGTCCAAATGCATTTGGCTGGGAGTGTTTAAGGAGTGGGGATGAGCAGAGAGATAGATTTGTGTTACAAGTGGAGACAAGAATAAGCTGGCAACTTTAAAATATTAGCTTAGCCGTTGATCTCTGTTTCCGAATATAGACACAACCCCCACACAAAATCATCTCAGAAAAACACAAGGTTTTTATGTTTTTTTAATCCTATTGTCATTCTATACTCAGTTATCTACCAGATAAAATTCCTCTAAAATGACATTGAACTCAAAAACATTTCACTCATTATGGAAGTGGAAACAGAGTTGGCACGCAACACATTCCATGATTTTACCTTGTGAATCTCTAAGCCCATCAAACTGTATCATGTTGGCCTTCAAAGTGGGTGTGTGCAAGATCAAGTGGCTGATATTCAATCCAATGCATTCACACATTTCCATCGGCTGGGCAATCCAAAGGATAACTAGATTTTATCTCCCAGGGGAAATGACTAAGATCTGTCATTATCTTGGAGCCTCAAAATGAGACTTCCTACACCCAGAATAGCACATGCCCCTCCTGCCTTGATTGCGACAAATTCTCCATCTATGTAACCACTGTGTTCAAGATCAGCTCATTCAGAATCATTCAGAACAATCGAAGGAGAGATGCAGTCTGTAGGCTTACATGCCATCGTAACAGTGTTACTAGGTCTCAAGCAGATACCGTTTAAAAGACAATGTATTATTCCTGAAACTTATATTCTGTTTATGGTGTGTGCTCATATTACTCACCAGGCCAAATGTACAGTCCCTGTCTCTGTTTTGATGTTGAACTGGGCAAAAATAAATGACATAAATAAATAAATAAATAAAACAAGTGTATCAGAAATGGTTGAAATACTGTGTACATATTTGAACTTTTGGTTTCTAATTTATAAAAGATAAGCTTTAGCTCTTGGAGTACTTATTTTATTTTTTCCTTTCATGCGTAGCTTTGTGTTTTTATTTTCTATTTCTGTAAAGTGTGTAAATATATCTTTATGATAATAAGTAATATTAAAAATCTTATTTTAAGAAAACCCTGTGTTGTGTCTTTTTTTCCATCAATGAAAATGAATTTAATAAGAGTCTGGAGCTGGTGTTTTGAGCTAAATGCTAATGTCAATGACAATGCTAACATGCTGATGTTTAGCAGGTAATATTTATCATGATCATCGTTTCAGTAAAGTGTGTTAGAATGCTAATATTTGCTAATTAGCATTAAACACAAAGTACAGTTACCTGATGATGGTGCTACGTAGAAAGTTGACAAGTCACCAAAAGTATTACAATTTAACCTGAGGGGAACATGAATGTCTGCCCCAAATTTCATTTCAATCCATCTAATACTTGTAAAGACATTTCACTCAAAACTACAAATGTGAACCTCATGTTGGTGATCGAAGAAAAGTCAGGGGATGATCAAAATCAGATGGCTTCGTCCTTTGGAGAACATGAAAAACAACAATGCGTTTTTTCCACATCAATCTATCCAATAGTTAAGATATTTCAGTCCAGACCAAGATGGTGGACTGACCGACCAACCGTCAAACCGACATTACCATCCCTAGAGCCACAAAATTTAAGTTGACTTAATATTGTAGCTCCAGCAGACAATCGAGCTACTGAACAACAGACTGAAGTTATATGCACAGTATAGTAAAACTGCACTTGGCAGAAATATTGGCACAGCGTAGTAGCATCAATGAGCCAATTCATAAATATTCAATTCAAATGGGATGCTCTTATCACAATACAATCAGCCTTCTCATTATTCAACAGATGTGCTTAAGATTTGCTATAATTTTTTTTACGTATTTTACTTAAAGTCAGCCCAGTTGTTTGTGTATTTTACCTTTGTGAAGCTGAACCTGGCCTGAAACTCAACAAAAGACATGTTGACGTGACTGCCATGGCCATTAACCTTTACCTTCAGTTGAATCTTGTGTAGGAATTCATTCACTGCAGTATGCACATGCCTTTTTAAATGTAAATCCACTCCTCATCCATTAAGCAACACTTCACCAGTGACAGATAGCCTTTACAAAGCTTATAGTGCATACTAAGCATGCTGTACATTAATGCATCACAGCTGCTGAGCATGCATGGAGACTATGGATATGTCTCCATGCACTGAGATTCAGCATGCATACATGTCAAATCTACATACAATGGAGGGTTCTCCTGTGTTTACTGCTAGATAATCAGAAAAGAATTCAGCAGAGATAAGTGCACTGCATCCACATTTATATTTCAGACCTTTTGGGACATACTGTTGAAATAAACCTTTCCAAGAATCTCTAATTCTTTGATTAATCTTTTTTGTTGTACATATGGTGCACATCATATGTTCAACATTTGTGCTAAATATTTACAGAAGTTGAATTGGAAATTATAAGTTTGACAGCATCACACATGCTATTTTCTTATATTGTTTATGTTTACTGTTTGAGACGAGAGCTTCAGTGAGGCAATGTGTTGAAATGTACTGGGCTTTGCATGGCAGCCACTCTTTCCCCAAAAGCCCCACTGGGACCACTCAGGGAAGTGTCTGGTTAACGCACAGAGCTGACATGTCATGATAGACAAGAGGTGCACCCCTGAGCCCCAGCAGCCCCCAAAAGACGCCCAAGGTTATATCATCAAGCCTGGGTCAGCTGTATAATTGGGCTCGGGGTCACTGGGAGGATATGGAGCGTGACAATGAGGCTATAGAGTTACAGTTTGTAGATGGGCAGAAAGGGCCGCCAGTGGGGCATTACTGCGAAGCCAGACGTCCCTTTCAGGAGTTCAAGGTCCATCTGCGAGAGTGGCTCCAGCCCTGTACACTGTCACTGTGTGTCACTGCCTGCCAGCCACCAGTACACTGCTGGGAGGATGGGGTTGGATGAAGGAGTTGGTGGGTATATTGGGTTTGTTGCGAGAGAAAAAAATAAAACTTTCAGGATGATGAGTGAGGTACTATGGATAATGAGTGTCAGACACAGTTGCAAACTCTCTTTTTTAAATTATTGACAACATTCCTTCAGCTGGAGAAAAAGGAAAAGCAGTGGGATTTACAGATCGGAAATACAGTATGAGGTGTTCTGTGCCTTCAGTACTTCAATATATATATATATATATATATATATATATATATAAACAGACCGTAGGAGTAACATCTGGATTGCTCTTGGCACAGAGTCCCAGAATCAACTTCTGCCACATCATTAAAACCTTTACTGCAGTTGGCTATCCCACAATACCACCAACAAAGCCCACAGAACCGCTGACAAACCCACAACGGTGGATATTACCCAGCTCACCGCTCTCGCTCAACCACCTAGACTCCACAGACTCAAATTATACAGATTGCAAATGAAGAACACATGTACAGTAATGAGCAGGTGTTTCAAAAATTTGGATTACATTTGTATTATTTTTTATCTTATATTAATAGATAGAATCTTAATGTTATTCTGTATCAACAAGTCAATGATTCACTTGATGATTGTGTTTGCAGTGTTTGAGCCGGTCACTGCTCTTTCCAAGGAGGACAATAAACAATACTGTAAAAACCATACACCGTTTTAAAATACAAAATTATATTTTTAATATGAGAAATTTCACATGGATGAAAAAAGGGCGATTAAGAAATTACTGTACATCTCTTTCTTTCACCACTGCTGTGCCACTAACAACTATATATTCTATATTACCATATATATACTGTAACAGTAACTAATAGTGAAAAACTGTACTGTACCTCACATTTACTTATTTTTGGGCATTTTATTCCTTTATTAGATAGTAAACAGTAGAGACATGACAGGAAATAAGGGGAGAGAGAGAGATGGGGAATGACATAAATTGGGAATGTTGCAGTTCACCAGTGCAGCCCACTTTTTCTTTATTCTAATCATTACATTCAAAAGTGGCAACTGCTAAAAAGTTGTCTACTTGTGGTAATAATGACAAACTACCGGAAAGTCATTTCTGACAATCAATGCTGAAGATATCGGATATCATCAGATTGATCCTGTTGACAGTCTCCCCTTTAGCTGCTAAGCTAATGTTATAGTTTCACTGACAGACAGGACAAGCTGCTGCTCAGCCCTGAATGTCCAGAATACCTGATTAAGGTGATTAAGATACTGATGTTATCTATCTAGCTACAACAATCACGGCTGTAAAATGACGTTACAGTCAACTAACGCTAGATTATTAAACTACAGAGTCATCACTCTGTCCTTTTTACCACCAAAAAGAAGCAATCCTCACCAAACGTTTTAAAAATCTAAATGGAAAAGAGTGGCATTTTGTCTTTCTAACGGACCATCTTTGGCCAAGCATTGATCCTGCCCTTGATATTATGGTGGATAACTGGGCGCAGGGCAGCTGCCTTGACAGGACGTGTCATGTTTTGGTGCACTTTGGCTCAAACCCTATGTATGTATGTGAGGTAATTCTTGCATCTGCTTCTGAAAAGAAAAACAAAACAACTCCTGACTGCAAACAGAGCCTGGAGCCAGGTAAAAGGCAGGAATAAGAGTCTGTAATGCACCTCAGCTGTGTTAACACCAGCAGCTCTGCAGTGGCAACGGATCACTGGAGTGGTCATAAAAACAAAGCCAGCACAAACACAGGACGGGGGTAGAGAAATGCAAAGCTGGGATGGGGGTGACATACAGAAAAGGGAACTAGTGGCTGCATGAGATTCCAAGAGTTCCCCTTGTCTACTGTACATGTGTTTGGGATTTACTGTAAGTATTAACCTCCACTGCTCTTTTAAAACATCAATAAGAAAACATGACAATGGTGACTAGTGAATTTCTCTGAACTCAAGTTCCTTGTTAATGAGCCAAGACTTCCTTCAGGATTATTCTATACACTGTGCAGCTTAGCCACATTAGCTTTAGCTCACAGGCCAGGAACAAAGCGAGTGCACCGGCCCATAGGCTAATATTATCAGGGTCATAACTTTCCCATCATTAGAACGTTACACATTGATGACGGATGGACTTAGGATATAAACTGTTAGCTTCCTTAAGCCTTTCCTTAAGTGTCCTCTTTTGGGGCCAAAAGGACACTTCCTTTTTAATTACGCAGAGACATGTTGGCATCATAGACTGTAAAAAATAATGGACGAAGCTTCCGGGCCTGAAAAATGAAACCAGTGCGGTAGTAAACCTGCATTCTATCTAGTTTCCAGCAGAGGGCAACTCCACTGGTTGCAAAAAGAAGTCCGTTTCTAAGAAGTCTATGGGAAAATGACCCTACTTCTTACTTGATGTATTACCTCAGTAAAAAAATTTTATGATGAGTTTATGGTCTCAATCGCTATTTTCAAGTCTTTTTCAATACAGCATGATGTTCATTTTGTAAATTATGGTCCCATTTATTTTAAAATAGAGATGTTGAAGCGGGGGACGCTTTAGGGCGTGGCTACACACCAACCTGTCAATCAGGACAGAGGCTTAGCAATGCTAACCATGACACTGTGTACAGTAAAAAAGACCTGAACTTGTTTTAGGGTGTCTCCACTTACATCTCCACTGGATGACTCACTTCAGAAGGGTTGAAAATCTGCAAATGTTAGCGTAGACCTTAGCACAGCACCCTTGCTACCATAAGAAACACTCGCTTGGCCATGTCATCCTCCCCAGCTCCACCCTCTTGTCAAAAATTGCCACGTCCAAACTTGAGGCTTCAAAACGACAGTGAACAAACCAATGGGTGACATCACTGCTGCTACGTCCACTATTTTTACAGTCTATGGTTGGCACCCGTCTCCCTGCCCTTCTCCCTTAATTGTGGCAACACAAGCATGAAGGTGTGTTGTCCATGTAAAGGTATGGGGACCCTAGCTAAGTGAAATCTTTATGGTCATATATGAGGTGGTAAACAAAAAACCCTCAGGGAATTTAATGTGACATAGTAAAGCTTTGCAAAGCCATTGTGTTGTGCTGTCATGTTAGAAAGAGCCTAAAACTTTTTATTGAGCAATGTCTATTTACAGGAATGCTTTCTATTGTTTGGATGCCTGTAACATTACATTTCATCATGCCTTCCTACATGTTAAATTTTTAATAACATAGGATGTAAACAGCTTTAAACAACAATCTTAAGAGTCCAGTTGACCTTGAGGTTTTCTGCGATAGCCTTATCTTTAACCACACAACATACACATGTACACATAGCATGCTCAGAGCCAGCTCATACGGGTGTCACCCAAAACAACATGTTTATCAGCTGTGTGTATGACACAGATTATCTGATAACACATCCTGGAAGATCCATTCAAGGTCACATCAGTCAAGCCCACTCCTCTTCTCCCCTAACCGAAAGCATTTAAAGAAACAATTTGCTGCTGGTCAGAGGATCTGTGAAGTGCTATTATCTTGTTAGGGCCAGTTAAGAGGCCGTGTCTCTGAAGGCTGAGCCGACCCTGTCAGGACACCGTCACTTTGCTCTGTGGGCTGCCATGCAACCATAAACGAGTTAACGGTCCAAACTTCTTTGCCACATGGACACTCAAAGAGACAAACACGCACACAAAGACAGACAACGTGAGTCACTTCACTACACTCAAGGTATTTCCCTGATCTGTCAAGTGGCTCAAAGGAGTCAAGTATGCTGAGAGACTATATGAGACTGAATGTTTTTGTCTCAGCCTATATATATATATATATATATATATATATATATATATATATATATATATATATATATATATATACATATGTTTATATAATTATTTAACAGTCAAAATTAGACACAGTCATAAATTATGTCCATGCAGCATGCTGGTATATCAGTTGTATGTGTACGTTCAAATGGAGCTTATAGCCTAGTAAGGGAGTTACTCTACAACTTATGATAATAAATGCACCATAAAATGCACCATACAAGTAATTTCTTTCTACGTAAAGTCCCATCATGTCCCATGATCAGAAAGTCATAAGTAAGTCACAGAGATGACCATCTTTATGTGTGACACAGCAAACCTAACATAAGCAATCAATAAATGAACATAGACTCATTAATGATGTAACAGACAAACATGCGTTGTTAGCTAGTGCATACTTGATTGCACAAATCCCATTCTCCATCTCAATAAAACAATCCATTGTACTATGTCTCTTACTTCCCATCACTAGTTTTTAGTGGCTTCAATTCCCATTTTATCCAAGTGATGCACTAGGTGAAACGTCAGTCTGTGATGATTTGTTTTTATTAGTCTACTTTGTTAAATTATGGATTGAATTATAGGTTATGAAAATGAACAAAGTGATGAGTCAAGTGTGACCTAAGTAGCTACAACACAGCCGTTTGTGTTAACTTAACACTCCAACTTACAGTACAATCACACTTATGTTTAGCTGGTACAACAGGTCTCAGGTCTTTTCCCATAAAAATTTGCAAGTTAATCAAGGTGAAGATCTATTTGACCGATGTTTGAAGCTTCAAACTAGAAGAATGTGTGATTTTGACTGAATTGATTATTTTAAAAAAGGGAAAAAGTGAAATTATTGCATTTACTCTCATTTGCCTGAAATTTGGCATATCCTAAAAAAACAAGGATTCAGAAAACATTGGTCATGTTGTTACTGGATTTCTGTTCCACTTTAAATAGCAAATAGAAAAACATAACTGATTGCAGCAGGAGCTGGTACTGAGCCATTCAAAGCGAAGACAATGATGTCGTGACACACACTGACCTATAATTGCCAACAGCAGAGTGCTGAGGGGCAGTGATTGGCTGGCTCTTAGGGCCCTGTGGCCTTAGAGGATGAGAGCCATCATGCAATTGCACAGGATCAGCAAATCACTGTCAGATGCCCACTGGCTAGACCACTCCAAACCAAAGCTATTTTCCCATCAGCATCATGTACTCTCCAATAATGACAATACAATAAAGGTAATAGGGCTAAAGAAATCTTGGCTCATGAGTTTCATTCATTTAGTACCACAGAAAAAGGCTGCGTTTGTACATGTGTAATAAATACATTAGTGTAGAGATACAGACATTAGTTAGCAAGGAAGCATTTGGGCGATGTCCAGGCATTTCTAATCTGCCAACACAGATTAGGTGAACTCTATTTAAACCATAATAGCAGATTTCCTTAAATCACTGCCAAAACTCTACAGTTTAACAAGCATTTGAAGATGTTCTAGAAAACTGTTCCTATTAGCCCGTCAGGCAGTTTCTGATGTCTTAATGCAGGTCAGCTCTCAGACCTGCAGCTGCACAGAAAAAGGCAGACTGGGGAAAGGCGGGGGGGGGGGGTTGTGGAATAAAACCAGAATCAGCAGCTCTCCTTCTGCCTCCTTTCTTATCTGCTCGCACAGCCAGTTGAGAAGCACACAGACACAGTACTGTAAGACACAGCCAAGCTTTTCTGGCATCTCTCCCCCCACTAAGGAGAGAAGAGTTTGTCCTCCCATCTACACCCCTGTGAAGCCCAACACACATCAAGCAGCAGCCACAAGTACATTTAATTGGCCAGCTGTCTGGTCAGAGCTACTAATTACTTCAGAAGCAGCAGACAGCAGTTATTTGACAGTCGCTTAAGCCATATAATGTAGGAGCACACATTAGAACTGTGCACAAGAGTGCAAGCATGAGCCATATGCAAATATCAGAGATGGTCCTTGCCCCTACATCCCCACTGGAGCGAATCTGCACTTTCCTATTTTTCCTTCAGGATGTTAATTGATTAAAAATTCAACATATGGTAATACAAAGCTTATGAGTGAGGCTCCTCTCACAGGCAATATATGTAGTCAATTGCACAGTAAATCAAAGTGATGTCTTATCAACTAATTATCTCCACTGAATTGTTTATCAAACACAAACCCTGAAGACTTTTCTCTCATCCGCTACAGTGTTTCTGTGTAAATCTCTTTGTGTGCACATATAGTTGTGTGAATTGTATGTATGTGTGTATGTGTGTGTGTGTGTGTGTGTGTGTGTGTGTGTGTGTGTGTGTGTGTGTGTGTGTGTGTGTGTGTGTGTGTGTGTGTGTGTGTGTGTGTGCATGTGTAGGTGACATCTCTGGCTAACATTGCGTGTAAGACTAGTAAACACAGACATCAGCAATATACAAAGCACACTGACCGTGGATGCCACAGGGAGACACAGCGGAGATGAGTCAGGAGGGCCGGAGGGTGGAAGATGATCAAGGGCCAGCAGATTAATGCTGAAAAGAGCACACGTTGCTTTTATATTTGATGTGCTCACAATTTTTTATGGTGGTTGAATGCATGTCTTGTAAGCTGCTATATGAAAGTCATGTAATTTAATTATGTCATATAATTGTTATACTTATGCAACTTGTTTTCACCTCAAAATAAGGTGGGCAGTCCAGTTAAGTTTCCCACAGTTAGTGACAGTCAGTTACGCATCCATTCTGCTGAAAATACAGTAAATCCATGAAAAACTTAATTTAATAACACTTAATAACGCATATATTTCAAATACTCAAAGACTCTTTCAACCATCTGGAGAGAAAAGATCTTTAAAAGAAAAACTCCAAATACACCTAGCTAGTATAACATTAACCTGATAAAATAACGTTTTTTGTTTGTTTAGAATTGCTGTGTGGTTAGAACAAACCCTAATGTTTCACTATAACTACTTTAAACAGCCACTGTAACCGACAGACATTAATATAAAGAGACTGACAAAAACAAAAATGGGTTACTGAAACACTTACAGTAGTTAAGTGCTTTGGTATTTCTTGGTAGGTTATTCCTTTTTGTCCTGAACTATGCTAATGTTAGCTCCCACAGTTAGCAGGTTAGCTAGCAATATGGCGTCCAATTGTCTTGGTTGTCTGAATTAAAAAATGTCCATGTTCTCCCGATGGTTCTCCCATACTCCCTCAGAGTCTCCCTCAGAGGTAGACTTACTAAAACTTGGGAATTAAAGGCTGTAACATTAATTGAAGCAGGATCCATCCTGTGTAGCTTATGACCTCTTGTACACAGCAGAGAGAGGTTTTTGAAGTTTTTTTCTAACATAGCATTCCACAACATCCCCACATTAAACAAGATACAGGTTTAAAACAGAAAATTTGATTTATTAAAATTGATATGAAGATTTTGCAGAGAACATCATAAAATAAATCACATCCATTATTTATTTTTTTATTTGAATGATTTCAACAAAAAAAATACAACATTTTACAACCATATAATTTGTGACAGCATGTAATGTTAGTTTGACTTTCTGTAGCCAAATACTAAAGCTTAAAAAAAAATTGTAACAGCATTATGTAAATTAATAAATAGTAAAGATTGGATGCATTATAACTATTTCCACCAACATTTACAGACATTTTAGTCTTGACCGAAAGGAGCACATGTATATTGAACCACAATATACTGGACGACAGTTTAAAACTAGACTGATTGGTAACGCTGCTTGGCAACCTTTAGAACCCAGGACATTAATTATTGCGTGTTTCTGTATTAAAACACAAAACGGTCATCCATAACACATGTCACACTGTTGGATTTTATCTGCCGAATCAGTCAACTGACTTAAAAAATTGTACACTGCTGGCCTGCCGCTGTGGTCAGCATTTATTGTGCAGGCTTCCATACAGGACAAACTTCTTGCATTTAAGGAAATAGTTTACAGATAACATGTTTGCACCATAAACCCTACCAAACAAATGTGAGGATAACCATACAAAATTAAACAGTTTGACATACCAAACTCAAGTTGTAAATTGTCACAGAGTGTTTATAAGAGGTGGTGAGTGGCTACCTCAGAAGATCTCTGCAGAGCTGCAATTGGATAGATCCGGGATCTGTTTGTAATGCATTATTGACACAGTTAATGTACAATTAAAAATCGGACTGGTTCCAAATTGGCTCCATTTCACTTCACTATGGGGAAAACTGACATAATGAATGTTAAATGAATCATGCATTTAAGGATAAATTATTGTACAAGTAAAATAATTATTGTACACCTGGCAACACTGACAACAACTGAACCTGGAGGAGGAACAGACATGGTCATCAGTCCTGTGAACCATATTTATAATCGTCCAACAATCTAGTGTGTGCCTGCATTAAACAAAAAAGAACACATGAATCCTTCATATAAATCCTCTAGCCTACTAAATAATATTGAAATTTCAAACACGGGAAATAAACTTAAACTTGTGTTTAGGTAGTTCAGATCATAGTCTAGAGGTTACTGTCCACTATGCTGTCTACTATGCTATGCACTAGGCTGTGGGTGTTGGGTACACAGAGCAGCTGACGTCCAGCTAGGACATGTTCCTACCGTTCCTGGAGAACATCTGCCTGCAACAGGTAAACATTACAAATGGATTGACTCATAGCCAACCAATCACATGTCAGGAAAACACAGCGGGGAAGGCACAGTGCTATCCAGTGTACACAATGGACTGATAAGGATGACTCTGGATTTG
This sequence comes from Sander lucioperca, assembly GCF_008315115.2. Taxonomy (NCBI): domain Eukaryota; kingdom Metazoa; phylum Chordata; class Actinopteri; order Perciformes; family Percidae; genus Sander; species Sander lucioperca. Next base: position 28,645,814 of record NC_050173.1, on the reverse strand, counting down.
GGATGATTTGACATTACACAGATCTCTAAAGGTTTGAAGTATGGGCGCAACACACATTAGCTAACATACAAACACTGAGGAAAACCACAAACTAGTACACAAGACTCACTGTAGCACACAATAATGTAATCATTTACAGAAATGTGATAAAGTTTGCACTTAACCAGATCAAAAATGCAATAAAACCCAATAAAGCAATAACCTGATCAATAATGTAATACAATGTACAGACTGATATTGTAATACAATTTTTACTGATAATGCATGCTCTCTCAGGTGGGTAATTTCTTTTTCAAAACTGATGATGTAAGAATTTTGACAGATGACAGAATTTAGACTACTGAAAACACTTACATTTGACATTGATTTCATGTTTGGAGATGTAAACTGTTGGCTTTACGGTACGTTGTTATCAGGCAAAGATGCATTAAACTAAAAGAAATGAACCAGCCACACCCATGCTGAATTTTGTATACTTGCACACTTTTCCAAGAAAAAAAGCATACTTTTTTTACATTACTACATTATCTGTCAAAATTATTCCATCATCAGTTTTGAAAAACAATGATCGATCTGAACGGGGTTACATGATTGATAAAGGATAACTAAATGTTTGTAATCAAAGTCAAATCACATGTTTTTCAGTCTGTTCTGTTATTATCCAAAATAATCTAATCTGTAAAAAAAAATCTAATATTGTTAAATTGTGAGGTTTAAATCGGTTTTAATGCTTTTTGACGATTTTTGAAAGAAAGTGGGCGGGTTCTAACGAACACTTGTTTCTCCAGCCTGCGGCACCGACCACATTGACGCTCGTCCGGGTAAAGCTTCAGAGCACTTTTAAGTTAGTAACGCTACCTTATTTTAATTAAATTAATGTTAAAATCATGCAAAACAAATGTGCATTACATTTACATGACGTGGACGTGGGTCTCAGCCAGATTTAGATTTTCATATCAGAATGTCAGCATAAAGTCCTCAGCAAGCTGCTGAACCTTGACGACCAACTCAAGGTGCTGAGGGGATAGAAGGTAGTGCACTTCTCATACCAGATGATGGACTCCATCAAGGAGTACCGAAGAGTGGATTACAAGAAGACGCAAGACACAAAGACAAATTGGTATTGCCATTGGTGTCAACACTTTTTTGTTCTTTAAGTATATTTGCAAAGCCACAAGAATTGTCCATATTGTCAACGATGTATGAGGTGTCTCCGAAATGAAACACTCAACAACATTGATATTCACAGATCGCCCATCTGGTGTGAGTGAGAATATGAGTAATTTCACAATAATTGTTCAATATTATTTGAATTTAAACACAGAGGAGTTACATTCAATGGCCTCAGGGGGATGTGATGAAAATAAATGTACATAATTTTGACCATTAAAGGTCCAGAGTTGCCTTGTAGCTCAGTTGGCTCACACGGGGCCATCGCTTCAATGGCCACTCTACTCATGTAAACATGACCTCTGTTAGACTAACAGCAGCCTGAATTCTTTTTTAGGTAATCTTGTTCCAGGGGGACTCACTATAAAACCAGACACTTTGAAAATCCCCAAGTATGTGTGCGCCGAACACATGGCTTAGCAGAGATAGAGAGTGAAATGCAGTGGCAAATTCTCAACTTAAAGATAAATCGTGCATCATGTGGATCAGCGGGCTGGAGGTGAACACCATGTGTTCCTGTCATCACGGGTTCAAAACCAGCTCATGACCTCTGCAAGACATCATCTGTTTCCTTCCCGAATTTCCTGTCATGTTCTACTGAGTACTATCTAGTGAAGCAGAGGTTTCCTTAACGGATATTACTGATGTTTGAGCTTGCTTTACGTTATTCCTACTGGTGTCGACAAACTGTTGACAGACACAGAGAAAATAGCTCAAGCACTGTAATTCATCACAGAAAAAAATATTAATTTAAGTTTTTGTCAAAGTCTTTTCACTGTGAATGAGTTGACTGTTTTCATATCATTATACTACACTTCTCTCACTGTCAGTCCCCTGAAGAAATGAGAAGTCGCCTTCAGGAAATAATCCCATAAAAACATGTCAGTTTACAAATGTTATTGTCACATTCATGTCTTCTTATTCAGGGAATTAGTGTTCTGTGGCAGAGCAGTTAATTTCAAGCAAGGCTGGCACAGTAAAGAAAGATGCACGCACAATTCTGTCTCCTCAAAATAATGTTTATGTACTACTGTAGTGTTTTGCCAAATACATTGTGAAGGAAACTCAATTGCTGCCATGATTATGGTCACTGCAAAGTTTTCTGAAGTGCATCACACAGAAGTCATGGTTGGGATGGCTTTTTGGAACAAAAGCGCTTTGGTTATGGTTAAGCGAGGGAAAGATCGTGGTTTCAGTTAAATTTTAACGGTGTTTCATGCTTCAACTAGTTAACTTTTTCCAATATTAAACCAACACCATGATCTTTCTCTAACCATAACTAACTGCTTTGAGTGCCTACACACAACCATAAAAAACATGAATCATATTTTTGCTGCTTCGAGCAGATATTGTATTTCAAGATTTCATAGATATCTTCTGTAAGAAAATTTTTTGACTTTGCATAAACATGTATTAAAAAGGTTTAGTCATATCATATCCTAAGTCGTATCCTACTTGGCTAAATGTTAACATCAGCATGCTAAAATGCTCACAATAACAAGGCTAACATGCTTATATTACTGTAAGTAGGTATAATGTCCATCATCTTAGTTTAGTGCGTTAGCATACTAAACATAGACTATAAAAGAAAGTGGCCGTAACCACCGTGACATCACCAACTGGTTTGTGTTTGAATTTTGAAACCTCAAGTTTGGCATTTTGGCCATCGCCATCTTTTTTTTTTGTGGAGCCAGAAGTGAGCGTATTTGGACGAGAGGGTGGAGCTGGGGAGGAGCGAGGGGTGACAGACAACCCAAGGAAAGTAAAGGGTCTTATAGACTAGACGCAGCCCAGCTGGCGCGTGCAAATGTGACGTCATGGGATCGCCGTGACTATTTATAACCGTGCTGGTGCTCACAACACTAGTTGCAGTCTTCTCCTGAACAGAGGTAGCGCTAATGAGCAAAGGCTACAGACATTGCTCTTTCTACGGACTAAAAGAAGAAGAAAAAGATAAACAATGGCAGAACTGGCTGCAACATTGCCGTCAATACTTCGATTTGATTCGATGACCTACTTCGTCAGATCAAGCCTTTCATTCACCATAAAATAACTCATCTTAACCTAGTAAGTTTACAAGAGAGACTTGCAGTCACTGTGAGAGTCCTGGCATCTGGTTGTCGGCGAACCCGTTCAGGCCTCCCGTTTCTGCTTTGTCGCGCCATAAATCGGGCGCGCCGGCAGGATATTACGTCATTTTGACGTCACGATGGCCTGCGCCACCTTGGATGCGTCTAGTGTAAAACACACTTAAGCAATCACAATCACAAGGTAGCCACGCCCCTAAAGCATGCCCTGCTTTATAGACTATTTTACTCTAAATGCTACCATAATTTAGAAAATGAACACCATGCTGGATTGAAGAAGACTTGAAACCAGTGATTGAGACCATAAACGTATTAGCACAATGTGTACTGAGTTAATAAATCAAGTGAGAAGTAGGGTCATTTTCTCATAGACTTTTATACAATCTAAACTTCTTTTTGCAACCAGTGGAGTCACCCCCTGCTGGCCATTAGAAAGAATGCAGGTTTAAGGCCCTTCGTCATTGGCTTCACTTTTCAGACCCAGAGGTTGTCGCTTGATGCAAACAACTGCTAATTAGAACTTAACACAAAGTGAATGAATGACATTAGTTTTGCAGGTATTTGATCATAAACCAAAGTATTGGAGAAATGGGAAATTGGACCTGATGATGGTGCACGATGAGTCAAGTCAGAGTATAGTCAAAGTGATTTCAATTAATCCTGCGGGGAACATAAGTGTCTGGACTAAATTTTGTGGCAATCTACTGAATAGTTGTTCTCAGTTGGGACCAAAGGGATAGACCGACAGACATTGTCATCTGTACATGCTAGAGCCATGCTGCTGGACAATCTTTCTTAGCTGCTGCTAATCGCTCTGTCTAAATATAGTTAGATACACTTTTCAAGCTGCAGTAACAATACTAGTCCAAAACACAGTAGATGACTTGTTGCATTGTTTGTCTGTGTTGGATTCAGTGAAAGTAACTTTGCGCCAACAGCTTACTAGAAACTCACAGTGTAATGACCTCAGCCACTGGCAACTCTCCACAGACCTTTCACCGTGTGCCAACAACACAACTCAAAAGGCAACAAAAGGGACCCCCGAACAAACCTCTGGCTCTTTGACACAGTCAGCATCTCCTGAAAAACAGTGCAGCTCTGTGCTGAACATGGATATCTGACAGGTTATTATCCCATTAGATATGCTTCATTTACAGTCCAGATAATATGAAAGCACAAGCCAACCACAACTGAGGCTTAGCGATAGAGATCAGCTGCTCCTAGCTGTGGTTTTAACCAACCATTGTTTTTCAGCCTATTAATGGTCACGTATAACTTGTCTGAATGTGTTTTCTAACAACAGACAAAATTCAAAATTACTTTCCATTTGGGGTTAGAAAAATACTTAATGTATTTATCAGACTGTTGTGTCTTTGATTGCGGGACTCATTAGCATAACAAAATATCTGATGGTTCAAAAAGACTTTTACGTCAACTCTGCCCAGCAAAAACTAACTACTTTAATTGTATCTGGAATGTTATTGCTCTTAACAAGACTTTACAGCACATTTAATATGAACAAAAGTATGTTAGTATTTCTGTGCAACAAACAGTGCACTTGTGTAACAGAAATACTCTACATTTTAAAGTCCTGCACCTCAATTGCACTACTTACATAGTAAATGGTGTTTGGCTATAAATCGTATTGTGATAAATATTTATTTTTTTAAATGAGGCCACAGCATGCATTTCCATCATCCCGTTTCATTTTCAGCATGAGCCAACTCTTCCTCACACAATGAATGTTTAGGGGCTCTGTCAGCATCAAGCCTATTGCTCTTCGGTGTAATGCATGGCATGAGGTGGGAATGTAAAACATGTTAAAGAGTGTGAACGTCTCTTGGATGCCATGTATCAACAGATCCTTGAAATGTGTTTTAACACAACTACAAGATGAGGGAAACAGACAGGATCCTGAATGTTACATGAAAAACATCTGTATGGTTTTAATTCCAGGTCTCTGGATGGAAACATGACAACATACAGACGAATTTTGTATAAAATAACAAACCGCTGAATTTTAAGGTACCAGTTTCCAATATGCCACCATTTATAAAGAGGTTAATAAATCAGTTACCATATCTTTATAAATTAGATGAGTCATGAACTATTAGTACCAACAACTTTTTGGTTACCATATTGCAAAAATCTGTCGAGTCATTAATAAGTTACTAATAAACGGTCAGGTATGTCCTACTTTCTAATGACCCAGCAGTTACAGATGTTAGTAAGGCATTAATAAAGGGTAATAAACATCAATCAGCATTTACTATGACTAATATAATTCAGTAACCATTATTAAAACCATTAGTTACAATTTATAAACCCTTTAAAATGGGTGTCTTATTATAAACTGCTGATTTTAGTGAATGGGATTAAAGGAATAGTTCGACACTTGTGCGCTTATTTGTTTTATTTCAGAGAGTAAGATGAGAAGATCAATATCACTCTTATGCCTGTTCGGTAAATATAAAAGTACAGCCAGCACCTGGTTAGCTTATCTTAGATTAGCTTAGCATAAAGACTGGAAGCAGGGGGAAACAGCTAGCCTGGCTTTGTCTAAAGTTTAAAAAAAATAACTATACCTCTAAACATCACTAATTAACATGTTGTATCCTGTTAGTTTAATTCATACAAAAACCGAAGTGTAAAAATGAACACATACTGCACTTTGTATAAATATGAAATCTGATGTCCTAATTATCACATGTAGCTCTCTCGGTCAACTAAGCAGCAATATCGACATACACATAGGCTGGGGCTCTTCTTATATATAATACATTGCAGCCTTGTATATTCCCTCAAGACCTTTCCTTGAATGGGGAGACAGATGTTTATGCAGTTGCCATGGCGAGAGGTGTCCTTTAGTGAGGGAGCAGCGGAGGTGTTGCACGATCCACATCACCCTTTCAGAGAATCATTAGACAGCCCCGGTTGTGTCAACCACTGAAATACCATCCTCTCAGCAGGGTGGGTGCGTTCCTTTTTGGGAAGAGGACACGTACTGCAAAATATAGACAGAATTTATTTTTACATAAATTGCCTTTTCACCCCAAACACAATGAGGGAGTTATTGATAGCTTCTGCACATGATTTAAAGTAAATATTCCCACAAATGAGAACTACATCCTACTGAAACAAATACTGTTGAACTTAAGTATTTTAAGTTCTGTGTATTATTGCTTTCATGTTAAGGTTTCCGTCTCTGCAAGGTATTGTATATCCCAAAAGCATAATACACACCAAAATATATTTTCTCATAGAAATAAGCAAGCAAACTTGGACTTAAAGGAGGAAACTGGTTTGAATTTTTTTGTTTCTAAAGTTAGCAGTGCCTGGGATACATCCATAAAAAATCACAAGGATATTGTGTGGTCATATTTAAAGAGGCCATGAGTCTAATTATCAATTAACGGGGTTATGACTTCTCTTAATCCAGTCAGGCAGCACATATGTGCTGTTATGTATGCAGGATACTTTTGATTAGTGCTAATAAAGACTATGTCTACCATTCACAAGTAATTTCCTATAAAAGTTGCAATGCATCCAGGTTTATTGCTCATATTGTAGGTACTCACATGCGAATAATTAAAAGCATATATAACCTACTCTATTATGTTATTAATTCGCTCAAGGCTGCTGGCAAAAGTAGAGGGAAATATTCAGCTTTGACATGTTGTGCTTAGACTTGGCTAATACAATCAGTGGTTTCAATGCTCTGAAATCTTGGAGGTGTGGATCTGGTGCTCTGTCTGGCCCCTTGTCCAAACATTTGTCTTCATCTTCAGGATGGCTGCTGGCTCTGGCCATGCCGCCAGCTCCTTGCTGCTTGTTTGATGATTAAATACATTTTTGGCCATGTTGTAAACTTCCTGTGTGGTTGCACCATCAGGTCTGTGTTCCACACCACTGCTCCCCAAAGGCCTTCCATGAGCACCACTATTATCCCTGCAAATTAGCCCAGTTAACCCACCCCTGCTCCAGCTCACTCTTTGTTAACCCCTCATTTTTCACCATGTCTGGACCACGGACCAAAGGCTTGTAGAAGCCAGATCCCCCCTCCCCACCGTCCCCATCCACCCCTGTCCCGGCAGATCCTAACCCCTGTGAATATTAAACAGCACAGACTGCAGGAATGCCTCAGCTAAATTGGCAGCAGATGTTGTTGAGGGGATTTGGTTGTGAGGTGTTTTGTCTGCAAACTGAGCTGTAAAACATCGTAGGCTTGACAGGTCCTCTGGTGAGCCTCTGTGGTGAAACAGCACAAGGGCAATATAGCCCTGTAGCAGGTCTACTGAGGCTCACTGGTGGCTGAACACTCAACCATCCATTTAATGGTCACTTATGAAGAAAGATTTCAGGAGACAAGCTGAACAAAGAGCCTCCTTCAGAGTGTACAACATAGATAAAGAGTATTTGAGCTTTCCTACCCATAGTAAATAATGCAGGAGACAATTCCAAGATTTAATTGGTGGATAACCTACTTAACACCACCATGTCATCTCAGTTCGGTCCATATGTTGTTGTCCTTTACATGACACTGAAAGGTTTTAGTCAAATAGGATGAAGATTCAAGTTCAAGATGTGGAAATCATGTCAACGTACAAGCAGATTACATTTTAATGTATGTTAAAATATAATTTAAAAAACCTACATGTGATCCAAGAATGGAAAATGTTGCTTACCTGCCGGTCACGTCAGTTTGAGAGGAAGCAGGCCTGAGATGTCTGGGTGTCTGGGAAAAAGATGAATGACTGGTGCGCAAAGAAAATGATTTCGTAGTTTGTTCCAAATTCTAAACCAGCCATTGCTCCAGGCTACAACTGCCGACATAAACTGTGACACATGTGATTTCTTACTCGCAGCACAAATTATGATAGTTTGGACTACTGGTGCTCTGGCTTCAAGTCCTCAGAGGCACAGGAAGAGGAATTGGTTATGGGCTCAATAAGTCAATGGGTGGTAACAGGAATACATGCTTTTATTGACTCTGAAAGTTCACAAGCAAAATATGACCTTCTTATTGATTTAAAGCTGCACTAATCAATATTTTTATATAAACAGTGGATCAAATGACGTGTAATGTAAAAGGTGTTGCTCAAAGTGACAAATCCATGACTTTCAACTCATTGTTTTGGTTTTATGCAGGCAGCTGTTTTCAGCACAAAAGCTCTGATAAACCCGCTGTACACTACCTGCTCAGAACCGAATGGCAGACATACAAAGTTAGCGGCTAGCTGGTGAACTTAATGGAGCATTTAGCACCTAAAGAGCCGGATATTTCCCTCAGGAGTTGGTGGAGACCAAAACAGAGCTTAAAGAAGAGTGAATATTCGATTTAAATTCATCAGGTTGCCAGAAACAAGACTCTAAATGAATGCTAATGTTGCTCTATGTCTCCTGGATGTGTAAATATGCAACTGTTTGCTAACAAATTTACCAAGACAACTATAAAAGCTGCTTTCAGACAGCGAGAGGTTCTCAATGCATCTACCGTTTCTTGTCATTAATATTATCTGTTTGTTCATTGCTGGTGAAGATGTGTATAGTTCAGAGATCTCAGATATCATTAAAATTAGCTTCTGTATGTTTCCCTCTGTGTTGTTTTGTGGTTGCCATGGTTACACGGCGAGCAAACTAACATCAACTTCTCAGTCGGTAGTGGCATGCAGAAGAGCAGCCGCTGCCATCCTCTTTTTTACATTGGGTTTAAAGGCGGATTGCTGTCTGAAAACAACTTTAGTTGATAATATGTCAGATTTGTGTTTACCGGCTGTTGGTGTTAGCGGGCAAAAAGTACTTTAATGCAGATTTAATAAATCATAAATAAGATTAATTTGTGTAGATTGTAGAATTATCTCAAATGGAAGGCCCTTCTGGTGGTCTGCAAATGCATTTATGTGTTCTTCACTCTTATACTCAATAAGTGAGATCACTGTGTATATAATATATTTGAAATCAAATGCATTCTTATAGTGTATTTATATGCACTCACTGTATATCACAGTATGCATCTATCAACACAGACATTCCAGATAAATAACCAGGTTAAGTGCAACAGTAGGTGGGAGGACCTCCTGCAGCAGCAACTATGTGATGTGATTTTTTTCTAACTGATAAGAAACCATTACAACCAATACACAAGTTCCTATTTGTAGGGTAAGTGCAGAAAGCAGCCCATTTACTGACGAGTGAAGCTTAACATGAGAACTAAACTCAAGGGTGGCCAAGATCCACGCAGGCCATCTGCCAAGAATCCAATACAGCAAATGGTTGGATCGGTGTAAGCCCTAAGCTGACAATAAAGTCACTATGCTTAAAAAGATGCTAACATCTTTTAATGGGTATGAAAGCCACTACAGCAGAATACAAATCCTGCCTGTTTTCTCTTGTGTTCCCTGCAGCCCAGACTTTTATCCACTTCCATCCAACACGCCCTGTGAAGTTGATTAATTGAACACTTTGGGACAAAAGGGAAACTTTTATCAACTTTGGCCGTGACTAACCCGCTGTGTGTGGAGTTTGGGGAAATAAAAAAAAGCTGCTTTGCTTTAGCTTCTCATCACAAGACAAGGTACCTGAAGTGTTTGCCAAGAAATGAAGGTTTAAAAATTTCACATATCAGATGTCGGATCAAGATGGAGAGTTTCGTACTGGGGGGTGTTTGCCACCTGCTTTGGGACAGACATGAGGAGGAGTGTAGGGTAAATGTGGGGTCATGGCTGTCAGCGGCCTCTCAGTTATACACGCCAAGTGGGACTGCTGATATGAGGAGGGCAGAAACTACAGTGATGACATGATGGGGGACCCGGGGGTTATGCAGTCACACTACCACCATCTTTATTAAGTATTGCATGGCGTATAAACTGTGTGTAAAGAGCTGTGTGTGTGTGTGTGTGTGTGTGTGTGTGTGTGTGTAAACATTCCTTTAAGGAGTTTTCTCTCAGGACTCTGCCTCATGTGATGCTCCCACAGTGGAAGCCTGTCCTCGACCCCTATAAAAAAAGAGGGATGCCCACTTCCTGCTACCCTCAGGCATGCCAGTCCTGCCTCAAGGGAGAGGGGCCCCATAATTTATTATTTGTTCCCCTCTTGTTAAGGAAATACTTTCTCAATAGCTCTCCCTCCTTTGTATATTTTTACTGTTCTTATTTTCTTCCCTGATTCAACCCCGTCCTCTCTTATTTATTTGCTTTCTAAACACCAGCTTGGTTCGTTACGTCCAAGCTGCCATGAAGAGACTTAAAAAAATTACATTTGTCCTCACTGAGGACAGTGTTTATTTGTCTGGGTGAACCTGAAGGGGAAAAGAGTATTTTGGGGATACCTATGTGTAGGTGACAGCTGAGCTGAGTCATACAAGCTGACCTCGATCACTATTACCTCAGGCCTTAATCAGATTCTTCTGCTGCAGATGGAAGATATGTGGACTGATGCAACCAGCTCAGATGTCATAATTTATCAGCCTGGCCCTGCCACTCTTAATGTAGACATTCCTGCACCATGTGAAGTTAATGCGATGTTATATCCACAGCACATGTAGTATGAAATGGTTTCTTTCAGCACAAGCAAATCATCATGAAACATTCAATCTCACAGCAAACGTTACCCAGAGGAACCAAACTCTGCTTTATTCCCAGCAGTGACTTCTTTGTTTGTTAGTGTTGGGCAGGTTTGGTTGTTTTCTCAACCCCCCTCCCATATCCACAGACACCATTAAGGCAAAAAAAAAAAAAAAAAGAAGGGGGATGAAAAGGGCAAACCACTGGCTGACCACTGATCCATGACTCAGCTTTGAAAATCTCTGCCTTCAAATCAAATTGTCCGGCTTCAAGGAGCAGAGGTGCCACGGTCCCGCCCCGGGCCACTCAGTGTCACCGACCAGCTTTGAGGGGTTAACGCGCATTTTTCTCAGTTGTCAAGGATGTGTGATGGGGGAAAAGGAATACAGAAGAGCACAGAGGTCACCACACTCACAAATTTTAAGTCTTTGAAATACTTAATTGTGTTAGAAAAGAAGCTGCAGGAATTAACACATTTACAAATCCAAACATTAATAATTTAACAGTTTTTGCTTTTGCGGTTTGTTGATTTGCCTCATAGGGTGAAAGCCTGTTTCATTATTTATTTTGTTAGTATTTGTATAAAAGTATTATTTAGGGTTTTCTAAAGGTTCTGTGGTTTACTTTATTTTACCCAAAGACCATTTTTTGTTTTCTTAAGCCTTTCTTATTATGTGCTGTAGATGTTAACTCGATTATTGAACTATTTATTGTCATTATGAGAATTAATGTTTTCTTTAGATATAATGTGGTTTCCAGTGCAATAGTAATGTTTGTATTTTTGGCTTGAGGGATGTCAGTCGGTCCATCCCTTTGGTCTAGACTGAAATATCTCAACAACTATTGGATTGATTGTCATAACATTTGGTTCAGACATTCATGATCCCCAGAAGGATGAATCCTGATGACTTTAGTGATCCCATGACTTTATGTTTTGCGCCACCATGAAGCAAGTTTTTGTGATTTTGAGTTAAATGTCTCAACAATTAAAATGATGATTCAGACATTCATGTTCCACTCAGAATTAATTATGATAAGGATCTGATGCATCTCCACTTCCTCCCACTGTACAAAAGTGAAGCCAAGATATCCCGGATCCAGGCGCTGCCATCTTGTAATTTTGGAGCCAGAGTCTGCGCAGTAGTGATCAGGCAGTGGAGCCGCGGTACCGAAGTCCCGCCCATACACCTGCCTAACCAAAGGCGAGTCCATCACAGCTGTCAATCATGACGTTTCACCCTGTTTTCAAAGCATCAAATATCTAATTTAAAAAAAAAACTTAAACATCAGCGAGATAATAAAGGTACGTTTAAAGGCACAGTTTCTGAGTGCATTTCTCTGTGGATTGAGCGTTTTAATACTTTCACAGTATTTATATAGCCCCTTGACCTGCTTCATAATTGAAAAAAAGGCATGGAAATGTTACTTTTTACAATATGGGACCTTTAAGACCAAAACACTAAACCCCAAGTTGCTTACTAGATGCTGTATATATATAGCTGTCCACTACTCCTAATACTAGGATGGGTTAAACTGCAGAAATACAATTTCACTACATTGTACTGTGTGTATGTGACAATTAAAAATAAAGTTTGTTTGTTGTTTTGTTTTGTTTGTTTACCCCTTCACGTGTACAAAACGTCTTTTGTTGTTTTTCATATTTACTGTTGATGATATTTTTTGTTCTCGTTAGCGGTTTGTTCACATTTATATTTAAATGCTTGGTCACTAGGACTGGTTTGTGTATTTATTCTCTTCTCTCGCTGTATAAATGCAGGTGTGAAAAGATAACGTTCCTGTATGGAAGCACATCCATAAGAACAGGATAGATGATACATTTCCTGAAAGTCTAAATTGTATTATTCTGTTCCAGTCTATTTCATGATTTCCATACCGTCAACCACCTTTCCCCAAGAGGCAGGGCAGAGAAGATAAAAGTGGGAAAACGCAACTCTTACAGAAAGACAATTTTCTTAGATATTTTCATATTTACCACAAGGCATAGAAAGCATTCCAATGAGATCAGGAAGACTGGATGGTTCATTGGCTTTTTATTTGAGCGATATAGAGGAGATATAGAAAGGAGCACTGAGGGAAAACAACGTCTTCCATCTCCTCTGAGGTCTTGATTTAGCACTGCGGCTCTGAGAAAACAGACACAGCAGCTTCCTCCTGAGCCGGCCATGTTTCATGTCGAGACAATTAAACAAGTCACCGTATCCACCCATTCCCAGGCCTTTCTCCAGACACTGAACTCAATTATTACAGAGGCTAACTCCTCATCACCACAAGTTCACCGAGCGTGGCTAATCTTATCTTGATCCGTTATTAGCAGCATTTTTCATTTTTATGGCAGAGCTAACAAGCCTTTGAGATCGTTAATAGCTGGGAATGTTCAAATCTCACATTGAACACGAAGATGAATGAAAGAAGGATCACTGAACATAAATCACTCTGTGCTCATTGCATAGTTTTATAGTGCGGGGGAACTTCTTAAGTCCAAAAATTCACAAGCAGTTCTCATGAAACAGAGATTTTCACGAAAGAAATCACACAGTATGAGGTGATCTCTCAAGCAATTAGTTTTATTCAATTTAAATCTAAAGCACATGCGGATGCTTGTGCAGAAGCGAGAACCAAAAATGATTTATCATAGACAGCTTAAATGTCATGTAGAAAATAAAAAGATTACAGAGGAATGTATTACCGAATGCTTATTTCTAAAAACGACAGCAAATTGGGACATTGATTTTTAAAGGAGAAATAATGAATCACACAGGCTTTTTCTTGTAGAAACATCCAGGTGCTCATTTTGTAAGAGCTGCAGAAAAACAACAATTTCATGAACCATTTGAAAAGCAAACAGTGCACTGCACACTTGACTGTCAGTTATATGTAAAAACAAAACATGAATGCATGACTGTAAAAGCAAAGGGAAGGTGGGATGCTTCTAGTTACCAAAAGGAGAACTGTCAATATGTTAACAGTGATAGGGTCAAGGGTTAAGAGCTGGTAATCAGACAACATTTGAGTGATAGATGAGGTGGTATCAGAGGGGGATGACTTCACAGAGCCGCAGTTTAACGTGTGTGTGTGTGTGTGTGTGTGTGTGTGTGTGTGTGTGTGTGTGTGTGTGTGTGTGTTCAACAAAGAGGGGACAACACATTTATGAATGATAGAAGTGAGCTGGTAAAGATAAAACCCACTTAAGGAAATATCCATGCCAGACACTGAATGGATACGCACTCATCACGCAGACCCCATCCTCCCACCTCTTTTAGACAGCTCCATCTTTCTTGGAGTCTCGGGGTCATCTGCCAGCAACCTGTTATCAATGGCCCCGCTTAGGCTTCCAGACGACATTAATCTGTCATGATAAGTTCTGCTTAAATTGCTGCATTGGTACCTTAAGCTTCATCCTAGTGCTGGTTTCGGTGTGTTTTTCACGTTTCTCTTTGGTCTATTTTCTAATCCATGTGTGGGGGAGTATCCAGCCTGCCAGTCTGATTCTCCAGTCTTAAGTCACAGGTTGCACAGCCGCTCCTCCTCTTCCTCCACCAGACTCCTGAACCAGAGAAATACCACAGTAAACACACAGAGTACAGGTGACCAAGTTGAAGTACTCACAGGTAGTGCTGCTCATCAGTTGTAGGCCAAGTTTACCAGAAAGACAGAAGATTGCAAGTTAATTCTTTATATTAAAAACATTAGTTGACAATCTCACCTTAAGGTCAATTTTTAAGCCTGCAACTAACTATTATTTTCACCATCAATTATTCTCTCAATTAATCAATTTGGGGAAATTGTGAAAAATTATACAACAATTTCCTAAAGGCCAAGGCAATGTCTTCAAATAAAGTTTACTGCCCAAGTCAAAATACAAAGATTTTTTGTTTACTAATACATAAGACAAAGAAAAGCAGCACATACAATCTAACATTGAGAAGCTGGAACTAATTAAATAAAAAACTGCTTTCAATTATAAACCTCGAACAGGTGAGACAAAACAAGTCAAGAGCTGCTTCCAGGGTGAAGAATGAATGAACTTCATAACTCAACTTTTAAGCCAACATAAATGAGAAGTCCTAAAGTGAAAATAAAGACGAAGAAAAAATAGACATGATAACAAACTCCATCTGCTGATAAAGATCATGTGATATGATTGAAAGCTTTAGAACAGCTACTAATATACACATTTAAACCTGCAATAACTGCTTTTTTTGACCACAGAAACACACTTTAAATACAATATTGACATCACCATCAAGTTGATATGACGTACTTGTTAGCAAACAGATGCTTTTTTTCACATCTAGCAGACACGGAGCAACATTATCATTCATTTTACGTCATGTTTGTGTCCATCTGATGAATTTAAGTCCAATATTGAATCTATTTTTAACTCTGTTTTTGGTCTCCACCAACTCCTCAGGGAAATATCTGGCTCTTTAGCTGCTAAATGCTTCACTATGTTCACCAGCTAGTTGCTCACTGTGGCAGTCTGATGTTTGATGCTGGGCAGGTAGTAGTGCACAGTGAGTTTTAAAAAACAGCTGCCTGCTACATCTGGACACGCTGGTGATGAGAGAGATGAGAGTGAACCAAAGCAGTAAAGTTGCATGCCAGAAAGCCAAAACAATGAGCTGAAAGATGCTATTAAGCTCAGTAGCGCCGAGGGAAGTGATTGGATTCACTGTGAATATAAAAATATTGATTATAGCAGCTTTAAGATAGGACCGGCAGACCAGTCATCGACTGCACTTAACTAAAAAGGATCTTGTCCCTAGTTGAGCTACTTGTTGCTGAGTCATGCAGCACCATGAGCCGACCACAATGAACAGCAGAATGAATTACAGTGTAATATGGTTCACATTAGCAGTGAGCAAAAGCAGCGAGCATCTGCCTGAACTACTCTGAGATGCTTTTTCCAGGCGATAAGCCACCCTGTAATGGCAGCCTTGGGTCATTAGGGTCTGTTGTGCAGACAGTTTGCCACAGCACGGAGAGAATAAACAACCACCATTTTCATTTCTTATTCATGGTTTTAATCATGGATGACAAAACATCCAGTAAATAAAAAAAGGAAGGAAAGAAAAAAAAGTTGGCGTCGATTGTGTGCCTTTCCTGTGCCTTAAATGTCTTTGGGACAGTCTGTTGGGTAACGAGAGGGAATTAAAACTGTGGCGAATTTGGAAATGTGTGTAAGGGGAGGGCTGACATTAACAGGCTGGCGTGGAGAAGAGCTGGCAGTGGCCCAGCACACAGCGCCGACAGTGTGAGGTCCTCTTTGCCCATTCTAATGAGGCATTGTGAGGGTCTGAGCTTCAGGTCTGCAGCAGGGGCCCCTGGGGGCCGGTGCAGTCGGATTGGCGATGGAGGGACCAGGAGGAAGTCCGTGGCAGCAGGATGAGGTGGTTGAAGTGCGTCAGTCCACATACCAGAATGGCAGATGGTTAAACAACCTCAGTGGGAGGAGGGAATGACATAAAACGTCTTCAAGGTCAGGTACAGGAAACTGCATCATATTCAGAAGCTGTTTCCTGTGACTCCAGTTGGCCCGTGATGTCACCCCTTTGTTTGCATCTTTGTTTATCTTATTATGGACAACGTGGATGCCCAGGTGGCATTACATCAGACAATATTGGACTTGCAGAAATACTCCTTGTATTATTCACTGTGACGCTTACTCAGAAACCTTTTGTTGATGTTGAGGAAAAAACAGTGACGATGGATTTAATTTAAATTTTAAATCTAATGAAATCATCCCAGGGTTATTATGTGCTTTGCCCCTAACAGTTTATTCTCCTCAACAGGTTTAAATTATGTGTGGCACCGTAGGGAATGTCTGTTTTCATTTGACCCCCTACCGCAGAGATGGGAATCTACAATACATGTCAGGAAAAGGCTCCGACGCTTGAGATTTTAATTGCAATCAGAAACTACAGCAGTTGACTTTATGACACCTTTAACAGGAGACGACAAACTAATCAGTGAAATCTGGTGCAGTGTTTTTGTTGGAATGAACACCTCCATGTTCTCCAGCAGACATGGCTGTCCATCTCTGTCCCAGAGTGCTGGTTCAGGGTCATCCTATTGACTGACAGTCTTGCTAACAGTTAGACCTCGCTGTCCCAAAGTCTGCTTATCTTCTCTGGTATAATTGTACCGTGCTGTTAAGAGTGCTTTAAAATGATAGGGGTCTCATTTAAGAATAACAACCTGCAGTTCTCTATAAGAGGGGAATGAGAGTTGTGAAGGTATGGATGACCACTGTAAGAGTTGTATTTATGGCAGCTCTGAGAATTGCGTCAACACTAGTACATTATGGTCCGTTATAGCATATTAAGTAAGTTAGAATGTATTATTGCTGGAAAGTCAATCCCAGGAGGAAATATCAATTATATCTTCCCAGACACTGTTGTATACAGATCTTATTCATATTGTTACCAACTCAAATCCAATAGATTACTAATATAAAGAGCCTCAAATTGCAAAGTACAATCTATTCTAGGTAATATGATCTAATGTAATAATCCAAGTTTGTAATATTTTTGGACTGTGTTTTATTAGCCAGGAATTTGACCCTGGTTTCTAGTAGCTCTCAATTTTTACATACTGTACAAGTAGGTTAAAATATACAGTGTATATATATATAAATATATATATATATATATATATATATATATATATATATATATATATATATATATATATACATATTTATAATCAATAATGGACAACAATATACACTGTCTATATCCAATTCAAAAATATTACAATAAATTCTAAACAAGAAAAAACAATAGTAAAGGGTGATTGCTGGAATAAATATTGAATATCAGATAATATTGGATAAGATAGTAGGTGCATGTATACATTACATGTCTATCAACAGTATACACGGCCTGCTTAGATTTATATTTGGTAGGGTGTTACGTACTAATTCAGTCGACTGTTAAAGTTAATTTGACTATTTTTTTGTCGTCGCTTTGTTTCATATTATTCGTGTGTATTAATGAACCCCAGGATGACTTCTAGCTGCTTTACTAATAGGGAGCATATAAACATTTTTAGGTTTTCAAGCTTACCTGATCATACAGAAGATTTATTATTCAGAACAGTTTCACACAAAAACACCATTTATTACACCAGACTGTCTGACCTGTAAGCAGTAATTTCCATGTCTCTGGCCATCTTCTCACTGAGCAGCTCCTTGTAGTCTTCACACTGCTTCTTCATCTGCACTTGGAAGTCGGCCTCCTGGTGCCGCATTTCATCAATAGTACACTGAATAACACACACACACACACACACACACACACACACACACACACACACACACACACACACACACACACACACACACACACACACACACACACACACACACACACAGGGATTAGAGGGTGAGATTAAATGACAGAATTAGACCAAACCACTGGTCCTTTGCAGCCTATGATTACGTTAATCGGTCGACTTTCAGACCTCCAACTCAGCAATCTCGTCAATATATGCAGCCGTCTTCATCTCAACCTCGTCCTCCAGCTCCTCGTTACACTTCTCCAGCTCAGAGAGCTCCTTTTGTAGCTCTGAAATCTACAGAAATATAAACGACATACAGCAATGGTTACCCATTCAAAATATACTCACAAAGATTTCGACTAGTTATCATGTCAGACTATGTCTCGATGTTCCCTTCATGGTCTCTGTCGTGTTTCAAATCACATTATTTACTCTTTCTTTTGGTCTCACCAACTACTGAGAAAGATATCTGGGTTTTTAGCATCTGGATGTTCGACTTTCTTCACCAGCGAGTCGCTGGTGAGTTTGTCTGTCTGTCATTTGATACTAAGCAAGTACATTTAGTTGTTTTTTTTAGAGCTTTTTAAACAAGCTAGAAGTGTTTGTGTGTTGTAAAAAAGAAAAAAAAATGCTTAAAGAGATGGGATAACTCTCTGTGGGTTGGTCATCACAAGCAAAGGCATGACACATTTGTCATTTGATCGATTTTTCATATAAAATGGATAGAAATTGAGCTTAAACAAACCAAAACATTAGTATGCCAATCAACCCGACCTACACAGATAAAACAGGTTCCTTTACTTCTACCGCAAACTAAAGCAGGAGCATCCCCCCCTTCCGCTTCCCCTCCCCCTCATGTCTGAAGCTGTGGTGTCCTGCCGTGAGTAATTACAGCAATCACGCAAGTTCAACAATTAGCTGTCACAGCCAGATGGGGATCCAGGCGGTCGTGCTCGTCTTTCAGCGAGATCATGAGGAAGACCCGGCTGATGATGACTCCCAAACCTGGTCGAGCCACTTACTCCCAGACTCGTTGGTTCTCCCTGGCATGATGAGTGAAGTCTGGGTTGTGTGCTTATGCGAGTAGTGGCATACAACCCCATCAGTGCCTGCTCTATTATATACATTTCTGCGTCATGGCTGATTTCACTGCAATCTGTTTGTTTGGCCATGTTGTGTCTCAGTGAGAAACCAGACCTGAGGCATCCATCACAGGCGAGAGAGGAAACAGAGCAGATCAGGCCGTGCTGTTCATCCGTCAGGCTGGATTGAACAGAACTGGGGATAGTGTGCTGCATAGTAGACAAAAGTAGATGATGTTGGGAGAGTTCTGCTGTGGTTACAGAGGCTTACTGTTTATTTAAAGAGCTGGAGGTAGAGCTACAGCCACATTAATGAGAACCAAACCACCATGTTTGTTACAGATGTGGCTAGGTGTCAGCTGTGGTCTGACCACTGATGGATGTTAAAGAGACTAATGTGAAGGAAATGGAGGTAGTTTTGGGAGTCACCTGGTGATTTTACCTGAGTCATAATTTCCTGTTTCGTATCTTTGTTGAGGCCTCACTTCGCTCTTTCATTCAAAGCCCCTTGCTGTCATTTTTCTGCTGGCAGGATGAGAAATATCCGATGAAGGTTTATTTCCTCTCTTTCATTTGCAGAGGTAGTCTCTAGTCAGTGTGTGTGTGTGTGTGTGTGTGTGTGTGTGTGTGTGTGTGTGTGTGTGTGTCAAGTTTTAAAACGTTCATGACACTGCAGGCGCTTTGAAAGACTGTACTTAATAACTGAGGACACAGAGGGCAATAAATCCTGTCTGAGCTGAAGCCGAGCCTTTCACATCTCCTGCTGAAAGTGTCCGCAGAGTAAACACTCTGGTCAGCAGGATCTCCCACACTGTTGCTCTGCTGTCACTCAGCTGCTCTCCACTCCCTTCGCCTGCTGTGGGAAACCATTCATTTCCACCATTATGTCTGATTTAAGAGCTGATGGCCGACGCAGAGGCAGTTGTGGTCTGTAAGACTCCTCTTTTCTTTGTCAGTAAAGAAGCAGGAAATGTGTTATGGGAAGATCTAAATCAGTAGGCAGTAACTGAAGTATTTAAATTATGTGTAAATGTGAAACTTAAAGGGTCAGTTCACCCCCCACCCAAAATACTGATTTTCTTACTTGCCAGTAGCGGTAACCAGCCATGCAGACAGTTTGGGTTTTCTTTGCAGAAGTTTATAACTATCAGTTTCTGAGATGTATACGTTATATTACAATATCCCAATTACTCTGGATAATCCTTAGAGCATGTAGTCAACAATTTTCATGGGACTACTTCTTAAAGCAATAGTTCAATGTTTTCAGAAATACGCTTCATCACTTTAGAGAGCTAGAGGAGTAGAAGCCGGCTTAAAGACTAGAATAGAGCTAAAAAGCTAACCTGGCAACCTCATGCTGACTGGCTGACTCAAGGCAGCTACACACCGGGCCGGCGGCCGACCGTTGGCAGAAAAGGCAGACTGATCAGTCTCCCCAAGTTGGTCAAAAAAGTGCCTCGGAACACACCAAAGCGACGAGACGTAATACATCTCCATAACAGCAGGTGGCGCTAATCTGTATTGTCGGTCTGGCTGCTGCTTCCGGATTTTGGATTTTTCAAACGGCCATTAATGGCGACTCATTCAGAATACGATCCCATATGTACTAAAATAGTTGACTGAAACGTGTTTCTGAAAACATTTTAAGCGAGAAATAGGCCATGCAGTTGCTGAATCTGTCTTCATTTTAGATCGACAAAGGTCAGTTTAAAAGATTTTCGTCAGATTTTGAGAGGGTTAGTCACGGTCATCCCGCTTGCCATTTCCGGGTGAGTCCCGACTGCCCTGTCTCCGACTGAGCATGTCAAATCGGCCAAAATGAAGGCTGACAGCTTCTCCAACGGACGACGGCACGGAACACACCGAACAGACTCGAGTCACTGACCTCGCCAGACTGTCCAACGGCCGATTATCGGCCCGGTGTGTAGCTGCCATCACAGTGACTGCACCCAGCCAAGAAATAGGCCAACACATAACCCCTTGTGCAACCAAAACTCGTTGTTTTTATACTTTGGTTTTGTACGGATTAAACATACAACATATAATATGTTATTTAGTGATCTTTAGAGGTGCTGGTAGGCTGATTTTGTTACTTTTGGACTGAGCCAGATTAGTTGTTTCCCCCTTGTTTCTAGTCTTTGTGCTAAGCTAACCAGCTGCTGGCACACAACAGTGGTTTCAATCTTCTGATCTAACTCTATTCAAGGCACTAATAAGAGTATCAGCTTGCTTAATGCAGGAGCTCTGCACAACATGTTGTTGAGATTTGCAAGGTGTGCGCAGCAGAAAAATGAGAGACAAGTCATCTCAAAATCTTGGCAAATAAAACCAAATCCCAAATCTACCTTAATAATGTAGAGCACTTTTTGTTTGATTTGGGTGAACTGACCCTTTAAAAAGTGATGGAAAAAAAAGTGAGTGAGCAGTGAGTCTACTCACCAGCATCTTCAGCTCATTGATGTCCTTTATCTTTGACAAGTCTTTGACTGTTGACCCTCCAGCTCCCCCTACTTCCAGTTGTTTTCCATCACCACTGCGAACAACAGCAGAGGAGGATGCACCACACTCGGACTGCAAAGACAGAAGAGGAGGAAGAAGTGCAGTCGTGAAAGTTCTGACCTTTCAGTTTGAGTCTGCAAATGCACAGAACCATGGAGGATGGCGCTTTCTTTTGGGCAGTTAAGTGCACTCTGACAGTGGAGCAAGGAGCAATCAGAGCCTCTTATCCCAGCTGATGGTTAAACCTCTCCTCGTGTCCACCACATTCCTGATTAGATGGAACAAATGTAGCAGAAACAAGCAACATGAGGGTGCACAGGTGTGTGGGAGTCAGCCAGCAATCACCATTACTGTTCAAACCCGATAGCAATCATTTTTAGCATCAAGACAATTGCGTGTCGTAATCGAGGCCAGGCACAGGACGGTGTCCAGCTGGCGAGAGAAGAGACAGAGTGGGGAGGGAAAGAGAGGGAATAGACGGGGTTTGGGGGAACAAAAAACACACCTACGCATCTAGACAGACACACAAATATATAAATACGCTGGATACCCTTCAGCCAAGCCTCCAAGCGTCCACTCCAGTACTGCTGAGGAGCCTGGGAAGGCGGCCAGCAGTCTGATTTCAGCCCTGACCTCTGAACCGGGCAGACATCCTCGCCCCAGAGGGGGTCAGACCCACCGGAGCTGTAGTCTGACCCCGATGCAACACGCGCACATGCACATGCGCACGCGTGCACACGCACACGCACGCGCACACACACACACACACACACACACACACACACACACACACACACACACAGGTAGACAAAGGCAGCCTCTGATTCTCGAGTTCTTCCCTGGTGTTGTGTTAAGAGGAAAAGAAAACAAGTGGGAGTATCGTTGTGGGATTTGTGAAAGTTGAGATTTTCATCTGGACCTGGCAGGGATGTTTCAGAGGGAGGGAGAAAGTAATCAGTGGTCAGTAGGAGGTCGAGGATGGCAGCCGGTGGAGGGAGAAGTACTCAGATCTTTTTACTTTAATAAAAGTAGCAATGCAACAATTTAAAAATACTCCATGTAAAAGTAATTCTGAATCCTATTGAAGTAAAATTACAGAAGTATTACAAACAAAATGCACCTGAAGTATCAAAAGTAAAAGTACTTGTTCTGCAGGAAAAGGCTCCTGTATAAGATTATTAATACTGATGCATGAACGTGTAAGTGGCATTTTTACTGTTATAACTGGTCGAGGTTTAGCTGCTGTTTCTTTATATACAGTTAACTAGTTTAGTCCAGTGGTTGTCACACCAAGGGGTTTGTCCCCGTCCAAAGGGTCACAAGATCAATGAGATGATTAATGGGAGAGGAAAGAAAAAAAAAACTAAGCTCAGCGACACAAATTTATATTCATAATATATGAATTGAATGAAATATACTTAGCGAATGAATCCACCAGCCACCGGCTGTTTATCTCAATGCACTCAGTTCTTGATATTGTTCTTTTGCTGATTTTCTTGGTTAAAGATTTACACTACATTTGGATGGAGAACACTATAGGCATCTGAAAAGTGGCAAAGGGCCCCAACCACCAGCCACTGCTTGTGAAAAAGGTTTCAAAACACTGGCTTAATCTTTAAAAATGCATTTTACAAGCTTATCATGTTTCTTTAATGTAAAATCTTAATCTGAAAAGTATCCATAGCTGTCAGATAACATGCACCCCTCTGAAGTAGTGGAGTGGAGTAGCATGACATTGAAACACTCAAGTAAAGTACAAGTACCTTATAATTGTACTTAAGTACAGTACTTGAGTAAATGTACTTAAT
Source organism: Sander lucioperca (assembly GCF_008315115.2). Classification (NCBI taxonomy): domain Eukaryota; kingdom Metazoa; phylum Chordata; class Actinopteri; order Perciformes; family Percidae; genus Sander; species Sander lucioperca. Next base: position 28,622,304 of record NC_050173.1, on the reverse strand, counting down.
GACTTGTTCGCTATTGGTGTTTATGAGGCCATTCATGTGCATGGAAGTGTCGCTCAATGAGAACCAAAGCCAGAAATAGCCTTGCTGTGATTCTATGGTTGTACATAGACATGCTACTGTAAAGCATCAGGCTTCCACTTCATATGTGTTTTATGCTACTATGTGTTGTACCTGGAGGTTCTCGGCCAGCTGGCAGTAGTACTCCTTTACAACCAGGGCTGGAGTGATGTCAGGGCTGCCAAATATAATAGCTGCCACAGCTCCTGTAGCCCCTTCAGCTGGCTCCAGCAGACTCTCCACTTCCTGATCATACATGCCACATACAAAAAACACAGCGGTGAAGTATACTCAGTGGTCAAATGCAACTAAATACCTAAATGTGATTATTTCCATTTCATGCAACTTCGTTTCCACTACATTTCAGAGGGAAATATTGTACTTTTACTTAACTACAAGTACATTTTGCTGATAATATTTAATAATATTTTGAATACAGGACTTTTACATGTAACATTTTTACTATAGTCAAAAGTAGAATTTTTACTGTGTGGTATTAGTACTTACTCAAGTAAAGCATCTGCAAATGTTACTTAAGTTAAAGTATGTAAGCATTATCTGTAAAATGTACCTAAAGTGTCAAAAGTAAAACTTGTTATGCAGATAAATGACCCCTGAGTGTTATACTAATATATACTGTAGCTAATTTGATCTATTTTATATACTGTTGAATGATTTTATCTTTAACAATGCACCATATTTTATTTGCACATCATATGTTTTCTATGTAAAATCTTGATTTGTAACGTAACTAAAAACTATAGCTGTCAAATACAACTGTAGTGCAGCAGAATTATAACGTGGCATGAAATGAAAAGAAAGTACCTCTGATATGTACTAGTAACATTTCACCTCTGCAAATACAAACACACGCAGTTCATTTTGATGAATTTACACACACATCAAATACCTCAACATACTTGTCTTCAGCTTCCAATATCAAGCTCATTCAGTAAAAAAAAACCAACCTATATACATTACAGAGAAAATTAACTGTTACAGAGCTGCAGTGGCAGTCTAACATTTGTATCCTTTCCCCTCCACCCAAATAACGACATGGCTGCCGATTCATCAGGGAAATATGGGGTATCTGAAGTGCTGATAATGAAAACAGTTAATAAAACAAAGAAAATTTCTGTTTCCATTTGGTATTCAGCTGCATTTCCCGGACTGTGAGTTATCGAGCGTGTCCCAGAGGGAGTGTGTTAAACGCCGGGCAGCCTGGCTTTGCAGAGAAAAACACAGTGTGATGGAGTTGGTCCTGCTTCAGCTGCCTCTCTCTCTGCCTACAGCCTCAAGATCTGATACTGGGGCGCGTCTGTCATCTCCTGGCGAGGTGGAGAATATTGTAGAAGGTGGAGAGAGCAGGGTGTGTGTGGATGTGATATAGGTAATTATGTGCATTGGATATGGTTGCAAACATGAGTATTTTACAGCAATAGTTAATTTTGGGAAATATGCACGTTTGCTTTCTTGCCAAGAGTCACATGAGAGGATTGATACCACTCTCAGAGTGGTAATGATCTTCTAATCTAACTCTCAGAAAAAAAGCATAAGTGAGACATATGCTGATTTTCAGGTTCATACGTGTATTTTGGATTTATACTGGATCTGTTAACCTGCTTTAATGTAAAAAAAAAACAACACATTTTTTTCATACTGTCTGTCTCAAGATACCTGTATTGACCCTCAGGCTAAAATGCTCCGTTTTAGCGCCCGTCTCTTTAAGCCCCCCTCCCAAAAAGCCCAGTCTCTGATTGGTTTGTGAGAAAAATATGGTGCACCTTTGCAAAGGTAGTTCTCAAGCTGCTGGATGGAGATACTCAGATAGGGGGCTGTATATTCTAATGAGCCTGCATGTGACATAGGAAGGGGAGCTAAATCTGAATGGCTTGTTGAATTCCATGTTTTCGGATCTAGGAAGCTCACAAAAACCTGACTGGGTTGTATTATTTCACAGTTTGCGGGTTGGTACTGCACTCCAGATACCGAAATGTATGTGCACAAGCACTGAAAAAGTGAGTTTTCATTTTATGCCCCCTTTAAGACACTGGAACAAGGACTCAAATGAACACAACAAATTAAACAAGGGCCTAATTTTGTTGCATGATATACTAGATACATATTTTGTGTTTTAATCCTCTCCCCATATGTTTATGTTGACAGGGGTCATCCCAGCTGTGTTCATCACCACAGGTCTGGATATTTCTCCAACATTCCCGTCTGACCTAAGAGCTACATTTTCAGTAATTTTCATGGCTATAAACAATTTCTGTTTTATCACACTGCAGCTATATATCCTCTCTCCCCCTCACCGTTGTGTGCTGGGCCTCCATGTTGGCCAGCTGCTCCTCGTAGATAGCCACTTGCTCCCTCAGTGCCAAACACTCTGCTGTCACAGCATCGACTTCCTGCAAAGAAAATCAAATTAACAGAGAACAAGCTGCAAGTAAAGAAGTTGAACTTCATTTCTGGAGGCGTCTCAGAACACTGCAGTTTGTGCAGTAAATCACACCACAGGTTGAAGAAAAGTACAAAAGGGCTTTGTTTCCACCCTGAACAATCATTTTAGAAACCATCAGCACATCCACCTGTTTCCCTGAACAGCAAGTAGACACCGCAATGCAGAGAAAAGGGGGAGGAGGAGGAGGAAGTTCAGAAGCAGGCTAACTAGACACAAAAGCCCTGTCTACCAATTCATCCGCTAGCAGGGGTTCTTAGCTCATCTACTCTTTTTAAAGAACCAGATTAATTGGTGTTGGATGCAATTACTGTGGGTGACTACATTTACATTTGGACACATGCAGAGAGAGTTTGGTGGTGAAGTTGTGGAGCCTCGCTGGGAGGGTGGCAGGGTCCTTGATGGACAGCAGTAAGCAAAAGTGGTTTGGTCCTAATGCTGCTGCTGTTGTTGTTGCTTGTGTTCAAAAATCTGCAAGTAGCTGGGGAGAAACTTTAAAGCAATAATTGTCTTTTTGGCCTCTTAGGGGCAACAAGCTGTAAACACAACATTGACATACTAGTACCATGTAAAGTTCATTTGGAAAAAAAATTGGAAAAGTTGCTCATGTTTAGCATCCAGGAGAGCACAATTAGCATTAATGTGGAGTCGTGTTTCTGTCCACCTGACGATTGTAAGTCTAATATCGACTCTCCTTTTACCTCCATTTTGGTTTCCACCAACTCATGAAGAAAATATCTGGCTTTTTAGCTACTCTTTTCACCAGCTAGTCACTAACTGTGTCAGTCAGCTGTTTGGTGCTGAGCAGGTTGTGTGAAGTGAATTTATCAGAGATTTTTTCGCTAAAAACGACACTGATGAGTGGTGAGCGGGAGCCAAACCATTAAAGTTGCGGGCTGTAAAATGGAAACAATGACTGGATAGTGCCCAAGTCAAATCAAGTATTTTTCTATAACTTTAATTATCCGTTACTAACCATGCAAAAATCCAAGTTAAAGTTGAGAGAAAAAAAACATCTTTAGGTATTATTTATAAGTTTTACAGGCAAAAACTGAGCTCATCTGCTTCATCTGGAAGTGTGTGTGTTTTGGCCAAACAACCCACTAACTGACATATATTCTGATGCTAAATGTTGCTAAATCCTGAAGTACATGACATTACCTTTTTCCAGTACAGCCCCACCCCATTGAAACCAATGGAAAAGTGCACAGAGAAAAACAGAAATAGAGAAATCATGTGAAATAATCAAAACTAAACTATCTTTTGCAGAAAACTGTGTGTTTGTGTGGAACCCTATTGCTTATAAGCTGATTCATAAAACAAGTTTTCAGGGCCTTTAAGATTCCTCAACATTTTAAAATCCACTGTTTTTACTATTCTCGCCCTGATGATGACCTTGTGAGGTCGAAACTGGTAGGCGTTTTAACCGACATGCCTGACTAAATAAAGGCTTTTATTATAGCATCTCTCCTCGTTCTGCCTAAGAGTGCGTGAAGAACATTTTCTTTTCTGTGCCCATTTTTTTTGTTCCCATGCAGCACCACTTACAGTAAACAGACTGAGCACTTGGCCTCGTCACTCATCCACTTCCTTGTAAGTGTATTTTAATTCTGGTGAATTCTGTGGTCATTTTTTTTTTTTACCGCAGCCCACCAGGTCTGATGGTAATAACATAACTGAAACAAAATGTTTAAGATCACTGTGAGACGATGAAGAGGGGAAATTTGTAGGCCTTGATAATGGAGCAGAACTGGCAGGAGTGAAACAACACAATATCCAGTAGTATACTGGACTGGATAACATGCCTTGTTTCATCACTGTCAGTCTACCATTATGTTGAGAGAACTGCAGCTAGCTGTGGGTTGAGTTGTGTAGTGTTTGCTCCTCTCCTCCGCATCTCTGCTCTTCCTCTACCTCGCTGTCGGTTTCCCACCAACTCTTTCTTGTCACCCTGCAGCTGCTCCCAATTCAGAACCAGATAACTGAGCCAGCAGGAACATTACGGCACCGTATTATAGCCTGCATCACATCTGTAAGGGAGAAATTAAATCCTCCCTCGCATCTGGCCCGGCTGGGAGGAGATTGGCTCTGGCATGTGTGAGGGAGGGGGGTATATGGAAAAGTTGGTGGCTCGGGTTGCAGTGGGCCACCAGCCCAGACTGTGACTGGTGGTGATCAACACCCATTGGCTGCACTACAGGAGGAGCAGCTGTGCCGAGTTTCAGCTGATTCACCAGGAGGCCGAGGGGAGGAGGAGCAGGGAAAGGCTTGGCAACACTGCCGTCTAGTGCTGAAGACGCATTATCACAAGAGAGGTGTGATCATGTATAGCACGATACAAGAATCTAAGAGATATTGTATTGATCCCCAGGGGGGAAATACATGAAAAAATAAAAGTTGTATAAGTCACAAGTGACTCAATTTAACATTCATTAGTTGATTAATTTGAGTTTGAAAGATACAGGGAATTTAGCAGGAACGGAGGGTCTAACAAAAGGTGCTACTGGTTGCATTATGGGAAATGTAGGAGCCAGTGTTATTGCAGCTTCACCCACACTAGGGACCACAAATCAGGGTATCTCAGCTTCTGCTGCTTCAAATTTGGCCATTCTTTTCTTATATCTCATCTCTTGAAAGTCCCCCAACTTCATGGAAGTGCAATAATATGTTCTGAAGTGACTCTTTAACCTAAAGACATACCCCTAAGGGTTAAACATAACTATTTTTAATCTCATGACCTCTGGTTTGGAGGGTGAATTGCAAGCACTTCTGTCCATAATGCTGGGTGGGGGGGGTTTCATAATTCAGAGTCAAACAGTCTGTAGGACATCTCATGGACACCTTATAGACAGGAAAACGTATCCAGGCCAAAAAGTGCCAACTATGATTAACAACTTCAGGGTTAATGTTTAATGTATAGTGGAAAAACCCCAAGAGCTTTTGTTTTTCACTTAACAATAAGCCATCAACTCTGCAGTTATAAATGTAAGTAGTTAATATTGTTTGTTGGCTTTGAATCTCTATAGCTGGATTCACTTATAGAGCTAATTTTTCAAAATAACAGGATATAAACACAAGCTAAACTGGTCTGAGAACATACTCCAACTTCAGAGATTCTTCATTTAAAATTTGCGCAAACCTTATTTTTATTTCTGCATTTTAATTGTTTATTTCTTGTCTGTACTGAAGTAATACATCATTTGTCATTTGTTTAGAAACCCTTTATGGATATCACTTTAGTGTTGATCTTGGTTTGCTTTAATTATTTAAGTTTACCTTAACTCATTCATGTTGCGTTGTCAAGCTGTATGCCGTATATACATTTTTTGTAGGGGGAACTCTCAGTGTTTATAAATCCTGGCTACGGCCCCGACTTTCACAAGTTTTCTTCTGGGTAAGGATGCTATATAGTATTTACAACTATTACCTCAGCAACCTCCTGTCGTCCCTGCTGGAGGATGATCCTCTGCTGTGCAGCCTTCTCGTACTCTTTCATCAGACATTCAAGCTCTTTCTGCAGCTCCTCTGTGTCACACAGAATCTCATCCTGCAGGGAGAAGCGGTGATAACAGTGATGGATCTTGACAAGGTTATAGATCAGTCCTGTCTGTCACTGCACAAACTAAAGTAAAATTGATGGGATGGAAGGCGCAATGGACCGTCTATGAGAAAACCCAATTTAAGAATGTCGCACACAGAGAAGCATGCAGCAGACACACCCAGCAGCGGCAGCCTACCCTCTCCCTGCGCAGTCTTTCCACCACTGCATCCAGACTGTAGTCAGGCTCGGCCACAGTGGAGGTGATGCTGGAGGCGGCTTGCCGACTGTTCAGCTTCTCCTCTAGTTCAACAATCTGACATTCAAGAGACTCATTCTCCTCCTCAAAACAATGGGCCTAAAGGGCAGAGACAGATTAAACAGGTACATACTGTGTGTATGTACATTCACTGCTTCATTTACCAAGAACAAAGGCATGACACAGCTGAGGGAAAATAAAGTGCTGGTGTGTCATTGGGAGCAGTAACAGTGTTTGTCCTCACCAGTTCAATAAGTCTGACCAGGCGGTCGTTGAGGGCTGCGATGATGTTGCGCTCCTGGACAAACCGGTTCAGACCCTCCTTGTTGAGCGCCTTGGCAGCTACGAAGTCTAACTTCTCACAGTTACACTCGTTAATGGCCGCACCCCTGAGAGGAGGACACAAAGTACCAAAGACTGGAATTAATTTTCAAGGATCATTTGAACCACATCCATAGTAGGATAGTTAATGACTTTTACAAAGTTAAATACAGTAAAACATTCATTTGGGAAACAACAAAAAGTTCAACTAAAGTACAGCATCATTCTTTAAAAGCTTCAGTTCTTTAGCCCTCACCTGTCACGGTAAATGAACATAGACTAATTATAGAGTAATTATTTCAATGAGCACAAATGGTATTTGTCATCACCATTCAGGAAAATTTGCCTTAACTACAACACCCACATTCATGAACATTTGGTTCTGGTTAAAAACATCTTAAATTCTACATATTTTTAGGTGAAACAACACTTCATATTTTAAAATTCTGCACTCGCCCTCTACCCAAAGACCCACACTGACCTGACAGAGGCCCGGCACTGCCCTGCACACTGCATACTTAACCCTCCATTTCGACTCCAGCTATCATCCTCAAACAGCTTGCGGTAAGAAGACACTCTGAGCATGGTCATGGCTTTGAATAAGTTCAAACTGGGCTACAACACAACAGGCAAATAGTGGCAGCAGGTCCAAGTCAGGGTTTTTATATTCACAGTGAATGAGAATGTTGCACTGAGGTGAGGGATCTCTCACCGGCCGCTGAGTAGACTAAATATACGGTGAACATCAGCCGGTAACGATTTCACATGTACCTAAAGAGTGATCCCCAAAAAACATTGTACAATTGTTGTTCATCTAAATAACAAGCTGTCAATAAAAAGGCAGTGTTGAATGGGAAAACAAAACTGCTTTATACATAGTTTTATTTCTGTTAAATAAATTAAAAGCACCAAAAATCTGTAAAGTTGAAAACAGGTGCGAGTGTTTCCTCACGTACCTTTAAATGTACCTTAATTTTATGAGCAGATTGTGACAAAATTAAAGACAAAAAACACAAATGCATCAGTTGGTACAGTGGCATAAGACAACACATAAAATCAGAGGTTATTAATTATATTGATTTCCTGTTTGACATGTTGAGGATAGTATTTCTAAAGACAAAGTGAATAAATAAAATGTAAAATGGCTCTCCCAAATCTGAATCACCAGAACTATTCATTCAGGCTCAAGCCACCTTTTGGCAAAGCGCGGCTTGATTAAGACCAACAGAGGAATCTAGTGTATTGATGGCGATAAGGCAGAAAAAAAAACTATGCAAGAACAGAGCCAGTTCAGCCCAACATGCTTTTCTATACGTGCCATGATTGTCAGTGTTGTCACCTTACATCATGTGCTCACAATGTCTCCAAACATTAAATCTTCTAAAATTCCCAGAGCATCTAAGAAGAAATCCTCTGGCATCACTAAATTACAGGAGACACTGAGCAAAGGTAAATTAATGTCATAAACGTGAATATTTTTGTCAACTGGGAAAGCTAATGCCGACATATCTTGGGTAAAACTGTAAAAGAGGAAATGTTGTTCATTATACACAGTTTAAGTTCCTTATTTCAATAACCATGACATGTATTTTCAACAGTGACTACAAATGTTCTCAGTGGCACAAATGAGAAAGGTGCACAAAGACAGGCTGTACCCTGCAGAGTAATGAGCCATTCAATCTTGCACCCAGAAAGTGCTGCATCACTTAAAGCAAGAGTACTATTCATCTGGATTCACCACGAGGAACACAACAGTCTTGGCAACACAGGCCTAAAACAACGAAAAATTATGTGGCAGAAGTGAGGAAAGACCTGTAAACAAACACAGACATCAACAGTACCACAAACATGACAAAACGTAAGACGCCATCACAGATTTGCGTCACCATACCGACAAATACCCATGAAATACCCAGGGAAACAATCACTATTTACACTATTTAAGAAATTAAGAACCACAGAGGGTGACTCGTCGCTCAATTCCGGTTGACCAGGAAGTTAGTGTGTTAACAGACTTGTTTTGTAACTCAAGAGGAACTGGCAAAATGAAATGTGAGGCTCACGGCTGGAGTTACATAAAAACAGCAAATATTCACGACAGAGTTTTCTATAACAGGATGATAAAAACAAGTGATGAAAATTTTAAAACCAATGCAGAGCTAAAAAAAAAAAAAAAACATACTGTAGAAGGAACCAGAAATTGTTCCTATGGTGCAAACTTAGATGAAAAATATTTAAATAACAGTAATAATACAATCAGTATGGTAACAAAAAGGTCCGAATGATATCTATAATATTGTCCCCTCAGTTAAAATTAATGATTGTCATGATTTATCTTAAGCTTAAACATTCTTAGTGATACATTTCCACAATTATTCCATTTCAAACTATTTATACTTGTATTCAGTCTACTTCTTTAAACTTCAGGGATTTACTTTTCTTTAGTGTAATTGAGTCTTTCGCTTAGCATCTATGGATACATAGTGTTTTTTACATTCATACCACTCACTCACGGTTAGGAGAGATATTTTTGGCATGAGTGCCTACAATAAGAAGGGTCAGCTGAGGAGGAGAACAACTTTATTCTGGAGCCACAGCCTTTCGGTCATCAGAAAGTGCATAGGCATGAGTTTAAACCTCTCCCAAGTGCTTCCAAATCCAGCGAGTGGTCATATTGTGAACGGACTGATGATATAACACTTGGTAAAATCATCACAGCTCTAATGGAAGTCTTGAGTTCCTCTAACATGAGCGATTGTGAAAAGGTAGAATGCAAAAGAGCTGCACTGGTCTCCAATAGATGACAAAGTACCACGTGGAGGTTCCACAGTGTCCTACAGGTCCATGTCCTTTGCCAACAGTAAGCCAGGCTGGGAATCAACTCCAAACCCGACTGATGGCGTGAGGTACCATTAACCTCGGTTACTCATCGTCTCCTGCCATGAGGAAACCCAGAATGAAGTCGATGGCTTTCTGCCGTTCGTGTGGTGTCTGCCTGCCCATCAGGTTGGGAGGCGGGCGGATAAGGAGGCTGGCAAAGAGTGTAGCTAAAATACAAGAACAGGACAAAGAGGTAAAGAAAAGAACTGATATGCTAACAACATCTATAACATCTTCTATCAAGTAAAATAAAATAAAACTAATTTTACATGGTCTGTATAACCAGCGGTGTGAAGACAATATACGCAGTTAAACATTCATGTCACAGTAACCAACCCTTGTGTGGATATTTAGCAGAATGGCTACCATAAAGATGATGTGTAAAATCCCTAACTGACAGAAAATCAAAGGAAAGGAAGAAAGTGAATAGTTAGTGCTCTCCCCTACCACTGTATAACCCACAATGCCTTTAAACAACCTACAGTAAATTAGTCTAAACTGCTTCAGTGGAAATACTCAGTTGTCTGCACTAAAGGTTAATAAAATATCATCATCTCATTACTTGTTAATGAGTATATTCAGGGATGGGTATCATTTAAGAAGTTTTGGTTATAGCTTAAATTTAATTCTGACACCAAAATTTATTAATTATTGCCCAAGTGCAGTATTTTGTGTAAAGGTTTATATGACATAATAATAATAAAAGTGTAAACACTGAAATGTTTTGTCTCAGTGCATCATTGAAACACGGATGTCCAATGTTATGTATGCCATTTTTATAAAAGTATTGTAAAACAGAAGCTTCTGTTGTTGTCACAGTGGCTTATGGGGATCACTGTTGTTATCCTGACTGTTCATTGCCATGGGAAACACAGAGAGAGAGCTTCACATACAACAAACCAATTTACACTACAATGGTCTTATTTTTCATTGTGCTATGTTGTCCAAATTGATTGAGACACATTATAAACATCTATAAACAATACATTGGCTATTCAATGAGCTATAAAATAGTATGAACATTAAGGTAGGATGTATCCATTGCATACCTATGAGGCTGGCTGTTAGGTTGTTGTTGTGTGAGTGCTTGAGAAGTTCCTTCAGGAAGGCCATTAAGTAGCGAAACACGTTGCGGTGAGCCCGGGCCAGCTGGGAGATCAACTGTCCATTGTCAAAAGTAGACAAAGATTAGTCATACACATTACTGTATGCAGTATAGGACATGGGCAATCCTGGGATAATGCTGAGCTAAAACATAGCCACTCTGCACTCTTTTCTATACAGTTCTTCTAAGAAAACAACGCCTAATTGGTATCCATCATACAGTTAACTACATGTTATGTTGAGTGTAGGCACTGCACCTGTTTGCAGAGGCGGCTGTCATGAGAGCAGTCTAGGCACCGTTGGTAGAGTTCATAACACACCACTGGTTCCGGCAAGGCCTCCAGGAAGATCAACAGAGCCTCAGCTACAGAGTGGTTACAACCAGCTACATGAACAGTTAGGGAAGAACAAGCAAATATGGAGTTCTATAAATATACTGAGAGGTAGGGTCGAAATTAGTTTATTGAGTAAGTATGCAAGTATGTGCCTTAATGCTACTCTATGTGTCTTATTTTATGTGCTGTTTGGCATTGAAGTGGTTGCAGGACTGGGTCTTAATGAAATCTGGGGCATGTGGGACTGGCTTCATAAACAAGGATACAGATAGAGTCTGGGATGCTGGTGTCCAGACAGTCGATAATGCTCTGCAGCTCCTCTTGTAGGCCTGGTGTCTGGAACAAGTCCTCCTGGGAGACACACAGAGACAAATATGGAACATTTAAAAAAACAGTTTCCACAAGTACCTCTGTGTCTAATCAGTATCAGTGTATGGTGGTTAGTTAGGCAGTAAATGTCATGCACACACAAGTGCCCAGCCCACTTACAGTTATAAGACACAAAAAGAATACTGTTGCCATGGTGATAAATTTGCCAGACTTGTTACATGACATTGCAAATAAAGAAATCTGCCTTCTAAATCATCTATAATCTATAAATCGTCATATAATGACGAATAAAACATGAAATGACTTTGTCTTCAGCCTCACATACTAAATTACTTGGAAAACAAAGTCTTTTCTCTTCAGGGAGACCAGTAAACCTGTCTGTTCATAACTGTGCACACACACAAAGATCTTCTTCACATAAGGCTCCACACTGTAGTTGTTTTCCATCAGGACAGCAAGTTCGTAATTTAGGTTCGTACCAAACATTAATAGACCACCTTTCTTTGTACATTGGAAATTATTTGTGCTGAGCATCACGAATATTAAGTAAGTAAAATGTATTTATACAGCACTTTTCACAGATTGAATCACAAAGTAATTTGCATAAGAACATACAACATAAAACATACAATACACAATTAAAATGACAATGTATTACATAAAGTGCAGTCAACCAAACGCTTATCTAAAAAGGTAGGGCTTAATCTCATTTTAAACAAGTCCACAGAAACACTATTATGCTTTTTTTTAAATACAAAACATGATTCAATCATACAAAATAAAGATTTCATCTTACTACTATTGTTACTGTCCAGTGAAAACCATGTTGTTATCTCCAAAATTTGACAATTTTTAAATTTGAAGGATTAAGTGTTCCTATGGGCTGAGAAAATTGTCCTGCTTCCTAAAACGTCCTAAACTGAACCATATAAAATCCCATTGAGTTACAAAAAAAATGTCACAAAATTGAAAACATTGCCGTGTTTCTCAACTCATGAAACGTTTTGGAGATACATGGTTTCACAGGACAGTAACACTATATTAAATGAATATTGTGGAATTAAAAAAATATTGTTATCTGGAATTCTGTCTTATACTACCATGTAATAGCATAAGTGCCTTTTCTTGATCATCTTTAAGGGTGGATTACATCAAAGTGAGACACTTATTAGCACATTATCAGAAAGTGAGAAGCACTTGTTTGGTCATCATATGTACATTACTGACATTAATTTCATTTACTTTATTATATAGTATATTTAATAGCCTTTTCAAGTCCCATTATTATTTAAAATATCATCTTATGTATATTACAAGGTTGTTGTAGCCAGTATTTTAAAAGCTGTAGCCTTTCTTACCTGATCACAGGATTTGGTGAAGAGATGGTTGACAAGAATCCACACTTCTTTGGGGATCTTCAGAGGTTTGTCCTCGGTACTTGCACCATCCACCATCAGGAAGCTCACCTTTGACCTTTCCTGATGAGAGATATTAACACATTCACTATGTTTCACACTGGCAAACTGTAGCAGACATTACATTATTTCCTGTAATAATATACCAATATTCTCCTGTGTACTCAGTAACAGAACAATTATCAAAATCATGACATTATTCTTATACTGTGTGAATTATAGAGACTTCTATGTGACTGAACATGAGACATTTGATCAATTAGTGATGGAGTAGGAGCAGCAGTGATTATCTCAGAGGTCTGGAAACTTGAATGTAGGAGAGCCATTTTAAAAAGGGCTGTATATCACATTCTTTTTGTCTCTGCAAATGGATTCCCGAGACTCACGAGAGACATCCAAAAATACCCACAGCTAGTGAGGCTGCACATACAGTAAATGCAGAGGAAACTGGAGTGAGCATTAAATGGGGGACTATGCCAACATGCAGGACTAATGTGATATCCTGTAAAATGTTTTACCATCAAAATAGTCTACTGAACCTTCAGGTATTTACAGTGTGGTGAATCTTCCATATACAAGATCAAGAAAGCTTTAATAAAGAATGTATAAATTGCTACATTGTTAGAAAACAAAGCCTAATTCATATTCTAAGTGGATATCTGTTCTGTCTCAATGCAGCTACTCAGTTTCACTGATCAGTAACAAGTTATGAAATGCAAGAGGAGACTTGTTTGGCTTCATATGAGTGTTTGAGTTTAGCTGAACAGAGCCTAATATTTCTTCTCATTATTTTTGATTGCGTATACGAGGGAGCTGTGCAGTCAGGGTGACCTGCTGTGAAATGAGATTTTGTGTTTGTGTGTGTTTCATTGGACTGGAGTACCCTGTCCTCAATAGGCCAGGGGAGATTTAATGGCTGACTGATCCACACATACAGATTATAACTAAGCTGACATGGTCTGGTCTGTGAGTGGCTGTGGGTTAACAATTGTTGCCCTTGTCAGCTTTCTGAAATGTAGAGTATGAAACTGATTCAATTTTCTGATTAGCTAGTGAAGCCACTTTTTAAATCAACCTAAGTGCACAATACTGTAGCTGAAAAAGACTGCATGTTAAAGGAATAGTACAACATTCTAGGAAGTAGGCTTTGTTTCTTACTTTCAGAGCATTAGATGAGGTTTGCTACCACTCTTGTTTCTGTGCATTAAGTAGCTACAGATAGATTACCTTAGTTTAGCACAAAGACTGGAAGCAGCTAGCCTGGCTCTCTCCAAAGTTTAGAAATACATGTACCAACACCTCTAAAGCTTCATAATTGTTGTTTGCAGCATTTTGATGTCTGATAATAAGCCTTCGAACTCTTGTAGCTGTTACTCAATCTGGATTTCCTGGATCAGATTGTCTCACTGGCAACCAAACCAACAGGCCCCAACTAACACAGCTCCTTGCACTGTTTTAACAATGTCTCATCTAATTCTCAGAAAGAAAGTGAATAAAGTTATCCAATAATATATTATAATAATATTTTAATATAACATTATATTCCAAAATGTCAAAGTGTTCCTTCACTTTCTGCTTGTTGGACAGCAGGATAACATTTTATGCTTAACAAAATAAAAATCAAATATATTTCTACCACAGTATGTAAATCTTTGAGATTAAAGTTAGACATTAACAGGATGTAGCCTACACTGGGGCGTTTGTTGATTGACTAATTCTAATACTTGAACCAGTTTCTCTTTATGACGTGAGCGATTGAGGATGGTCAATAAAGTGTCATAAAGCAGATACTAGGTCTTGTAACCAAGGGGATTTTAAAGGGCTGATTTCACTGATAGATGATCAGTATTGGTTTTAATATTTTACCTTTTCCATGTAGCTGTCCTCTCCCTGAGCAAGAAGTCAGCCAACAACCACAGTGAAGAGTTGGAAAGGAAGGATCAAGGCAATTAGAGGCGATGAAGGGAAACAAAAGAAGAAAGAACAAAGTAGATAGAAGAGGTATTTGCATAAACACAGAATCAGAAAAGTAGAAAGATTACAGATTGTTCTTGCATAAATCATTGATCAAATACACCAGGCCAGTAGGAAAATGGAATAGCTTAAATAGAAATAAAAGGAGTACTGAATGATAGTATATTCCAAAGCAAAGTCAGATTAAGTCAAAAATAGCATTATGGAAACAGACAGAGGTGAACGTGTGAAGACCAGAGGAATCTATTTATATGAAGCACTAATATGGGCCTAACCTGAGTCAGTTTTCCCTGTTCTTTAGGAGCTCCCTTCCTATGTTTTTTGCCACTTCCTTGTTCCCTTGGCCCCTTTTGGCCAGAATTATACAGGTCGAGACATTTTATGCGCTCCAAATATAGTTCTCTCTGTGTGACTGAGTTTACCCTGAGGGCGTGAACAAGCTCTCATGCGTCCCCGCTCAGGTTTCAGGTAGTGAGAAGCAGCCATCGCATTACAATCTGAGCTAAGCTGCTCTGAATAGAGGAGGGTTTATGTTTCAGAGCTTCAACTAGCAATCTCAGGGAAATATGTCTCTGTTCAGTAATCTCATCACTTTAAACTGGTCTGATTGGATTTTCATTTCCCTCACCAGGTCAATTAGTTTGGTGATGGGGATCTCTCTGATGGGCTTCTTCATGCGGCACAGAGTCTCCAGCGAGGTACCAAAGCAGCTGGGCAGGTAGTTGCCAGAGATGGTAATGAAGTAGTCTTTGCCACGGTCCAGATGGAGCACCAGAATGTCCTCTATGGCGTCCTCCCCAGAGTTCAGCAGTGTGACGGAGTCTTTACTGACGTACACCTCCAGATAGATCTCCAGGGTCTCATCTGTTCAGGAAGATAGGGCAGGGTTTTAATGCAACTATTAAAAAGGGTGAATGGCATGACTCGCCACAATAGTCAGAATTACACTATTACAGTAGGAAAACTAAATGTTACATTTCATCACCAATGATTAAAATACTACATGATCACAGATCTAAAATATTGAGGTAACAAGCCTAAGGACAATCAAAAAAGAAAACCGAGTTATTCAGACTTACTGGGCTCTAAGAATCCATCGCTTGGCTCGGCACGGAGCCAAGGCTTACAATACTGCGAGTCATTGAGTTTGGGGATGAAGACAAAGTGACAGGGGACCTGGCCGTCATTTGTTATTAGGAAGCGCTCCTTTTGAAGCTGGCGAAATTTCACATTCCCAAATGTAAACTGCAGGACAGGGAAAGAGAGGCAACATTAACCACATATTCCAAGTAGCTCCATCTTACAATTCTTTGGATAAATTACAACAAGCTACTCTGTTTTTAAGGTTATCAGTGATTAGTGCCTGAGATGATATCACTGAGGAAGGAACATAAGATAGACCATCAGTTGGATGAGTGTATGTGAATGTGAAGACTTTTTTACCTCTCTCCTGCTCAGAGTTACAGATGGAAGGAAATCGTTCTCCATTCTGTCCATCGCTCGAACAATCTCCTCAAACACCTTTTTGTGGCGCTGCTCATTTACCACCTTAACCTGGTACACAAACACACAGATCCTATTTATTAAAATGAATAGCAGAACAGTGCATGTTTCAACCAAAACCAGTCAGTTGGCATCATGTTTTTTTTTTTTTATTTTAAAACATAGTTTCTTACCCCTACAGTGAAGAGAGCACTGACAGGCTTGTGGTCACTAGTTTGCAGCTCCATGTGACTCCGGTATTTGAGCTGCTTGACATTGTTGCCCCTCCACAGGATTCTGTCACACCAAGCCGGGACACGGCACTTCCCACTGCAGGAAACAGCCACAGTTTCAGAGGCAAAGTTAACAGTCAGACATCAGATCTGTATTAGTGTAATGATAAGGCTGGAAAAAGCTTCCTTACTGGCAACATTTAATCAGGATTCCAAAGAAGAAAAACAAAACTGAGGAAAAGTTGGATATAACAATGCAAATCCTGGAGTAGGTTTGTGTGTTAAATAATTAAAATAAAGATACAATACAGGGATATATTTTTACCTTGAGTCCCATCGATCCGTTTTTGGGTCGTACTTGTACGTGGGAATGAAGTTGATCTCTCCCTCTATGAAGTCTGTGAAGGCTTTCTTCGTCTGCCTCTGAATGTTCAGCTACACAATGAAAGTGGCAACATTTCAAAGTATTATTCGGTGAAAGAGTCAAACCAGAATCCAGTTCATTATTATCACACAGATAAGTTTAAGAGGAAAATCATGGCAGATTACAAACGCATCAAGTGTGGTAATATGTAACAACCTGCGTAATAACGCTATTAGCAAAACAGCTTCCCTTATACATTTACATATAACTTCTATTTATCATGATCCATTTATCATTTACTGTTTCAGTTATGTCTCACTGTCATACATTTACACATCAGAGATTGAAAAACACAAGCACCGTATACAGTACTAATACAAACAAACATATTTTACTAACAGCTACTAAGCAGAAACACAAGAGTTACAGCTAAAATTATCTCATTTTGTGTCAAAATGACTACATACACGACAAATTATTCAAGTAATACTTCTAGTTATAGAAACAGATAAAATGGCTTTAGGTACAGAACAAAATGCCTCTATCACTACTTCTAAGTTCTAAAGTTGTCTGTGTTTTTAAAGTTAAAAATAAGTAAACCTTATGGTACCTTTTCTTTCAACAGTCTCTTACCTGATCAAGCTCCTGAAGCTTTTTTAGCTCATTCTGAGAGATGTGCTGTTTGACCTCAGCCGAATCGTATATGAACAGACGATAGTTTAGATCCCCGAGCCAGATTACTACACTGAAACACAAACAGAGACGGACATAGCTTTAAACAACAGAATCACAGCAACAACTTTGTAGTGAATTTGATTATGTTTACAAATCCTTTCAAAGATAGTTAGTAGCTCATCTTTGTAAAGCTACTAAAGACAGACACTAATTATGTTAGTGTATCAGGTAATAAGACCTTGGCAGTATAGAATTATTTTGAAGTATTGGAAATGTGAAAAAATAATTTGTTATATGTACAAACAATAAAACACAAGAATTGTGAACAAAACCTCAAGCTGATGATACAAACAAAACCAATGAATGTAAAATCTGACTCTGCACATTCATTGAATGTTCTCACTCTGGACATGAATGCCTGAGGAACTCACTCGTGCTTGACGATACTGAGAGGGGGGTGGTCCAGTAAGTGGA
Organism: Sander lucioperca; assembly: GCF_008315115.2. NCBI lineage: Eukaryota > Metazoa > Chordata > Actinopteri > Perciformes > Percidae > Sander > Sander lucioperca. The sequence continues at coordinate 28,604,402 of NC_050173.1, read as the reverse complement.
AGGTCATGCGGGCACAGATGTCTTTATAGTCCTGGTTGCGGCGCTCAAAGTCTTCCACGTGCGCTGCTAGATGTGAGTTGACGATGCAGAAGCTAGTATTGTGGAAAACAAACCTGACTGCCACACCTCCTTTGTTCCCCTGCAAAAGAAATTACACATAAAAAAAGATCTGTCAGTTTGCACATGCAGGAATGGTATGTGTAACATGTTTAATATTAAATAAATCAATCAATCAAACAAACAAATAGAAGTGCAGTATACTGTACTATCAGGAAAAAACACATGACCTTTTAAGTATTTCTTAACACTGAGCGATACAGCATTTTTGGTTTTTTTTACATTTTATTTATTTTTCTGCTAACTTGAATGAAAAAATCATGGCACATTTATCCCATGGTTGTCTACTATCACTATGTGTATTTTGAGGCAGTTGGTCTGAGTTTAGAGTGAACAAACCATTTTCCCCATGATTCCTGTCCCCACATGCTCTGCAGCCACTTCTTTAATGTGATTCTTGTGAATTTTTTTGACAAAGATGACAAGCATCATCCCAACTAGACGTATCATTCGAACCTGTAGACATAAACAAAGCAAGTTAGCACATTTATCAATGTATTCATCAACATGGCAGGATCCAATTGTTCTAGACAGTATTCATCCATGAGAAATGGCTGCATTTATATGGCGCTTTATATCCAATTTACATTACATTCACACACACTGATGGCCAGGGGCAAATTTATTACTATTTCTATAACAGTGTCTTGCTCAAGGACACTTCAAAATGTGGACAGGAGGAGCTGGAGATCAAACAAACAGTCTTTTCTCTACTCACCCTCTTGTATTTGGCTTTTGGGTGCAAGCTCCTCTCCATAGCTTCCACCCACAGCTGCTCCTTGGGCGAGTCCATGTAGAGGAAAGCTTCAGTGCTCAGGTCCAATTCTTGAAAACTACAGTCATAAAACAAGTCACCATATTTAATGTTAGTAAAGCAAAAGCAGAGCACGATATGTATGACTTCATGGTCAGAAAAGGTACCGTAAGATAAATTCTCACTGACCCCAGAGCATAAATATCAGGAGGTTCTGCGTCACAGCAGAGCCACGGCTCAAGGCTGCTGTCTGGAGCCTGGCCGTTCACATTCCACGTACCTGTGAAAAACCTAAAGAAACAAAAAGCAGTATTTATGCACAGAGTAGGGTTAATGTGTGCAGGAGCAGCATTGTTGTGTTTCTATATATATATATATATATATATATATATATATATATATATATATATATATATAAAATACAACAAACTAACGATATATAATAAAGAAGCTCCTCTCACCTGAAGGTCTGGATGTCCACATACTCGTTCTCCTTCTTACCCAGGCGGTGTTTGATGAGGTATTCTCTTTGCCCTGCCTGGCTGGAGAACATGGCCTGTCTCATGCTGTTGGTTGTGGGGCTGTCGCTCCAAGACGTTGGCCTGTCCGCATGGTCAAACCCTGACCTAAAACTACTGGAATGGAAAAAGTAAGTACAATTTAACACCAGCAACATTTTGGACGAATCAAAACTGTTTTAAAGTTAAATATATTCAGCCAGTTTCCAGTGTTTTCAGTAAACCCGACATGGCGTCATAAAAAGGTCAACTTACTCTGGTTTGGAGTTGTCTTTGGCCTGTAGGGAGACAGCTCTGTCTTTAGGGATTGGTGGAGGAGGCAGAGGATTGGATGGATTGTAGGAGGCTTTGCGAGGAGGTAGAGGGGGAACTGGAGGAGGCTCCCTAGCGGCGACTATGCGATTCTGGTGGTTCTTTTTTTCCTCCACTTTGAGAGCGTGGTTAAAGTTGTCCTCAAAGCCAAAGTCTGAGGCAAGTGATTGAACTGGATCTTCAGAAAGTTCAGAGGAACAGAGGATTTAATCTAACAGCAACAGGAACTAATTTGGAAGACAAAGACGTTGGGCCATTTATCTTTTTTTCTTAACTGTTGGATTTTTCTGAATGTAAACACAGTATCTGTATATCACCTGCGTTAGTCCGATTTGTTGACCTGCTGTTGTTTAGGTTGGGAGGCAGAGCACTGGTAGATTTGGGTGGGTTGACTCCAGAGCCCACAGAGTTAGCAGTCTTGTTTGCTCTTTGCGGTGGGATCGGGACCGGACCTCTCAGGGCTGTTGGCGCAAGGGGCTCCATTGCTTTGGGTTTTGTGAGTTTGGATTCAACTGAGAAAATGAAACTGCATTGTCAGGATAAAGCACACAATGATCCACACTTAACACAACCATAATTTACACCATCGACTCTTTACACCATCTCAGCAGTGATATAGACTCTCTGTTCATGTATATGGCACATCCACCGACTTACTTATACCTCACTACGTGCCGGCATTTGTAATGCCCACTTATTCTGCACTTTATGTAGCATATTGTATTCTGTATTCTTGTACTGTATTGAATGTGAAACTATTTGTTGTCTTGCACGCCTACGCTTTTCTTGGCCAGGTCGCCGTTGCAAATGAGAACCTGTTCTCAACAGCCTACCTGGTTAAATAAAATTAAAATAAATAATCAAGCAGAAGAAGCATCTTCCCAGGGAACTTTATTTTTTTGTGTAAAAAACAATAAAAATGTGCTACACCTTGCTCGAGATGGAAGCTCATATGTCTTGTTAAACCTTTGACTTTACTAAGGTAAATTCAGATGCTGTTTCAGTTGACCTCACTGAATGCAAATATGAACATAGATAAAAAAAAAATAATAAGCCAACACCCAGAAGAGCAATGTTGTCATTACAGGAAGTAGAGTATACCAGCTGGCAAGTGGCTTGCTGATAACAAGAGGCCACGGTTCTACTGTAGTACTACTGATACTATAGGATGTTATAATTATCGACTAGTAAATGAAAATAAATGATAGTAACAGTAAAACTAGATGTACAGGTTCTGAGTATAGAGATGATAACAGCTCACTGGCCATTTTTTAATAGCCACAGTTTACATTCACATCAAAAGTGCAATTAGGGAAAAACTCACGTAAAAAAACAACCACACACTTTTTAGTCTTTATCTACTTACTATAAATATAAAAATAATCCAAACCAGTACTACAGTGTAATACACAGTAGTGAGGACACATGTACACCCTAACAACTACTTTGTATTTTGGGACAGCTAAAAAAGTTTGCTCATTCAGTTGAGGAGTATGAGTTACATGGCCAGAACAAAAATGTAAGAATGAAAGCAAAATAACGTAAGCTTCAGGCACCTTTAAAGGTGGATCGGATTTCAAAAATGTTAGCCAAGTGAGTTTCTCTCTACCAGTGTGGATGGCAAGTATACACAGGAAATCAGTGAGCGGTGTAATCCACCCTAGGTCAATAAATGTTAGATGAGTGAATAAATAATTAATCGTCTACTGCTTCAGACTACCGACAGACAGTGACGTCTTACCTTGTTGCTGAGCACTCTTCACCTGGGTGAAGAAAGTCTGAGTCCGATCATCATCCTGGAGTTCCAGCAGCAGCTCTGGAGCTTTATCTCCTTTGATTCGTATCCTAACGCAGGCTTGAGAAGGGTACAGAAAACACACACACTTACACACAGGTTGGACATGTTTAGACTTTGCAAACACATTAGAAATGCAGACTGTCTAGAAAACAAAGCAGAGTGATTTAATAGTGAACCAACTCAGCATTCTTTCAGAGAGCCCTGGTAACCCATGACCATTGTCTGCTACTAAATAAAGGACATTGGGCTGAAGGCATGTTCTAAAAATGGGGCTGTGTTGCAATAAATGCCATGTTTTGTTCCCAAAATACAGGCACATTTTATACTTGCTGGCATGCTTGGAAGACCAAAACAACATATTTTCTGCTTGTGCTAATCTGTTTGAAAACGAAGAGGAATTAATTTAATCTGAAGAGAGGTAAAACATACTTACAAGCTACTGAGAAGTTAATAAGAAGAGCCTCTTCCGCCTCTGAAATGAAAATGGAGAGAGCTTAAACGGCGCCAATGTAGTTCAAAGGTCTGTTGTGGGAGTAAACCAGAGGTGTTATAAATTATTTCAACAGGCTCAAGTTGTTGTCAGTTGATTTTTAAATGTTGTCTTCCAAGTGCAAAAGAAATGCTCCCTGGACTTTCACTTTTACACAAAGTGTGGCATGACCCTGAGTAACACTAACACCATTATGCACTATGGTTAAAGAATGTGAAGTGAGGGTCAACTTTATAAACATGCTACGTCTATTGGATAGAAAGCACAAACATCTTAGAATACATAGAAATGAAGAATAGTTTGTAGCAGTTGGTAACTTAAAATATCCTGAGCATTTGATTATAATTAGCATACCCAAAACAGTAAATACTGTGAATTTGATATTGAGGACAAAAAAAGTCACATACCTCGAATAATTTCAAAATTACCATTGATGGGTATAGACAGCTGAGCCACTGGACGAGACACAACAGCATCAGGGGTCGCCAAAACACCCAATCTGGATGAGAACAGCACACTTAACATCAGCTCTGTGATGTTTTAATATCATTTAAGATTATCAATAAAACCCTCTAAAACAAAGCATATGCAGACGGTCTGCAGCAATTTCTCTTTTATTCTCATAACAGCCATTTTCTTGGAATTAAAAATGTGTTTCATGCACTGAACATTTGTGATGCAATATGGGTAAATGTACAATAAGGATTAGATTATAATCAGTGATTAAAATGTGAATTTAAGATTTTTTTTAAATCTGAAATGCACATGCACACATGCAAAAGTCTCTTTTAGTCAAATTTGCAGGCCAGTTGCTTTAGTCGAATAAACAAACAATTAAGTAAAAAGCATCCTGCGTCAGTCAGGTCTTGTTGACAAAAGTCCAGTTTAGCAACCTAGCGGCTGGTGCACATTTAGAGGAGCTAAGCTTTGAGTTATTAAATAATCAACATAAGCAGCTTCAAATCTGTATGTGGGTTAATGTAGGCGTGGTCGTATTTCACTCTAACAATGGCTGACTAACAGCCAGGTCAAAGCAGCACACTGGGCACTGCCCACGCTTCCCCTCCACTTCACAATAAATCAGATTACTGTAGAAGAGAGGAACATGACTCAGCCCTGCTGTGTCAGAGGGACTCACAGTTCTGCAGAGTCTGCAAGGCCCCTCTAAAGTCATAAGCTACATGACAATTAACAATGGACCTCCTCAAGAGTGTGGACGAAATAATAAAACTACCTCAAATACAGAAGCTTTTGAATTAAATATGAATGTTGTAGTGAACCTCATGGCGGTTTTAATTTGAGACATGTTGCTTTAAGTCAATGTTTATTTGAGACTATAGTTTCTATTATCTGTACTCTTTGACCCTCTGTCAGACGCCTCATGTCTTAGTATAGTTGTTTTTACACCTGAGTTATAGCTTTAAATTAGTATTGATGCATCAGTGGCAAGGTCTGCTAAAATATGAATTGTAGCAAACAGAATAATCTTACAAATCATACAAATGCAGAACACAGGAAAAGCTATACTAAACGTTATCAGATATTTAATTAACATTAACATACAGCCTCAAAGATGAGATAAAACACTTCAGTTTAAACTAAACTAAAATATTGTCAGATTCATATTCAGTATTTATTGTAGGGTTGTTGCATTGTAATGTGCTTCCTTGGTTATTTTGTTCACCTTGTATAACAAGGCCATGTACCAACTGAAACCCTAACAGTGCCTGGTCTGCATGACTCTTCAGTTTAGGGTGTGTGTGGTTTTAACACAGTTAGCTGAGGACGGAGCTTGGGTGCCCATGTGAGTCTCATTACAGTTGAGGACTAAGGGGAGGAATTCTGGATAATGGGTAGTAAGCTGACTGCTGGTATGGGTAATTGCTTTCTCCCTCATGCTAGTAGCCACAACCTGCTACAAACACAAACAACACTGATCATTTAACACACCCACAACATCCTTTCACAGCACAAATGCTGCAGCTGCCAAGACCCAGATTAAAGTCCTGCTAATGTAACACTGGACCAAATCAAGACAGCTCCATGGGCAGTACTTTAGCCACACAACAATATAATTTGTATGTAATGCCATTCACTATAAAATCTATTCATGTGATATTACAAACCAACCATAAAACACAATAATCAAACTGTAGAACCTATTTTTCACCTTTTAGATTGTATTTTTAACCATCTTGATATGAGTTTGCATGTCAAAAGCCATATTTGGCCCGAAAAGCAACACAGCTATTCTGTGCATGTCAATCAAAGACAGCCGAAAATATAAAAAACAGTTTCCATTTTAAGGTACCTGGCCATAAGAAAAACAACAACCATCTACCTTCAAACACAGAAAAAGCTGTCAAAAACTTGGCTTTCATCAGAATGAAACAAAAGCTAAAGGAAGCGGTGCAGCCGGCAAAGATCTAAAATCTCAAGGTGTTCAGAGCTGCTTCGAAATCTGTGGCATCTCACTAGGTTTACCTATTGCTTGACATATTTACACAGATTTCGGTCATCAGATTCTCTAATACTTACATAAACTCTCCACTGCGCTCAATTAGTGACAGTAGTCTGGGCTCCTTCTGGCCAGCCCTCAGCTCCTGAACTCTCACCGTGTAAGCATCACAATCAAGGAATTATTTTGACTGAGGATGAGAAAGGCGCTTGGACATCACAAGCACTGAGATGTTATTTTAATTAACTGCAGACAGACCGGGCCTCACTGTCATGTTAAGCTTGGAAATTAGTATGCGTGTGGTTAGATTGAAGATACTCAAGAGGTGATGATCTCTGATAGAAGAAGCCATGCTTATTGAACATTAAGAGGCAAATGAATGTGACAAATGTCAAGTCACAAGGCACAGAAAGGTACAGAAAAAAAGAGAGTGGCCAAGGTGGTTAGTGGCAGCCAATGTAACTTAAAAGAAATCATGGCTCACATTATTCTGTTCAAGAACAAGTAGGTTTAATTAGATGAGCCTGGTCATATTGGTGTAGTCAGTAGTGGACTGAATAAAAAGTCAACTGTAGCTATAAACAACCAGGTGAATAAACTCACAAGTTAACCCGCTAGCTAATTATTACAATAAAAAGGCCGTCCACACCAAGAACGATAACTGTAAATACAGTATTTAAAAATCGTTTTTACTCATGTGGATGGCGGAGTCCACGCCACAACTATGACAACGACAGTAGCGAACGATATCTTTGGGATCACCTCAGAGCAACTACATAACACTGACAGCCAACCAATACCATACAACAAGGCACGGCAGATGACACTGCGGAGAGATTTGTTCGACACAGGAGTCAGTGGTGTGACGTGACTTTTCCACTCGGTGGGGCTACGATCCTTTAGGTATCTCTGTGTATTTTTTAGCGTTAGTAATTTGAAAGTATTTCTTATGTCACAGAAAACTCTGTGACATAAGACTCGCATCTTGTGTTTTGGATATTATCATAATGTGTCGGTGTTTTCGTGGTGCTCTGTACAGATCTGACACCTGCCCCTCCGACTCGCTTGGTTCATAAAATATACCCATATTCACGAGACATTCCTGCAATCTTACGTTGCAACGTCTACTGTACTCATGTATTATTATCAGCTGTAGCGTGCAGTGCCTGCGCCAAGCCACTGTTTACAGAATGTTATCGTTCAGCAGTGTGGATGCTCAGCTCACATAGTTATCGTTCTTGGTGTGGATGGCCCCTTAGCGGAATTGATAACGTTACCTGACGTTAAATCTAACGTTAGCCAACAAGCTAAAGAAAACTGGAGAAAACACACACACATACACAAATGTTGTAACGTTAACTTAATTCAAAAAGGATATTGCCAAGCACTCTTCGTCGCATATGCCCAAAGAGGACTCCATTCTTACCGATAAATGACAAATAGTAATTTATCATTGGCTAGCGACTTTCTTTTGGTTCACTCCAGACACGGAGAGAGAAAGTTAAAATCCCCACCCGGTGCGCCGGCCTTCCGGGATTACAGCTGTTCAGCGGCTGCTCGCTAATGCTAACTTTAGCTAAGCTTGTTAGCCAGCTGTGGTTGTTGTTGCTGGACGTGGGCACAACTGTTCAACAGAGTCGATAAGTCAAAGTACCACGGTTAGTGTGCGCCATTCTTACAAAAACCTTGAAGTTCCCGGCGTCTTGTCTGTGTCTGGAAACAGGTTGGCCAGCCTACATAGCTGGTGGGTTGTGGCTGATTTAAGCGAGCTAGTTAGCTAAGGCTACAGCAGACAGTTAGCGAGATGTTGGAGGACTCCCTCCTACTTCTTGTGTCCCTCTCCCTGTTTATGCTGCATTCACGTGCTCCCCTGATGGTCTCAAATCCCGAGTTGGGAAGTCGTTCTTCCGACTTCGGTGTTGTAATGTGGGGACAACTTATACATCCATGGGGAAAACATGACTCTACAAAGAATATGTGTTGTTTTTTTTTATTTCTCAGAGCGTTTAAACAACAGCTGTTTCCAGTACTTATTTCCAGATTGTTTGTCCCACCCCAGACTTGCTGCACCAGTAACGTTACTTAAAACCACGCTTTATCCGACTTGGGTTGATGCTAATAAATACATTTTCAAACTAATCTAGGTCACTTGGACAGCTACAAACGGGTAATAGCATAATTGCAAAATACATGTGACGTGAGCAAAAAATTATATGCAATATGTGAATTAATAAATACTTTTTAACCAAACATTTTTATTCGTTCGCCATGTTACTGCGTAATATGACGATATAGTCGTGTTGCAAAATGTTCGCCTTCATTATACTCTCTATGATTCCGAGTAGTTCCGATTTCAGGGGCCATTCCGTTCAGGGAACTCACCATGGGGGAATTGGGGAATTCGTTTGAGTTTTCCAGTTTTCCAGTCGAGAATTTATTTTCCGATTATTTCGAGAACACATGAATGCAGCATACATTATTCGTGGATTCTGCTTCATCATCCTGATTTCTAGTGGCGGTTGGCAACAAGGATGAGGCACATAACGCCACCTTCTGCCTCGGAGTGTGGACCAGAGTGAGTGAGTTAATGCAGCTTCTCAGCCCTGTCGGCAAGTAGCCTACCATGAAACAAAATTTGCAACATTATGTGGTAAATTCACAATTATTTTCATTCCAAATTTACACGCAAGCGTGTATCATGCTAAACACATTGTGTGTCTTGTTTGGGATTACCTTGCTGCAGGTACATTTAGCCTATAGGCCTACTCCTATAGCCTTAGGTACAAATTTGGGATTAAGACTTTTGCACAGAAAACATACAAAACATAAATAGGTTATAAAATATAATGCTTTGTCATAATTTAAACTATCTAACAGTAGGCTATACACGTATAGCTGAAAATATAGTCGCTTAGAAGACGATAATGGTTCCAGCTTCACTGATGTGAGTATTTGCTGCTTTTCATTTTAATATTTGTAATACATTTAATTTTTTTTTTTTTTTTAACAATTTTGATGTTTGGTTATATAATAGCAAGCATTGTGAAGGTTTCACGTTGGGCTCTGGGTGATTGTAATGGCATTTCTCATTATTTTTTAGAATTCTTACAAACCAAACAATCAATCATCCAATCAATCAATCAATTAGTCGAGAAAATAATCAGCAGATGAATCCATTATGCAAATAATCATTTCATGGAGTGAATGTACATTCCACCACTGACAGTAAGTTATAACACACTGCTGGATAACCCTAAAGTGCACCTGTGACACAAACTACTGACAGATTTACACTGGATTCCTCTGCAGTAGTTTTTTTAACCTTTCAGGTGCTCTTTATGAAATATTAAACCGAGGCATCACTGTAAACAGACCACAATTCTCACCCCATTAAAACATGCTTTATTATTCAGAATTATTTTATTTGTACAGTATATACTGGTTTTGACGTTTTTACATGACATCAAATAACCAAAACAAATGTAGTCAGAAAATTAGCTGAAGCTGAAGATTTGGTCCCACTGTTATTTCATAAATTACATTGCATTTAAAATTAATTTAAATAACAAATCGTCTGATGTTACTCTTAATAAGATTGCAATAAATCTAGCACATTAAGACTTTGTGTATTTCCCTCATTATTGTTTAGAGTCAATTTTCCATGAATGACAATACATGCATAAGTAAAATAAATGTCTGCATGTAATTTCAGTCCACATCCTCAATTTCATAGTAGAGATGCAAAGATGATTTAGCAGTAGTTTCTCTAATACTTGTAACTTCTCTCAATTGTTTAATTTAAGGTTTTAATCTTATGAATGGCGTAAGGGCTGGAGTCTCGATGTGGCCAAATGTCTCCGTTGGGCTGATCCCTCGTCTGATCCACCTCACTATCAGCCATCTCTACTGTCAAAGTGGAAGGACTGAGAATTTCTGTCGTGCGGTATGATTGTGTGAGGCGACAGAAGGATGACGTGTCTGAGATGTCATCGTCAAAGAGGTCCTCCATGAGCTCCTTGCGCTGTCTGCGAGAAGCTTTCAGCTCATCCTTCAGGTCAGAAACCAGATCTTTAACATCCCTCACTAGTGTGGAGCGTATACCAAACAGGCAGAGCAGGAAAACCAGACCAGCACAGATGCCAGAGACAAAGTACAGAGCAACTCGCTCTGGGAGACCTGGAAGAGATCGAGGGTTGTGATGATCATAAATCAATCTAAATTTAAAACATGGCATAAAACTGCAAATGAATACTTCTCCGCCCTGTATATCATCCTTTCCTTCTGCAGTAAAATTATTCCTTAAAAAAACTATACTGGTGTTTTTAAACTGAGCCGTTTGGAAAGCCAATTCTTCCACTGTGTTAGTGTCTAATTTTTTAGAACTGAAACATGCTATGTCCCTTTTAAAAATGCTCTACAACAACGATCAGAAATGTACATGCAACACTATAGCCTGGGGTCTACAGGCATCAGTGCACATACCCAGTATTTTTTCAATGATCTCCAGAGAGTTGGTTAAGAGCACGTTTTGAGGCCTGTAGGTGGGGCCAGTGTACCATCCACCTGCAGGTGAAAGGGGCCTGGGCTCAGACACCATTTAAAGTCTGCTTCATGCAACAAAACCTGTGAATTTTTCAGTCTTACTCTCACCATGTGTGTAGTCTGAGATCATGAAAGGATCCATTGACCCTCGACCCACATCTTCCAGAAGATACCGGGGCACTAAATAGAAAATTGAAGGTTTTTATACGATGCAGCAAATCATGTCACAAGCAGTAACATCCGGTTTGTCACTTACCACAAGTAAAGGACACGCGCAGGTGTTTCCTGGTGCCCGGGAAGCAGGGGTCCCCGAAGGTTAAAGTATCAGCCACTACTGAGCAGTTGGCTCTGCTGTGACACCTACGTGACACCTTCCTCAGAGCCGAAGGCGACAAACACTCTGGAATAAATTAAGTTTAGTAAAATGAATAACTGTAATGCATTCATTATAAAACGATTGTTTCTTGTTGTAATATTAGGCTCTGGTTTCAAATCTCAGCTCTAATGCATACTAATAAATGAATAGCACACCAATTATTCTCCACTGTGTCTATCCCTCTCAGGTCTAAGCCATTTGCCCATCTGGTCTCCTTTGTAATAATGCATGTATTGTCTCAAAGTCTTATTCCTGCCCCGAGGGGGCGTGGATTGAGGATCGAGGAGGGATCTCCGAGGAGCTATGAGCGAGGATACAGGAGAGCAGCCTTCCCGGAAGCTGTGCAGCTGAAAGCCGTTGCTAACTCCGCCCATACAGCTGACGAATTCACGTGACGCTTCAGAGGAAGGGACGTCTCCTCCGTCTAAAAACACATTTCCTCGTTTCCTCTCTCCTCCCATGATTTCTTCCATCTCTCCGATGCTTCCTCTGTGAGACGGATTAAGACGCAAGGAAGGGAAGCAAGTGGAGGAGCCGAGGATGCAATTTAAAGGAAGTGAGATCCAGCCTGGGTCACATCCATGGACTGATTGCTGCTGGTGCATTTGGAGATCTAGTCAGGAAGACAGCCTCTGATTGGTCGACACACTCACTCCACTGTATTCTGGGGCTGACAACAACAAAATTATCCATTTTCATGTTGAAAAATTGATAAATAACTATTTAGTTTTTGATTTATCCATTTGAATTTATTGTACAAAGGGTCCAAAAAGACACTGCAGTTCCAGGCTGGTTTACAGAGCTTCTGAAAAGGCCTAGGATCTGGAGATATTGAATATGACCATATATTGTGTAGTCACACCCCAGGTGACTATAGAACTAATATTTGTTCCACTATTTTGCCACTAGATGACACTTAAGCGCCCTGTTACCGACCCATGTCAATGTGTGATCCAGGTTCCTGAGGACAGTAAGGACTGCCATGCAGCAGGTGTCCAAACGTGGCCGAGTAGATCGCAAGGACAGTCTCGTTTTTACACATCAGCCTCAGACGCTCATTTTCACACACCAGCCTTGTGCGGTGGTGCTCTGAAAAACAGATATGGGTACACAGAAATTATTATTTTGATGAACATCAACATAAACGTTAAGGAATATATTGTACTAATGTTTTTGCATGTTTTAGCTCATGAATAACATGATGTTATGTTACCGCTGAGCTTCCTTCAAGCCACTACTTTTATTTCTGTAAATCAAATGTAAAGACAAAAAAAATGGTTGACATCTTTTTTTACTGTACTGTTTGTTTTTGAAAAATATCTTTTTCTGCTTAGCCCTGTGTGCAGAACAAATCTGTCCATATTTAAGAGTGGTGGCCATAATCTGCATTATGTCAATTTAATGCTACTTAATACTTCTACTCCACTACATTTCAGAAGGAAATCCTGTATTTAATACTCCACTACATGCTTTATTAACTAGTTCATTTTCAGATAAAGACTTGTTAAAGATATGTTTGTTTACAATTTGATGGATTGCTATAGCTTAAACCAACAGTATAGAAAAGTATCAAAGTTGTTCAAATGAGCTCCACCTTGACAGCATTAAATGTGACAATGCATCATTAGAAACAGTCAAATGTTCAGTAACACTTCATAAAGAGCACATTTACTTTAAGTACATTTTGCTGGTAACATTTTGAATGGAGAACTTTAACTTGTAATGGAGTATTTTTATACTGTGTTATTTCTACTTTTAGCTAAGTGAAAGATTTTACATACTTCTTCCACTACTGCATATACTTCCTTGAGGGTTTATTTAGAATTTAAAAAAGTAAAAAGGTGGTATGCAATACACACTTTCTGAATCAATCCACCCTAAAAACATATTTAGTTTCTGAAAATGCAATTACATGAAAATTAAATAAACTAAACTAAATATAAACAGAGATCTCAATCAAGTTTCAAGTCACTACATTTTCATACTTTACTAAAATGATCAGAAACCAGTGGCTGCCACTTGAGTTGGGGTTGTTTCCCCAAACTCAAGCCCCAACTTTTTAGCCTTTTCCAGGGCTTTTAAACACATCACACATCCTTCATTAGCCAATGTTTTCCTGAAGATAATTATGTTGTCATGTTTAACTTATAAATCAAAAAGTCCCAAAAGTGCTAAGAATGAAGAAGTCATAACATGTCATCAGATACAAACGTACAACAGATCACCTGATGAAGACTGTGTGATATGGACAAAAGCCCTGAATGACCTTGAATTAAATTGACTGAACTTTCATGCTTCACTATGGGGATCTTCTGGAAAATTAAGTACATTGTTTGCAGAGCCTAAACATGCAGTACACACAAACTTAGTTGCTTTATACTTTGATTTACGAACATAAGTACCTTGACCACTACTGTTGTAGTTATATGATTGTCCACATATTAGGCATAGGACCATATGTCATACCTGGTCTGCACTTGTAGGCCACCAGAAGGTACTTGCTGGTGAGAGGACAGGGGTCCTGCCCAAACACTGGACTGAAGACAGGGATGTGACAGGACCGCCGATCCTGACACTCTGACAGCACTTTCTAAAAGGATAGGAAAACGTGTGTCATGAGTAATCTGCCGTGTTGGTCACAATAGCATTTTATTAAAACAGAGTAATTTATATACCTCAATAGCAACTGGGGATGTGCATTCTTTATCCTCCTCCACACTTGTGTTTGTGTTTGCAGAGGGACATAGATGCTGATTAGGAACACGTCGTCCGTAGAATGCTGAGAGTACGGCCACAGACGTCCTCGAGGGACACTCGATGATGAGCGTGTCCCCTTCACAAGCATGAGCTGTGTGGTTCTTCAGGATAGTGTGAAGATATTCTAAAAGAGAACACAAGGTGATGCTAATTTCACTTTATATATCTACTGATTGTGGGAGATCGTATTTAAGTTAGTTAGCATATATAGGTGGAAAAAATATTGGAAAAGGTTATATCTATTTTCAAACAGTGGTTTAATATGTCACTTCACCATTTAAAAATATAAATGGTTATAACTTGCGTCAGTAATAAAACAAGTTTCAGATTTGCTTTATTACTAAAAGACAATTATTTTCCATGCTTAACAAAGAAATGACTTTGTTCTTATTACTCAATTTAGAAGCGCCTTTTAAATAGTGTGACTTAGATGCTTTTTTTTAGTCTTCACAGCTCGGCCCTGGTGGTCGGGTGGTGTCCCAGTCACTGGGTGTAGCTTTCCAAGATGTTTGGACTATGAACAAAACACATACAAACATACAAGACAACAGAGCATACTGAAGTCTGCACTCCCACGTGTGCTTCCTGTACTCCGTGTGTGTGTGTGTGTGTGTGTGTGTGTGTGTGTGTGTGTGTGTGTGTGTGTGTGTGTGTGTGTGTGTGTGTGTTAGTTAGGCAGGCAGTACCAGGCACTCACTCACAATGAACTCTTATTAGGCCCCTCATGGTCTGCAGCCACACAAAAAATGGAAAACTCTGCTGAGGTCAGATAGAGACATGCACTGCTATTGCTTAAAATAGATTTGTCTGGGACAAATGCTACCTTTGACTTTGTCCGAACATATCATTGTTACCATAATGTCATCCAACATATTTTATAGCCAGGAGTCAAAACAACTCAACTGGAGTTTATTTAATCCTTTGGAAGTATCTATTCTGTGACGATCTAAGTTCAGGACCTGTTCAGCCTGATTCTGTTCTTTCAGCATGAGTTGCACCAGCTGTTTAGAAACCAGGATGTGCATATAAAATTGCAGGATGCTTAATGTCTCTCAGAAGCTCCCTATGGGAACCCTTCACAGCTAAAAAATAACTTGTCAGCATTTTGACATTTTCCTGAATAAGCAATTATTGACAACAAAAACAAAACACTTACGAGAGAAATCAGGAGCCAAATGTGCGGTGCGAATCTTCAGAGCCAAAAGAAGAGATAAGAACAAGCAGTAACTCCATGGCACTGTCATTGTGCATATCCTGCATGACAGACCCTGGGGTTTTGTTCCAATGTTGTTGTGCTATTGACCGCCTGGGAGAGGGCGGTCAGTAGGTCAATGATGGCATTGTGTTTACAAAAAACAGCCTCCCCCTTTAGCAATAAAAAAAGCTTGATGTCTAAGCTCCAGTGTTGCTTTGCCTGAGCTTGGTGTGTGTGGATGCATGTGAAATTCATCTGTGTAATCTTGTTGTTTATTGCTCACATAGAACGGTGCAAAGGTAAACTAAGTAATGCAAATGAAAGTATCAAACTCCCTCACAATCAGCACTAAGTTTAATAAAAAGTCAATATTTTGGTTATAGACTTTGGTCTAACATTAAACTCACAATATGAAACAACAACATCTTTATACTAAAGCAACATGCTGCAAAAAACCTGTGAGGTGACTTCTTTTTTGATTAGTTGGTGCAGCTTGTGGCTTGAGTATAAGGACACAGTTTAAACAAATAGTTTTACATTTTGGGAAATGCACTTGTTTGCTTTATTTTAGATTGTTCGATGTCCATGTCTGCGTGTTAAAGTGTAACTCTCGCCAAAATGCAACCTAGAGTTTTTTTGTGAATGTACCCCAGTCAAACTTTCGTTTAAAAGCATATTTAGGACGGAAGCACCACTTTTAAGATTTACCGTATTTTCGTTTTCGGTCAAATGGCCTTTTGAATGGGAGTGCTAGGGGCACTACTATGATCGCATCAAAATCGCTATTTTTAAAACACTAAGAAGGCTCGACACAACATGAAACTTTGCTCGAAGTATCACCAGGGGCTCTACACATGAACTCGAGCATTGAGAACATTGTTTGTGTACACAGAGTTTACTAAAAAGCCGAGATGGCGGCGAGCGGAAAAACCAACTGCTAAAGTGAGTTGTTCAAAACCTTTCTTTTTAGTAAACTCTGTTGACGCTTTCAGTATGGAGCACAGGAGCTGCAGCTAGGAGGCTATAGCTTTGCGTAAAGACTTGAAGCAGTGGGAAACAGTTAGCCTTCCTTATCTCCAAACTTCAAACATATGCCTACCAACACCTCTTAAGCCCTGTTCGCGAGGGACTAGTATTACCAGGGGACCACATGTTTACAAATTATTGTAAATTTTAATTTTTGTAAGTCCAATTCACACCAAGGTAGTTATGTATGTAACTGAAGAGAGCCAGAGTAGCTATTTCCCCCTGCTGCTATTTTTTATGCTTAAGTGTATTTTCCAACCTACCGAGCTCTTCTGTATTCTTGACCTTATATGTGTATGTTGTGTGTGTGTGTGTGTGTGTGTGTGTGAGTGTGTGTGTGTGTGTGTGTGTGTGTGTGTGTGTGTGTGTGTGTGTGTGTGTGTGTGTGTGTGTGTGTGTATGTGTGTGTGTGTGTGTGTGTGTGTTTGTGTGCGTGCGTGCATGTGTGCGCATATTGGCAAAATCAAGACTTATTCTCTTGGACTGGGTTGTCAACAGTGAGCGTCCTGTTTATGGAGATAAGGCACTTGTTTCCAAGAGGTCATTTCCAGCTGCTGTGTGTCCAGTGGAGATATGTGTATCTCTCTCCTCTGTTGAAGAGCAATTGAGAAGGTCATTGACGATTTTTTTCCAGAAATACTCAGGAAATCTCTCTTGTTGAATGTCCTCTCTGGATATCCAGAATCAGTTGGTTTCAGTTTACTATAAAAGCTGTGATTTTAACCTTAAATTCCTCTCTTACACAACCCTTGTGTGTGATAGCTGTTGTCATACCAACCAAACACTGATGCATAATACATGTGAGGTCATTCATCAGTGATGACTGTGACATTATCAGCAATTGCTGCCAGTTGTGATGGTGAATCAAAGTTAATATCTGAATGGCACTTCAGACATTTATCACCCAAGTTCCAATAAACACTCCCTCCATAGCAGCGGAGTGGACATTATAATGGAGGCTAGGCCAAATTTTAATCATGTGCGTAAGTAAGAGTGACACTCCCACCTTATACTCCAGTAAAATTCCATTCACCTCCCACAGGAAGTGTCAACAAATAAACTAATTATTTTTTTAAACTGTCTACTTGAAGGATGGGTGGTACCACTGTGTGGAAATGGAGATTAGTTTTCAGACATTTGGGAAATCTCAGGCCATAACCTCCCTGACTTTGTAGATATTTAAAAGGAAAAAGGAGGATGCTTCCTTCTCTTTCTCTGACACTTTTTATATTTCCTGTGATGGTTAAGTGTTTTTAAGGATTTGTTTGGAATTTCAATTTGATGGGTTTGTTTTTCATGGCACAGAGCCACATAAAGCAAAGTGGAGTACAGAGCCTCGTATCTTCTGTTTTGAATTCCTTGTGCTGCATTGCATAATTCTGCCCATGATGTTGGTCTTATTTTTTTAGGGAAGTCTAAACCACAACGTGGGGATTTTGTCATAAAAATTTCCCTTCCCCTATTTACTGTAATTCATAACATTACAAGAAACAGATACTGAGCTGAGCTTTCACTCCCAAACTCTCTGATGAAAGGTAACTGCCATATTCATTAGTTTTTATTATTATTCATTACTAATTACCACCAGAACAATTATTGTATTCAGAGGTGGAAAAAAAATCAAATGCCTTAAGCTGTAAAGCACAAAGCTTTTTTCATACTTTCTTCACGCCTCAACAACTCATGTACAACCAGTCATTAATGAAAAGTAACAGGCACCTTTTTCGTTTTATGCCCAAAACACTGAGGGGATTCCCATCACCATGATGCATTACTCAAAATACCCCTGAAATAAATATCCCGTCATTGTTTGAAAAGAATGGTGACTAAACCCATCTTGACCTTTTCCAGAGTTTTTTTTTTTAGAGTAGAAAACATTATACTATTAGCAAAAAGCAGTGGTAGCAATATTCAAATCTTTTTTAACTGAAAGTAGCAATACAAGGTGATATTGTATACAGTGTAAACTACTCCATTACAAGTAGAAGCCCTGCATTTAATCTTTTACTTGGTAAAAATATGTAGATATTATCAGTAAAATGTACTCAAAGGATGACAAATAAAAGTAATCACTATGCAGAATTAGTTAATTATTATTTTTTTCTGTTATTGGATTATTATTACGGTTGCATTAACCTTCAACCAGCATTTTATTGTTGTAACTGGTCAAGATGAAGCAGCAACGAAATTGCTTTGATGGTAAAAAGAAACCAACAAGTATGAAAAACAATTTAAGTAGAACAAATTATAATACATACAAGGATGTGCATAATTTGTATATGCAGATGAAATAAAAATGACTTAATATTTAAAATGTATTAAAGTAACTACTATCTATAGTTGTCAAATAAATGTAATGGAACAAAAAGTATTTCCTTCTATTATGTGGGGAACTCAAATTACATTAAACATTGTACTTATTTATGGCATTTGAGTAAATGTACTTAATTACTTTATCCCATCGACTCTATTCTACCTTCGACTTCTCTATTCAGCTATACATTATATTTTAAGAGAGCATTAAGTGGATTTTTGTATGTCAAAAAGCACTGAAGCAAAGACATATTTTATAATTTTTACTTTATAATTGCAGCAAAATCCTAATCAAAATTACAAACGCACACCAAGAAACTTTTAAACTGTTTGTTCAGGTATTTCTTACATTCCTGTGTTGACAAAACAACTTTCTGCCTCAAAATTAGATTAGGTGTCTCTTCTGTTTGCCTGAACAGTGAGTGCTTTGTGTCAAGTACAGTCTTCATGTGAAAAGTGCTCCTATTCTATTATTCCCTCCATATCTAACTGTGTTGGAATGTGAGTGGGTCTGAATTTGTGTCTTTTGAGTCATAAGCTGTTATCAGTTCCTGTGTATTGCAATGAGCAGAGGAAACTATTTTAAGCTGGCTTTGGGTATATAAGAGGGAGTACCCCGCCCATTTCTCTGGATCCTCCCTCTCCCCTCACTTGTGAAGTATGTTCAGAGCGATAGCCTCCAGGGAGCCCTCAGACAAAACCTAACCAGCCAAGAGGTGTTACACTTTCTCCTGACAACCACGACCGCAGAGACACTTGAAACCAGAGCAGCACTTGTTTAAGGGCCGTGTTATCTGATTTCTTTCTCTCTAGCTCTGTGGGTGGATTTCTGGGGTGCAAAGAACTTCAGGAGAAGCTTTGACTGGAGCAAGGATTAAAAATAAAGGAAAGTGAATTAAACTTATTTAACTTTTGTTGGGACAACATGGCACTTCGGCAGAACTCTGACAAGGAGCCAAGCATTGAGTTGTTCATTAAGGTAAGTCATTTCTTTTCAATTTCACTAACTACTTGTAAGAAGAAGTTGGCTGCAACATGTGAGGGAAAGTCATTTACACCTGAATTCACTGTCAAAAGAACACACGATTCAATTCTACATGAAATGTGTCCTAGTTTACCTGTTTTATATCCTCTCTTTTAGAGGAAAAGATAAAGGATTTGCTGTCACTTATCAGCATGGTAAAAGGGCAGAGATCTACATTGTGTTAATGTATAAACAATCAGAGGACAACTCCATCTACAGATACCATGTGCTACAGATGCTGAAGTGTTTGTATCCCTGCTGAGGGTCACAGCTCATTTTTTATCAAGGAACTCTGACTGACAGTCCACCTTATCATCACACACCCAGACAGAGCTGAGAGCATGCAGGGAGACTGGCCCCCAGCAAGAACCAGGCACACCCACTTTACTCACGCACACGTTCAGATGTACAGTCCTCTATATCGAGAAGCTATATAAACAAATATTGATTTTTCTAATTTCTCACCTCATGTTGTTGCCTAATAGCCAACCATTATCATACAGGACCTCTTCATTCTCCACAAATGGGATTTTGTTGATGGCATCTGTGCAGAGACAGTGTATCTTCTGATATATAAAACAGAGGCTTTCCTCTCCCATAAGTCGTTTGTTCAAGCAGCAATTACGAGCGTAAGGAGGAGGCAGATTGGGGTGGTCCATGTGTCAAACAAACTTGAAAATGAAAGTAAACAGTTTTTTTTACTTTACAGAACAAACAGAACTACGTCATGTTCTGCGTCATGTGCGTAACCGGAAGTGAAGTAAACTAACAAATGTACATGATTTTAACCCAAACTACGATATTTTTCTAAACGTAACTTGATAGTTTTTGTGCCTAAATGTAACCAAACTGTGACCATTTCACAACGTTAACGACATGTTTAAAACCACGACTGTTACGTTCTCTGGTTTCGATATGAGGATGGAAAACGACCCTGTGTGGGTACGAAGCCAGCAGATGCTTAGCTTAGCATAAAGACTGGAAACAAGGGGAAACACCTAGCCTGGCTCTGTGCAAAGAGAACCACCTCTAAAACTCACTAATTAAAGGTGCTGTAGGTAGGATTGTGAAGATCCAGGACTTAGCCAAAAATTTTGAACATCGACAACTTCTCAGTCCCTCCCCCCCTTTCTGCTAAATCCCAAAACGGTCTCCTAAGCCCCTCCCCCCACAAGGGAGAATGAATGTGTGTTCATGAGCAGTGATTGACACGCAGTTAGACACCCCCCCTGGCCCTGATTGGTGCATCTGAACAGGGAGCTGTGGATCGCACTACAGACTGTAGGTGGTGCCAGAGGAGCCGGATTTTTTTTTTTTTATTATCATGTAGTTCTACTGGAACATAGGGTCAGTTTCAGCAAATATGACAGAAAGTTAGTTTTATAAGTCTTACCTATTGCGCCTTTAATATGTTATATCTCTTTTGTTTAATCCGTACCACAGAGTAAGTGTAAAAACGGCATTAAGTGGTTTTATGTTGGGTAATGTGCAGATTTATTTCTTGGTTGAGCACAGATAAGACTCCAGGAAATCACTGCAGATTTTACCTTTGAACATAGCCAGGCCAGCTGTTCCCTCCGTTTTTAGGCTTTATGCTAAGCTAAGCTAACAGGCTGCTAGCTCTACTCATTCGTGACCATGGTATCAAACTTCTCATTTAACTTCCAGCAAGAAAGCAAATCATTTCCCAAAATGTCAAACTATTCACTTTGACATCGAGACGGAGGAGCTCAAATGTTAGTGTCTGTTGTTTTCCACTCCAACACAATGCCTGTATTTCCCTCCATGAGGAAACTGTCCAGACTCGCCATTCACTTCCAAAATCACTTGTTTATCGGCAGACGAGAAAAGAGTTATTGTGATTGCTTCACTGGCAAAACAACATTTGTGGCTCGTGGTCAAAAAGCTGAACATTACTTTTTGTGTTTTTCAGGCTGGACATGATGGTGAGAACGTGGGGAACTGTCCCTTCTGTCAGCGGCTCTTCATGGTTTTGTGGCTGAAAGGAGTCAAGTTTACAGTGACCACGGTCGACATGAGGAAGTAAGCACCCATCCACACTTCCTGAACATCTGGTCATGGGTACTTTCACATAGAAGTCTATTAAGCAAGCAAGAGAAATTAAGAGCAATTCCAAACCATTTCTCACTTATGAATAGGTGTGTTGCTCAATCTGTTTGACCGAGGTGAGAGAGAGGAGCGTACAAAGAGCTCTCTGTCGCTGTCAAACAAACCCATTCTTTAATTGAAGCTTTATTGTGTTAATTTCTCTGGGTCATTACCAGTGAGCAAATAAGATCAGGAAACTTTGAAAGGATGCTGATAATTGAATGATTCAGAACACACACACACACACACACACACACACATATGCCTTTTAAACAGCCGACCACTCCCAGTGCTGTGTTTTTTTAACTAAACCAACAGCCAATGTTAAAATCATTAATCCACAGAGCCACATTTGGTTCTGACAGCCTCGATAACCAACACGCTCTAAGTTTGGACGTGCTTGATAACAGTCTGATTGAATGAACTGAATTAATACACCTATAAGTCAGATGTTTCCCCCTCCTTGCCCTCCTTCCTCTTCATCTTTCTACATCCTCTTTCTCCAGGAAGCCAGCTGAGCTCAAAGACCTGGCCCCCGGGACCAACCCTCCTTTCCTCCTCTACAACGGCACCCTCAAAACAGACTTCATCAAAATCGAGGAGTTTCTTGAACAAACATTGGCCCCTCCCAGGTATTGTTGCACTTAATCATTACACAAATATTAATAAGGTGTGATTTTGATGATGGCTTATTCTCAATAAAGAAGTTTACTCCCAGGCTTCTCCTTTCTTCTCTCACTCCTGCAGGTATCCTCATCTCAGCCCACTAAACAAAGAGTCCTTTGACGTGGGTGCTGACATTTTTGCAAAGTTCTCTGCTTTCATCAAGAACAGTCCCAATAACGCCTGTAAGTTGGATGCTGTTGTAGTGAATTAAACATGTAACAGCTCATCATGTTTTCTCACTTATTCCCACCTTCAGAAGCTGATACTTATATTCAGTTTGATGGGATTAACCAATCGCAATCCATTGTTTTTTATAAACTCATCATAATTTATGTATACAATACGTTAATCTACAAAGTAACAAGTAACAACAGATGTTAAATAAAGGTAGTGGAGTAAATGTATAAAGTTGCATCAAATGGAAGCACTCACGTAACGTATCTTAAAAGTACCTCAAAATTAAAAATACTTGAGTAAATGTACTTACTGTATATTTAGATTTTACCTTACAGTTTACCTGTAGGTATTTACACCATACAAAAACAACACAACATATCTCTGTGTTTTTGACCCGCCAGTCCATGAGAAAAACCTGCTGCGGGAGTTCAAGCGCTTGGACAACTACCTGATCTCGCCTCTCCCCGAGGAGATCGACCACAACTCCAGAGAAACCATCACCATCTCCAAGAGGAAGTTTCTGGACGGGGACCGCCTCACCTTGGCTGACTGCAACCTGCTGCCCAAACTGCACGTTATCATGGTGAGACAGAGCATCAGTTGTGTTTTCATTTTGGGGTAATATCTGGTATAGTGTAGGTTTTTTTGTTTCCTGGCTGTTTAGGTGTCTTACTTGACTTACTTGAGTAGTTGCATTTTATGCTACTTTAAACTTCTATTCACTACATTTCAGAGGGAAATATTGTCCTTTTTATTCCACTACTAATTTATTTGACCGCGTTATTATATGGTTACATGTTATGTTATTTTCATGTTCAGATTTTACATAAAAACATATGATATGTTCATAAAATCCAATGCATTAATAAATATTAAACCAGTGGTTTTCAACTGTTTTGGCTTGTGACTCCTTAAAAAAAAACAGCGTCTGGGGCAACTTGTAACATTTCAGATGTCTATGAGTTGTTAAATAGTTCAACCACAGAGGGATTTTTCCTCTAATCTGCTGTGATAGTTTCATTTAAATAACTGTTCAAGGCCCCAAGGGGTAAAATTCTTCAATATTTCACCAAAGAAAAGCAAGAAATTAGAGAAAGTCAAAATAATAAATAGAAAAGTGTGTATCAGAACTTTGTTTTCTCTTTATTTATCTCTCATTTATCATCTCACGACCCCTCAGAAGTATCTTGTGACCATTGAAGGGACCCGACCCCTAGGTTGGAAACAACTGGACTAAACTACAGAACTGTGTATAAAGTGGTTAAAACTAGCTCCACCCCCACCAGCTACAACAGTAAAATGTTGCTTACACACTGACACATCAGCATTAAGAATATGGTAACAACCACTCTGTACTATTCAGACTTCAGGGTCAAGCATTATCATATCACAGAGACACGTTGTCCCTAAAGTTTGAATAGTACAGGGAACAGAGATGCTTTGTACGTTACACATATTCAGCCTCATACATGAGTCACGCTGAGTCCAGGGGTTACATGAAAAAATAAGAAATGGTCAATACATCAATGTGTCTTGGACTGCAATGTACCAATGTAATTTATAATAATACATCAGTTACAAGGGCCAATTTTCTGCATAATGAATACTTTTACTTTCTATACGTTATGTTGATTTTGCTGATAATACTTACATACTTTTATTTTCAGTAGTATTTTTACAGTTTACTTGAGTATTTCATTGTCGTATACTACTTTATACGTTTACGCCACTGCGTTGAAAAAAGAAATGTATTTTTATATCCACTACATTTATATGACAGTTATTATTAGGATTTTAGAAACCTACAATTAGCATAAAATATGATACACTGTTGGAAAGAACATTAAACAGTATAGCATAGAGTATTTTTACATTGTTGTATTTGAACTTTTACTTCTCAGTCTCAGTGTTTAGTCCCTCGTTGCCTTACAGCCGCAACAGTACTTCTGTCACCTATGATCTCTATGCAACTAGTGTAATTTTAATCTTTCTTCCCATTTATTTCAGGTTGCTACCAAGAAGTACTGCGACTTTGACATCCCTGCAGAGTTCACAGGCGTGTGGAGATACCTTCAAAACGCCTACGAGAGAGAGGAGTTCAAACAGACGTGTCCAGCTGACATTGAAATCGAGAAGACTTACTTCAATGTAGTCAACAAGAGGAAATAAAACCTTTGATGCTCTGTCCCGTTTTTTACTCAGTGTAAGCGTGCATTTGGAGATGGTGATCTGTAGAGGGCCCTACAAACTACAAGAGTAAACTGTGGCCATGAATCAGACACTATTCCACCTTAAATACCTTCACCTGTTGTTGCAGTAAGACTTTGGGACATGCTGAAGCAAAATGTTTTATTGGTTGTATGTATTGACTGTTTATTCATAGTCACTCAGACAGATCTCTTTATGCCACGTTGTTGTTTGTTGTTGTTTATAGTGTAAATAGATTTTTTCCATGCTGATGATTCAATCCTCTCACTATCGTACTAATAAAAACAATTATCAAATTCAATTGTCATAATCTTGATTGTTGTGTGCTGACTAGTGATATAATGCTCCCTTCTTTAAATATTATAAACATATTTACCATAATATATCACAACCAAAAGCAGGTCACACAAATGGCATTTCTGATATTCAATTTTATTTTCAGACACAAAAACAAAACAATTTACAGCTTCAAAAATATAGTTTCTGTTGATCCAGTATAGAAGGTGAATATAGGCTACTGATTGGTGCAAAATGAAAATGAAAATAAAAATAATGATGGATAGTGGTGAAGGCGTTGCCACCCAGGCCGTGCCGAAGTCACACCAAACGTCCTGCAGCTGCTGGGCTCTAGTTGGTGACACAGTATTTCCAGAAACATGCTGTCGGGGCATCAGAGAGTGCAAAAGTTAGGTACAAAGCTGAAGTCAAATGTGATATATCCACATTCTTCATTCCAAACACTTTAACTTATTTCACTTATTTATTTTAATATTTACCAAATACTGTCAAGCTGTTTCTCCATATTACCATTTTACTACTGGTCATTTACTGGTCATTTATTTATAGCCTCAGAGACCTAGGCGCCAATTGAAGAGTGTTTTCCTCCACCACTGATGTCGAAAAAATAGGCACTGATTTGATTATTTTCAACTTTATTTTTTTGTTATTATTATTATTATTCAGTAGGTTTAACTTTCCATCTTATGCATTCTATGTATTTAACTTTCATCTTATTTTTACTATCATCAAGTGTGTTTTATTTTCCATCTTATTTCCCATTAATTAATCTCGTCAAGTTTTTCCTTATCCGATTTAAGGGGCTAAGGAAAGAGAGTGTTATATGCTGTACAGAAGTCCTTCAAAGACATTTTGTAATTTTTGGGCTTTATAAATAAAACAGACTTCAACTGACTATATGCTGTGGTGCTCAATTTGCAACAGCACAAATATATAATTACATTATTATTTATTTACTCCTCATAAAAAGCATTTTAATGTTCTTGTACTTTACTTGTGCTGTACTATATTTGGTCAAACTTTACTTTATGCCCCCATTTTAAGGATTAGAAGTAGTTTATAAACAATTCGTTTTTAACGGTTTATAACACACTATGATATAAGCAGATACAACCGTTTATTAATGTGTTTATCACCAGCTATAACTCCTTAAGTGGAGGTTCATATATAAACAGATGGCAATATAGTAACACACAGTTGTAATGATATAAAATAGGCCTTTATTTGTCTTCAAATGTCCTTATATCTGTTTACAACTACATTACAATGTGTTAAAAAGCATTAATCAAATCTTTATAAATGTTTAATGCTAAATTGGGGGCTTAAAGTAAAGTGTTATCCTATATTTTTAAAGTCAGTATTTGTTTTACTAAAGAAGTAAACTTCACTACATCTGAAATCACATGTATTGCATCTTACTTTCACTATAGTGGGGTTAGTACTAGTACTGTCTATCTAGTAAAATATAATAGTTTCAGAGTACTTGGACTTGAACGGAATGTTATGGTGCTGTTTAGGTGAAAGTGATCTATGCTACTTTAAATGGCACTAGCCTTAGTTAAACATCCTTCTTATTAGATCATAGCATTATAATAACATCAGCTCAGGCATCATATCCGTGTTTAAAGAGCAGGTGTGGTGTGTGCTTGATAGAAGAAAGCAAGAGTCACTCACCTCTTTTGTTAGTTTTTGGCAAGTTCTGCTCTGATCTAAGAAAACCCTGAGAGCGAAGCTTGTCAGCCGCTGCCATCTTCAAGACGACTTCTCTGAGGTCCTCGACCTCAAAACAAGAAAGAAATAACATGATGCGGATGAAATGTTGTACATTCATCTGTGGTACACTACAGCCAGAGCTTTAACTGAAAACATAACCCCCATTTTAACTGGCATTTTCATTAAATTGATTTTAGAATTGAATTTAGGGCAATACTTATAAAGCACTCTGTGGTCTGATTCCAGCATACATTTGTGAGGTTTTGTGCCCATATGTATCTACACTCAATCTCAGATCCTGCAACAAAACTTTCCGATATAGACTTAAAACTAAAGAAGTATTTGCATTAGCTTCCCTGTTGCAATTCATCTCGCTCTATGACTTCCTTTAAATCTACACCTACACCCATATCTAAACCTACTAAAATCTAATTCTGTATTACTTGGTCTTTCTGTGCCATTTCACTTTTAACTTATTTGAATTGCTTTACAGTATCTAGTGCTATATTATTACTTTCTTACAGGTAGAGGACGTGTACCTTACCATGTTAGCAAATTTATCTTGTTGTGCTGAATCTTTAGCCCCTTAAAAACATAAAAGTAGAAGGTCAAAAAATCATTATGTTGACCATATGTGACTGATTTATCTGCACAATATTAGTATTATTTTTACCTTTATTCCAGGAGTCTCTCCCTCCATTGTGCTGCATCAATAGAGGATACAGGTTATTCACCTCTCTCTGCTCTCCCTCAGCAGTGTTGGGTCCATCCTCCACCTCTGACACTAATTTCTGAAGGAAATCTGTTGAGATAAAACAACGTCCTCTCATCATCCTGTCATTGGGACAATTATATTCCTGAGCTTAACAGAATAACTTATAAAATGTGCTTGGGGATTTATTTTAACCACATCTTGAAGAGCAAAAATGAAAAAGATATTTAAATATTTTAGTAAAGTTAAGATAGAAATGTATTCATCTCAAAGGAAATTTAGGAATAATATGAACAGTTTGGTTTAGTTTCTGTATGTTTTTGAATATACTTTTACGTCATTAAGGTGTATTCCAATTTAGCTAATTTCTCACACAAATGCAGTAAAACAGTAGAGCCGAGTAAACAGTGTTGCTGAAGACAAAAGGTCAAAATTAAAAAGCCAAATTGACCTAAAGCTGTCCAACTTTTTCCATAAAATTAAAGAAAACAAGAGAGTCCTACCTGCCTGTGGCTCCAGGTTGGTATCAGGGTACAGAGGTAGAGCATGTGTCCGTCTTGCAGAACAAATCACAGCTACGAGGTAAAACAGAGCTACAGAAAGCATGGTGCCTCTCTCTTTGGATGGACAGATCTGGACTATAACTCTGCTCGGCAAAGAACTTCACTTATATATCTTCAGTGGTCATCCATCACAACCTGATCAATACATTATCATCACACCCAGTCTCCTTCTTAATGGTTTTGACGCGATGGACACAATTTAGGGGACCCTGTCAATTGAGCCAAAGCCTATCTCTGCTTGTACAGAGAGGCCTAACAAATGTTTACTCTGCAACAGCAATCAGCGGCTGTCCAGCAGAGCTCAGATGGTTTATGTCTGACACCATTTCTGTGTGATGGGCTGTTCAAACATATCATTGCTCATGTCTCAGGTACACAGCTGACGGAAATATGTCACTGCAGGTTTCTACATCATTTTGTGTTGAATGACTAACATTTCTGAAGCATTACATTATGACTGTCTGATGAAGCAAATAGGTATCTTTGTGGTAAATACAAACACATATGCTTTGTTCTTGTGCCATGCTTTAATTGTTTGTGTAGCATAATAGCATAATAGCGTAATAGCATAATGACGGCTGCTTTAAAAGCTTATTTCTACTATTGCTGTGCATGTTCAAAACATTCCTGTTTGGAATGGGCCGATTGCTTGGCCTCCTGTATTGCTGCTTGCAGCTTTCTCCAGAACCATTGTACTCCGAAATAATTTACAGAAGGCCCCCAATGCACTTAATATGCAACTGTAGGCCTACTGACTTGTACTTGTACTTCAGAGGAAAACATTTACCTGTCAGAGAATGTTGCAGATTCAGATTCTACTCACAGTATACCACAATTAAAATATGATGCATTAAACTATCCAGCATTATATTAGGGTTGAAAATCTCCACCTCAAAGTAGCCTACATTGTGTTGAGTGATAATGCCTCTCTTTTTACTTTAACTAAACATTTGAAAGCAGAACTTGTACTGTGTGGTCACAGGCAGTCTTATATAGCATAAGTAAAGTGATCATGAATGTGTGTTTTTTGTAATTTGTTTTTTATAAAACTCAACATGTAACACAATGTTGCAGGTTCAATCAGTCGCCGTTCGGTTGCGGCTCATGCAGAGATTCAACGTGTCCGCTTTTTTCGTGTAGCAGTCACACATTGTATGGAAAGCCAAACAGTTCAAATACACGTGATTGTGGTAGCGTGCAGAATAGAAACAAAACAACGTGCTAAAGAGCCCCAACCTGTTACACATGCTGCAGCGTGGCTCAATCAGCTCAAAATTCAGCGTGTCCACTATTTCATCATTTGCATGTAGGGTAGACAGCAATGGGTTTTTGGAGGATGATCAGTTTTGGGCAAGACACCTGTATCCGGTAAACAGCCATCAATGAGTGTTTTAGGGCTTCAGCAACTCCCTACCCCCGCTGAGGTACTGCGCATGTGTGGGGCAACACGCACAGAGATATCCCGATGTATAGATAGATTTATGTGTTTATTTTTTTCTGGAGGTTTTATTGTACACTGCTGCTTTCAATGTATAAATTACACACTTTGCACATAGACCCAGCTAAATCCAAAATACTGGCACAGAGTAAAATTATAGATTAAAAGGTTTATTTGTCAAGGCTGTGCTATTTATTGATCTTCTTTCTTCCTCTGTACTGACAATTGCGTACTTACCAATTTTTTTTCTATTAGTTCTGCTGGCTTTTTCTCTTATGTTGACTATTTCTATACTTCTGTAAGAGTCCGAACACTGTGCATTATTGACCAGGGGGGTTGGGTTAGGGGGAAGATGCTGGAGGGATGGGTAACGGGATAATAAGTAAAGAAAAGGTTAAAATGTGAACCTTACGTTGTGCTGTACACATATTCAATTTTGCAAAATAATCTTTAAAAAAAAGGCTGTACTAAAAGACTAGTGTAGAGAAAGAAGAGTAGAGTGTAAAGAATAAAGATTAGAAAAAGGGTTTAAGAGGCTAGTTGTGCTTTGAGCTAAATGCTAACGCATCTAGTTTAGCGTGTTAGAATGCTACGTTTGCTAATTAGCAAATTACAGTTGAAGCTACTGGGAATGTCATTAGTTTTGCAGATATTTGTTCATAGAAGACAATTTAAAATGTTGACCTGATGATGGAGCTAGATTAAAAGTTAAGGGTTATGATAGTTATTACAAGATATCCATAGATATCTGAAACAAATGCCTTGGCAAGCCATCTAATAGGCAGCTGTGATAGCAGATTTACTGTGACGAGAGTCCTTTGGGTGAAAATGACAGTGTTTAATTAATTAAAGTTACAGTAAGAGTTTTCAGCTGCTGAAGGAGGAAGCAGGGCTGCAGGGCTTTTTGTCAAACTGAAAGGTCACTAATGCTCCTCAGATGAGTGTTCAGGGTATCAGGTGATTTATAAGGTTGTCTCTACGACAATGAAAACAACATTGATGCATTTGGCTGCACAGCAGTCAATGAGGTAAAAGAAAAGCAAAGTTGGTTTGTAAGGTCAAGCAGTGACTTTAAATCAGCCACATTGACATTATTACCCATTTGGAAAAAGGAACAAACAAACAATAACTTACTATCACTGTTGAAATTACATACAGGATTTATGTTGATGTGTTAATCATGCTCACGGGAAATGTAAAATTAAGGTAATAAACTGTGAAAAGAAAAGTAAACGTAGATAAGTTGTGGTGGAAGTTTTTCGATGCAGCAGGTGTAGATGTTTTAAAATAGGAAGGTGAAACAAAATAAGGACAGTGGAAGACTAAACCAAGTTAGGTTTTTGTATTTTATTAAGTATATTTGTAAATATAGGAGGAACACAATTTCACAAAAGGCACAGCAGCCCAGTGTGGAAAAGTGTCTTCAATGAGTGAACAGAAACACTGAGCTTAAATACATCTTCAGAGTGACAGCACACACTCACTTGGCTTAACGTGACTCTGCATTTCTCACAGACAATCTGATACACAGAGAAACAATCTCAAACACAGGAGACATCTTGGAGCCATTTCGTCTCTCCCCCCCTGTACAACTTTCACCCCCTGGTTACATCTCCACTGGCATGGGAGAACTGAATCTGCACATAGAGATAGTGTACTTTGACCTTGTACCTTTATCGGTCTAAACAAAGGCTGTACATGTACGCATTTGTCTCCAGACTTCGTCTACGCAATCTACATGTGGGAATGAGATAAACTCCCTTCCAGCATTGTGAGAGAAACAGAGAAAGAAATAAAACAAGAATATTAAATCATGCTTAAATGTAATTTTTGCCATTACAAAGTATTATCAACAAAATGTACTTAAAGTATACAAAGTAAAAGTCATTGTTCTGCTGGACTTGGCCCCTGGCTGTGACTAGCATATCGTCCCATTATTATTAAATTAATGAATTAATTAAATTATGCAACAATGTAGGCTACTTTATATGTTCTACAGTCCACATGGTCACAAGATAAATCTGAGCACATTATTAATGTAAAATCTTAAACTGCCAGTTAATCTGCATCATGTAAAGCTCGGACTCACCACTGCGAGTTGTAGGCTACTCTCGGGTAGGATGGCCTGCTCTGGCGACTCATAGGCTCTGTCACTGGTATAACTTTATTTATAAGGCAATGCTTGGTGTGCTACCTTACCTACATTTGTTCTCTTGTCACGCGGAAAAGTGCTGGTTGGCACTTCTTATGTTCTCAGGACATAATTTGCTTTCTGTCCCTAATGTGCGCACTGAACAGGGAAAAAGGCTTTTGTGTACTTTGCCCCCTCTGGATGGAATACGCTGCAGACTGAGCTAAGACTTAATGAATTCATTTCGGTAAATGGCAATGCTTTTAAAATTAAATGCATTTCCTGCAGAAAATGTGTGGGAATGCTGAATAGCTGAATTGCTAAAACTAAACTGGATGAATAGCTTAAATCAGTAAGAAGAAGTTG
Source organism: Sander lucioperca (assembly GCF_008315115.2). Classification (NCBI taxonomy): domain Eukaryota; kingdom Metazoa; phylum Chordata; class Actinopteri; order Perciformes; family Percidae; genus Sander; species Sander lucioperca. Next base: position 28,572,342 of record NC_050173.1, on the reverse strand, counting down.
AAGTAGTGAGAATAGTTGAAAAAGTGGAAATCGGTAGAATGAGTATGAATTTCATTAAAAAGTTGAAAAACACCACTAATATATAAAATAATTTATATGTTATATAATATTTTATCTGAAATTATGAATCAGTATGGAAAACTTACAAATGCTGTGAGAAACATTGATGAAAATGCAGAAATATGGAACAAATTGTTTGATCTAAACTGCTGAAAAACTTGGAAGTTGGAAGCTGAAATGCACATAAGTTAAGAGTAAATACATTTTAGAAAAGCTGCTCTGTAATACTAAACTGTAATACTGTCAAAAGTGGAAGTTTCAATGAATTGACTAAAAAGACTTATTATCAGCCATATCCATTGCATAGAACAAACAAGCAGAAAGAGAGAAAAAGAGAGGAAAGATAAAAGGAAGCACCTTTCAATTGCTATATATGTCCTTGGTAACGCACCTTTGGAGCAATAATAGGTTGAGTGCTTACCTCAGGGACACATTGATTGATGTACCTCAGTGGGATTTGAACCCAGCTCTCCCACACCCCCAGTATGTGTCATATCCACTACACTATCACCAGGAGATGGTCCTTCAGCTCTATATGTGTGGTGTGTGTGTGTGTGTGTGTGTGTGTGTGTGTGTGTGTGTGTGTGTGTGTGTGTGTGTGTGTGTGTGTGTGCATGTGCGTGTGCGTGTGCGTGTGCGTGTGTGTGTGTGTGTGTGTGTGTGTGTGAATAATAATAATAAGAAAAAAGAAAGAACAGAATAACAATAGTTGGAATGCTGTTGAACAGCATTCCACTAATAAAGAAAGAAAATGGCAGACAGGAATAACAATACTACTAATGAAAGAAAGAGAGGTAGACTCTTTAAGATGTCAGTGTTTTCAATAATTGTTCCTGGTTGCAATAAAGACTATGTGAAATTGATGTAATGTGAATAGCTTTGCTTTATTTCAGTTGTATTAACTTTGTCCTCTTGTATTCTTGTCTGTAACTATGTGTTTTATATGCTGCTGCCTGTCTTGGCCAGGTCATCCTTGAAAAAGAGATTCTTAATCTCAATGGGTTTCTTCTGGTTAAATAAAAGTAATAATTATAATAATCAGAATCAGAATCAGCTTTATTTGCCAGGTATGAGGACACATACAAGGAATTTTGCTATGGATTATACATTGCTCACAATGTGCTTACTCATACAAAACAAACAACAAAAACAAACAATATATACACACTATAAACAGTCAATCTTAATCTAAATCTTAATCTGCATATGAACAACATACGCAACTTCATCCAATCAACAATTTCAGTAAATCTGTTGAGGGAATCTATTGATGAATAGATGGCTGACATTAAGGAACTCCAAAATGTTCATATTAAATAAATAAATAAAGACACTGAGCTCATCCCTTGACACTTTACCATCACTTGACCTTTTTATTACTGTTTTACAACTGTTATTGTACATATATTTTTATACTTATCATTATGCATAGGCTATAGCTCATTTATTAAATTCCTGTTTACATCTGTAAACATATTTATTTCTACTAATTTATTGCATACAATTTCTGTTAACACTGAGTTTATTAATCAAATCACAATTACTGTCTACTTACTTTATTATATATTTTTATTATATTTAATTTTTTTTTTTTTATTTGCACTACTTTGTGTTTAGATTTTCATTTTGTTGTGTGATATGATTTTCCTTTTCATCCTTCTTCCTTCTTTCTTATACATAGCCTATATTATTATTAGGCTATTGTTGGAGGAAGCCTGAGAGCTAAGAATGGCATTAGCAATAACCCTGTAATTGTTGTGCACATGATAAATAAAGACCTTGATTATTAAATGATCTTATGAATAAATGAAGTGAAATATTAGCCTGAGAAGCCAGACCCACATCAAGATGTTGGACTCTGGCTGCAAATTACATTTGCTGCCGCTAGGGTGCGTCTAGATTTCTAGGCTTAGTGAAATATAATAAATACATCAAATGTATTATGAAACAAAAGTGTCCCCGGGGTAATAACACACATTAATACATTGAATTTAAAAGTATTTGACAATATATTGGATCGTTTATGTAGTTTGCGTTATTTGTTCAGTTAAGATTATTTATTTGTTTAATGTTCTATTATGACATGTATTCTTTACATTTATTTATTTATTATTCATTACATTTTGGGGCTCCATAAAACATAAAAAAAGCGTCTCAACCTCAAGAGAGGTCTCAGCGGAGTCACATGACGTCAGAAAGCGGAAGTGTTTAACTCGGTAGGAGCTAGATCGTACTGTGAACAAACCGAGTAAACATGCATCTATCTAGTTATTAATTAACCGTTCTGCCGGCAGGGACGTTGGCGATCTTACAAAGCTGGAAAAGTGGGAACTGAAAGACAAGCGAAAGCAGGAGCACCACCTTGCACGGCAGCATTAACCTAACGTTAGCTAGGTACAGTAAATGCTCTTTATCTGTTATGTTAGCTAATGTATAACAAGAGTCAAGACCCCGAGTTAAACGTTTAGTGTAGCCGTTACGAAGCGAGGAAGCTAACAGTTAGCTAACAGTTGGTACGACTTCCATACCTCCCTGCTATAATGTTAATAAGTTACTAATGCTAACGTTAATGCTAAAAAAGAAAAGAAAAGCTAATGTATATGTCGACGTTGAAAACCGGTAACGTTAAACGGTTCAAACATGAGTAACGTTATGTCGTTTAATGTTCTAGGCGAGCTCAGATCCTGTAAGCTGCTCAACTTGTACATAGAAGACGAACAAGCTAACACCATTTTATTAAAGCCTTTAAATTAACTTACATTAGGGCTCCAACTAAAAATTATCTTTTAGTATTGATTAATCTGCCAATCAAGTGTTTTGTCTGAAATGTCAGAAAATTGTGAAAAACGTTCAGTGATTTGATTTCTTGCCTCACAGAGTAATTAATCTTGTTGAAAAATCAAAAGCAATATTAGAGCTGACATTCTGAGAATGTCAGCTCTAACCAGAGAATGATTCTCTGGTTCCAGCTTATCATATGTACATATTTAATATATTAAATATATTTAGGTGTTTTCTTAGTCCTTGATGATAGTAAACTGGATATCTTTGGTTTTTGTGCTGTTGATTGGACGAAACAAACTACTTCAAGACATCACCTTGGACTTGGAAATTGTGATTGACATTTTTCTGATATTTCATAGATCAAACCATTAATCAAGAAAGTAATAAGCTGACTAATTGATCATGAATACAATTGTTGGTTAATTAAGGAAACACTTTTGGTGTACAGAAATTTGCCTCCAGCCAAATAAAGATAAGTAAGCCAGTAAAGACCACATACACCAAGTAAGTCCAGCCTTCTCATTAGCTGCACATAGTATGTTATAAGTAGGGTTGGGCATCGTTTGAATTTAAACAATTCTGATTCCAATTCCGATTCTTCCTTTTGATTCCAGTTCTTATTGATTCTTGATTCCGATTCTTTGAGGGGTGGAGTTGAAACGGGTCACATGCCTATTTCACAAATAAGAGTAAAGTTTTATTTTGATTCAATGGTGGTTTGCAGTTTTACTTGGCTTTTTCAACATAAAATAAAGCCACACTAGAGTGCTGCTTACTGTGCTCCAAGGCTGCATCATTAACAACAAGCACCTGGTCGCCACGGAAACCAAAACTTGCGCATGTTAAATTGGGAAGCGATGATCGCATTTGAAACCAAATCCTCTAAACGATTCCAAATGATTCCAATAAAGAAACGATTCTATTGGTATCGTAATTTTTGAAACGATTCCAAGTAGGAATCGGTTCTCGATGCCCAACCCTAGTTATAAGTAACAATGAAGCTAACACAATGTGATCGCTGACATGAAGAATCAGAGGCTGCACAACTGGTTATAATTCAATTCAATTCAATTTTATTTATAGTATCAAATCATAACAAGAGTTATCTCGAGACACTTTACAGATAGAGTAGGTCTAGACCACACTCTATAAAGCCCCAACAATTCCAATAGTTCCCCCAAGAGCAAGCATTAGCAGTGGCTATTGCGACAGTGGCGAGGAAAAACTCCCTTTTAGGAAGAAACCTCGGCAGACCCAGACTCTTGGTAGGTGGTGTCTGACGGTTGGGGTTATGACGGTACAGGATGTAGCGTGGCACAGCAGAGCATGGGTGGACGCGGTGGATGCGGCAGGACGTAGCCGGGCATTGCAGGGAATCGCAGAGCGTAGCAGGGTGTAGCAGGTCCATAGCCACAGCTGCACCCAAGACCCAGGTCTTGGTGTCGCCCTAATCCGAATAATCCGTTATAATGATAATGTTTACGACTACAGCTACATGAATGCATTTTCTCTCTCGTCCAGTGTCTGCTGCCAGAATGTTTTCTGAAGGAGGTTCTTTCATGAAGGGGATGGTCATGGGAGGCCTCTTCTGCTTGCTGCTGTCACTCCTAGGTAGTTTCCACCCTGGCACAGAGTCCAAGACAGAAGACCATCATCATCATCACGTCAAGGCCCCGAGTAAAGATGAGCTGACACGCCTCTCTGACAGTCGCATGCAGGAGTGGAGCAATCAAGTCCGCGTCTCTTGCATCATCATGGTCCAGCCCAAGGTCCTTGTTTACTGGGCCACTGCATTGGACACCTGGAGCAAACATTGTGATAAGGCTGTGTTTTACACCTCTGAGTCTTCTAAGGCGCTTGAGGCAATAGACCTGAATGAAAAAGATGACTGGGCGAGGTTACGTAAAGCTCTGACGCATGCTTATGAGAATGCCGGAGGCCTGCAGTGGTTCTTTGTGGCACAAGCTACCACGTTTGCCATCATTGAGAACCTCAAATACCTTGTGCTCGCAAAGGATCCCAGCGAGCCCTTCTACCTGGGCAACATAATGAAGTCAGGGGAGCTAGAGTATGTGGCGTATGATAGTGGCATTGTTCTAAGTTATGAAGCGCTGAAAAGGCTAGTGCATGTGTTCCAGGATGAAGACAAATGTCCTGAAAGAGGACGTGCCCTGTGGAAGATGAGTGAGGACAAGCAGCTGGCCGTGTGCCTCAAATATACAGGTGTCTTCGCAGAGAATGGAGAAGACGCACACGGAAAAGGCCTTTTCAACAGCAAAGGTGTGAACAGCCTGATAAGTGAAAGCATGAAGAACAACCCCAATAGTGTGGTGGAAGGCTGCTGCTCCGACATGGCAGTCACATTTAACGGGATGTCACCGAATGAAATGCAGGTTATGATGTTTGGAGTATACAGACTTCGTCCTTACGGCCACGATTTTCATGACTCTTTAGTATTCAACCCTCCTGAAAATTCAGATAATGACTAGAGACTCATTCCTCCAAGATGGATGTGGCATTTTAAAAGTTTTGCTTCTATGATTGCAAACCTAACTGTGAGGAGATGTTTTCTAATTTTGTTTGTAAAACTGGATCCTGGATGGAAATATAACCCTTTTATGTATATTTTTACCTTTTTCACTTGGCACAATCAGCACCTTACTCCTTTGTGGTGTAGGTAAACATAGTGGATGGGTGTGCGTCCTCTTGAATAAAGATAGAACTGGGACATGTATCAAACTTGTGACCTGTGACTAGGTTGTCTGGAAGTTTTGGGTATAGGTATATGTATCTTAAATGTTTGTCTTTTTGTGGTCTTAAAGCTGCATTAGTTACCAGGTGATGACTATTGAAACGACAGGTTACTGAAATAATTTAACTGTTTAAAGTGCTATGCCATCTTATTACATTATGAATAACTTTTTTTTGTCACCCAACTGATTTGAAGATTGTATGGTAGCACCAATATTGAGTCAAACACATGTTAGCTCAGACCAGCTCTAAATCAAGTGCATTTCTTGCCACTTTATGCTTGGTTACCTCCACATATGAAGAGTTGGACTTCACAGCAAAAAGGAAAATAATATAACTTAATGTTGACTTCTGGGTAATGTATATAGTATATTCTATTTGTCACATGTTAAAAGAGACACCCAAAACAAAATTATTTTCATTGGAGGTGTCATTGTTCCACTGACATTTTTAAAACACATGGCTGCCGGACTGACCAGATGACTACTTTAAAAAAAGAAGAATAGACTTTTGGATAATAAAAGTGAATACAATTAATTTCTGATGAAATGCAATGTAGTTCTGTGGTATCGAACAATCCGATGAGGACTGTTAAAAGGTGGGAATGAGAATAAATGTAAAAACAAATCACACAACAGAGTGCTGGTAGCTTTCAATGTGTTAATGATGTAAACCTTGTCAACCATATAGAACTGAATGTATTCTATTGTCGACCACCCTTTATGTTCTGCCTTAACAATATTGCAGTTCTCATAGATGCCCTGGTAGCATGGAAATATGTAGTCAGGTTAAAACAAAGATTAACTACTGCACACAAGTGACATTGTAGTGTAAATTCACCTCATTGTATTACACATAAGGGCTGTTGTGTAAGACTGCACTGTTTTTAGCTAGGTGTATCCACCTGAAAATCTAGTTGAGTTTCCATGGAAGGAAGGAGTGTCAAGCTTTACTCTATAAATGAGGCGCAGAAAAACAAGTAACAGTTGTAAACCTGTACCACGCCACTCCCTCTCAGGTATTCTCACATCCTATACTGATAGACAGGCTACATCATTACTCCAACTACATTCTACACTACATGAAAACTAGGTTATCCTGAAGTTAATATTACAATTTTGTCATGTCCACCATTGGATTAAATTCCTAAATCACAGGCAATTATGTGCACATCTTAAATTGGATCCAAAACAAAATACCAACTGAGATTAAGGTTTAAAGCAAGATCTTTCTTTTATTTGTGCATTATGCTGATTGATTCACAGCCTTCAGCCGGTTACACAGCTAAGTTCTTGGGTGTAAACAGGTGACTGGCAGCTCATGCGTCGCTGTCAAAAGCACACTGTCTGGGGGGTGGGGGTAGGTCTTGATGTCATCATTTATACGTCTTCATGTGCCACAATCCATCATTCAGATAGTGAACGTTCTCAATTCCAATTCCCTTGTTGACTTTTCCTCTGTTTGCAAAAGACAGATTTAGATCAGGCATCATAACAGCAGCAATAGCAAGGATTTCTTTTTTGCCTCTGTAAATTGTAGGGGAAAAAATCTTACATGCTGTCTGCAGACATCTTCATAACACCAACACAAAGTGCATGTTGTTTTCCCTCCGCCATTATAGCCTGCATTCACTTGTTAAAGAAAAACTTGTATTTAAAATGTGGAAGCAAAGTGAGATTTTTTTTTAGTGTGGATTTGGAAGAAATATTTAATGCTAGCATAGGACAATGCCGCAAATTATAATTGTTATTTATTTTTAGTGTGAAAATCAAACGGCTCCCACACGCTGCATCATGGATAAAAGGATACAACTACTGTGTCGGCTGCAGCTGGGTAGAGTTTAGCGCCTGGTGACGTCAGCCCGGGGCACATGATGTTGGCTCCACTTAAGACAAATTTAATGGCCCCTTTGTCTACTTGCTGGTGTGGAAGAATGAAAGGATCTATAAAACCCAAAGAGAATTTCTAATCAGTGTGAGGAAACTCAAACACAACCAAAAGGCTGTTGACATTAGAAGATCTTACATTTATGCAACAGTCTGAGGGTTGGGTAGAATGGTCCTTCTCTCTGTCTGAAGAAAAGCAGTTCTCCATTCACTGTCAGGATTTCAATGTGTTCATGGCTGTGGGAAGAATAAAAGAAATATATAAAAAAAAAAAAAAAAAACTGTAGAAGAAAATCTACTATGCCTAAAACACTGCATGTACCTTGATTAGAAAAATGAAATGATAAAGTCATACCATCTCACGATTTTGACAGGGTCCTTTTTTGGCATTATGTGATTGAGCCATGACTCAATGTCTGGAAACTGTTCCAACAGCTGATTTTTGATGCCTTTGATCACTGATGTTTTCAGCTGGATACAGTTCGACACATTTTCCTTATCATCAAATCTGAAACAGGAAAGCGAAAATGCTTTTTGTATTAAATGATTTTTTAAAGTACAAATGCTGACAGAAAACAGAACAAGCTTGTCTGGCATGTTTAAGATATAAAATTAATCTAAAATTTAATCCTATTTTTGTACTTTTAATTTGCCTGTTGTCCTAATCGATATACTGCAGGCCTAAATATATCACAAACATACACAATGGAGCACACTGATTCCACATTGCGGCAAATATTGGCAGCTGCAGTAACAATGTTAGTTTAGTTACAATATGGCAATGTCAATCAATACCCACAGTATACATATATATTGATATAGATATATTGGGAAGATGCTCCAATTATAGAAAATAAAATGCTGTTATTTATTTCCATCAAAAAAGGTTACATAGATACATAATTTAAACAATTTTGCCATTCAAATTTCATCCAGAAATGTTCATCCAATGAATATTTGTGTAAGTATAACTTTAATTCTAGTTCTAATTCGACAGTAACTTTGATTTCAATACACTATAAATGAAGAGATAGTATTGAGAACTTTGTGGACAAAAAGGTACCTTCCAATCTTGTAATTATAAGGTCAAAAATATTATTCCAACCATCAAAGTGAAAATATGTTTCGCTAATGTCATATGCACCTGAATGTTCCCAACTGTATCAAGATGACACCACTTGGAGTTTGGATTCAAGGCAGTTTAGTCTAGCTAGTTAATAAACGTGAATAGACAGAGTATCTTTATATCACACCGCACTGACAAGTTAAAACATATTTTTCATGCCTGGTCTAATTTAATAACAGAGGGTCTCACAAAATATCATGACTCAGGTCTACTTGTCTCATTAATTGAACTTGAGCCCACAACAAAGTTGAAGACGCGATTGCTAATCAGTTAGCTAGCCACCTAACGTTAGCTGTGGTTAGCTCACGTAACAACATGGAAAAAAATAAGCAACGTACTTTTTAAACATCCTCGTTGGTCGCTGTTACCGTTACCGCGTTCCTTAATTATGACAAAGCTTGTTCGGACGCGCCAGGTCGGCTATGGTAAACACAAGTAACGTTAACTAACAGCATACAATTCACATATCAAGTAATGCTATAGCAATTGCACGCCTGTTTAGGGACCAGCAGTATGAGAGTTACGTCATTTTACGACAGTTGTTTGCGTTACACGACAGGTCAGGTTAAATTCGATTATAGGCGCTTCCTTCCTCTCCTGTCACCTAGGTAACTTGTGTAACTCAATTTTTAGGTGTACACAATCTAAAGTCGTGCTCTGGCGCTGTTTATATTTCACAGACAGTTAAACACACGATAAGTCATTTAAAATCCGCATGTAGCGCCTGTTAGATCATGTAAAGGACAGTTTCCATAGTGACGAGGCAGTTTTGGTGTGCATAAATTGCTCCGCATTGTGACGCAATTCAATTCTTTATTCGTTTCTTGGTTAGATCCTATTTATATATGGTTAGATTATGGATGGATTAGATAAATCAAACATCTCAAAGCCTGTCCACCTAACGTTAAACATAATGTGTGCAATTGGATGGAATTGAAATGTTATGGGTTTCTCTTTTTTAACTATTGATTTTACATAGTGTAGGCCTACAATAACCCTGTAACACTAAAACATCCACTTACCTACAAAAAAATATAAATTATATATTTACAGTTTAAAATACACACTTTTTTTGTAAGCATGAACATTGCAATTGCTGTAAAATATATATCCTGCACACTGTAGGCTATATACAGTATTGAGACAGTGTAACCACCCACTTCATGTAGCCTATGTCCATTCAATATTTATTTATTTGCACTACTTGTATTTGTTTACAATTTACACCATTTTTTTACCTATCTTGGTTCAGCTTGTTGTCCTTCATTTTAGCTGTAGGTTTATTTCTAGCTCAATTTCTACCATGTGTAACATTGAGAGCAAAGTAAATGAGAGCAAAGTAAAACCAAAGTCAAATTACTTGCATGTGCACACATTTCATATAATACAGCTTATTCTGATTCTGACTTACAGTATTGCTGTAACATCTAAAGTTATTATAAAAATGAAAAAATATTGGGATTTGGCCATTTGCGAAATTTAAATATGACATTTCTTTACGTTAAATAAAAACTGAACAACAAATTGCATTATTTTAACTATCATTGTGTGCTAATTTTGAATCTCAGGTATATTTTTTTTTACAGGATAAATTCTATATAGTATCTTATATGGTATATATGAAATCTCCTTGAGGAGTTTGAAACATAGCAGTTCATCACAAAGCTTTATGCCACTGTTTTTCACATTCAAAACAACACATTTGTCGCATACACAATCATACATATTGTGCAGTGAGATGCTAGTTATCATCTCCATACACTGTTAGACATAGTGCCGGTATAATGAAACAGAGTAAATGTTGAAATAAAGAAATACATATATAAAATATAATTAAACATTGAAAAAAAAGACATTTTAAACAATAGGAAAGTCAAAATTTAGCAGAAAAAAATCTAAAATTAAGCAAAAGCAAAAATAGAAACAATGAGAATATGGACATTTTACAGATTGTAAGAAATACAATGTAAATACATGTAACGTAGCTTTTTCATTGAAAGGCCAAAATACTTTGAGGATGGAGAAAAAATGCTCTTAAGTTTGTCTTTAATAAATCTGTTATTACATTTTATTTTGACAGTGTGAACTAGAAAACATTTACAACATACTAAATATTAATTCATATCTAATGACTGGGCGACTTCCTTCATTCATGTGCGGTAAATTCATGACCATAAAAATGTCATCAGTCCACGTAATGGCGTTGGCTTGGCGCCATCTTGTGGCCAGAGCAGTTACAACACTGTTGTCAGTATTAAAAAAACACGCTTGTGCAAAAAGTACTTATGTACGAAGTACTTCCGGTGGGGTCACCGACTAGATTTTGAGAGCGAATTTTCCCCGTGTTGACCAACGGATGTTTTAGTATTATGTGACCCTATTTTGGCTATAGATACATTTCTTCTGTAAATAATTATCGTTAACGGCCGCTTCAGTTGACCACTTTTACTGAACAATTGTACAACGCGGTTAGACACGAGAGGCAAAAGAGGAAGCAATAGCCAACCATCTTTCTTCTGCCAGCAATAACAAGAAAGCGACAAGGCTAGGTTCAAGTGGAGCTGTTTAGTTGAACAATTTATTATCTGTTTTATACTGGATAAAAGACTTGGATAAAAACCTCTCCGTACTAAGATAGATAACGTTAAAAGCTCTCGGACACTGAGCTCATCTCAAGCCTGGAAGTTTCGGATCAAAAGACTGGCTGTTAAGAATTAGTATTCCCGTTTTTTCATGTTTCCAACAGGTTTATCTTCCCCTAATCCCCCACCACCACCAACCCAGGAGGCTAGACCAGCGGCTACTGATGTCAAAAACGACAGCGGTAACATTACGTCTCCGAAGAAGAGGAAAATAAACGGCTCAGAGAGGGAAGACACTTCTGACACGATCTCTTCCTCGCCTCCCAAGACCCTGAATTCCTCCTCCTCTTCTTCTTCTTCCTCCTCCTCCTCCCCCTGCTCCCCCACTTCGCTGCACATCCAGAAGAAGTTAAGGTTTGAGGATTCAGTGGATTTTATTGGACTGGATGTTAAAATGGCTGAGGAGGGTGCTGCTGCTTCGTGCTCTAATAACAAAAGCAAAGCCGTGTTCCTGCCCGGTGGCGTGGGACACCATGCAAACGGACTGACGAAGCCCGCAGGATCCGGCACCTTTTCTAACAGTAAACCCGGTGCTGCCAAGAAACTAGTCATCAAGAACTTCAAAGGTAGCAGATAAACTGGTGGATAATGTGATTCAAGCTCCAAAACATTCACAGACAGCAATATACAGCTAACAAGTCCCCAGGCACTGTGATGTTGTCCCCACTAGACAAGACATTGTAACATTGTGATATGTTAGTCTCTTCTTGGTCCTGAAGGCTGCATTACAATTTAAATGCTAAAATATTATAAACTTAGCTGAGTCAGTAAACCAGGAATGCTTCTAACATCACATTGGTATTACTATGAACTAAGAAAGGTGTCAAACTTGGGAAAAAATACACATTTCCTTGACTAGTCACCTTGGTACCAATGATGTGTCAACATGTGGATGGCATATATATGAGTCAGAAGAAATTTAGGCATACATATTTTTTGAGAAATGATCTCATTTAACATAACTAAAACAGTCAAATAAGTTCTAAAAATCCTATTAGGAATTGCTAATAACACTATAAAAAGACATTATTAAATATTGTTCATAGGATTTTTGTGCGAAGTCATATTGTGATGATTTGATCTTGTGATATCATTTCTCAAATTTCTGTACTTCAAATTAATGATTCTGCGCAAACAAACAAAATTGAAGTTGTTTGACACATCAAGAAATGGGAATACAGTGGAGCTCAGGGCCATTGCTTTGAACGTCAAGTTTATTCTTTCATATGTAATTTAGCTATATTGGAAAATTGCTAAATTTTGTAATGGATAATGATTTCAGCCATATTTAACCTTTTTAAATTCTATTTTGCCGTTTGTTGATGAATCAGAGTTTTATTGAGATCAAGATGTCTTTTTTTTTTCTAGAGAGACCTGAAAAAAAGAAACATTCATGGTCATACGGAGTCATAGCATACAAGAGCAACACACACACGGCAAAACAACCAGTGATCAAGCAACAAATAAGAGTTAATTGAAACAAAGGAGTAAAAAATAACATCAGATAGTAGAACTAAAGAATCTGGTTTGAGAGCAGTTTGCACTTAATTCCATTTAAAAGGGGCATAGTATACCTGCCGAGGTTAGAATATCTAAAGTTAAGTTGTGCGTGTTGCATTGTCTACTGCAGTTAAAAGATTTAGAAAGAAGAGATGTGAGATGTGAACAGTAGAGCTTTTTGGATGGATATCATGGGATGAGGTTATAGCCGAGCCCTAGTCATATTTTTATATTACAGTAACCAAAATCTCATGCATTATCATGTCTAATAATCCAATTCAATAACCAGATATTAGATTTTTGTTTTTGTCACTATTGTCTGGCTATACTTTCAGAAGAAACACTTGTTTTGTTCAGGAGCCTGCAAAATGTTACAGTGTTATCAGGACTGTTTTTTTTTTTTTTTTTTTTTTCACACAGAAAAGCCCAAATTGCCAGAGAACTACACGCAGGAGACGTGGCAGAAGCTGAAGGAGGCAGTGGAGGCCATACAGAACAGCACTTCAATTAAGTACAATCTAGAGGAGCTCTATCAGGTATAATCCCAGACCTGCTGACCTCCTAGAGGAAGCTCATTGATAAGAAAATGTCTCTTTTGACACTTTGTTTTGTCCCCTCAGGCTGTTGAGAACCTGTGCTCCCATAAGATATCTGCCAAACTTTACAAACAGCTGAGGGCCGTGTGTGAAGACCATATCAAGGCACAAATTGATCAATTCAGAGAATATCCTTTACAGTTATCTTCAATTTCTATCACTATTTACTTAATATTATATGGCTTAGTATTGATCATGCAGTCATATTGCAGCAAAGCTCTTTTTGCCTTAACGTTGTTCATACGGATGCCCTGGACAGTGTGCTTTTCCTAAAGAAAATTGACAAGTGCTGGCAAGATCACTGCAGACAAATGGTATGTTTTATAACTTTAATAAGTAAGGTTCTAGTTGTCATATCCTTTTGAAAGTCTGTTTACATAACCTGGCTACACATGCAATTTGTTTATTTCATTTTCTTGTTTAAATGCATAATGTTTGGGGACTTAGGACACAAATATTACAATTTATTTTAAAGTCTCAAACCAAAATTAAGATCAGTTATTTTCTGATACTTTAGAAAAGCTCCCTCAGAGCCACAGAAGACATAGAAGTGTTTTCACAGACTGAGAAGTACCCCTTGTGAAAAGTAAACAGATCTGCATGTGTAAAATATGTAGAGTGCCCCTTTAATTTGACAACAAAGTGGTTATAAAAGAATAAGACTGTCATTAGTGCCATTTTCTAACTGTGGATGTTTGTCATTGTTTCACAGATCATGATTAGGAGTATATTTTTGTTTTTGGACCGCACCTATGTTTTACAAAATTCAATGCTGCCATCAATCTGGTGAGTGATCACTGATGCCAGCTGTTCTACAATAGCGTGAGGCTGATTTCTGTTTTAAAGTGGTTGTTTGAACATACTGCTCTGGTCTGCAGGGACATGGGTCTGGAGCTGTTCAGGTTCTACATCATCAGTGATCTGAAGGTCCAGAGTAAAACTATCGACGGGATTCTGCTGCTCATTGAGAGGGAGCGAAACGGAGAGGCGATAGACCGCAGTCTACTGAGGAGCCTGCTGAGCATGCTCTCTGACCTGCAGGTAACTGACCATGTACCATTTTATTATTATTTTAATAATGATCCACACATAAGTGTCAGCTGGTGTGAATCTGTATTTGGAAGGCTGTATCTTTGTCCTGATCTGTGCACGGAGCCGATCGGTCTCCATCGTACTCCGTCGCGTGAGTTGTTCCAGCCTGTATTCACTCTGCCCGGTCTTGAGGTTGAGATCGTAGTTGCGCAACTTCAGGTCTTCCATAGCAGTTTGGAGGGATTCATGTTTTTGCCTCAGGTCCCTATTCTACACCTGTACTACAAGATAAGTGTGGCTTTTGCAGCTGTGGTGTTTGTGATTATGACCCACACAGGGGTGTGATGAGTTGTCAGTTTCCTGTTGACAAATGTCTTTAATAAAACCTGTGTTCTCTCCATCCATGACAGATTTATCAGGACTCTTTTGAGCAACGCTTTTTGGAGGAAACTAATCGACTGTACGCTGCAGAGGGACAGAGGCTGATGCAGCAGAGAGAGGTGATTTATATGACCTTGGTACTCTGGGCCTGTTTTTGTTGTTTGTTGGTGTATCTTTTTTATTTTCTTGACTAACTGGACAAATATAGACAATCTGATTACACAGTATATGTCCAGTGTCTGTTATAGTGTTTATGCATCTAAAACACAAATTGCAACATCAGGTCTTTATTTTAGTTCCACAGAATGAAACAGAACGGACTCAGCATTTTGTGTTAATGTTAAAAAAACAAAAAATGTCTTTAAACCACACACAACATAGAAGAACAACAACACCAACATATCCTCCATCCACAGCTTCAGGTGATCAGAATGAACTACAGGCACAATACATGGTGTATTTTGAGTGAAGTTTTTTTTCTTTTTTTTCAGCTGAAAAAGCTTTTGCTTGATTCAGACAATAATTATAGCAGCTCTGTTGACTTGCTGACACATTGGATTGAGACATAGTTTCACTTTTTATTGTCTCAGCTCAAAGAATGAGGTTTTCCTACATGTTTCAAAACATTTTATTTGTGATTGTGAAAGAAAAATACAGCTAACTTTACATATAGAAGTTAAACTCTACACAAATAGACTGTTCTATATAGGCACAATCAAGATTTACTTGATTTTACTTTGTCTTTTTTGTTTTTATATTATTGATATTTGTTTTATCTGTTTTATAATGGTCCTGTCAACATCTTTCGTTATCTCTACGTTCTTTATTTGATTGTGTTGTTGTTATTGTTATTTTGATGTGTAAAATGGGGCCTGTTTCACAAAAGCAGAATATATAAATCCAGGATAACCGATAAAGCGAGGCTTGACCTAGTCTAATCTGTGCAGCCTGGCTTGGTGCGTTTCACGAAGGCCAAGTCAGGCTGAGGAGGAGCGACTAGGTTGAGCCAGGATGAAGTAATTCAGATAGATGCGCGTCCACGGATTTCCTCAAAAGGCCGCAAGGTCGATTTACTGATGCCAAAATGGAGAATCCGCATTGTACATACTTTATACAGAGTGAGCAGCACTCTTGTGGAAGTATGATGACGTGAAACACATTATTTGTATAAAAAGAAAAGAAACGCGGGCGCTGTAATGAAACAGCGAGAGAAAGTGTAGCAGACGATCACGGACCGACTGAATGCGTAAGTAGCCTAAATATATACATTAACTGACCGCTGCTCTGAATTGAAACCGTCATAATCATTCCATTCAAGGATTAGGCTACTAATCATTTGCACAAATTAACAGTTGTACTCTTTGCCTTAAAAGTAAACAGAAGATAATGTTACTCAGGAAATTTACCATGAAGATCAATTTTCTACAACACTAGAATATGATGCGTAAATATCTCTTTCACTCTGTTCCTCCCTCTCTCTCATGGGCTAAAATATAAATTTCCTAAGTCATATTAACTTCCACTGCTCGCTTTTAAGTCTACAACTGTTCGTTTTTACAAATGACAGTGATTCATTGAATGGTTTCAGTTAAGAGCAGTAGTTCGTAAATGTATATTTTTAAACTATCATTTCGGTCCGCTATTATCTACCACGCCTTTTCTCGCGTTTTTTTATTTTTTATAGAGGACGAGTTTCCTTCTCTACATATTATATGCCTTGCTCCCTTGTATATATGAACATAGAAAATAAAGACACTGAAGAAATTGGACTCTAAAATCTAGAAACTATAAAGATAATTAAGTGATAAATTCCATGCACACTGTAAACATGAATGGAACAGAGTATATTCATCAGTTATTTCCCCCCCCTAGCTAAATATAAGGTCAAAAACCATTGAGGTGTCCTCTCCCTGTTACATGAATGTACAGTAGCCTACATCACTAGATAGTTACTGGTCCAGTGAACTAAGACTATAATTTGGGAGGATTGTAAAATTATTGTTCTTTAAATTGTACAATCCTCCCAAATTATAGTCCCAGTTTACTGGACAACACAAATTGTGTGCTAAGAATGCCAAATACAATGCACATGGAAGCGGAACAAACATGATCCTTATTGTTAAAGAATTTTAAAAAAATGAATCGACTAAAATAATTCAAGGTGCATTGGTCAACTATAGAAATGTACAGCATTGTATGTATTGCCCTTAGTAACAGACTTCATTTAAAACAATATGAACAGCAGTCTTCATACAGCAATATAACAGTAACAATGACTGTCACATGAATAATTATAAAACAAAATAATTATAATGGTCACAACTTTAAATAATAACAGTACTTAAATGAACAGCAATATGCACCTGTTGTATTTTAATCCAGGCTGATAACAATAGGGTAAAACCACTGCTGGGTGATCAGAAAAGGCTCCAGGATTAATAAATCCTGGCTGTTAGCCTGGTCGGGAGCAGGCTAGCTGCACAGAATAAATCTCCATGGTGATTTATGTACCTCCGCTTTTGTGAAACCGAGTCAAGGCTAAATTCATCCAGGATAACGGGGAAATCCCGGCTTAATCCCTTATCTTGGTTTAGATAAGGCCCCTGGGTTATTAAATATACTACTGTATTAGTCACACATTAAATGTTGTTTTAGGTGTTAGTAGCTGTTAGTATCTTTTAAAGTAGTTAATATTAAGAGATCACAATATGGTAAACATATTAATATTGCTGCTTTCCCCCCTTTTTTTAAATTTATTTTTTGCAGGTCCCAGAATATCTCCATCATGTCAACAAGCGCTTAGAGGAGGAGGCTGACAGAGTCATCACATATCTGGACCAGAGCACACAGTGAGTGTTAGACTAGTATTCAGTTTGCAGTTTAACAGTGACAAAGACTCATTTATAACCTGAGTTTCCCCCCACACACTCAGAAAACCGCTCATTGCTACTGTGGAGAAGCAGTTGCTGGGTGAACATCTCACGGCTACTCTGCAAAAAGGTACACAGAAGTACATATTAGTATAAAAACATATACATGAGTCACATTACAGCCGTTCGTAAATGTCTAGGCTGTATCTCATATGTAACTACGCTGCCTGTCTGACTACATACTGAGTCTTGTGTTCTGACTTCTGACTTTCTGTTGTTGGAAACTTCCAGGGCTGACTCACCTGCTGGACGAGAACAGAATTCAGGATCTGTCTCTTCTCTATCAGCTCTTCAGTCGAGTGCGAGGTGGCGTCCAGGTCCTCCTGCAGCACTGGATAGAGTACATAAAGGTATGATGACAGCATTAACAGTTATAAAAGTCTGAAGATGCAGTGCATGATACAGGTGCTAAGCTCTCAGGAATAGTGTTTTGCATTATCTCTTGCTAACTGTTGTTTCCCGATGTCTTGGAAATTTAGGCTTTTGGAAGCACAATCGTAATCAATCCAGAAAAAGACAAAACAATGGTGCAAGAGTTGCTGGACTTCAAAGACAAGGTCGATCACGTCATCGACATATGCTTCATGAAGAACGAGAAGTTTGTCAACGCCATGAAGGAGGCTTTCGAAACATTCATCAACAAACGGCCAAATAAACCTGCAGAGCTCATAGGTCAGTAAGCATTTCCCCCATTCATACCTGCTGCACTGTCAGTAAATCTGCATATAATCATAATCTTCATGCAATAACATGTACTATAAATACACTTTGGTTTACAGCAAAACATGTGGATTCAAAGCTAAGGGCAGGAAACAAAGAAGCAACAGATGAAGAACTGGAGAAGATGCTGGATAAGATCATGATTATTTTTAGATTCATCTATGGTAGGTCTAACATTTACTACCACATTTGTTTCAGTTTAGGATTTTTTTTTGTCCTCTATATAATGTGTTGTCATTGTAGGAAAAGACGTTTTTGAGGCCTTTTATAAAAAGGATCTGGCCAAGAGGTTGCTGGTTGGAAAAAGCGCCTCTGTAGATGCTGAAAAATCGATGTTGTCAAAGCTGAAACATGGTCAGTTTAATACCTCAAAATGTATCTTCTGAACACGCACAAACAATGGGAAATACATCACAGAAAGGAATATCTTGACCCTGAATGCACATTTGACTTGTGACATTTTGGTGCTTCCTCAGAATGTGGAGCAGCGTTCACTAGCAAACTGGAGGGGATGTTCAAGGATATGGAGCTTTCTAAAGACATCATGGTGCAGTTCAAACAGGTGAGAACAACAATAGTGGGTTAAAGAGTATCCATGTGAGTTTTGTATTTGATTCTTATGACAGTGAGATGATGTATAGGGCAGTTCAGCTTTTAGACAGACATTAGCATTGCTTAAAAAATGCAGTCCCCTCATTTATTTTAATTAGCCCTCTGTGTTTACACAGTAGGGATCCAGATACAGAGGGCTCCAGAACGAAAATGCAGAGCCGTTGAACCTGGCTTAACCTTTGCCACCACACAATACAACATAAGCTGGCCAGTGGACTGCTTTGGGCAATCGAATACTTGCTATTAGAGCTGCAACTAAAGATTTCTTTCTTGATCAATCACTTATTCGTTGAGTTTATATATATTTCAGGAAATGGAGGAAAATGCACATCATAATTCTCTAAAGCCCAAGGTGATCAAATGTCTCATTTCGTCCGATCAACTTTCCAAAAAAGAAATGATCACAAAAGAACAGCACATATTCACATTGGAGAAACTGTTTATGTTGACATAAAATGTTATTTTAATGTCAATAGACAAAATCGATTTAATCAGTCAATGGTTTCAGCTCTCGCTCTAAGCACACATTCCAGGTAGATTACTGTAACAGGAATAGCTTATTTCTATTAATTACATTGCGTTTGTAAGTAATTATCGCAGTGTGAAGTTTCCAGAGTTCTAAAATCCCTCCTCATATTATTATAAACCACTGTGCATTGATTTGAAATCCAATAAGCCTTCAAACTCATTGATTTATTATTCAGACTGGGCTTCATGGATCATGTTTCAGCATCTCACTGACACCTGAAACCGCGTGCCTTCACAAACACAGCCCCTTGTGGGTTTTTTAAGTGCTTTGCTTTTTTTGGTTAAACTTAAAGTGCTCATATCATGCTCATTTTCAGGTTCATAATTGTATTTAGAGGTTATATCAGAATAGGTTTACATGGTTTCATAAAAAAAAAAAACACCATATTTTTGTTGTACTGCACATTGCTGCAGCTCCTCTTTTCACCCTTTGTGTTGAGCTCTCTGTTTTAGCTACCGAGTGAGACATCTCACTTCTATTCCATCTTTGTTGGGAGTCGCACATGCTCAGTAGCTAGGTCAGCACTACAAACCAGTCAGAAGCAGAGTATGAGGGCGTGCCACACTAGCAGCTAGGCGAGCATTATAACGTGTGTTACAAAGTGACGCACGTTCGTCACGGAAGTAAAGGCTGGATTACAATAGAGCTGTTTGGAGCAGTTTGTGAACAGTGTTTTCTGTTGGAAATGGTAAGTCCCTTTGGGGTGGACTTTGGGCTTTTTCACTTTGTAAACCTATAACGTGCAGAAAAGATAGATATAACACAATATAGGAAAGGGAAAAAGCCGAAAAGCATCATATGAGCACTTCAAGTAATTCAATTTGGCAGGTGGATATTACATGTGTGTCATTTGTATTTCTGCAGTATATGCAGTGCCAAAACATTCCTGGCAACATTGAGCTGACGGTGAACATTCTCACGATGGGTTACTGGCCAACCTATGTCCCGATGGAAGTGCACCTGCCTCCTGAGGTAAGTGCTGAGCAAATACAGAAATTGCCGGGAACATGCTGATTTTATAACCTGACGTGCAATAGATATACTGAATGTTGCTTTGTAAGGCCTCTGTTATCTTTGTCCAGATGGTGCGACTGCAGGAGATCTTCAAGACCTTCTACCTGGGCAAACACAGTGGCAGGAAGCTGCAGTGGCAGTCAACACTCGGCCATTGTGTCTTAAAAGCTGAATATAAAGAGGTAGATAACTAGAGAATGCTCATGTGTGTGCTCACTGAATACAGCATAATGTTAATTATTCTCTTTGATTTTTCTCACAAAAGGGCAAGAAGGAGCTGCAGGTGTCACTTTTCCAAACACTTGTGCTACTGATGTTTAACGAAGGAGAGGAGTTCACCCTGGAGGAGATCAAACTGGCAACAGGAATAGGTCTGTGAGATCACATCAGTTTGGTTGGCAGCACTTTGATGAAGAAACGAGGGTTGTCGAGGACTCATTATGCAGCATCACTGATCTAAAACACTGTTTGTGTGTTCGTTGGTTTACAGAGGACAGTGAACTGCGCCGGACTCTGCAGTCACTTGCTTGTGGAAAAGCGCGTGTCCTCACCAAAATCCCCAAAAGCAAAGATGTGGAGGACGGGGATAAGTTTTCTTGCAATGATGACTTCAAACACAAGCTCTTCAGGATCAAAATAAACCAGATCCAGATGAAAGAAACGGTATAAATATTATCCTTATTTTTTATCTTTTATCAAGGTTTTGGTGAATTATTGTAACTAATTGTTTCCTCTCAGGTGGAGGAGCAAGCCAGTACCACAGAAAGGGTGTTTCAGGATCGTCAGTATCAGATCGATGCTGCCATCGTGCGAATCATGAAGATGAGGAAGACTCTGAGCCATAATCTCTTGATGTCTGAAGTGTACAACCAGCTTAAATTCCCTGTCAAGGTGATTAACACAACACTGTATCCCTTCTATTTTCTGAGTCATTTCTAAATGATCTAAGTTTCATTGATTTATATGGGGTATGAGTATTTTAAATTCTGTATTACTGTTTCACCCTCAAAATCTGTTTCCTCGTGTGCACATTAATAGAGGGTTATTTTGTTATTGTTCATTTAAAGCCAACTATTTAGTTTTCCATTATGTAACAGATGTTTATGCCGTATGAATTATAGAGGAAACCTTTGAGGATTATAGATACTGGATTTTTGAGGTCAATACTGATAGTTTAAAAAATCCTAAAGAATTGTGACAGCAATATGTACTTAATGGGACATGTTATAGTTAAATATTTTTCAGTTTCTGTGCTGGACAAACTATGAAAGGGAGACACTGTTTCTAAATACAGTTAGACATATATTCAAAATGTCTATACTGCTATAGAACGACTTTTGTATAGTAAGATACCCTGGGGAAGTTGCATAGCTTACATACTGTAGATCTGCTTTTTACTGATTGCCTCACCTCAAAGTATAAAAATAACTAGAAATGCTGGCATGTGCCTCATGTTAACCTCTGCCTCCTCTCTGTCCTCTTGCCTTTCAGCCTGCTGACTTGAAGAAGAGGATAGAGTCTCTTATTGACAGGGACTATATGGAGCGTGACAAGGAGAACCCCAACCAGTACAACTATGTGGCTTAGAGAAAGAAAAAGTGACTGAGAAAAAAGAGATGCAGATGGTCCATTCAGGCTGAGGTGATCGGTCTCTAAATCTTTTGCTCCAGTGGATGTTAACCATAATAATCTTCAACCCAGCGACCGACAAGTGAATGGATACTGCTCCACAGGATTTTTGTCAAGGGTCTTGTGATCCTGTGGACTGCATGCCCATTAGAAAAGAGAATATTGTCCATATTTCTCAGTGCCTCTGAGAGAGTTGGGCTACCATGGACAGACAAAGAAGACACACAGATGTTGTTCCATTTGCTCTTTTTTTTTTAATAGAGAGGAAAAATATTTATTTTCAAACTTAGATTCTTCTTTGTCCATAGTTTGAATCAATATGCTCTTTGTTATCAAGTCACTTTTTGTCTTTTTGTTCACTCAGTATCCCAAGCAAATGCTGACACACTTAACAATGCTCTAAATGTATCTCACGTTGGAGAGAAAAAGGATCAAAAAATTAAACCGATGCTTGTTTCTTTAGTCAGTGTCAAATATGGGACTATTGGACTAACATTTCATAGTAGAGAAATGACAATTTGGGGAATATCTGTGTCAAATGTGTGATCCTGCAGCAAGGTTTTACAGTTTTTAAGACCATGTAGCCATCTGATAAAGCTGTGATTATGAACACACAAAGCTTCAAAGCAGAGTTTGTGCCAAAAAAGGAGCACTTCTTTTGTTATAGGGTGTATTCAAGCTGCTAAAACACTTCAGTTGTACAAAAATATGCATTTAAGTTTCTCGTTTGTTCTGTCTTTGTACGTTTTTGTACATCACAAAAGTGACATTTTAAATGATCTCGTCTGACAGTCAACTGCTTTTTAGGTTTTTGTTAACCTTTAGAAAGTATACTAAAAGCACAATGACATCAGAGTCCATCCTCCCCAGGTGTCATACCACATACACATTATATTTTTTGTATGTCTCCCTGTGGGGCTTGCAGGCCTTTCTGAAAAGTGGGGGGAATGGGAGTGGATTGCCTCAACACATGAGGAAAAATATGATTGATTAGACATGCCCTTGTTTGTATGAGTCTGTTAGATTTATTGCTTCAGATTAAAACAACTTTCAATTGGGTTTTCTTTTATTAATCATTGATTTACAAACGCATCTCACTGTCTTGTAATCAGCCCATTAAGCTTTTTGTCTAAAGCCATTAAACATTCATGCCACACAGCAAGACAAGGCAACTTTATTTATATAGCACATTTCAGCAACAAGGCAATTCATAGTGCTTTACATAAAACAAAGGGCAATAAAAACACTCGGTAAAGAGAATGTAAAATAAAAAACAAGTTCAATAAAATTATACATACATTAAATACAATAATAAAAGTTTGTGTTACAATTATACATACAAATGAACAACTACCTGTTTAATAAAAGGCAGCGTCATACAATTATTTAGCCTTTATTTAAAAGAACTGTCAATCGGGTTTTATTTTATTAATCATTGATTTTTAAACATCTTACTGTCTTGTATGAAAGTAGCCCAGTAGTAAGCATTTTTTGTCTAAAGCGATTAAACATTTCACATTCTCGTGAGGCTTTAAAATGGATACAGTACAATAATTAACTCTGTGTACAAGGGGGAGAGAGATTTGAGTCCACACCTTCTGGTTTGAGATCTGTCATATGACTTCCATTTCCTGGTACTGTCGGCGTCATCCCAAACACCGCTGACTGAGCGTTCCTGTCGGTTTCTTCATCTTCTCTCCGGCGGACACTCTGAAATCCTGGGCGATCATGTATCAATATGCTACATTTGTTTTATTCCTCACCCTTGGAATTGGTATGTGTTTTCACATCAATTAGCTAGTCTTTAAATCAAATGCAAAAAGTGAGAAAAAGATCGCTATATGTTTCTGCGAAGTGATTAAACTCATGGGACACTACGGGCCTGGTGCCTCTGGGTTCAGGCTAAATGCTGCTCTGGGGATTAAGAAGATGTCTTATTTGTCTGTGGCCTTAAATTATATATACATAAATATGCTGAGGGTGAATATACGCTAACTTCACAGGCCTTAAAACCAACCCATCATCGGCTGTAAGTTCCAGTCGTGATGTTGTGCTAATGAAGCTAGCTTTATTGCTAATTGTTACCTACGTCAACAACATCAAACTGGAGCGTCGCTGTGTGCAGCTCAAGGAACCAGCTAACGTTACATTTCCCCTCACCGTTGCTATTTTTCTTTTCATGCCGAGGTGTAAGAATAAAACCATGCATTGGTCGTACCTGTATAGTCAGCTTTAACGTTACTGCCTTTTCATAATGTGTTGGTCAGTCAACCTTAGCCGTTAGCTTACTTGTTAGATAATACTTGTTTTGAAGCTCAAGTTTGAGGTAACGTTAATGATAAAACCATCTGAGTCATGTCTGCTGCTAAATAACGTTAGCCACACACACCAATGTAAAGAGAGTAAACATGGTACCTAAACCCCAGTTGACGCAAAATAAAACGTATAAACATTAGCTAGCTATGTTAACTAAAATAGTTAGCATTAGCAAACGTTTGGCAGTTTACAGTAAAGGCTGCTTTATGGTTGTACGTAGGCTCTAGGTAAGTGGCCTAACTTATGCCGTTGTGAGGATTTAGGCTAGCTAAGGCTAAAGTATATTCACACAGCCATGCGGTCGTCAGGCGAAAACGCAAGTCCTGTTCATTTTGAATGGAGGTAATATAGTACGTTCCATTTGTACTCGGATACTGCACTGTGCCTGTAATGTATGTAACGCACTAGCTATATAATATAATAATAATAATAATATAGTTGGTACGTTTAGGCTGGCGGTGGGGGCCGAAAAAAAACGCAGCAGTGAAAAGTTGAGACATATTCAAGTTTTGACAAAACTCAACGTTACCCTGCGTTTTCCAATCATGTAACCAACGGTCAATCCGTTTTTAAGGCAGTATAATGAACATCCCTACTTTATCACTGCCACAAGAAAACTTAAAAAAAACTAGCTATAAGGGTAAAAAACGTACCTGCCCAGGAGTTTATGTAACAACTGACTGTTTCCTTTATGGCTACCCACACATAGCTACATTCTAGGATAGGAGAAAAAACGTATTGGTTTTGTATTTCTTTAAACCAATCACAATCGTCTTGGGCAGCGCTAAGCTCCGGATGCAGCTCTGGTGTAGTAATGTGAGCTATTTAATTAGCTGGATACATGGTTAAATGTAATTTGCTCTTAGCATTGTATCGCTGTGTGTACTTCGTCCATAGCAATGTCCCAGTTACATAGTAAATGCCTTAAACATATTTTTTGTAAATCTTTACAATTATTCCCCGAAAGAACCAAGCAGGCCTGCCTTATTGCACGATCCAAATTTTCTTCAAAACTTGCCATTTTCAGCATGTATCTTGCTAGCTCGAAGTTTGTTTTTTCCCAAAGCGAAAGGAGTTTGAGAACAGCAACACACAGAGTGGAAGCGGAGGGACACGCTGTACAACCCTATGGAGAATAGCTGGACCGACTGATCTAGTGTGAATGTACCCTTATACTTGTGCTGTGTGCATCATTCTAGCGTATCTCTTTAAAAGGGAAACAGCCACTGCTATAAGATCACTTTTATTTCAGATAAGTGTTTTAAATGAGGAATCCACTGTCAATTCTTAGCTCGCTAATGTTATGTTACATTTCTGATACTTTATGCGCTGTGATTAAGCTAACATTTTGTCACAAAGGTTATATTTTGCTTATAGTGCGGTTAGTTTTTTTTTTTAGTTAATCTCAAATGCTGACATACACAATATTCTGTGACCTATCAGGTTCTGTGACCTTAGGAATTTCAGCTATGTTTCCACTGCAAATGTTTTTATCGCACATGATAACCCAATGCTTTTGATAGGCGTTTACAAAATAATGCTTCCAAAGATAGGGTTACAAAATGTGATAGCTGTGATTTCAATGTACCAAAATCTGTGTGAGGAAAAATATATTTTCAAGTGATGACCAAATATTGTCAGCCTAAAGTGTAGTTGACATTATGTCTTACAACCCGGCCCTTCAGTACAAATACAGGATTTTTATAACAAGATCACACACATCTATGTGAGTTTGAGTTCATGTCAGGTGCTTTTATAAATTTATGATGCTTGGAGATTGTGGCAGGCAGCTGTTGTTGAGTTGACAACATTGCATACTGGTAAAACCATGTAGTAAATCTGAATGGACCTTGGCCTCCCTTCTGTTAATTGTATACAATTTCTTAGAGCCAGTAGAAAGGTACAGGCCTTTTTTCTGCAAGTAGGACAGAACATTTCTGTACTGTCATTGTAAAATATTGCTATAGTGTTTTCTTGTCAACTTGGGGTCATGTAACTCTTCTGTATAATAAATGGCTCTTAAATACACTTATGTGGCAGGTGACCTAGGATATTTACAGCCTGTTCACAATATTCCTGATCAAGTTGTAATTTAGTACATGGCACTGTGGAGGTTAATCCAATGTCAGTTGGAGGATGGTGCTACTGACTTTGTGGTTGTTTGCCAAAAAATGTGTGGGTCTCTCATATTTGAACAGATAGACTTCATATGTAGTGCCCATGAGTTTCCACTTTTTGCAACTATACTTTTAGTGAAGAGAGTAACCTATTAAGTTCCAACTGGAGTCATTTTTCGTTTTCCTTTCAGCGTTCCAGCTGTCACATGGCACTGTGGTGAATGTCAGAGACAAAGACAACCAGTTATGCCTCTTTGCCAATCTAACGGTCAACTTTTCAGTCTCCTATGAAGTAGCTGACAATAAGGTGAGTGTCTGGTCTTAGTCACAGTTCCTCAGTGTTCTACTAAGACCGGCTGTGTTTTATATTTAGTACATCAGGCTACACAGTCACCTTATGAAGTTTGCCAATAGAGCAAAGCAGCTCCGCTCCTATCAGGCCGCCTCAACAGCGTGACTATCACACAACTCTTGTGGATGCAAATGTCATCATGGAAAGGGGAAATAAGGGGAGTCACTACAAAGCAAATAGCTTTTTTTGCTATTCAGCATTTCAGTTTTCCTGGTGCATATCCTGCAATTTCTTTCACATAAGCTGTCTATCACTCCTTGGCCTATTGGAATAATGTTAATGCCATGTTTACAGGGGAAGTGCTTTAGGTGATGAGAACATATTAGTTAGTGTGACAGATGCTTAAAAACGACAGAATAGAAGAGTTAGCTAAACGTTTGTAAGAATTATGATTTTTTTTGTGTCAAGCACATCAGATGAACAATTAAAGTACACTCCCTCTTACTTGCTCGGTGGCAGATGCTTTTCATGAATTAAAGCAGCCATATTATGCTCATTTTCAGGTTCATAATTGTATTTTGAGGTTGTACCAGAATAGGTTTACATGGTTTAATTTTCAAAAAACACCATATTTTTGTTCTACTGCACATTGCTGCAGCTCCTCCTTTCACACGCTGTCAGGTTTCTGTTTTAGCTACAAAGTGAGACCTCGCAACTTCTGTAACATCTCTGTTGTCAGTCGCACATGCGCAGTAGCTAGGTAAGGATTACATGAGCTAGCTCCAACTTCGGCCTGTACAAGGCAGGATTAGCCGGGAGACTTCTTCTAAACGAGGGTGCACTTCCAACTTTGTGTGGAATACCTGCAGAACAGGGACATGTATGTAGTTCTATACAATTTATTTTGTAGATTAGGGTGTATTTGTATCTGTCACAGGAGCTAAAACTCTAAGTAAAGTTTTTTTTCCTTGTGGTCTCTGAAGTTTGCTTTTAAACAGTTTGACATCAAACTTGTATAATGTCATTAAATACGGTTACACTCTGCTCTCTTTTAGAGTGCAGCAGTTGAGTTTGAACTTCCTGCCAAAGTCACAGCAGATGAAAGTACATGTGATGCCACAAGCTCAACGTTGAAGCTTAATTTTGGAGAGGGTCACTCCTGGAGTGTGAACTTCACCATCAATGGAAAAATGTACCAGGCAGACACCATCCTCTTTTCCTACAACCTCAGCGACACAACCGTCTTCCCTAATTCTGTATTAAACGGTAACCTCTACACCTCACTGTGCAATCAAAAATACACACACATGATTCACAGGCCTTGTACTGATGCTGATGGGTTTTTGAATTTCTTTTAGAAACCAAAACTGTTGCTGTGAAGCCTCACATAACAGATGTAGGTGTGGACACCTGCTACTCATGCAAGAGTAAAGACACGATCGAAGCTGATGCGGTCAATCAGACGCTGTGGAACGTGCTCATACAGGCTTTTGTCAGTAACAATAGCACAAGTGAAAACAGTAAGTGCATGATGCAGCGTCACATTTCATCCTGCTTCTAATATTTCTCTCCTGTTTACATTTATTGTCTATTCTTTCACACAGTTACTTCTTGTGCTGCCGATGTACCCATAACTCCCACCCCCACCACTCATGCCACCAGTACTACCACTGCAGCTCCAGTCACAAACTCCACTACCACTGCCCCTCCTCCCACAACCACCCCGACCCCCACCCTCCCCACACCCACCACTGGGAAGTACAGCATCAGGCATGATGAAAACAGCACAGCCTGTCTGATAGCCAACATTGGCCTGCGGATTGGTTTCAAGCAAGAAGAGGTATGTTCATAAACACAAAATTATAATGTTGTAAACTTGCTTTCCAGATGATGTACAGATGATCTTCCATAGTCCTTTTGCTGATTTGATTCCCTTCTCTTCCCTTCCCTTCCCAAGATGAACTTTGAACCTAACGGGACCAAAGTCTCTGGATCATGTGGAGTCAACAGCAGTGAGCTGATACTGACATCCAACACAATGACCATCATGCTCACTTTCACCAATGTAAGTTTGATAAACCTGCTTGGTCACATTTTCTTAGTGTTTAAAGCAGCCATATTATGCTCATTTTCAGGTTCATAATTGTATTTTAATGTTGTACCAGAATAGGTTTACATGGTTTAATTTTCAAAAAACACCATATTTTTGTTGTACTGCAGTGCTCTCTCTCACTGCTGCAGATCCTCTTTTCACCTGGTCTCTGTTTTAGCTACAGAGTGAGACCTCTTTTCTTCTTCTTCTTCTGTACTATCTTTGATTGCACTTGCACATGCCCAGTAGCTCAGATGTAGATCATGTCAGCTAGCTAGCTCCATAGACAGTAAAAGAGAGGCTGTTTCTACAACTTCGGTCAGTTACAAGGCAGGATTAGCTGGGAGACTTCTAAATGAGGGCGCACATGTAAGTAGTTCTTTTGTAGATTATGGTGAACTTGTGTGTGTGTTGTAGCAGTGCTTTGCTATTGAGAATGAGGTAGCATGCTAGCGCTAGCATGCTAACGCTATGAGCTAATGGTTGCGGTTAGCCTGCTCGTTTCAGCTTGTGACATCACAAGCCGTGCCGATTTTGAACAGCTCACCCAGAGACTGAAGGCAGGACACATTCAGAAACCGTATCTCACTCTAAACAGCATGGATGGATTTTTTTCAAAGTTTGTATGTGTGTGGAAGCACCAGAGACACAAAATAACACCCCAAATCCCAGAAAAAGTGATTTTTTTTTCATAATATGGGCACTTTAAAGACAGCTTTAAAATTGTAAGATAATGATAACCAAGAATTTTCTGTTGTATTTCGTTTTTTTAAAAACATTTTGGGCAACATCAAAGCCAAGGCAGGGCAGCTTTATTTGTATAGCACGTTTCAGCAACAGGGCAATTCAAAGTGATTTATATAAAACATTTAAGAGCAGTTACAAACAAATTAAAAACAGATAAAAGTTACAGTGCAGTATAAGAAATGAACAATTATTTAAAGAATGGCAGCATCAAAAAGAAAGGTCTTCAGCCTTGATTTAAAAGAACTGAGAGTTGCGGCGGACCTGCATTTTTCTGGGAGTTTGTTCCAGATAGGTGGAGCATAAAAACTGAACGCTGCTTCCCCCTGTTTAGTTCTGACTCTGGGGACAACAAGCAGACCTGTCCCAGACGACCTGAGAGGTTTGAATGGTTCATAGTGTAGCAGCAGATTAGAAATGTATTTTGGCCTTAAACCGTTTTATAAACCAGCAAAAGTATTTTGAAATCAATTTTTTGAGGGACAGGAAGCCAGTGTAAAGACTTCAGAACTGGAGTGATGTGATCCACTTTCTTGGTGTTAGTGAAGACTCGAGCAGCAGCATTCTGAATCAGCTGCAGCTGTTTTTTTAGGGAGACCTGTAAAGACACAGTTACAGTAGTCCAGTCTACTGAAGATAAAAGCATGAACAAGTTTTTCCAAATCCTGCTGAGACATAAGTCCTTTAACCCTTCATATATTCTTAAGGTGATATAGGTTGACTTTGTAATTGTCTTAATGTGGCTGTTGAAATTCAGGTCTGAGTCCATGACTACACCGAGATTTCTGGCTTTGTCTGTTGTTTTTAACATTGTCGATTGAAGCTGAGCACTGACTTTTAATCGTTCCTCTTTTGCTCCAAAAACAACCACCTCAGTTTTTTCTTCATAAAATTAAAGAAAGTTCTGGCACATCCAGTCATTAATTTGTTCAATGCAGTTACTCCGTTTTTGTTTTGGACTATAGTCCTCTGGCGATAAGGTTATGTAAATATGTGTGTCGTCCCCATAACTATGGTAACTTATTTTGTTGTTTTCCATAATCTGAGCTAGTGGAAGCATGCAGATGTTGAACAGAAGAGGCCCCAGAATGGAGCCTTGGGGTCTTCAGCCTTTATCAAAGGCAATTTTAGATCAGTGGTTCCTAACTTTTTTCGGATGCAAAGAAAACGCAGTGAAATGTTTAGGCATTTTTTCCTTTTTTTTTTCCCCCTTCTTTTTTTTTTTTTTTTTTTTTTTTTTTTTTTTACAGTAAGTTTGGTCAAGTTTACAGTCATACTACTAACAGAGTATTAGAAGCTAACCATTTATCCATTAATTTTAGCTATCCATTTAGACTTTTCTATTGCTAACTAGTTTTCATGCACTCTCTTAATCAGTTGGGGGTGTTACAGTTGACTCAGGTCAGTGTGAAACTGAGATGAAGTTGAAAGGTTATTGGTTATTGTGACAATAAATACACTAAGATCAGCTTCAAACCAATTTATAATCCCTGTGTTTTTTTTGTTTCTACATGAATATGTATGCATATTATGTATGAAAATATTTGTATTTTAATAATTAGTTGTGTAACGTGTTATTAGTGTTTACTAGCGTGACATGCAGCAATGCGTCTGTTGCCTGTAACGTCTGTTTCGGAGCGTCAGAGAGCAGCGCAGACATTTAGCTAGGTGGCACCCTAATGAGGCACCGAAATCCGCGTTGCTATTCCATCCGGTAGATACCGGGCAACAGTGCCGTATTAGTCCTGGATTTAACATGCGCTGTTAACGTGAACAGAAAATTGCGTTGCCTGTATCTTTTCACGGCAAAAGCACGTGTGTGGAAAGTGGTCGCACAACAGCTTAAACGTTGTTGCCTGCGAACGTAGTGTTTAAACTTTACGGAGACAACCAAATAAAATATTGACTTCTTTTGAAATAAGATTTTCCAGTTTTGTAGGTTTTGATTTGTTTTTATATATTAAAAATAGACAAATATTGAACAGGTGGTTGCCAAAGGGGGCAACCAGACGTCACAAAACGGTTGCCAATTGACTCTATGTGGTTGCCAAGGGCAACTGGGCAACCGGGCAACCGTAACTGTCGAGCCCTGGTTGGTTGGATCATATAAGATATTTGATGACATCCAGACAGGATGCAACAAAATGTAAAATGTTCACTCAAGGTAACCCTCGTCCCTGAACAAAGAAAAGGGAAATGTATGTATCCTGGATGTTCTGGATGCAGAGTCTGTGTTAGCCTTCGGTAATTGAGATAGCTGCTCGGGTGGGATTTTGTGAAATTTAATTTGTTCAAAATAAATTATTTTGATGCATATTTTTCTGTCTATTTTCGGTCTAACAGGACACAAAGAAATTCCGCCTACATGCTCTGAACATCACCGGAAAGACGAGCTTTGGTAATTCGATGTATCCTATCTACCCACCATCTACCCAGAATCCACACTGAGAAGCAAGCTAATGTTGAGTTTTTCTTTTATATCTGTGTTTCTTTCAAGGTGTGTTATTTTCTGAAGCAAACACCAACCTGAGTCTGTGGGAGGCAGCTGTCGGCACCTCTTACATGTGTAACAAGGAGCAGAACTACACCATCACCAGCCCACTCACCCTCTACACCTTCAACCTTCAAGTACAGCCATTTGGAGTTAAGAATGGTGTTTTCAGCACAGGTAGGTTATTCTTTAATGTCTCTTAAAACAGACTCTGCTGACCAGACCCTGCCCCAACTGTTTCAGATTTAGAGTCTCGGGGGGGAAATGGCTGATGAGGTATATTGTTAGTTTGTACCGGCACTAGGGCTGGGTGTCATTTGAAAATTGATACAGACAGTATCTTAGTGATAAGGTTCTCTTTTCAGAATATCTGTAGTCTATATGTCTGATTTTTATATAATATATATATATATATATATATATATATATATATATATATATGCATGCAATGGAAACATGGCATTACAGTGATCAGTAGCACTGATTTGGAGTTCAAAAAGAAGTCTGAGACTGCCGCCACTCATCCTCAGTAAAAGCTATTGCTGTTTTACTTCATATTAACCTAATGACAACCAATGGAAAGTGTTTGATTATACACACTTAAAATGAGTGGTTCTCAACGTTTTTGGCTTGCGTCCCCTTAAAATGAAATAATGTCTGATCATGGTCCATCACAAGTCATCTGAAGGGTTTATAGAAGAGGGGAAAGTATCCATTGTTTTTTGTTCTTGTTTCACAAGAAAAGAAAAATGCAAAAATTGGAGGAAAATTTGGTGAGAAAAAATAGAAATAATGTTGTGAACCCCATTCCTCTCAGATTTTTTCTTGGGACTATTTAAAGGACAAATCCAGCGCAAAATTAACCTAGGGGTTAATAACACGTGTACCGAGTCGACCATTCTCTGGAATTTGTTTTCATGCTAATCGAATGTGACCAGTTTATTCGCAAACCGCTAATTAGCTTATGGGAAAACAGTCATGACCAGTCAAACGACAGTAACCAGTAACATAGCTCAAGCACGGCGTTCGTGGTTCGACTGGTTTTCCCAAGATGGCGCCCGCCTGTATATGTGAACGGTACAGTCTTTATAAACTATCTTTTTAATAAACTGTCTGTACACTTAGAAAGTTCTCAATGCTTTGGTTTACATGTAGGGACCCTCATTATGCTACCGTGGAAGTGTGGTGCTATTTTGAGCCTAGTTAGTGGTATAGAAATCGCAATTTCTTTTTACTTTACCGGTGCCCCGACGACTAGCTTTATAAGCTAATTAGCGGTTTACAATATAACTGGTCACATTCGATTAGCATGAAAACACATGTGTTATTAACCCCTAAGTTCATTTGGGCCGGATTTGTCCTTTTAAGGGGTCCTGACCCTAGTTTTGGAACCTCTGGTTTAAATCCTCAAAAGATACATTCCCGTTTATCAAGTCCATCCTAGGCTAATGTCAATCGTCCTTGTGTGAAAAACACACAAATTACCTCTTGCAGAATGTCTTCATTTGTATAAAATGCATCCACTATCATCTATCATGCCAAACAGCGTTGCCAGATGTACGATAATTTTGCCCTCTGTACGCTGTACTATCAATAATGCCAGTACCATAATGTCCGATAATTTGACCTCTGCATGTGGCCCACTGGCGGAAGATGTAGCAGCCACAAACTTTGAGTTGTTTTGAGTGCACCAGTAAGTTTTCATGCAGAATATGAACAGGCTTCTAGTTGGGCTGTCTTGTAATTTGATTTTGTAATAGTAGGCAATTACAAAAAATGTCAGACTGATGGACACATACCCCCTTTCATGCATCATAGCTACGTCAGCTTGCTTTAAAAAAAGCCCTGATGTGTGTAGATTTGTAAGCGTGTCAAAAACTAATTTAAATAAGTTTTTTGTACAATTACACATTTACACCTATTCTTGTGGTTGGTTATGATTTGCGTACGGTAAAGTTTCCTTAAAATACGATAATTTGTAGGCTCTGGTACGATAGTTGTAACATTTCCCATCTGGCAACGCTGATTCAAAAGATGTTTATTTTCATGTGGCAGCTTTTTTAAGTGTTGTATTTACCAAAACAGCTGGCAAACAGCTGGCAAATAATCTGAACTGCTGTCCTGCTGTGTTGTTAACCACAAAAATCGCTGTTCCACCTGTTGACTGACTCTCTTTTTATCTGCAGCCCATGAATGTTCTTTGGATGACACCAGCATCTTAATCCCAATCATTGTGGGGGCTGCTCTGGCTGGCTTGATTCTCATTGTAGTGATTGCTTACGTGATTGGTCGAAGAAAGACTTATGTTGGATATCAGACACTTTAAATCCAGTTTGCAATCAATATCACGGGGTTCCCAAGCCTGGTCCTTGGGTTTCGTATGCAATTGTTTAATTGGCAAATGACTTAAAAAAAATCGAAATCTAAACTAAAGTCTCTGCTGGGAAAACATGAGATGCAGTATTGAAGTTATTGGCCATTATGAGACATGAAATGCACATGGAGCATTAATGATACTATAAGGACTGAAAATTCATGTAAAGATGGAGGGTTCAGTGTTTTTTTTTTTCCAAGGACCAAACTTGTCTACCCCCAATGTTTGTGTTTCTTTTTTGTTTTCTGGATGTCTTGTCTTTCCTTTTTTGTTGTTAATGAGCAAGTGCAACATCCACACAACCTTTTTTATTTTATTTTTTATTTAAGTAGTTATTATCACATGAAAGGTTTCTACACAGGTACAGTACACCTCAACATTTACAAAAGCCTCTGGACATTAATTTGTTTTACGCATTTTTAGCACAAGATGTGTGACAATTTAAATTGGTTGCTGTAGGATCTTGCACTTGCTCTGCAGACATTCCCTTTTTGTTTTATGTTATTATTTCATCTTTGAGCACATTTTAGTTTTTACTTCCTTTATGATTCGATTTTTCATCCCCATAATTATTTACATTAAGACATAAAAGAATGATCATTTTCAACAGCATTTTTCCACAAATCAAAGAAAGATGATGAATCGGCTTTCTTTATTCCCAGAAATTCATTTACAAGGATGAAAGTCTACTACCCATGTTTGCCCCTGTAGAGCAGGAGAAACATTGGAATTATTGTCCTAATTACGCGGCTCAAATCATATTTTGGAATGTAAAATTAAAGTGTTTAAAATGAATAGACCTTTTTCATGGAGGACATTTCAGCATCAAAGCCGTAAAAGTCCAGGTGGAACTAATGACATTAACGATGGCTCACATACATTTCAGTGACAAATCGTGTTAGTGTTATTAATTACACCTGTGCTTTGCCTGCTGTACTATGTCAAAATGTCTGCTGTTTTAAAAGGTCTGTCTTATATTTGCACACGCTCCAGTCAGAATAAATCTGAGAAAAAAAGGTCAACCGTTTGTTTTTTTTCTCACACAATACATTTTGGCATTAGGTTTAGAAAAGGGAGAGTTATGTTGTGTAGATGTTCACTTTCATGAGTCTATTTACATATAAATGCACTAAGGCACTCTTCACATTTTTGCATTATGTTGAGACTGTTGTCACATTATTTCACCTGTGTATAGGCGTGGGCTTGGCCTGAACTCTGAGGGCTGCAGCTGGATCAGTGCACGTTAAAGCCCCTGAAAACGTTAATCTGAAGTATTTCTCTATAACATTAAATATAATTACTGAACAAGCAACAATCAAAAGTAAAGTTCAGAAAGTGACCTGTGGTATTTCATGAAGAGTATAACAGGAATAGTTTTGTGATATTGGCTTTCTTGCCAAGAGTAAGATAAGAAGATTGATACCACTCTCGTGTCTGTCTGGTAAATATGAAGCTACATCCAGGAGACAGTAAGCTTAGCTAGTCTAAAGGAAACAAGTCTGCCTATATATATATATATATATATATATATATATATATATATATATATATATATATATATATATATTTTAGTGTTAAAACCCAAAAGTAAAAACGGCATGTGGTTTGCAGATTTTGCTTTAGCTTTATATTTGCAGACATGAGTGGTGTCAATCTTGTCATCTAACTCTCGGCAAGAGAGCAAAAAGGGTATTTTCTTTAAAAGCTCAGCGTATTTGCTCCATCAGGACCTTGTGGGTGAGGTTTGATCTTTTTTGTTCAAGAGTGCTGGAAAAGAACAAAACAACCCCACATCTGTCTTTAAAAAGTTAGGAAAACCACTGAAATAAGTGATATAATCTCGTGTGAAATAGACAAAGTTGTTGGCAGGAAGTTGTTTTCACATAGTCGCTCATAGTAAGAAGCTGGAAGCAGGTTTTCAGGAGCTTTAAAGTCAGGGAATTAGTGCAGTTTGCATTGATGCAGTATCAGGGATGAAGGCAATCCCCAGAATGTGTATTTCTGTAATATTAGAGAGCCAATGGTACACATGGTAGGAGCTGTGTATTGTTGCTTAATTCGAGCAGAGTGCTGTGTACTGTTAGCCTTGTTCCAACTCTTGAGTACTGGAGCAAAGCAGACAGAAATAGTTGCATTTTTGAGTTGCTTATAAAGTTAGCTTTCCCAGGACATTGTACATGTGTGTGAGTAATAGTTCCAAATCAAATACGAGCTTTGATTTTTGCTTGTGATTGTTGCTGTCTTGTGTATTTCAGTGTTGTACAAACTATGTTGCCTTGATGACGAAGATGGTTTTGCAGCACTGGTATAAATGTATATGTTAGACATTTTCTCACCGTTAATCTCCCTCGTTCTCAATAAATCATCTAACGGGTTATCATGACGACTGTGCCTTGCTTAATGATACAGTTTTGTTTTGTTCATTCAATAATTGCTAATACTGTTAAGATATCATTTTGGTAACTTTGAGAACATTGCACACACGTGTTCAGTAAAGGGAATTTGTGCCGCAAGACCATCTTATTAAAAATGAATGTGTGTTATGTGGAAAGAAGTAACTACAGATTTCATCTCCATTCACTCAAGCTATTATCTATAATACATTGGATTATAAATTGTGTGTCAGACTAAAGTGGAGCTTTTAGTCTTTTAAGATTTATGGAAATAAAAATGCGTTGCTGCCTTGGACACCTGAGTAAATGTTTATTCCTGCTTTGAATACTTGGGGGCATCTTTGAGTCAGTTAGCAGGCTACGTCTTTCTTTCAGCCGTTTATGCCTTAATCATTAATATTTTTTATTTCAATTCTTCTGTTCAACATATAAGACATTCACCTTTCTGCTCTCTTCACTCCCGTCTAGCTGAGGATTGCCAGGCTGATGCGGAGAGCTTCCTTGTTCCCATAGCTGTCGGAGTTGCCCTGCTTGTTCTCATTCTTATTGTTCTGCTGGCCTATTTCATCGGGAGAAAGAGATACATGGCCACCAGCTACGAGTCTTTATAGTTTATAGTTAAACTTTCCTCATTTAGATCTAAGCTCTTCAAAGGATAGTCGGGGAATCGCTGCCTTTGACTAATTGTGAAAAATTACTGTGTTGTATTCACGTTTCCATGTAGTGTTTAGTGCTGTTGACTTCCTAACTGTGTTCGGAAAGGAATTGATTGATGTTTTGGGAAATGTGCAAAAGTTAGATGAGAACATTGATACCACTCTCATGTCTAAACAGTAAATATGAAGCTGCAGCCGGTTAGCTTAGCTTAGCACCAAAACTGAAAACGGGGTAAACAGCTTGGCTAGCATAAATCAACTCTAAAGCTCGCAACATGTTATAACTCTTTCGTTTCATCCATTCAAAATCAGTGGTGTAAGATTTAAATGTTGGGTTTGCACAGGACTGTTTCTTGGCCCGGTACAGTGACTTGCTGGATCCCCACTGCTTCCAAAATGGCTCCTTATTTACGTATTCTTACAAAAAATTACTCATTGGCTGCATATGCCAAAAAATCTAGAATGGCCATTAAATCATTTGATGAAACAGCTCTTATAGACTTTTCAAATGTTATTGGACTGAATGGATCAAAAAATATAAAGAATACTTTTGGGGTGTTTGTGACACTGCAGATGAATGTATTTAACTGAAAGAGTGGTATTGATTTGACTTTCCGCATGAGAGCATTTCCCAAAATGTCGGTCTGTTCCTTTTAAGTTTTGTTGCTGATCCTGCCTAACGTTAATTAGGCGTTCATAGCGACTAAAAAGTAATAACCACTTGAGTAATTTCTTTTTTGTGTCTTTAGAATATTTAATACCCCTTTTATCTAATCTCTAAACTTTGTGTAGGTTCTGATCTCATTTCCTGCTGCTCTGCCTGTTTTTTTCTTTAACTCTTTGTGGACTGTAATCCTAAATTCTGCTCTGAGTAATGTTTTCTACTGACTAAAACCACTAACCTGCTGTCTGTCTCCTATCTATCTATCTATCTGTCTGTCTGTCTCTCTTCTGTATGTCTGTCTGTCAGCTGAGGAATGCTTCCTGGACTCTGATTTGAGCTTTTTGGTGCCCATTGCAGTGGGTGTGGCTCTCAGCTTCCTAATCATCCTTGTGCTTATCTCTTACCTGATTGGCCGGAGGAAGAGTCGTACTGGCTACCAGTCTGTATAATCCAACCCAGCTGCTTCTGCCTCTCGCACCCTTTCAACCCTCATACAGTATCTCTTAAAAACACATTCCCTGCCCGTCAGTGCATCGAAAGCATCTCAAATTTCCCGCTCATTTCTGTTTGCCTAAAAATAACCTTTGGCTCATTTCTCGTACACAGTTTAAAATTTATCCCAGCAACCACCCCCAAAGGTTTTTGTTGTTTTTGCTTTGATGCCAATGACTGAACTAAGTACCAAGACATTTATGATCAATATTGCATTGTTTGATTGTAGATTGCATGTTTTTGAATAAATTAAATTTATGGCTGTGATTAGCCGTCCACCTCCTCCCCCAGAGAGACCTCGCTCCTCCCGCCCCAGAGAGGCTTTTTCCCTCTCGGTTTCTGTGCTGTATAATAGTGTATGTGTAAATTACTCTCTTGTATAGAATGAATGACATTCATTTTTGATGACGTGAATGTAACGAGCAAGCTCCACTGTTGTCATTCACATCCCAAACGCCAATGTGTTCACTGCTGCACATATAGTCATTTAATTGTAATTTGATGAAAGGGACACTAACTAAGACACTTTACCAGCGTTTGGACCAGTTTATTTTTGTGTTTTGGGAGATGTGTAATGTTTTATCTTTCTGTCACTCATGTTAGGATGATTTTATTTTCTTTAAATGTACACTTCTTAAAATATTTACAATTGAGCATTTGGTGAATTAATTACAGTGTTGTTCCATTATAATCCTATGTTAATTCAAAAGTTTAACAAATGGATATTTTGGCAACCTGGTTTAAATTTAAACCTACATTGGTCACAGGGATTAAACTATGTTGAATGTAGCCTACATGATTTCCCTCCATGAGATAGTACAGTAACATTAACAGCATGAGCAGTATGAAGATCATGAGTAATATTAAAGTCACACCATTTCATTTATACGACCCTCAGTTTCGTACATTCGATCACTCCCCTCCGACAGTTTCGTGCCTTTCTGTTGTGCACCTCTGAGTTGCTTACTTGAAGCTTGTCTCCATCTGATGAAGAATGTGATATGATGAGCTTGTTTAACACAAGTGGGGAACAAATTAAATAAAATTTAGTTCTTGTTTTGTATCGCTGTCATTCTTTTTAACAGTTCACCTTTCAGTGTGAAGTTGAGGAACAGGAAGCTTGCGAGTCTTATGACAAAGCTGAATTCAAAGGTTAACGGTTGTAAACTAAGCATTCACGCTGCTGAGTGAACTGCCGTGATTGCTCAAAACGACATGTTTTTTATAACCAGACGCATGACTCTCAATTCAGCTATTGCAGATATGCAAGTTTACACAGGTCACACCGGTTGATGTATTACTGAGAATAGTTTGGGGATAAACGGTTAACTTGTGTTTTATTGACATTGGCTTTACTTCCTTGTTGTTTGGGGTCCCTGTTTGTAAAAGTAACAATATTTGCAAAATTAACAAATTATTTTCCTTGAAATACTTTTTATATTTCTTCTGGAATTATCAAACCCCAAGTAAGTGTTGTAACCTTTACCTTTGTCACAAACTGGGCCTGCACATTTGATCAAGTTGAGAAAACATGTCGGTCTGTTGGTATAGCTCTACCACTTTGGTCCAGAATGAAACATCTCTACAACTGTTGAATGGATTGGGACAAAATATATTACAAATATTCATGTTCCCCAGAGGATGGAGCCTAATGACTTTATTGATCCCCGGACTTTTCCTCTTAGCCCACCATTTGGTTTACATTTGTGGTTTGTCAACTATTAGATGGCTTGCCGTAGAATTAGCTTCAGACATTCAAAGTCCTCGTCAAGATGACTTAGAACTAATAACTTTGGTGATCCTTTTTGCGCCATCATCTTCACCAAATATCTGCAATTGCCTACTGTTGACATACCCATCATCCACAGCTGAAGTAGCTAACTAGGTAAACAAAGATGTGTTAGCATTTAGCACAAAGCACCACTGTGCCTCACAGAGTAGCTAGCATGGCTGTAGATTCTTAGCCTTTTTACAACTAATTTCATGTTTTAAACACATGAACTATACAGTATATTCCCTTTGTAAGCCCAAAAGGGTTCTGTTAGACCTCTAATAAACAAAACCGTTCTCCAAAACTCCAGTAACAGAAATCCAAATAAACTTAGTGATGTGTAAAAACTACTGTCAACACCAATCATAAATTTAAAGGATAAAGAAATGATCATGAAATTAGTTAGACAGTGGATGTCCAAATGTATGTCAAAGGTTTAACAGAACAACTATTATAGTATTACTAAACTATACTAATTGTAGAGCTTTACTGAAAATTACAGAGTTTAGATGTGTTGAAAGCTTTTTTTAAGTTGATGTGTCCTATGTGTCAGTCCCATGTGGAAGAAAACTTACAGGATATACCAGAACATTGTATTTATTATTAGAACTATAATAGGAATAAATACAACATCGATACCATGTTTAGTAGCACAGTTCAGACAGGATTAATACTATCACAAAATTGTACTTTTTAAAATGGTACAGACCTTTCACAAACTATTTCACAGGTACAGTATGTATCTTTATTGATCAGTCTTGTGTAGTATTTCAATTTCAAAAGCAAATGTTTTTACAAAAGAAGGCAAGAAGTGGCTTGTGATGCTTTATCATAAATGTATAATACTGCTCTATTCAACAAAAATATAGTAATAGTGTATTTGCATTCATTATCATTTATTATGTCTTTTTTACTGTGTAAGTACAGTACAAGTCCTGCTTTCAGTGTTTGCATGATAGTTTTTTGCATTCTTACAATATACATGTTTGAAAAATATAATTCAAAACAAATTAGTACACGTTGTCACACAAAACTGTGCACACAAAACCATAATCTAACCTGATACAACAATATTGCTAATCGCCTAGTAAAGTTTTAAGTCATAATTGGATTTGCATAGCCAGAAATGCTAACTATTGGGCAGAGTGTAATTTAGTTTGATTAATCTTGCTAATCATTACAAAATATCAGGAATTGAAACTCACTCTATGCACTTGTCCTGTGCTCAGCACTGTTTGTTTTGGGTGCAGGTGCCAGTAGCACGCTCAAGGTACAAAGATACAACGGAAACACAAGAGTAACTATCTACTTCTTGGGGAATTTGTTTCACAGCAGAAGACATGGATATTTGAGTGAAAGATGAGGAGAGGGAAAATACATATAAAATGGAAAATAATGGTTCAAAAGAATTTTTTTCTTGTACATTTTCCTGCCTCATCGTTACGGGAGCATCCTGCTGGCAGCGATATCTTTGCCTTACGCTCCGACATCCAAGGAGAAGGTCACACTGCCCAGGTAGCGGTCAGTGGGTGAATCATTAATGATGCCCTTTCCATTCAGTTTGCATTGTACTTGGATGTGAGTGTCG
The DNA here is from genome assembly GCF_008315115.2 of Sander lucioperca. Lineage (NCBI taxonomy): Eukaryota > Metazoa > Chordata > Actinopteri > Perciformes > Percidae > Sander > Sander lucioperca. The sequence goes on along the minus strand of NC_050173.1, from coordinate 28,530,160 downwards.
TACTGCACTCCTGCAAAACGCACAGCCACCACTGGTGCAGAGTAGTTTACCTGAGAGAGACAGAAGAGACACGAGAGATAAAGACATGACAGGTGTTATTTTAGACTTAAATAAAATTGTCTATATGTTATCCACAAAAATGAAACTTTCACTCACATGTCTGAGCTTCCCATAGTATGGATAGTACTTCAGGTCAAAAATGCTTTTAGGAAAGAATTGGATTTCTCCCAAGGCTTCTGGAGGTCCTTTCTGAAAGAGGAAAAAGTTATGTTTTCTTGACATTTTTAGACATGCTGTTTATCGCTGGGATAAAATTACATGCAAGAGTGTGATGATGGTTACTATACCTTTACTCCACAAGTCACATTTATCGGTTTGCCCTGGCCAGGTAAGTAACCAAGAATCTATTGAAAAATAAGAATAGTGAGTAGAAAGTCTCTCTCTTTTTTAGTTCTATATATATACTTCTATATTTTTGTTTGACATATCCTCCAACTTTGTAGGTCAGAACATTGCATAAATTAAAATGTTGGTAGCTTACAAATGTCTGTGTGGACAACCTCTCATTTTCCTAGGCATGCTATTATTTGTTTTCTTCAACAAGGATAATGTCTTTATGCATAAATAATAAAAAAAATTGAAAGCAAAAGTGTAATTCTAACTTGTATAAAAGAAAATGTAAGTTACCATTTAAAATGTTAACCAAGAGAAAAAAATCATCATCCTCTCCCTGAAATGGCCACAAGATGTCACTCACTGAGAAAACTGTGAGCTTCAACAGTCCGGTAACACACTGTGTTCCTGCTGTTTTATGTTCCCTCTTTTGTTTGTTCTTTTTAAAGTGTGCTGTTTTACAGGTTTTGGTGACTGAAACCCGTCTTACCCGGTTCATTCGAAGGAGTACGCATGGCCTTCCCTGAGAATAGCCATAATGGGGGTCCTGCAGCCCCGAACAGTCCCCCAACCAGGACCTCTTAAACTGACACGCTTTCCGCTCTGTGCTCTCCTCCAAGTCGTCCTGCATGAAGTATCTGTCCTGTGCGCAGCGAATATTCTTCTTCTCCTGCGCGCCATCGTTATACGCTGAAAATGGAGGGCAGGGAGAAAGAAGCAGAGAGGGAGGGAGAATGAGAGAGGCCGGCATAAATAAACCCTCGCTACAGCAATGCTCTGCCAGATTCAGGCCTCTGATTAAGGAAGCTTGACAAAAGCAGGGTGAGAAAAAAAAAAACGACTTGAATGGCTGCACTCTGCCCACAAAGAGGCTTCCCTTCCCAGCATGCTCTGCAAGGACCAAATGGAAAAAGGGGACAAAGGTAGTGAAGATGAGGATTAACTCACTGCATGCCCGCTTAATTTTAAACAAACTCGACAACCTCCTCTGACCCCCCCCCCCCCCCTCAACTTTAACATCACCCCCCACAATCACTCCCAACTCACGTCTTAGATATTCATCCATAGACTTTGTGTACTTCTTCCAGGATTTGCGATCAGAGGCGTTGAAGGCGATCTCATGGCCTTCTAGGTGTGGAGACATCGTCATACCTGCCAGTGGAGACCCAGAGACAGTCAACTGTGCTGAGACTCAAATAGAAGCAACAGACTGAAGGACAGTCAAGCAGAGAGACGGGTGGAAAATGACAGCCAAGGATGCAGTGGAGTGTTTTGAGTTTGGGGTTATATTTACCTGGTGGCATCACTCTATCATTGAAGGTTGGATGGTAGGGACTAATAGACCACATGAGGCAAAACATACAGCCGCCAAACATGGCTGCGAGAAACACATAAAGTGCAGTGTAGAAGAGAAGGATGAGGCCTGAAAGAGGAGTTAAAAAAAAAAAAAAAAAAGGAGTGAACATTTCTGGTGCAGTATTTGCACAAAAGTGGTTACATAATAGACGACACATCTCTCAACAAATCATTTCTCTGATCCGAGTGGAGAAGAACAATGAACCATTAAGGATTTCCTTTTTTGCTTGGACTGTGTGGTCTGTCTGGACTCCAGCTACTGTCCCTGATCAGGATGGTCACTAATTTGTTTACTCATACAAAAGTGCTGTCCCCCCCTTCATGTCTGGACTTTAATAGAAATAACTAATAATAACTTACAGTTTTGCTATAAAATCCACTGTACTGAGCTAATGTGAAAACCCCGTAACAAAGAAACCCCAAAGAACTATCATTGTTCTGCAATTTTCAATTAACAGTTCATTAGCAACTAATTTAGCCAAACGTGCCCTAAATTAAATGGCTTTTGCTGTGCGGGCAATTTCACAGGGGACTAGCTCCAGCCAGCCTTGCGTCCCCGGAGCCACAAAGGCCTTTCTGTTTGAGCTCAGTGAGAATTCTCCCAGCTGTCCTTTCACTCAGGAACACAGTGAACCTCCGGTTGCCATCATAGTGAAGGTCTTTTGCAGTCATAGAGGCTCGGCCAGCTCCAAGGAACCCCAATCACCCCACTCTGGTATTGTGCCCCTGTTACACACTCGTCTCACAGGACACACAGCACAGACTTCAACTCAGGGCCTTTCTTCATCAGACACATGGGCCCCACTCCTCCACAAGTGTGCACACACTGGTTTTGTAGCTGAAATGAGCTCTCAGCCCTGCCTGGGATCCAGGATTTCAGCTTATGCAAGTAACACACACTTTCCTTGGATAAAAAGTAACACACACTTGCCTTATATATTCTCTCTACACTCAGTTGGATCATGTTTGCCATTGTGTACAGTGGACCTAAGGGAGGGGGCTCAACAGCGTCACATAGCAGCTACCCTGGAATACCAAGAGGCTGCTCCATCATCATTGACTCAACAAATTCGTCCAGTCTGTCGCTGCTGCCAAATAAAGTTTGCCTGCACTCAATTTGGCAGTGAGCTCTATGGATAAAAAAAAAGACAAGAGCATCTCTAAGTATTTAACTGCAACTGAGGGGCCATAAGCATGTTAAGTTCAGCGACGGGGTCGCCAAGGCTTTGGGAAAGAGGCTGTGGAGAGCATGGTAAGATGTAGAGGAATGTGATTCCCGGCCAATGCGAGGCCGGGGACAGTGAGCTCCCGCTGGGGATACGTCCCCAGGCAGTCTGTTTTTGTCGGGCCACTCTGAATTGTCCATGCACCTATGTAAACATTGAGCATAAGGACACACACACACTAGCAGCACAGTGAGCAGAGTTCCTGGACTGGAGAGACATTTCTAACCCCCTAAACTATCCCTAAGTGCATCTTTTAAAGACATTCAAACACCATGTGTGCTCTTGTTTAAGACCATTCAAACTGTAAAGCATTCAACATTAGATCTGTAATTATTGGACACATGCAGTATAAAATAAAGTACTTTTGCATTAATCCAAATGTCCCCCCCCCCTCCCCCAAACACCAATAAAACGTCTTTATCGTTAACTCACTCCAGCTCTTCCCAGAGCGACCCATGAATTCCTTGGTCTCTGCATTCCACAGGTATGTCTTAATGTCAACTATTTTCTGGTGGAGCGTCCTCTCGGGTAACGGCCTGCGCTTCCATCTCTCAAAGTTCAGGTCTTCCTGCTCTAGAGGCTGGTGCTCTGCCAACTCCTCTTGCTCTTCCTCCAACTCTTGGCCATGTTTGAGTATCACTTTGTGAGGCTGGTGGAAAGAAGAAGGAGAGAAAAAGCCCTCACCACACATATTCTCAACTGCTAAGTTCTGCAGTCAACCTATTTTCTTTTCAAATCACTGCAGGAAAAAAATGGCATGCCTTCTGATCCGAGTATGACCGACGATATAAACTGCCAGAGAGTGCTCTGCATGTTAATGAACATCACACTGATGGTCCTGTCCCCTGTTTCTGCAAATTATAAACCCGCTGGTGACCTTTCTGGCACTCGTTGGGAGAGCTGACCTCCTCTGAGTGGACCCTCCTGCTTGGAGCAGCAGCTGCAGATAGCAGAGCTGGAGGGTCACTTTGACAGCCAGATGTTACTCACTGACTCTCAGCATCCAGAGGCCAGGACACACAGATCCCAGAGGAACCACAGGATGCTTGAGAGTGTCACTGAAAAGTCAATTCATTTGTGAGAGTTTGGCTTTTAAAAGTATCTGCTGTTAAATGTTTAAAAATGCTGTTATGCTTTGAGTTTTGTGCCAATAAAACCCACTTGATTATTGAGTTAATAACTCAACTCTGCTGTTTATTAAAAACAAATCATGTGCTAGTGGAAGAGTGGAATTAAGATTCCTTAATTACTGCATCTGCTTCAGTGAATAAAGTTTTTATAAAGTTATATGTTTTCTATTTAATGTCAGCACTTACAAGATTTGGTGGATGATTTTTAAGGAGCGTCTCTTCAGCTCCTCCCTCTGTGGAACTGGGCTCCATATTCTTCACAGAAGGAAAAGGTACTTGTTAAACTTATCACATCTACCATGCTATTGACTTAAAGCGACACCTCTTTAGGCTGTAAACTTTTCAAGCTCAACAACATTATCAAAACTTTTCACAACAATGCCAAGCTATCTGAATAACTTAATCTGCAAGCACACACAAGAAATAATTAGTATAGGCTAGTTGTAACAAATAGAATTTCAATGAATCTGACATAGCCTACCTGAAGTTTTCTTCTTTGCAATAGAAACGCGTCTTAATATGTCGAAAGCCCTCTTGTACCCCAGAGGAAAAAAATAATCTTAGTCAAAAAGTATTTGGGGATTTCATTAAAAAGTTTTAGGCATGCAAAGGGGACCGGGTGTGGAGAACCTCTTGCAACTAAGCGCGCATCATAGTGAATGAACGCTGGACAGAGAAAAACGGGGGGTGGGATACAAAGTGCTTTTTTTTGTCCTAGAGACGTTTTGGCAGCGGCCTGGGCCACAGCACTGCATTCAGTACACGCACACCGTCAGCCATTGTCTGATAGGGCTAAGTCTGAAGCAAAACCTGAATACAATATTTATAGCTTATCCCAACACAAGACACGGTGGTCAATGCCTGTGGCTGCATACTGTAGCCTCTGTAAGACACTCGGACAATTAACGTGTTCAATTTAAAAAACATATTGTATTATTTTATTGTTGACCGATTGTTAAGCATGAAACAGAAGAATCATAAATTAAATATCGGCCATTGTGTAGGCTATTGTCTCTTTACATTCATGCATACTGATCCAGTTACCAACGCCAGCAGCTCCATAGACTCCTGCAGCAACTGCTTACCATAAGCTCCCCTCTGGAGAACTTCAAGATGTCCTCGTTCCTGATCCCATCTGCACGCCGGTCACGTAACGTTTTGTTACCCCATGTAAAAAGTGGGAGAGGGGGGACTTTTTTTCTGCTTCTTTACATGAAAAGAGAAATTGCGTCATGGAAAAAAATCTGTTCTTTGAGATTTGCGCGGCAAAAACGTGCACGTGTTCTTGTGTGTTTTTGTGTGTGCGTGTGTGTTTATGTGTGTGTGTATTTCATAGTGAAGGCCAATGATTCTTCTCCCCACATAAGGACATTAGCAGGAAAGCAAAAATCACCACAACATTTTGATGGGAAAGCCTTTATGGGAAGCATTAACTGCATGCACCTGTCCATGCAGAGGAATGATCTAAAAAGGATTTGTCATTCAAAATGGTATTTATGGCTTCTTACATGCAGTAACAAACTACATATGTTTCACCTTCCATTTTTAAAACATCTACACCTGCTGCATCGAAAAACTTCCACCACAAGGGCAAGCTGCATTGCCGGGTTAACCTGCTAGGGGGCAGGGCACAAATTAGTTGCTGGGCCCCTATTAACCTACCTGGCCAAAATGTGTGGTAATTTCATTAAACACAGTCAATAAAGATGCTCAGTTTGCTTGTTCGATAATCCAGCCTTATTTGGAGCAATTTGGGAAGTCCCAGTGCTTTGCTCAAGAGCACTGTGGCTGTTTAGAATGTTTGCATACCTTAAACTGAGTGCCATGGGATCAAATCAGCAGCCCTTCAGTTAATTGTTTGCCTCGTAGCCATCATGTACACCTAACAAAAGCAATCGGTTGCTTCTGAACAAACTAGTCTACATTTGTTTCATCAAACAGATTACAGACTTTCCTGTCATATAATTTGGGCAGAGTTTATGCTTTTTAAACAACATGACAGTGACATCATATAGGATGTAGCTGTAAAAATACAAATGGGTTGTTTAAAAAAAACCAAAATCAGGCAACTGTGTGCACCGCAATAGCACAATGAGTTAAAAAAAGAGCATTTTCTGATGTTTTAATTATCAGGAAAAAGTTGCTGTGTGTGCTGTACAGAGCTGAAGTCAGGATTTTAAGAGATACTGAGGCCATGTTTCCAAGTCTTTCACTGTAATTACAACCCCCTTTAGAAATTATGCAAAATATGTAGCCTTCTTTTTTCTTACATATTATTTATTAGCTAAATTCTGTATTTTTAATTAACTAAATAAATATAATAAATCAAATAATGATAAATAACATTTTCTGTATAATGTTATTTTCCCTAGGCCTACATGAAGTTCTAAATAACATTTCGCAGGGCCAGGAATAAAGTGTCTGAACACTGAATCTTTTTTTTTAAATTATTTATTTAATTAGTTAGTTATTTTGCGTTGGTACAAAAACTAATTCCCAGAAAAAAACACAGGAAGCAATAGCCCTGTCAATGTGACAAATAAAATTGCAACCAAGGTAAAAAAAAAGAGAGAGAGAAATGTGCTAAAAGAGAGAACTAAAAAATATAATCTAGGCAACAAATCTAAATGTATATCTAAGTATGGTTTCCTGATTATTTTACCTCTTTGATTTTTTTTTTTGTGGTTGCTGACTGTGCATTTTCAGTTTCATATCTGACCATAGACTATAGCCTATCTGACCTGGATTTTCTCTTTTTAATGCTGCTACTACAAATGAAGTTGTACTGTCCGCCTTCATAGCTTACCTACAGTAAAATATAAGCTAGGCTACTAAACAAAACATGGGGTCCTTTTTATTTTGGACCAGATGGAATTGTGTACATTAAAAAAATGTCTTCAGGACTAGTCTATGCTCAGACGTACCTGCTCCCTAAAGCCCTTGAACGCAACGTCTATTTCTGACAGACGATGGCGCTCGATGCTTGGACATCACTGACCAGCAGTGTCAGCTCCAACTTTTACTTTCTACCAAACCACGACAAGGAGCGCCAAATCTATGTAAGGCAGTAACGACACATATATAGCAGTATAATCGACAGAACAGAGACGATAGTGTTATGAGAATATCAAATTAATTATCTGACGATTCAACATTTGTTCTTGTAATGGAAAGTACAGCGAACATGGTGGTATCACGTACTTCGGTAGAATCTGATAATATGTTATAGCCTATAAGTAGTATGGTTTGCTTTGAAACAAGTAGCCTACAAGTAACGACTGACTGAGTACTTAGTTTTTTGAGTAGCCTATGTGTGTGACATGCGCACACACGGCCAGCAGCAGCAGGAGCGACCCACCACCGTCCCGACACCGACACACTGTGAGGACGGAGACCGGCAGACGTATCAACAGCCGCGGGGATGTAAATGAGACGGACTCGGGCTCGGCGGGGACGGAGGGTTGTTCTCGGAGAATGCCACAGCAAGCGAGCACGCCGTCTGCGTTAGCTCACGATTGTACACAGTTAGCTCTAAAATACATAGCGAATAACGTTGAGTCGTGACTATTGTTAAATTATAAGCAAGAGGATCGTCCGGGCGGACTGCGTTAAACAGCCTCTTGCCAGCATGCCTCCTGCTCAGAGCCTTCAATCCAGCGGACTGACCCTGTCTGAAACAAGCATGGGTAGGTGTGTGCAAGGTCAATGGCGTGTCTGCAGCAGGTTTTATCAATTCAATAATATACTCGTTTGACCACACTGACTGCGGGGACGGCATTGAACGCTGCAAGCTTCTTTTAATTGTTTCACACACTAAGGTAAACATTTAGGCAATTATTTGTTATTTTTGTCGGTTTAAAACAGTAACGGAATGTTTCTCTCTCTCACAAACACACACAAAAGCAGACAAAACACTCGTTGCATCATCAGAGCGTTTTTTTTGTTTTTTTTTCTAGTCCAGGCCGCAGCGCGTCACTGCAGGTGCGGCGACGATGAGACTGTGGGATACTGTGGTATGGACTAAAATGGTCCATTCGTGTAGGAGACAATCTGTGAATATATTTACAACATTTTAGTAGGCTACTGCCCAACAGGTAATTCTCAATACTACTAGATTGTTGACACAGTAGGATCATGTAAGTGCTTTAGACTTCTTATTCCTTGTAAGGCAAGGTTGGAGAAAGAAAAGTGGTCACTTATTAGAGCATCACTGGCCATTATTTGACTTCTGAATTGCAAACCTCTCACACATTGTCAGGTAGTTCATTTTTGCTTAATGCACATTTTGTTATGTTGAATATGCGCTTGTGTAAATGATGGTTGTATTATTAGTAGCTACGTTGTGCACTGTGAACTCACCAAGGCAACTTCCTATCAGTAATTGTTGTACTGCCAATATAGTGAAATTATTTGATTTTTAGTACAGGATGAAAACTCTGCTTTACAAATATAAAGTATACAGTTACCTGGCCTGACAGGATGCATACATGTATTGTATAGTATGTTGCCTGTAAAAGTATTCAAAAACTTGAATGCCTCTATTAGACAGAATACAGCAAAGAACTGACTGGATATGAGGAGAGAGAAAGGGAATTAAGGGAATCATATTCAACAAAGGTCTCAGACAACAATACTTGAAGAGGATGTGTTGTTATTATATGATCAACATCTCAAAGCTGTTAATTTAAGTTTTTGACACAAATCAACAGAAAAAGCCACATAAATGTAAATATAATGATGAAAAGTAATTGTAAATGGCTGCAAATTGTTGAATCAATCGAACATTTGGTGCACGTCAGGAAGTTTTCCCACTTAATCAAACCATCTGTGATTAAAGAAAAGCAACATATATGAATATGTCAAGTTAAAGTTGGGTACTTTGTTTTATGTTTTTCAAATCAAGTCTAGTTTAGTTTATTGTCATATACATGAAACTCCAGTCCGGTCACATGTCTCTTTAACTACTTCCCATTGTATCAATGCTTGTGGTGGAGTCTAGTTGCAGCCTCATCCTTTAATTTCACATCACTTTCCTGTTCACGTCACAGCAGTAATGTGCGCTCATTTGTCGTCTTTTAGGTTCCTTTAAGAGGAGGAAGAGGAAATCCATAATAGTGACAGTGTTGCTGCTCATAGTATCTGTGCTCATCCTCATCTTTGGCCTGGCAGCGACTACCAGGACGCAGAACATTACAGTGGGTGGCTACTACCCAGGAGTCATTGTGAGTGCACATTCACACCTGGATGCAACAGCAACAGGCCTGTCCCCTGTCAGAGTTCATAATGAGTGAAGTGTCAGTGAAGTGAGAGTGTTTTCAGCCAGCTCTTCCCGCTCCTGATGAACCTAATTACTGAAAGGTCTCTGAGGGTTGAATTTTCCCCACATTCATTATTCAGCATTAGTATCATTATGGGCTGAGTGAGGCGAAATATCTCAGTCCATAAATGTGTTTTCTTCACAGTACTCAGCTTTTAGCGTTCTGCTGAAAGTAAAGAGCGACCATAAAAGCACCCCCTGTATGTCAGCTACATTTCCAAAGATGCCTCTTCTAATTTCGTCCTCAAATTCATCAGATTCATAGTTTAAATCATTAAGATACCATGTAATGTACAGAGATTGTGAATAGTTCATAACACTGTAAACATGCTAAAGTGCTTCTCCAGGGTATGACAGAAACACCTAACGCTTGATTTATCTCACTGTAGTATGAAATCAAAGCTTTATGGTCAAATTAGATAAATGCTTACAGTTATTTTCTCTCTTTCCAGCTGGGCTTTGGCTCTTTTCTGGGAATTATTGGCGCTCATTTGATAGAGAACAAGAGGCAGATGGTAAGAGGATTTATATTACCTTTGTGCATTGAGATCACTTTCAGTGCTTGGTGTCTCCTTGTCTTTACAGTAACAGAAAACTATCATTAAACTGCGTATCATTCCAAGTTAACTAACAACAGCCTACAGGCCTGATTATGTTGTCAATGTGACAATAGACATAGCAGACCTGACCCAGACTGTGAGTCCCACTTGGCTTGAGACGTCTGGGCTTCAAGGGAGATGCAGCCAGAAATAGAAATAGGGTGTAAGTGGAGGAGGGCAGATGTCCACACTGGAATGTGGGGAAGGAAACTGCAGATGAAGGGAGCAGGTGGAAGATGCCGGGCGGGGACTGTCAGGGCTGAAATGAAGAATGAGTTTGTACTGTGCCACCTTTTCACATAACGCATTTTGGATGCCATCGGGTCCCACAACTGACCAAGTTACACTGCGCTGCCTCTGATATGTTGTTTCCCAAAACATTTTATTACATAGAATAAAATGTGTTGATATATTTCATGGTTTGGGGTATTAGAAGCACACATGACTTTTTGTATTGTTACATTTTCAGTAGAGCTGAAATGATTAGTTGACCTACAGAAAATGAATGGACTATTTTACTAATTAATTAAACGCTTCATTCATATTTTAAGCACAAATGCCGACAATTCACTGCTTTAAGCCTCTAAAGTGTGAATATTGACAGGTTTTCTTTGTCTTTTATGATAGTAAATTGTACAAAGACATGCATGCTAGGTAACTCCTGCCATTGTCCTTGACATAGGTACTGGCATTACAACTGGAGTTGGTCATAGGGCGCCGGGCTATGGCTGCCCAATTAGTTAGGATGGGTTAAATGCAGAGGATACATTCCCCGTATGTGTAAATGTACTTGGCAAAAGAATTATTAATATATTGTATATTTGGATTTTGGACTGTTGCTTGGAGAAAACAATCTCTGGGAGATTTTGATAAACATTCACACTATTATCTGCCATTTTTAATTGACTAATTGAGAGAATAATCAGCATATGAATAAAAACGCTTTCTGTATTTTTATACTTGTAAATAGGAGAAATTAAGTGAATCATAATAAAAAAAAAAAAATCAACAAATTATCCTGTTAGCAGACATCAGCAGCAAACTGTGCACCTTTTATATTACAGTTTAAAATAAAGGATAATGAGTAAAGGATAAAAAAAAATATATAAAAATATTGATTTAAAATAATTTTATTGATTTAAAAATGGTCCAAAGAAAGTCAAAGGGTACATAGATGAAGAAGCACTTCTGATACACGTATGAATCCACTCCATGTAGTAAAAGATCCTACTGAATGCCACTCAAAACCTACATTTTTTATTCCACATTTGCCAGTTTATCCCCGAAAAACATGTTTGAACATCTTGATGTTTAAAGCCCTCAAAAACTTGGTTCCAAAACTTAAGTATTTCACTATAACATCAAATAATAATGACTAAGTGTGTAACAATCAAAGTTAAAGGCATACTATGCAGTTTTCATTTTTGTCAAACAGCGACCCCTACAGTCGCTGTGGAGTACTTGTATTTAACCTTACCTTTGCTGCTTTTTAGCTCTCGCCAACGAATGAAAGTCTGACCGAGTGGGACTCTTGTCTGGTTCCTCAGGCGGCCAGTTTCTCGTTTTTTTTTTTTTTTGTGGGCATTTCTGCCTTTATTTGATCGGAAAGCTGAGACATGAAAGGAGAGAGGGTGGAAGACATGCAGGAAAACCGTCACAGGTCGGACTTGAACCCTGGACCTTCTGCGTCGAGGAATAAACCTCTGCACATGTGCGCCCGCTCCACCAAATGAGCCAACCGGCCACAGTTTCTCGTTTTCTTTTCCTTGACTCTTCCGACCGCGTTTTCTTCGTCGACTTCGCCATGATTCACGTCTGAAATGCGTGCTAGTGTCTTCCATAGAGGCTGCTTCTTGTTACTGTTGATGTATGTGACGTCGTGCCGTAAGGCAAGTCGTGATTTGGCGGGGCGCCACCTTTCAAACCTGCATTGCTGGTTTTGCCAGCAGGTGGCGCCCCCCCCCCCCCCGCCTTGCTATTGGGATGATTCGCCCTACTACGAGTTTGTTTACCATCGAAATGACTTTGAAGCTGTTATATTAAGGTACAAATCTTGCATAGTATGCCTTTAAAGTTTGGAAAACATATTAAGGTATAATTTATTAAGAGTTTAACACTCAAAGCCTGCTTCATTAGGAGTGTTGTGTATGCCTTGCATCATAAGCAAACCCCACAACTCAGACTTTGATTCAAATGTTGCTCCTGAGTAGGGTTGGGCATCGTTTGGATTTTAACGATTCTGATTCCAATTCCGATTCTTCCTTTCGATTCCGGTTCTTATCGATTCTTGATTCCGATTCTTTGAAGGGTGGAATTGAAACGGGTCACATGCTTATTTCATAAATAAGAGTAAAGTTTTATTTTGATTCAGTGGTGGTTTGCAGTTTTACCGGGCTTTTTCAACATAAAATAAAGCCACACTAGAGCACTGCTTACTGTGCTCCATGGCTGCAACACAACAAGCGCCTGGCCGCCACGGAAACCAAAACTTGCGCATGCTAAATTTGGAACCCATGATCAGATTTGAAACCAAATCCTAAAACGATTCCAAACAATTCCAATAGAGAAACGATTCCACTGGAATCGTAATTTTTTAAACAAATCCAAGTAGGAATCGGTTCTCGATGCCCAACCCTACTCCTCCTGAGTGCCTCATTGATGAGACATTATGTTTTTCCAGCTAAGCCCTGTCCACTTCAAACCAGTGAGAGGAGCACACAAGAGAGCACAACACAAATACAGAAATTCTTTAATTTAAAATAACTCAAACTGTTGTTAGTTTTGCAGAAAATAATGTGTTGATGGAGGGCCAAGTCCGTCAGAGTAAAAAACTAAGAATGACAAGCCCGACTAACTATCAACACCTTTGCAAATCATAAACACAATGTTGAAAATCCCTTGGTTTCTCAATCATATGCTTACAGATGTATTCATGTCAGTGTTGTAGAAAGCTTGGCACAGGCATAAATCCCTGTTACCTCTAGCTGTTGGATCTGTTGTGTCACTTGCACTGCCTCCTTCCTGTGAGCTCGGCTGGCTGCAGACAGGGTGGGGTGATGTGTAATTGAATACATGCTGCTGTCTTTCATTAAGGAGTGAAAAGAGGAGAGTTAGGGGAGTGTGGAGGGAATTAAGGGTTGCAGTGCCTATAAAGAGCTGGGCACCATGCCAGCCACAAACACCATTGGAGCTGGGTGACAACCGCAGCGCGCCGTTACTGTCTTTTACCCGGCCCACACAGCCCCCTTCACCCTGGTCCCATTCAGAGGTATTCATATTTAGAGAGAAGCACCATGCAGGATGATACAGATTATTGTTGAGAATGTAACCCAATACAAAAGTGGTGAGAGGAAGCAATTCAAATTATGCTTAAATTGAGTTTATAGTCTCACAATCATTTTAGTGCGATGAGGAGTGATGCAGATGATGTTTTCTTTCACAGTTAGTGGCATCTATTGTCTTCATCAGTTTCGGAGTGGTGGCTGCCTTCTGCTGTGCTATCGTTGATGGAGTGTTTGCTTCCAGGCACATTGTAAGTATCACTGAAGCTTCTACTTATATAACCAAACTGATAAATTATAAAAATGGATAACACTTATGCCCTGACTTATAACTTAACGATTAATCAATGCCATTCCCATTAAAGATTAATATACTCTGTCTGCATGAGACATACAGTAAAACTTCTGCCCTTCTGCAAGGGCATTGCTCACATATGGTCAGCAGTAGCAGCTGCTGCACCCTTCTCAGCAAGAAAAATGTATTTTGTAGTAGGAGATTATTCTCCGTGATGCAAAGTACTTATAACTTATAACAACTAATGCAATCTTTAAACAATTATGCTAAAATGGGTTACTAGGTGAAGAGAGGGGTGATCAGGGAGATCAGCACCATTATGAGATCAGCACCATTAGCAGGATTTCATTTACAGTAAAATGGAAAATGGAACATTTCTTTTCAGATAGTTTTTTTGTACACTGAACTACAAAGAGCCTTACTGTTGCATGAAAGGGAATTACTAATATGATGCAGTGACAGACTGAAGAGATGATGTGACGCTGTCAGATGGTTATCCATTCTCAGCAGTAATCACAGATGAGTTCTTGTCTCTTTTGGTTTCTTCTAATTCAGTGTGTTTGTCAGTAGACCAGTGATGAATTGTGCAGTAAAATGTGTTAAAATGTTGTTAATTGTACTGCAGGACCTCAGGCCTCTGTATGCTGGCCGCTGTGAGTATCACTCCAGTGAGACTGAACGTGATGTAAGAAACACATAATTTTCTGTTTACAGAAATACAATGAATTCATGCTCAGTGTATGTGTATGTGTCAGTGTTAGCCTTGCACTTGGATAGGGACATTGTTAAGAGCCACAAGTCGACCTAAAGTGAAAAGACTAATAATTAAAAATTAATTTTGGCCTTCAGGTGCCCTGTCAGACATCATCGCGCACATGTAACCTGCGTGTGAAGGGCAACACCTGTTACTGCTGCGACCTCTATAACTGCGGGAAGTGAGTATGCCGACAAACCTCTAAATCAGTAGCTACTTACTTTGCTGTGTTGCTTTGATTTTTTTATGTGTACCGTTGTGCCATTTTTGTGGGAGATTTTTTTGCACTGCAACGTTGATTGTATTAGAACAAGAATGTTTCTTTTCTTTTAACCTTTGTTGCAGAGAACATCCTCTTATGGGACTTCAGAATAAAGATGTTTTGAAAAAGTTTAGGAAATCATCCATGATTTGGAAGTAGGTTCCTTTTTTTTTCTAGAACCATATCGGCCATTAATGAGCAACTTTTTGTAGTGTGCCAATTCCACTTCATGTCCTTTTTGTGTTCAACCAAACACCCATTCATATCCTCTGTGTCTCAAGCTCTCATTGACTCATTAACATCTATAAATCAAAACATGTTGTATGTCTTTCATTGTGTCCTGAATACAAAAAAGAAAAACTTTCATTATTGACTTTTTGTGGCTTGACTGTATGCCGTCTCCCTCTCTGTTCCACCCACTGGGCTAGCCGTGTAGAGGTGATTGGAGGCTACCATGAATACACAGATGTGAAGAGCTGCGAGGACGTGGTGCACCTCTATCACCTGTTGTGGTCCGCTACAATCCTCAACATCGTGGCCCTCTTTCTGGGCATCATTACTGCTGCGGTGCTGGGAGGCTTCAAAGACATGGTGGGTACATATATTTACCAGCAAAGAAGAGAAGACACCATCTGGCAATTGAGTGTAAATTCTGCCCAATGTGTTGAAATAATGTATGAGCTGATGTAAAGGCTTTTGTTTTGTAAGTCTCTGGTGATTGAACTGACAGAAACTGACCAATATTCTTCCTGTCAGACTCCCTCAGCTGTCTCAGAGAGCACATCTGAACCGGAGACCATCACAGCTCCAGTCCCCTCACAGCCTCCTCCACCCACCACCACCCACAACTCATATTACAACACTGCCCCCTGCCTGCCGCCTTACACTGCCTACGACCTGCAGGTACAGAGCCACTTTAAATAATCAAGCAAAGTCACATATGCAGTGATTTAGTCAGCAGTTATTCTGAAACCAAACTCTTGAACAGGTCATTCTAATAAATGTTTGTCTTCCCCACAGGGCTCCTACATGTTCCCCGACTCCTCCGGCCTGTCGGATGACTCCCAGTCTGGAGCCAGCCACCTGTGGCCCACCATGATCCCTCCACGCTACTCTCCTCCTCACAACCATCCTGATGAGAAGCCCCCACCGTACAGCCCGTAAGATGGCTTAGAGCAAAGAAGGCACCTGAAACATTATCGGGTGCTGATTGAGTGGTTTGAATGCACAATTCCTCTGGGCTTTTCCTCACTATCTTTGAGAACTGTGTTGAAGGAAAGGTGGCGAGGAAGAGGATGGCCACGGAGCACACTCCCTTTGAGTTCAGCCCAACACAAGGAGTGTTTGTCTCCCTGGGCACCACTCACTCTCATGCCTACAGCGTGTGTGTATGTGTGTGTTTGTGTGTGTTTGTGTGTGCATATACACATCAAGAGAGAGACAGCCGTTTCAAAGCCAGGACTGTTTACACATCTAACTGCCTTAATGCAAATTGGGCTATCAGCGCTGCAGCTCTCGGCCACCTGGACTTAATCTGTACAAGGTCAAAAACTCTCCTCCAGCTCCTGCTTTATGTTCATTCCTGTTTAGTACATATTGTAAATGCTTCCTGCCTCGAGTAACACAGATGACAACGTCCTTGCAGTTTGCACTGTGAGGATCTGGACTGATGAGCACAGCTACGTATAACCCTCCTATGATATCAAACCCCAGTTAATGAAAGCTTTGGTGTCTTCCCCAGTTAGGAATCAGCTAGAAAATGAAAAACTAGTTGTAGGCCCAGGCAGTCGTTTCTACACTTGTTAATTAGGCAAAGTTAGCAGTAATGGAGGTATTACATGCTCTTAATGTATGTACAGCAGTATTATACAGATGCAATTTTAGCAAGCTAAGCCTAAGGTATACAGTCTGATCATGGTATCTATTCATCAACTCTTCAGTTTATGTTCAAGAATATCTTGATCAGTTTGTGGTGAACTTTGCAGAGCAATGAAGAAATAAGCTATTCTGCAGTAGTTGTTAAGGATGGTTACAGTTACACCCAAAAATCCTATATATTGTGTTTTCACTGAAAGCTGCAAAGCAGGTAAGCGTATTTCATCTCTCCTTGTAAGTAGTCGCAATATCACATTTATGAGTTGAAATGTGTTGTCTTTGTCAGGAAGAAAATTAGTAAGCCCGAGTGTAAACAGTCGGTGCTGGATTCACTGACGAGATGGGAGATCATGAAAAGTCAAAGAACTGTTGTTCCCCGAGAAAGAGTTAAGAAGAGTAAACTTCGTTTGTGAGACAGGTCGTTGTCAGCTTTAATCCCTGATTTTTATAATTTAAACAATGCACTCTCAGGGGCTGATTGCCAGTTCCTTTTTGTCTTGCCATTAAACAAATGTTTTGTGTAATTCAAATGGTGTGCGTTTCTTTTAAGCCAAGCTAGCAGTGTGGTCGGTCGGTTCACCACTTTGTCCCAGACTGACACATCTCAACTGTTGGTTAGGTTAGATAGGTTGCCATGAGACAATTTACACAGACATTCATAGTGCTCAGATGATGATCCTTACTGACTTCAGGGAACCGGACTTTCCCTCTTGTGTCACCATGAGGTTGACATTTTTAGTGTGTTGGTGAAGTTCCTTATTACTGTTGGACGGATTGCTTTTAAATTTGTTGCAGATGTTCATGTCCCCCTCTAAAGATAAAACAGTGATAACTTTGGTGATCACCTAACTTTCCACATAACACCATCAAGTCAAAACTTTGGTTTATAACCACATACCTGAAAAACCACACCTCAGCTCGACTTTCATGTTTAGTGCCAATTAGCAAATGTTAGCATGCTAACATGTTAAATTAAGATGGTAAACATACCTGTAAACATCAGCATGTTATCATTGCGGGTATGTTAGCATTTAGTTTAAAGTCTGTCCTATACACTGCACTCCAATCTGCTGCCCGGGCGCTTGACAGTGGCCCGCTGCTCCTAATGCTTAGGATGGGTTTAATGCAGAGCTCTAATTTCACCATGTCGTGCTGTGTACAATTGCATTTGGTAATGAACAAAATTTAAGTTCATGACACTAGTGGATTTAACTCTTGATCCAGAACTCCAGACAGGATTTTGTATAATTCAGACTTATTATACTTTGCGAGAGACGTGATTAAGACTTTTGTTGTGTTCATTTTGAGATGCTAAAGAAATGTACACGCATTGACACAACAGTAAATAAAATAGCAGATGCATATGTGCTGGTAGTGCGAGAGAATTAAGTTTAAATAGTAAAACAATCATTTATTTACCATTAGGTAAATAACACTCGTTGCTAATTGACAGAAAAGGGAGATTTTGTACAATGCCAACATAACTGAGTATTTAAGTATTTAATTTTGTTGCTAAAACGCTATTAAACTAATAAATACATCTGAAACAGTAAAAAAAAAAAGGTAACGCAAACATACTGTACATCACACAACAATGTTAATCTGTTAATTGAAAAACAAATTGAATGACATGAAGTAGAATAGATTCCCATGTTAGCACTACTTTCTTTTTTTTTACTCATACTGACCAATTACATTTTAAAACAATGGAAGAACAAGATTCAAAATGTAGAAATATTACAAAAAAATCTGCCTGATCCATCACTAAGTGCTATTACGGACTGAAATAATCCTCAATTTATGTCAATCCTATCATTACATTTGTGTGCAAAATCCCTAGCCTACACTATGAAGCCGGCTGATTTTGCATTAAAATTACATTTAGGGCACAACAAGGAAAGCAAAGAAAATAAAAATGTACAGGTGTATCAAAATAAAACAAGGGGTTTAATGGACAAAAAAAAGCCATTAGTATTTTTCCATCCACTGGAAAATTAAATAACTATTGTATATATCTTCCCTGCCACAATACCCACGTGGGATCGCCAACAATCACACAATGAAAAAATATATTTTCCGATCATTAACATTCTCACTCAAATGGGAACAAGGAGTCACCAGTCCAGAAACTCCATCTGATTTTCAAATACAGGCTGAGATTCATGATTGATGCATCCGATGGTGATGGACTTAAAATGTAAGCGATCATGTTTTATTTAATTACAGGCATCGTCCTGTATTTTACATATCCTGTGAAAAAAGGGTTACCTGGTTACAGACCAAATCATCAATTGAGGTTTCACATATTTTATGAAATGGAGCTCAGTGGGATGCTTAATGTCTTTAACTGATTCAGACGACCTGCAGAAACAAGAGAACGAGAAATTCAAACATCTCATTTCAATGCTTTGTCCTCCAGATACTTTAGTAGACATCTTCTAGCTGATATAGCTATAATTTGCCTCATACATTAAACCTACATTTGCCTTTTTATTACAGCTAGTGAATTATGCCTCACATTTCTGGGGCAGTTTTTGATTGATTGAGTTTACTGTGTGTGAACTGTATTTTTGCTAATGTGACGATCATTTATTCCAATGATACAAAAGATCAAGGCTATTACACAAGCAGAGTAAAGTGAGTAAAGGTACGGTCACATTACACTTCCATCCTGCAACTATTCACTCCGTCTCACTTTCACATCAACTGAAAACAGCACGACTGACACATTCAAGCAATCTCCAGCTGTCTCTGGCAGACTCACAGTTCAGAGTTCCCTGCTGCTCTGACATTATTCTACAGTGCATCATCGCCATATTCATTAAAACATTACACCACAAATGTCATTAAACAGAAAGGCTAATGTGACCGTACCTTAAGCGGACACTATTGAGAATTACATACGAATATTGTTGACATGGAACCAAAGAGGAAAAAAGGGTCGGGGGCACCTAAAAGGCACAGGTAATGGAGCAGCGCACGTGTTGCTCAGTAGGTCTCTGGTATAACAAAGTCAAACTCTGTGGCTCCTTGTGGAGGACTGTTCATGGTTGACTCTGGTTGGCTGTGAGCATCAGGTGGCATGTGAGCATCGGACTCAATAAAGATGTCATCCCAGTTCAACATCCTGGTCTGGGTGGAGGAGTGGACATCTTCGCCGACGCTGGTTATGTGATGCACGCTGCCATCCTCGGATATGACAGGGACCCCCTGCCCGTCGGTACTCCACGAGTATGGCTTCATCTGCACCGTCTTACACGGCAGGAGTCGGTATAAGTTGTTGTCTGCATCATCTTTCTCTTTCCTCCCGCTGGGATCCTGGTTGTGGACTTGCTTGCAGTGGGTGGAGAGTAACTGGTAGTTCATGAACATTTCATTGCACACCAAGCACTGGTACCTCCTCTCTCCTGTGTGGTGGATTTCATGTTTAGTTCTGTACTCGGCCAGTGCAAAGACCTTGTTACAGTAGCGACACGGGTACTTCTTCTCCCACGAGTGGGTGTTGAAGTGACGGCGGAGACTCGTCAGACACACGTACGGGCGCTTGCAGACGATGCACACATAGAAAGTCTTCCCATCCATGATCAGCTCGTAGTGATCCTCAAGCTCTGTTTTGGTCCTCTTCTTCTTTGGGCTGGCCTTCGGGGATGTGGGTGCTTTATCCAGGGGCTTTATAGGCGTTGCCATTAATGATCTCTTCCCTTTATTGGCTTTAGAGCCCCCTTCGCCTGGATCTTCCTTCACTGGGACAATGTCATAAGTGTCTTCTCCAATATTGGCATACACTTTACAGCCTGATGAAATTGAATCAATTTCTGTTGCTGTATTCAGTGTCACCGTCTTTTTTGCTGCTATAACTGATTTGGGTATGTTAGTTTGATTTGCTTGGCTATCAGACACATCTAAGAGCCTTACTTTGAAATCCCCTTGCTGAGATGAAGCAGACACTTGCTTCTTGTGGACTCCCATTATATCACTGTTTTCAGAGGTCTGAGAGGCACTCGAGGGCTCAGGGGTGAAACTGCCTAACCTGGCTGGCGTTGTGGGAGCACTTCCTGAGGAAACTCTGGCAGGGGAAGACGAGTTATTGGAGCTGCTGTCTGGACTGCGCAGAGGGCTGCTGTTGGGCAAACTGGGGTTTGGACAACTAATGACGAGAGGCTTTGCAGTATATGTTTTCAAGGGGGTTCTGGCTTTCTCTTTCTGTTTTGCAACTGCATGGTTTGATTCTTCATTTTGATTTTGTGCTGCATTTTTTGAATCAGCTATATCCACATCAATGACCTCACCAGAGTTGGCTTTCTGACTGGCTGCTCTGGTTTGAGCATCTGTATGCGAGACAAACATAACATCATTGTCCGAGTCCTCGTCATTACCTGCAGGCTTGCTCGTCTGATTGAATTCCTCTGCGGATATTGAGAAAGACTCTGCGATGATGGGCATCATCTCTGTGGGTGTGTCACTTTTGCTCCCAGTCTCCTTAGACAAACCAGGCAGACCCTTAACTTGTGATAATGGTGACCCCAAGTTTGCAATGAACTTGACTCCCAGTATCTGTCCGGCATTGATGAGCTCCTCAAGCATGTCAGAGCGGACACGGAAAATCTTGGCGCTGTAAATGTAATTAAGAATCTCCTCAAAGATTTCTGCTCTGATGAAGTTTAACTCAATCACTTGTCCAGCTACGCTGAAGAGCTGGTGGAAATATGTACTTGAGGCAGACAAGATTGTTTTGTGAGCTCTGAATTTCTTGTCCTGTATGATAATGGTGACGTCACAAAATAATCCATGGCTTCGCTGCTCATTCATTGACTTCAGCACAGTTGCTGAATACTGTGTGTCAGTCGCAGATATCAGCTTTAGACTTGGCATGGCTGTAGAGAGAAAAATCAAAGAGAACAAGTGAGAATCACATTTCTGAGTGCAACAGAAAAGTCAAGTTAATTACATTATGGTGACATGCAAAACACCATTAGGCGCTTCAAAAAAATATAAAGTTAAAGGTTTGGAGTCAAATTCTGTTTTGGTCATTTTCATACCCTGCTTTTCCAGTTATAACAGTCCAAGCAGTCAATAAAGTTTGTTAAAGGACGTCTAACATCAAACCACCTCTGACTTGGTTCTCTTTTTGTTTGTGCAATACTATATGTTACACCCAGTTTGTAGTGAATTAGCTAGCTATGAGTGTGCTCTTTGAGAGGTATTGATTCATGCTTATAAAGGCTATTGTTTGAGATGCTTCTAAATTGTAGTACACAATACTGGGGTGTTTCTAATATAGTTATAGTTCTCTGGTGGACAAACTACGTTACTGTGACACTATATTCTCTGAAGTTTCTTGTAACTGAACAGTCAACATATATCCTGATTGCAATAAGTTAATACAGACCCTGCCAAGTTATTGGTCTACCTCTAATACTGAATCTACCCACACTGGCGGTAGCCAAAAGGTTACAAAGCACGTTTTCTGACTAACAAAATTAAATTTACAGAAACACAAACAACAGGCTCCAAAATGGCCATGAAGTTGCAAATGTTTCAACGAAAAATTAACATGAAAGTATGATTTTTTTTCGTTAGCTTAAGAAGATTGTGCCCTGTAAACTGGCTGCTGTTTATGTGAAATTACAAATGACTTAATAGAAGAAAATACTATCAAGTTCTCGAAAAGGCCGTGTCTCGATGCAAAGAGCAACAGTGAGAGCATGAATGTGAACATCACTGTTTACAGTCGTGCAAATGTGAGTCAGGCAACAAAAACAATAACGCTAGTTTAACAGGAGTGTGGTAACAAGCTGAAATATCAGTCTCGTATGACATTGTACAAGTGCGAAACTACGTTTATTTAACTTTAACGGGGACATTAGTTACTTTAACGAATCTATTATGGTTGCTTTTGATTAAGTCCTATCACAACACTGTTGTTTCAGCCAGCTAACAAAAGGTAACGCTAGCTGCGTTTCCTCCCTTCTTCCTGTTTAATGAATCGCGGACAGCGCGGCCTACTATTTAGCATCCCTTTAGCATGTTAGCTTTAAATACAACACCACAATGGATACATGGGATCTTGCAACTTTAAATAGCTGCACATGAAATGAATATTTTTTTACCTGCAACCTTGATGTTTTCTGCCAAGACTAAGCAGTACCACTACCACCGACTGTAGTAACTTACTTAGCTGGCTACAGACAATGGCTAACAACAGACAGCTTCCCCTGCCAACTGCACTGCAGCCTCATTGATTGAACAGCCACAAGGAGTCGCCGTCGTGTCGGACTAACAACTACACAATTAAACTAAAAACTATTACAACACATATTGCAAATAACAGGTTAACTCCACGTTAGCATTTAAACACCATTGAAAGAGTGCCTGGACGTTATTTCTGTGGAAAACTTACTTTTCCACGCCGGGTTTAGCGTCGAGATAACTACCGGTTCATTGCCTTCAAAATAAAAGTGTAGAGACGTACGGACATCAAATAAAATAAAGTAAAATACCTGGGGAGCACAGTTTAGGTTCAGATTCAAGACTCAAATCGGGGCCTGTTGGAGTCCCTGGGGAGCGGTTGAAGTCTTCATGAAGCTTATCGGACATGGTCTTTCTCATCCTTCCCTTGTATTTATCATACTTTCCCGCGTGTTTAGCGTTGTAATGCCGCTTCATATTAAACCCCTTAAATAATACTTTCTGTCTGCAAATGAGGCACGTAGCGGTCGCATTCAACTCCGTAAAAAAGAACTCCATTGCTAGTGCCTCCTCAACTTTCCTGTTCACCGCCGGTGGCTCCACGTTTCCTTTCAGCTTAACAGTAGAAGGCATTTTGCTTTACTGAGCTGTTACGGCGCGTCTCTATTGTTACAAAAACAAACTGCTACCCACACTCACTGACTAGCTAGTCCGACAAGTACCAGTCGTACCAGTGTGGTCCACATTACACATGTTTGGAACTTCCTGTGTTGTGCCGAGTTGTGCCTGCCTGCCAACATCTGGGGGGCGGGGGTTTAATTTTCTACCTATATTTCACATGTGGCTCCTCTTAGTAGTAGGCTAATTCTACAGAGTCTAATTAACAATGATGACTCTAAACGTATAAGATATAAACTTAAAACCATCGATCACCATTGTTGAACCACACAGAATATATATTTTTGTAACAGTATTTGCCTTAGAAATTATTGGCTGCAGTTTTTGTTTACGCTGTGCGCGCTCCTGCTAGGTGCATGCAAATGTATGCGGACCGATCACGGGGACCGATCATAGACAAATGCGGACAAAGTGAAACCGGAAATTGAGGTTACACAGTTACAAAACTTCCAACACATCTGGACGTGCTTATGTCCAAATCGAGGTCGATAATAGTTTTGCAAAACCATGAAATGTTATCTTTGTTAGAGTACAAACTTCTTTGCCAGCGGTTCAATCTCTGTTAACAGAGAACTCACCCACCACCCATTGGACTATTTATTTTTGAGCTTTTGCTATCCAACTGGAAAACATTTGAATGCAAATCAACATCAAATGAGCAGTTCATAAATGTATTCTTATAGACAATTAACCCGGTAGTTTTTTATTTATTTTTTCTCATTATTCAGTCTCAATTGACTTAACGTTGCTATTAATGTTGGGTGCACATAGTATTTAGTACCTTTAAATCTTTGGTTTCATGGTTTCATGCTTTCATTAGTGTATAAAATGTATAATATATATATACATTTATTATACATTGTATTATACATTTTCTCATAAAAAGTGCAAGCGGAACTTTGTGCAGCATTTTTAGGAAGACCGGCTTCTGTTTGAGAACGGACGTATCTTGATTTCCTGTTATTGGTTAGTGCTTGTTGCGTATTACAGAAGACTTGGACGCGTGTTAATTTTTCTCTTAATCTTCCTCAAAATACCAACGTTGTGTCTTTAGTGTGTCCCGTATTTTCGGTGTGAGTTTAAAGCAGTCAGTAGTTATGCCACTGTCGGATCGCTCGAGCTCTGACGGCGGCGGGGAGCCTCGGAGTCCTCGGGCCCGGAGACCCCGCACTCGCTCCCGCAGCCGCCACCGCAGCGACAGCCGCGAACGGAGCCTTTCTCCGTATAGCTTCGGGCCGAAACTCCCGAAGCCGCGCAACAGGGAGAAGGAACACGAAGAACGGGACCGCCGATTCCGAGAGGCGAGAAACATCAGGCGGATCCGCATCGGAAGCCGGTCTCGGTCCCGGTCCAGGTCCAGGGAGCGTCCCAACAATAACAACATCAGTCACAACCACTGGTCCGAGCAACGGGACGCTCCTGGAAAACACGGTAGCTTCAAAGAAGATTATTACTACGAACAGCAGCGGGACGACGCTCAGAGACAGAGACAAGAGGCTTTTATTGCCAGGTAACACATGAAAACGCCAAACGGCAATGAATCTATTAATCGTTGAAGGGTCGGTCTAACAGTTCAGTCATGCTTTTCTATGAAGTTATGATCACAAAAGATAGATAATAAAGTAAATTGAAGCAGCAGAGGTCAAGAAATCCTGACTTTTAGTCCATAGTATGAGTCAGGCTTCAGATCCCTTTATTATTACGTCTCAATTATACAAGTATAAGAGAGTAAAATACTTTTTGTTTTATGCTCCTCGACATTGACATATCCTGTCTGGTAAATATGCATGTCTTATTCAGGTTAAATATGTGTACATTCCAAGCCCAAGCTGAGGTAACCCTGATGACCTTGTTTTCTCTTTAGTGACTTCAACATTAATCTTTTAAAATACCTTACCAAAAATGTCCTTAATATTATATTATATTCTCGTTATTTTAGTGGGTTTCATGGTTTGTTGTTACTGATATCTCTGACATTGTTTTGAAATGCCTTGTCTTGATAATGGTAAAAAGCATCAAGAGGAGAAACCTATTTACAGAAAATCCGATGCAAAACAAAAATCAGTGTTTTTAAGAAGACCTTTGCTGGGAAAGAGTATTTAATGTGTCCGATTCAGCCTATGAGACATTTATGAATCTATTTAGCCTATATAGCAAAATTACAACTCATTGATACAAAATCAACTGCACTAATAAATAATACTGTATGCTCTTGGAATATTTCTTGATCGTTCAAAAGGTTTCGATACAGTTAACCAAGACTTTGCTTGCTGAATTATCCAGATGTGGTTTAAGAGAGACTGTTGAATGGTTGAAATCATTTTCACAATATCAATACAGGTATTTTCCAACACTGCTAATGTTGATTTGTTGCACAGCTCTACAGCTGTACAGCTAATCATACAAATCATACAATTATTCAGGTTTTAAACAAATGGAGGAACTGATATGAATGCTGCCTTAGTGGTCTCCCCCCACATTGTTACATAATAACATAAGAAGTTATTTGTTTAGAATGCTGCATCTGTCTGTCTTTCTGTTACAGGCGTCTGCAGGAGAGGGAGAGGATCGGTGAGTTAGGTTGTCCTGAAGTTTGGGGATATTCACCAAGAGTGAAAGAGCCAGAGTAAGTCAATAATCTGTCCTTCATAGCAACACATTTATCGTACAATATTGTTTTTAAGAAGCACCACACATTTTTTTTTTCTCCAGCACTGCACGTGTTTATTTCTTTGTTCTCCGACAGCTCTGACGAATTCACACCAGTCGAAGACGAGAAAAACAGCAGCTCAGAATCGAGCTCAGAAGGTACAGCACACAGTGTTTAAATAAATAAAGTAAAAGTAATAAAAATAAATTACAGGCATATTGAATGCCATTTGTATTTACGAAGAAATCTCTGTCGTTCACAGAAGAAAAAAAGAAGAAGAAAAAGAAGAAGAAATCCAAGAAAAAAAAGAACAAAAAGCACTCCGAGGACAGCGAGCTAGAGTCAGATTCAGATGGTAAGACACTCGTAATACCACTAATTTTAGAAAGTATATTTCACAAGATTTATCAGCTTAAATGTCATGTTTTTTTATCTTTCAGAGGAAGAAATAAAGAAGAAGAAAAAGAAAAAGAAGAGCAAGAAGTAAGTGCTAACATGCAGCTATACGCCAGCTTCATTCTCACAGAAAAAAAGGACATTTTGATTAACCAAACATCTCTTCCCGTTTCGAAACAGGTCAAAGAAGTCCAAGAAGAAGAAGGCGAAGAAGAGCCGCAAGGAGTCGAGTAACCCCAGCAGTGAAGAGTCAGAGGAGGAAGAGGAGGATCCCAGCGGGGTGATGTGGGTGGAGAAAACCTGCATGGATGAACACGTGGTTGGCCCTGAAGCCCCGCTCACACACATGTCCCAGGACGACCGACCTTTGGAGTGAGTCTATTTTTACTGTTGCAGTTTACGTCACGTTACTAATGCTCATCACATCGTGGTGATTAGCAGACCCAAACAAAATCGCCACAGTTTTCAGTGATGAGCCGGAATAAAAATCTGTGGAATTTAGCGGACTGTTTTTCTGCTTGGACTGGAGATGTTTTACCATTCTACGTTTTTTATTTATTTATTTTTCTTGAGTCTTTTTTAATATTTTTAAATTCTAAATCACCAGAGCCACACCGAATCTGCAGAATTCTAAGTCTGCAGATTCGGTGTGGCTCTGGTGATTTAGAATTGTCTGAGAACACCCAAAATTCATAACACGGACAGGTTATCTTTGCTAGCAATGACATGAGGCCCACTTCCTGTCGTAATTCTGTTTTAGTGCAGTTTAGAGAAGAATATGAGTGATTCGATCAAGCATTCATCATTTACCTTAAAGCACCACACACACCTACAGCCTCACAGATAGGCTGTAGACTCTTAGTCTTGTAAATTCAGTGATTCCAGCTTTTCAAATGTGAATATTTGCTGTTTTTCTTTCTTGTATGATGTCTTATGGTTTTTGACTGTTAAGACAAAACAAGACATTCGAAAATAGTCAGCTTGGACCTTAGAAACTTGTGACGTCCATTTTAATTTTGACCATTTTCTGACATGTAGGCCAAACAGTTGATCGAGAAAATCATCTGCAATGAGATAATAAAAATAATCATCAGTTGCAGCCCTAGAAGTTGGCTTACCAAGTGGTACGAACTAGTCGTTACTCTGATAAGAGGAAGCAAACATCTGTATTAACAGCACATAAATACATATATTTACAGTACTTTTAAAAATTTTTAATAAGTGCTTTTTTTCTTCTTCCAGTTTTGGTCATGCGCTGTTGCCAGGTGAAGGTGCTGCGATGGCGGAGTACGTGAAAGCAGGCAAACGTATCCCGAGAAGAGGTGAGATCGGTCTCACCAGCGACGAGATCGCAAACTTTGAGAAGTCTGGCTACGTGATGAGCGGCAGCAGGTACGTGATGTTTAGAAGTAGGACTATAAACTCTCACCTTGGCTGTGATACAATTTGTACTGCAGCAAATTAATAATTGGCAACGTTTCAGATGTCCGTATGATGCAAAGAGACGCAAGTATTTATCATTATTGTGATACTAACAAATTTCAAATGTAACCCTGCAGACATCGTCGTATGGAGGCTGTGCGTCTGAGAAAGGAAAACCAGATCTACAGTGCAGACGAAAAGAGAGCTCTGGCGTCCTTCAACCAGGAGGAGAGGAGGAAGAGAGAGAGCAAGATCCTGTCGAGCTTCAGGGAGATGGTGTACAGGAAAACCAAAGGCAAGGAGGAGAAGTGAACATCACATCTCTACAGATTACCCCTTTTATAGGACACCTTTACTTTTTTTCTTGGTGTATTAAGGTTTTATTTGTTTGGACGATAACCACATTCAGTTTAGGTTGAATGTACAGTGTGGAGAAGGATTTTAATTATAAAGAAAAGTGAGACTGAGAAGTATTCTGTTGTATAATATTCTCTTCCCTTTCAATCGCCAACTTTAATTTGATCTTGTTAATGTTTTGCAAATTATCCGGATCACAACGGTAAATAAATTTTCATTATCAAGTTGAGGTTTCCACATTTTTTGGTTTTAAAAAAAAAAAAAAAAAAAAAAAAAACTTCCGGTAATTTATAAGTGAAAAAGCAAAGATTATAAAAATGTTGAAAAACTGAACATCATTTTGTGAAGCTTTCTATTCTCTTAATCATTTTGTGACCTCTCAGATTTATCTTTCAATTCCTTAAACCCAGTTTCAGAATCACTGACTTAGAGCAATCTTTTAAATTATACCAAAGTGCAATATGTACAATATGATTGTGCGTATTCACCTGAGCTGCTACTACCAATATGTTCATCTGGTTTATGCTGAGTATAGTTGAATAACATTTATTATCTATCCTGTTTCAACCAGTTCCTTGGAGCTGGTAGATATTGGTAAAGTCAAGTAGGTTTTTGATTCAAACACCTCCTGATATTTTGGATATTACCATATTTTCAAACCAGTCTTTAAATGTGGACATGATGGATAACAAGACTGCAAAAAAAATGTAAAGTATTGATTAATCTGTTGATCATTTTCATGAATCAATTAATAAGTCTATTAAAGTTTTAGTATTAATGAACGTCAGTTACATTCAAGCCATTGCCAAATGAGTTGATACAAAGCAAATTAAGACTATCAGCTTCACAAAACTCTCTATTTCTCAGCATGGCTGTGTTTGGAACATGGTGTCGTCTGGCGACTTTCGTCCGCAGAAACTCGAGTGAAGATAATTACCTCTTCTGAAGAGTCCATGTTTTTTTTTTAATCATCTGTGTCCTCTTTGGCTACCAGCAACTGCGTGTAGGAGGGAGGGGCGCAATTGCGGAAGGCTGTATCATGTGGATGCAACAACAGTGGTGTTGTCATTACTTAGAATCCCTCATTGGGATGACAGCTACGCACTATAGCTTTAAATATCAGAATAATTTGAAAAATGCACAACTTCTCAAAACTCCATGTAACGTCTAGTGATGTCTGAACAACAAAACCAACCAACAAGACATTCAACTGACAATGATAGAAAACATTGAAAAGCAGCAATTTCTCACATTTGAGAAACAATTACCTAATGTTTCAATATCAAAATAGTGGCAGATTAGTTTTCAGCTCTAATGGCAGGCAGATGGTCTCGCTGTTAATTTACTCTAAACAATTCAATTAGTTTGGAGTCTTTTTGACTGATGCAGCCTTTCGACCAGGAGAAGACATTTAATTCAAATCACAACTATGATAACCATTATCCCAAACAATGTCTAGTCTCTACAGAATATTAATATACTCCTCTTGTACAACGCTGGATTATCACCTTTACAGGCGACATAACATACACTATAAGCACCACAGCATATGAACAGGTGTAAAACAACGACTTGATTAGAGCACCAATCTCTTGTCGGTTGCCATTGAAATCCAACATATGAGCCGAGAAGCCTCAGAAGATTTCCAGTGTGGAACAGTTTATTTGATAACAGGGAGGATTGCCTTAAAAGACTGAAAACAAACAGCTGAATGTTAAATATAATCTTTTAATGTACAACTTTCTTCTCATCAGGGTCTTCATATTCTTTGTCATCAGTGGATGTTCTCGAGTCCCTGTTGAGGAATAAAAAGAGTAAAATTCTACTGGAATTCTAAGTGTACATGCATTTGTACAGTTTGGGGAAAATTACATTTAGAGCTGGGCAATATCGATATATTGATATCGTGATATGAGACTAGATATCGTCTTAGTAATATCGTAATATGGCATATGTGTTGTCTTTTCCTGGTTTTAAAGCCTGCATTACAGTAAAGTTAGGTCATTTTCTGAACTTACTAGACTGTTGTAACAGTTATATTATTTGCCTTTACCCACTTAGTCATTATATCCACATTACTGATGATTATTTATCAAAAATCTCATTGTGTAAATATTTTGTGAAAGCACCAATAGTCAACACTACAATATCGTTGCGGTATCGATAGAGGTATTTGGTCAAAAATATCATATTACATTAGAAAGATATTTGAATCCCCTTTTATAATGCAAGAATATATATTCATTTAACAAGCTTTATGTTTGCAAATGTTTTCTTTCTTGTATTGGTACCACTTAGGCTTGTACCATCTACTGTCAGTGTCTTTTCTGCAGATGACAGGTTGCAATCTGATTTACATTACATCATCTTAAGTATTACCAACAATTACCCCAATAAAAGCATAAGTTACCATTACCACTCAGCATTTTACAGTGTTTTATATTATATAGATATTACTTTAGTATATAGTTTAAAAATTGCTAGTTTCATTTCATATTGTGGCTAAAAGGGTCTCAGGTAATCGCTGAGGTAAATTTGGTTTGTAAACAAAAACACTTGCAATGTCAATGGCTAGCTGGAGGACAACCCCCAAACAAGGCTGCTGGATGGTGTGAAAATGTATTTAAAAAAAATCTTTTTCGCTTTCTTTGGAAAATATATAAGTCAAAGCCTTTGCGTTTTTTCGCAAACGGTTATATTTCTGTGGACACATGTCATGGTTAGTCACTAACCTTGGAGTCAACGTGCTGTCCTGTTCCCGACACTCGCTTGTCTCTCTCCATCAGATACCACTGCCACGGATACCGAGCGATTCTCTTTTCCTACAGGGGAAAAAACAAGAGCTTTTAAATCAAGTAGCTTAGGGTACAAAACGCGGACAGACAGCATGTTTCACGGTTTAGCTTTATTCTACTTATTAGCATGGTCAGAGCAACATTAGCATCCAGCATCCTCACCTTTCCTCCGTTGGTAAACTTGTGGATCTGTGCGGTGGCGACGCCAGGAATAATCAAACACACGGTCATGACGGCGAAGCCGGGCAGAATTTCATACCACATGATAACAGCCGGTAACTGTTAGACGACAGAGAGTCCACTTAGATAACAACAAAGTTGCCCTAAGACAGTTTATTTTGCTAAGAAGCTAACAAAATGTCGACTCTCGACGACCGCTACAGTACAAGAAAATGCTTCCTGTTGAGTTTTTTCAAAAGAAAAGCGTCAGCAGATAAAAATCGTCATGATTTACAAACAACTAGACTATTTTGCCGTCAAACGTTAATATACATTCTGAGAGATATTTTCTGTTGCTATATTTATAATTAATTTGTTAAAACAGTACTTCCAACGTTACATAGAGGAATGTCATGTTATACTTCACATCGAATGTTTTGGGAAGAGTTTACTCAGTAGCGAATATAACTTGTAATTGCTATTTTAGATTAAATAATTATTATGACATTAGTTGCTAACTGAACACTTGCCTAGTTTGTGTGACAATGTGTGTCTCATACAAAACAAACTGCAACAATCTATTACCTTAAACTTAAAGCTTTTATTCTGGAGGGCATCCGAACCTTGTTTTCGCTATGGATATTTTCGCTCACAAGGCCCCCTTCTGGCGGTGATGCGAAACTGCAGGCCCACCCGTCAGAGGGAAAAGAAAGAGGAAGTTTTTTTCCTAGGATGGCGAAGGCATTGCTCTCCCTCCGATTGGCAAGCACTCGCTGCCTGCTCTGGTTGGGTTGGTTAGGTTTAGGCCAGAAGGTCAGGGTAAGCCAATCAGAAGTAGAGTAGGGCGGGACATGCCTTCGACATCACCACTCGCTTACGGTTAGTTCGGTCGGTTGCTACTAGTCCGCTAACTTGCTAAAAAAGTAAACAAGTCTGCGGAATGAGATGAAATACAACCGCAGCACGAAGTAGCTTTTCAACTATGAAGGAAGACAAGGAAAATGCTCGACCGAGGGAGCGAAAATTGGAAATAAAGTGTGAAGATGGAGAAAAGACGGAGAAGTCCAAGGAAAAGAAAGAGGCCATGACAAAGGTAAACTTGCTAGCCACATTGCTACGTTGCTAAGTCGTCAGTTATGGATACTAATAACGTTAGTTTAATGAAATAACAGCATGCTTTTAACTAGCTTGGATTTGTCGGAAATAAACATGCATTGTCCATTTTGTAATTTACATAGTGAGACACATTGTCACTTGGCTTACCCTAACTGGAAGTTAATATTAGTTAATGGTTGTCTTTTTCCAGTCTGATTGTTCTCCCAGATATCCAGATGTGATAATATCTTCTTTCTTAGATCGTAATCAGACGTTTACCACCAAGTCTGACCAAGGAAGAGCTAGAGGAGCATTTACAACCTCTCCCAGAGCTGGACTACCTGGAGTTTTTCTCCAACGACACCAGGTGAGTTGATATAAAGACGTTTTATTATTTAAAAAATACTATCACTGACTCTTAACAGTGTAACCTGACATGAGTATTCTGTCCTTTCAGCCTTTACCCTCACCTCTTCGCAAGAGCTTACATAAATTTCAAAAATCAAGAGGATATAGTTCTCTTCAGAGATCGATTTGATGGATATGTGTTCATTGACAGCAGAGGTATGAAGAGCAAACATTTACAGCTAAATATACAAACTTAAGTTTTTTTCTCAGACATGAATTGAATCTTCATGCTTGTTTTTAAACAGGACAGGAGTATACTGCCATTGTGGAGTTTGCACCTTTTCAAAAGACTGCCAAGAAAAGAAGTAAGAAAAAGGATGCAAAATGTGGAACAATTACTGAAGGTAAAGCTATTTACTGGTATAGGTTATGTTATAATAGAAAAGAGAGATTTGGTGATGGTTGAGTTTAGTAGTACTTTTTTATTTACTTACGATGCCTACCATGCAACAAACTGCCAACATTTATTATGTGTATATTTGTGAATATATTTGCCTTTTGTTTCATAAAGAGTTAGTAGTTGTCATAACTGTTCTTTAACTGGTGGTTTTGTCTGACCTGAAAATACCTTACTTCAATTTAGTATAGTTTAAAAATACTTAGTACCATATTAAGCTACAGAGAAGTAGTCTTACCAGAAGCATCACCATGTCTTTATTTGTATGGTGCATTTTTTCTTTCAGATCCTGATTACAAGAAGTTTCTTGAATTTTACAACGGCGATGACGACAAGTTGGCATCAACACCTGAGACCCTGTTGGAAGAGATTGAGGCAAAATCAAAGGAACTTGTAGGTAAGTGAACAGTCCCTTACATTAAAAAGTGCAGCCAAAACATCATTGTATATATTTTTAAACGGACACACTGCTGGATGGAAGAATTCAAACATACTTTTTTTCTCCCTTCAAGCTAAAAAAACAACTCCTTTGCTGGACTTCCTGAAAAATAAACAGGTAAATAAAGTACTGTGGCACAACAGTGTGGTGTTCTAGTTACAATTATTAAGTTGTATGATGAAGGCTGGCCTCATGTCTTGTTTTTTATGCTGTTCAGAGAATTAGGGAGGAAAAGAAAGAAGAGAGAAGGAGGAGGGAGCTTGAACGCAAGCGTCTGCGTGATGAAGAGCGTCGTAAGTGGAGAGAGGAGGAGAGAAGGAAGCGCAAAGAGGCAGAGAAGATAAAGAGACTTGAGAAACCGCTGGAGAAAGACAAGGACCTAGTAAAAGAAGAACCAAAAATTAAGGTGTGTGCTGCAGTCGATTGGAGCAGTTTAAAACAGTATGCAATAATTTCCAATACCACATTATGATTTTGTCTTTATTTTCAACTGTGTAGCTCCTAAAGAAGCCAGACAGAGGGGATGATGTTGATTCTGAGAAGCCCAAGGAAAAAGCCAAGAAACCAGAGAGGCCAAATAAAGAGGACAGATCCATAGGGAGTGCTGATCATAAGAGGCGTCAGCACATTGAAAATAAAGAGGATCGAGGAAGGAAGTTAGTTGCTTCAGTCATTTAAAAAAAAAAAAAAATACATTTCCCACTTTGAACAAAATATTTAAACCGGATTTGTGCTTTACACACAGAGTTGACGAAGACGGGAGGAAGGAGTTCAGGGAGCGAGACCCAGATCGAGACAGAGAGCGAGATCGAGAGCGAGAGAAGGAGCGGCGGCAGAAAGAGAAGGAGCGCATCAGGCGACAGGACGAAGATCGCCGGAGAAGGAGAGAGCGGCAGGATGGAGAGAACTCATACAGGAAGAGGGAGGAGGAGGTCAAAAAAGATAAAGAGCGTGCCTTGGAGAAGAAAAAGGGTGAACACATTGGAGACTCTGCTCACTCTGAGAGGCCGGAGAGGCCTGCCAAAGACCACAAGAAGGAAGACAGTGGTAAAAGAGAGCGACTACGAAATAAGGTGATGACTCGACCCTCTTGAATCAAGTACTTTTTGCAATTGCAAGCATTTTTTCTAAACGAGTTGTTTCTGTACAAAAGGACCGTCCTGCGATTCAGCTGTACCAGCCAGGGGCCAGAAGCCGGAATCGAAGGGGAGGAGGAGGAGCTGAATCCAACTCTGCCGACAGAAAGCCAGATACTGTGACCGAGACCGAGAAAGTGGCTGACAAAGGAGACGATTGAGCAGATTTCTACTTATGGCATTTTAAGTTTGGTGAGGAGAGGGGAGACAGCCCTGTGAGGCTCAGAGCAGCAATGTGGCGCCTCAGGGCAACATGCACTGCAGTTTAAGCAGGGCTCCATCCAGCTCTCCCAGTCTCGGAGGAAGAGATGTGATTGCGGAGTCTCTTAGTGCCTGAATGTGACCCTCTTTAGTTTTATTTTTTAGGAAAGGCAACCTTGGAAAGAGTTTGGCTGTAGGGCACATTAGGTAAAGCCAAAGCTTTCATGAACTCAAAGTGACCTTATTTCAGTATAATTTCTCTGATGTAAAGCTTTGGTTTTCAACATAATCCATATCAAAGTTGCTAACTTTCTGTTTACTCGATATGTAACATTGCCAAGCTCATCAACACTGTCTTGAATGAGATTTCTGTTGTAGCATAGACATTTTCAGTTTGGGGTGTACACGTGGAAATTACATCTTCTTCTGCCTGGAGAGCTAGACAATCCAAATGTATGTGCAGCTTTTATTAAAAACTTTTCATGGTCTGTAACAGTAAAAATAGTCCCACAGGCACAATATACGCTGAAGTACATAGCCTGTACTTACCTGATTTGGGATCGTGATTTATTCGTACAGTGACTGAGGAGAAATAGCCATTTCTGACTAGACTGCCATGTGACAGCCACGCCTGCATGCCAACTTCAATCAGAGGGATCAACCTGTGCTCTCCCCCCCATTTTCTTATCTGAAACTCCCCTTAAACATTAATGTGTGTTGCACTAAACTGAATACAGCATGAGAATCACATCACAGCTGGTGATGCTAACATACAGTTGCCAATTTTGACTGGAAATAAAAGGTATTTGCTTAATTGTTCATGTCTTTTTTCCTCTTTGGGGAAACGTTCAGCCTTGAAATGCACTGATGGTTTTTAATAGCTTTAACTTGTATTTTTGTTTTAGCTCTTTCAAAACACCACAGTAGTTCCGTTTTCACCTTTTCCTCCAGTTAACTAGGCTGGGTGCACTGCAGTGCTTTTTTGTCTGCTGCTGAGCAGCTAGCATAGCACACTGTGAGGCAGTAAGTTATAATGCTCTCTATTGCAGAGTGGTAGAAAGCTGCCAGCAGCCACACAAGTTGTTTCTCCTATGAACTTGCAGGAAGTGCAGATGCTGCTGTGCCTTTTTGACAGCAGCCGTGGTGTTGGTAGACCAGAAGAGGTTGTCTGATATGTGGATTCCCAGGAATTTCAATTTGAACTCTTTCCACACAGTCTCCATTTATGAAGATGGGAGGGGGGTCAACTATGCACTTCGTGAAGTCTAGGATTAGTTATTTTGTTCTTCCAAGTACTCCTGTGATGGAATAGTAATTTTATTTAATCAACTTAAATATGTATCAGAGCACTAGATTTGACCCAAAATTGACTTATAATGCATACCCTGCTTTAGTTGATATTAACATGTAGTAAACCTTAGGACTTTGGGGCCCTCAGTGTCTGCAGCAGCTGTCCACTTTACCTAGGTGGTAATCTATCTTTAGTTCAATACATTTGGATCTGTTCAGATAAACATACATACTGTATGCATTTCACCTTTAGTGTCTAGGATCAGTAGGTATACAACACAGGCAGTGGTGGATGCAGTACTCAGATTTTCTTTCAAAAATGACCCCAGAAGCCTTAGTAGTGTATTTATACTTACCGTATATTTTAATCTAGTTCCTACATTATTTTCCTATACAGTGATTCACTGGGGGCTCTAACCTCAGTATGCTCTTTAAGTATAAGTTGTAATACCAAGATGTAAAAGTACTGAAGTATCATCATGTCAAATGTAAAAGCATTCACTATACACATGACTTTTTATTCTATTATATTAATATAAGCATTAAGCAGAGTTTTAATGTTGCAGCAGGTTGAGGTGAAGCCAATGAACTACTTTATTTAGTTTTGGGTAGTCTCATCCATAGCAATGTATCTTTTTAAAAAAAAAAAAAATCTTTTATATGTTTTGTATGTAATATCTTTATCTGCAAAGTAACAGAAATGGAGCAAACAGTGCAACATTTCCCCAATAGTAGTAGAAGTATAAAGTAGCATCGTGTAGTACACATACTTCAGAATTGTATTTAAGTAGACACATCACACATC
Source organism: Sander lucioperca (assembly GCF_008315115.2). Classification (NCBI taxonomy): domain Eukaryota; kingdom Metazoa; phylum Chordata; class Actinopteri; order Perciformes; family Percidae; genus Sander; species Sander lucioperca. The sequence goes on along the minus strand of NC_050173.1, from coordinate 28,493,255 downwards.
ATGGCTGAAGGTCCTAAGATTTTTTTTTTTATGCTGCGTTGCGTTCAATTTATTTTTAAATTGTCAACATTCAAAGACAGGCAGTCATTACAGAAATAAACAAAACACAAATACACATTATGCCAGGGGGATTGCACTTAAATAACAAACACATCACTTTACAAAGATTTTATAGTGGGTACATAGATTGATGGTTTTAATAGCTTTTTTTGTTTTTAGAATATTTAATTGATTAAATGTAATGTTTGAGTTCATTTTCGAATATTAAAAAAGATGGTTTGTGGGTGGCAAATTTAGACTTATGAATATGAAATTTAGTAGTATTTATTTGTCTTGATGTGTAGTGTAAGAAAAGAACCAAAACAATACATTTTCATGTGACGAGGAAAATTCATAGTCAATGTGTTGGGTAAATGTACTGACATCCTGCCCAAAAAATACAGGCGATAGAACCAGAACAGAACGCATGTTAACAAACCCTCCCAATGGTGTCGCTGTGTGTAGAACTTGGAGCCAGTTGGACGGACGCTTATTGGATAAAAGGGCCGACGTCACTTCCTTCTCTCTCTTCGGCCACCGCCATAGTCGGGAAAGGACTGGGGACAAAATGGTAAATACAAAATCTTTAAACATCCATTTCAGCAGCCCCTGTAAACCCGCACAACTATATTGTGTGATTAATAAATATGTCAATAGTACCTCATACATATGTATGTTGTCTAAGAAGAGGGAATATGAACCTATTAAAGCTGCTCAATGATGCTAGCTGGTTCCCACTCTGTAGAGCTACGCATGTTAGCTGTTTGCTTATTTATTTATACTTCGTAAATGCTTTAAATATGTTCCTTTAAACTTGCAGTTATATAACATTGGATCGGAACGCTATGTGTGTTGACCTGGTATTAATGGCGCGCTTTGTTGTTTCTAGTCGTCCCACAAGACTTTCAGGATCAAGCGCTTCCTCGCTAAGAAGCAGAAACAGAACAGGCCCATTCCTCAGTGGATCAGAATGAAGACTGGAAACAAGATCAGGTGAGTCTATAATGCGTTTGTGTTTATTTGTACTTTGCACCATATGCAAGATGAAGCTGCCATGTTTGCAAGTTTGTAACGTTACATGTGGACACAGCGTATGGAATAACGTTAACGTTAGTCAGCATTGAGTCACTCATATTCACACTCATTTGCCAGTTTATTAGGTACACCTAACTTGCACTTCTGCAGTTTAATAGAACAAGCATGCAATCATTTCTAACCAAATTTTAATGATCAAGATGCTCACAGATATTGGGTCAGATGGGAAGTTAAATACTCATTGTGCTTTTGTATAATGTAACAACCATATTTATCCATTTCTTTGAATCTCATTGTGTGCAGAATATATAAAACAAGAATATAAGGCTTTTGCAGGACTTGTCAGAGTAAAGTTTGGTTATGCATTACATATTTAAAGAGCAGACTAAACGTTATAACACAACATAATTCTACAGCACCACAAACTATAGCCACCAAAATTACCATAAAATAGAACATAGTCTAGACTGCTGTATAGGTTGCTGCATTCATTTTGCTATGTAGACCTGATGAATTGGTAATTAAGTGAATATAAAAAAAACTATATATGATGGACTGCCATGTTTACTTGGTTTACTTAATTATTTCCACAGTGAAGTTTATTGAGCATTCAAAAGAAGAAATATCTCCTAAGGTGTAGAGGATTGTTAAATCTTGTGAGAGCTTGTCTGTTTTAATAGTTTTTAAATGGTGCTTCATTTTTGAGCTTGTCTCAGCTCTCTGATATCATTAAGTGCAAAGATGTACGACTGGCTGACTAATGCAGAAAAGAAGCAGCAACTTAATGTCATGTAAAGCAGGTCTGCAATTGCAGCACTCATTGCAGTAGAGTGCTGTCATTAATCCTGCTGAGAGCATCTTTCTGCAACAGGGCTGACTCCTGCTCACTCTGGTGGTGATGAGGAAGCTCTGTAGCTGAACATCTCACTGTTTGTCCAAAATGGCTGATATGCTCACTAAATTGTTCACCTCCTGAAGGATTTCAATGGTTTTCGTTGTTTCTGAAATTACTATGGTCTGCAATGATTTCTCATAATGGCTACAATCATTTAGTGCCAGTGGAAAGAGATTATGCATGTCATTGTTTCTTCAGAGGTGGGATTTACAAGTAAGATTAAAAAAAAAAAAAAAAAGATTATTGCAGTGATCTTAAGTGATTGACTATATATCACACAGGCTTGGGATGTGTCAGTTTGTGGCCTCTGAAATAAGAGGCTTCAACAGAATTTGCATGGTTTCAACTGAACTCATTTGAATGAGAAGACTGGTATCATCTGTTTAGTAGCTGTGGACTTCTTAGTTGGTTTTGACATCTCCAAGAAAATAAGTAAGAACACCATTTATACAGGACTGGGAAAATGCCTATTAAAAACACTAAAGCTTGGATGTAAAAATCAATTTTCACACCTGGCTCCATGTCGTTTTTTTTTTAATCCTAGTCAGTGAAGTAATTGCCACTCAATTGCACAAGCAACCGACTACAGGGGTGATATGCATGTTTCAATGTCTATTTCAATATCTATCATGAATATGGGACACCAGTTCCCAGACCATACATCAAGGTGCAGAGCAGTTTTTTTTAATCCCTTAAAACGTTATAACAAGCTTTACTATTCAACCTTGATCTCAACTCAAGTTATGTGTATGTAGTAGCCACACTGTCAGAATAGATGTGTCCCTCTTTTGGTAAGTTAAATAGTAACTTTCTGTAACAGAGGGTAGTTGAAACATTGTACAGCCCTCAGTTATATTGTTTTTTTCCACTCAATGTTTAACAGTTTTATAGTTAATTTGTCATTGTAGCATACCTGAAATGTTTTGTTTCTAATGTTTTTTGTCAGGTACAACTCCAAGAGGAGACACTGGAGGAGGACCAAGCTCGGCCTGTAAACATGAGGGTCCCTGGATCCAAGCATCCCAACATCTGCTGGGCCTGACCGCAGGGAGGGAGCCATGTTATCTGGACCAGCAGTCATTTTGTACAGATACTCTGGTTATGCTCATGTTTGACAATAAAAGATCTGTGATCAAACTTGATGAGGCTGCACAGCCTTTTTTATAATCTATTTACAGACTGTTTTTCTGAGGCAAACATTACATTAGAGGGTTGCTGCTGACACAGCTCTGTAGGAAGACAAGGGTTTCACTCTCCTGACCACATGCCTTTAATGCGACTGCACTTTTTAAGAGGAGAATTCTACGACAGTTTCATGGAAGATTGTGGTTATTTCTAGTTTGGCCGCTACTAAGCTCTGGCTTTGTTGCTTGTGCCAAAGACAGCACTGTTATTCAAGAAGCCGAATCTAGTAGCAGCACAAACTATGTAATGTTTACTTTAAGTGGTTTGCCATGTCAGCAATCCCTAACATTGAGTTGTTTACACAAGCAGAACTGGGTAGGTCGGAAGAAAATGTTCAGGAAAACTTTGTGTATACAGTAAGTGTTTTATTAGTCTGGATCAGTTAGTTAATGCAAAGTAATCTGATCAAGTGCCAGTACTTTTACTGGATGAGGACTCCCTGAAAAGCAATAGTTATTAAATAGATCATAGATGAAATGGTGCAGACAACAAAAGCAAACCTTTAAAATAAGTTATCCCTTTGATCACTTAATTTTCAATTTCTGCTTATTCAATCCTAAAGATGTTCTTAAAATAGATGGCTCTGCAGGAATTGACGTTTACGTTAACTTGTTCAAGAATTTAGAAGTGTTTGTCTTGGAAGAGCGATGTGGGTTGCTCTGATTTAAATTACAATTGTTTTAAGGACTCAATAAGCAGAAATGACTTGGTAAGAAGATTTTTGCCCTACATAAGGTTAGGCACCACTAAAATAGTGAACTGACTGAAATAATGCACATATTTGGAGGCTTGTGTCATAACCAGACTCAGCTTTTGTTCCCAAGAAATGAAAACGAGGTTAGCAGCTTTCTGAAAGACCCAAGCCCCCAGCTGCTCCCTGTCTTAGTCGGGTCAAATGAGTTCACGTGATTGGTCTTTCCATGATCGACCTCATCATATGCGGTCATGTTCATTGCGCCAGCGTTGTTGTTGACATTTTGCGCACATCCACAGCCGTGCTCATCATCCCAGGTCCCAAGCAGCTCCTTCATCTCCAGCGGGGCGTCTCCCTTCAGATACTGCCACGCTCTCTTTCCATTGTAGTCCATGGCATCTACGTTGGCACTGAAAGCTCCGACCAGCAGCTTTACGACCATGTACTGCCTGTGCATGCTGGCGACATGCAGCGGGGTGAGCCCGCCGCTGCCCCGCACGTTCACATTCACTGGGATCCCCGCACTTTCTGCGTACTTTAAAAGTTTGAGCAGAGTCTCGTCCTGTCCTCTCTTGGCCAGCCAGTGCAGGACTGAGTACCCGCTGATGAAGTCCTTCCTGGTTAACAGATAGGGGTCCTCGGAGATGAACTCCAGTATGGTTTCATAGTTTCCCTCCACTGCAGACAGCATCCACGCGTGCTCCATCGGATACAAAGCCCAGCCTTCGTCCTGCTCGGAGGACACACTGTGCGTTTGTGACAGTACGCTACTAAACCCGCTGTGTGTTGGATTGCTTAAAAGCAACTCTTTCAGGTAATTTTTACGCATAGCGGGTGTCAACGAGCCTCTCTCCGGAGCCTCCCTCTTTAGTCCTCCCGGTGCGGAGCTGTCAGTGACTTCCATCTGCCTCTGCAGCCTCGACCTACGCTGGAAAGCACTGGGCATGACATACCTCGAGAGTCGCTCCACAACGGTGCCCTGTCTGGACATCCCGCTGCCGTGGGTGGCATTACTGACAGCCGATTCAGATCCAGTTGAGTCACATCCATCATCATCTGATCTGCTCTCATACATGCTGCTTGGCTCCCTGCACGCTGAGTTCAAGACTACTTCCTTTATTTAGAAAACACCCAGAAGATATGTGTCAAATTATAAACTCGGGACAGCTTCCCTCCACTCGACTCATTCCGTGTCCTGGGAGGAAACAGTTTAATATACACAAAACACTTAAGAAATGCACAAACATGTAATTGAAAGTTTTAAGCGTCTTAAGAGCAAATATACCAACTTCTTAATTAATGGACGTTCAAATGTAATACCCGAGGTGTCTATCAGGCTGCTGTCACGCCAATGTTACTCACCTGTTCTGTGTCCCAATAAGCGCACACCGACTCACGTATTCAGTGACCGAGTCTCCAATTGTAGCGACCATTAAGCACTTCGGTCCCAGTTATAGGTAAATGGAGTTATTTTAAGGTTGTCTACCAAATACTTTGCTATAGATTTAAGCCGCTATCTTCCTCATTTCCTCAAAAGAGGAACTGAAACAAAGTTCATTCTAATCTCATTCTCAGGCAAAACCAATGGCGAGAATCCCACACGTGACCACTGATGGACTTCAAAAAGCAGGAAGTAAGTACAGCTAATACTTCCCTGACACCAATTATAACTTAAACTGCAAACCAAATAAAAGTGATAGCAGGGACAGATAAAAACAACAACCTTTATTTCAGTAAAATGTGTTCATAACAAAAACATGCGTCAACATTCAGTCCGTAAAAGATTCTGGAGGAAGTTCAACAGTCAGCTCATCGAGTGTTTGAAGAAAGGCATCTAGCTCTGAGCAATGACCTGGAGATGGGGGAACAAGTTAATGATAGAGTAGGTTAAATATACCAGTAGTTAATGATATATTTGTAATTTCAAACCAAAACATGTGCCCCATACTTAATGGCTACAGCTGCCAGACAATTGTTCTTATTTAGCGCTGCACGTTTTTGAAATCTGGCCATTATTCACATCAGAGAGGTTAACATTTAATTTACTAGAACAGTTACTCCACATAATTGCAACTTATTTATATAGCACCAGAGTAAGCCATATTGGAACTCTTCAAGAATAATTAAAAATAAGATACACACTATATAAATATAAAATTTGAAAGTGGTCAGATTTTAACCACACTTTAATATCTGATGATTGTAGACAAATGTTGCAAATCAATGAGAATTGTTTTGCGGCAATACTGGATTTTTTATTTTCTTCAATATGATGAAGTACATCAATTTGTCATGTATTTAATGTGATTATTTCATCCATAAATGATTGTTCTAGAAATGTACAATCACAATGATAGATTTTGTGTCATGAAATTATATACTGCGATACGATTTTATCCACCCTGTGCTTCAGTTTATTAAACTGACGGATACTTTAAAAAAAAATTTTTTTTCCTCAATCCCAAACAATAAGTGTAGATTCAGCCCTAATAAGAAGTTGATACCTGAACGTGTTGGTATCTTTACAGGTGACAGGTTTGGGAGTGGATCAAACATTTCCAGATCCTCCTCACACAGATGTGGAGCTTGTGGGAAACAGGCCAGTCCAGGCAGAGCATAGCTACTGAGAGCAATCAAATCCTCAGGTATGCTGTACTTCTCAAACTCTAGAAAAATACACATCAAAACTCAGGTTTTAAAATAAGCTTTAAAAAAGCCATATCATGGGTGAATGAACCTTATACATATTGAGTAATAAACATGTTCGGCATGTGCAAGTTCTCCTCTGTAGATGAGCCTTAATGGGCCGAGTCCTGAGGGAATAAACCATTAATGGACTTTAGGAAGCAAAACTAATGGGATGCTGCAGTGGGAGTTACGCAGGAGTATCATTTCTGATTGAGCAGCATTTTGTAACTACAGCCCATACCTGAAATCTGATTGTGAACATCTGACGTATGACTTTAATAAACTCTGCATTACTGTAAACATTTTAAATACAAACTTCTTTGGTAGCACCAGAAGCACTACTAAAGGCATCATAATTACCTAGTGGGTCATAAGGGATGAACTTTTCAATTTCTGGATATTCCTCCACTTTGGAGTTTTGGTCTGAAGCCTGTTTGACTTTAGTTTCCTGTAGGGAACAAAACATTACAGCTATAGAGCAAATATGTCACAGTATAGCTTGACATTACTTTTAGTTTGTAACTCTTATGGTTGTTCCAACCTGTGGCTTTAAGGGTTTCTTCTCTTGTGTGTTGACGGCAGGGGTTAGAATTTTTTTGTTGACGGCACCAAAAGCCTTACGACCAGATGGCAGAGGAGTGTGTAAGGTATTGGCAGTCATAGAAGATAAGAGTTTCTCTGGTTGGGGAAAAAAAAGCAAAGAATAATGCACATTTCCACATGGACCAATATTATTGCGAGAACAAAAAAATATCTCAGAACTAGGTTGGCATTTCCATACCTGGAGCAGACTGAAGCCGCTGTCGCATCTTCAGAGTAGGTGGATGAAGACCTGCATTTTCCCGCTCTGCAAAGATTATGTTGGCCATTGTATCTGGGGGGGGAAAAAAAAAAAAAAAAAAAATGGTTATTAGCTACTGCAACACCTTACGACTCATGGAAGAGACCTTTCTATAGCAGACATTTTGACACATTATAGCAAGAAGAGCACAGACGTATTCACAGGGCCCTGTATGGACCTTTTTCACAGCAGACATTGACTTTTAATAGTAGGAAAAGCACAGCTGAAATTGATAACCTTAACCAGCTAGGACAAGGTTAACAACCTTAACCTAGTCCCAGTAAGCTATTTCAGTGAGTCAGCACGCACAACACCAGGGCCTCTCCAAGTGGAATGCAGCCATCATTAATGGTTTAGAATACACCTGTACTTTTCCTACTATGACATGTCAACATGTCTGCCATGAAAAAGGTCTACAGTTCATGCAGGCTCAAGGGACACTTAAATAAATGGAACCAAGTCATCATTAAAGGGACCGTTTACCCGGAAAAAAACTAAAGAAGCATATTTTCCTCTTATTTTATCAATCTAGATTGTTTTTGGTATAGAGATGTCTGCCTTCTGTCGAATATCATGGAACTAGTTGGAAATAATTCCTACACAAAAAGGTCTGGATTATCTTTAGTAACCTGGTCATGATTTCTGGAACGAGACATTGCCGTTTCAAATGCATTTCTTTGTTGCCGCTTTGAGCATCACAAGCCAAGTGCCATCTAGTTTAATTATATTTGAGAGAAGGCAGACATCTCTACAGCCCATATCTCCAACACTGGGCAACTTACACCAAACATGTTTAGATAGAGTCTTGTAATCATTTAATCAGCATCAATCACAACTATTTTGATAGTCAATGGCTATAGTAAGTTAGTAGTTTTGTACTGTTGTACAAGTAACTCCAAGGCATCACTGGGGCTTTGATTGGCCATTTCACTTTTCTTCTAACATTTTATAGACAAAGACATATAATCATATAAATAATCATTGGTTGCATTCCAAAATGTGTGAATGTTCATTTTTGACTTTGGAAATATTTTGACAAATCAAGATCCACTTACTAGCCTTTAACCTGTCAGTCTTCATCAACACATAGCTCAGTTATCACAACTGTGCCAACAAACTCGATCCACTTTATGGCAGGTAACGTTAACCAGCCTGTGTTTACTCAGCATCTGACACTACATTCAAAGTAAAGTGCAACTGCTTGCCAATCTGGAAATGTTACAGCACTTAGTAGCTGTAGATACCGATAATGAATGACACTGATCATCTGCTGAAATACAAGCTGGCTGACTTCATCCTCCGTTTTGGGTTTAACGTTAGCACTTTCACATCACTCTGCTGTTTTGTGGCTACTCAACACAAATTAACGTTAGTTTGATTTTGGTTTGCCATGGCAACGAGTTAAAGACAAGTTAACATTCCACAAAACCTGTGTAACTTTTGCACACACAAAAAAACCCAAAAAAAAACACGTTCGTTGATCATACTACTGCTAACGTAAAGTTAACCATACGTCTCTGCTGCTAACGTTAACGTCAGTTTCGTTATATTTAACGTTAGCTAGCTAACGTTAAAGTTTCAAAATGCCAACCATAACCAGCCAACCTACTGCCATTTAACAGCCAAATAATGTTAACGTTGATTGACGTAACGTTAGCTTAATTAACGCTAGGTCAAGTTAATCAATTTTTGCTGTGCTGAAGCTAAGGATACAAATTCCTAATCTTGCCGAAAGCTAACGTTAAGCTAGCTTACCTTGGTCACGTCTTCGTTAGTTTATAAAACTCTAGCTACAGTCTATGGTATTAGCTAAGAAAGCGGATAAATGCCACAGTAACTTTGATGCACCAGTATTGTCGTTAACGTTACCGCGATCAGGTGTGCTAACGCCGTTGACTGCTCTCCTCTCAGACAAGAAAGTTGTTATGGTCTAAAAATATGGTGACGCCACCGACTCCTTTTTAAATTCACCGCCTTCGTCCTATTGGTCACTGTAGCAGAGGCGTAAAATACTCCTCGGATAGTCCCATTTCCCGAGTTGGGAAGTCGTCCTTCTGCTACAATAGTGAATTTTATATATATATATATATATATATATATATATATATATATATATATATATATATTAATGCTAATAAATAATTTTTCACTCTATCTGTTTAGCAACTAAGGTTACAACTTACAACCTAATACCCTTACATGTGAACAAAACATATATTATATGCAATACATTAATAAAAAGTTTTTTACCATTAAGCTAACAGTTACTTTCGTCCGCCGTGTCCTTCTTGTTGTTCCGACTTGAGGGGGCATTCAGGGGAATTTTCCCAATCAGGAACTCATTTACCCGATTATTTCGAGAACACATGAATGCAGCATTAAATGGTCATTTCTTAAAATAATTTATTTTATTATATTAGGTACGACCGAAGTATTTATGAATTTAGTCCCTGTAGATTATCTAACGTTACGACGAACGAATAGATGCAACTGTTTCTGTATAATCAATCTTACTTCCTCATCTGTTGAAACACATCATTTGTGTTTTTGTGGCTGGCTCTTATACAGTCTATATGATCATAGATCTATAAGTTAATTGTATCTATGGTTTATATTGGCTGCACCTAATATTTTGAAGTCATATTAAAACATCTTTGTTGCGTTCAGTGGTTTAATTGCCATTGCTGTCTATGCAACGTTCATTGACTGTGGTTCACTTCCATTCGCACTGGACGACACCATGAAGGCATCCTGTGGGGGAGCTCAGTGGGTAGCGCTCATTTCGAATCATAATTATTTTGAAGTTTTTTCCCCCCTTCAAAACACGAGCCGGAGTGCATATTGCGTTGACAATGAATTCGAAGATTTTCATTTAAATAAATGTCTGTTAAAGTCATCTATTCATCTATCACTGAAGAAGGTAGGCCTACAATGGGTCTATTGCCCACTGATTAAAATATTGAAAAATTTACAGTATTACCAGCTTGGTGTCTGGCGCAATGAGTCATTGGTCTGGTGTGACATTTCCAGGAAAAAAATGAATTATAGTTTTTCTCCAATGTATACACACACACACACACACACACACACACACACACACACACACACACACACACACACACAAGCACGTGCGCGCGCGCGCACGCACGCACACACACAATTTAGCTCATGTTTTAACAACAAGACTCCAGGGAGAATGAGGGAGAATGAGATTTAATGCTGCAGACTGCTAAACGATCAGCACAGTTTCATAGTTTTTACTAAATAAGGACTGACATCTTAAGGATTGCCACTTTATCTAAACAACGCCCAGTTATCACAGTATCGTACAATCGGAAAAATAGGCTGTTAAACAGTGGTACATTCCCACTAGGCCATCTTCCGGCGTAACTTCCACGGTGCAGCTTCCTTTGCAAACCAGAGAGAGCAGCAGAGGTTTCGTCCTCCAGCTAACAGCTACCATGGCGTCAACCGAGATAGCAAGGCAAGCGGTGAGTAGCCGACTTTACTCAGGATGCCATTGTCACTATCGACTCATACCTCTTGAAATGTATTTGCTATCCTCATTAATGTCAAATATATCATTTTAGCGTTACGTAAGTAAGTCAGGCCCAGGGCTGCTCCGTCATAGCTTTCTGTAAACATCTTAATTTCAGTATTTTCATGTTCGTAAGCTAACGCCTGCAGATTTCCTGTGCTGATAATGCTAGCTAAAACTACCTTTCAAACGAAATGCGGCTTTGTGGTATGAAATATTTTAAATACAGTGTAGTAGACTGTGTATTAGCTCACGATAAACCGATAATAGAGCCATCGGTAGGCCATTCATTCTGAACGCCCCCATTTCAGCACAGCTACGGTGCTCATTTCCGTTATGTTGTTTCATGTAAATCCCGTTAACTTTCAGTCGGGCGTTGTCTAATGTTCATAGAAAATATGGACACAACCGATTCTAGCCGGATAAGACATTTAGGCCCTGGAATTTGACAAGCTTGTGTAAAGTTTGTCTGGTTTTTGTATAGGGTGGTAAAGGAAGCCACTACACCCAGAAAGAGTGCTCAGAATAGCAAGGTTTTGCAGTTTGATATCCCTTTGCGGCTCAATGAATGAAAACCCGCTGTGTGTAACTTGGCTGTGAGTGTCTTGAAAAGCAGGAATGGTTTCAGGAATGTTGCACTTGCAGCTGAAGAGGAAAGGTTGTTTGTCCAGTCACATTACCCCCAGTTTTCCAAATACTCCCTCAGCTGTTTAAACCCAATTTCAACTATCCAAATAATCCACAACTGTCCAGTACCGTCAGCTTGACCAGTTATTTTAAATTGACCCTCAAACGGAATGTTTTCCTCTCATAGCCACATTGGAAAGCAGCACTGTGTTATGTTAAGCCACATAATGGCTGGTTGGCTGAGGTTTAGCTGGTTGAGAGCTCTTGCTTCGCCATATAATCTAAATTCTTTGCTGCACCTCATAATAAACGAGAAACGAGATTTGCAGAGATGGAGATACTCACAAGCAGCCACATGCACCCACACACACATGTAACACCAGTGCTTTTACACATTGGTGTTTTGTGTCACTCTGGTCCAGAGATAGACTGTGTACAAACAATGTAAAAGTAGAGTGTAGGGAAGTGCAAACGGCAAAGTGACACCACAGAAACACAGTGCTGGCTATTTTAAATGAACTCTGAATGAATTTTGTCATTATTGTCATTTCAAAACTATCAGATTTACAACATTATATTTCTTGTCAAGGCTCTTTGTTGTTTTTACAATTATCTTGACATGAACAGCAATACCTTTCCATATATGTACACTGTGGTTTGTAACTGTCTCGTCTGCGGGAAGAAAGTAACAGCTCAGGAAACAGGAAGTGAGCAACAGTGCACCTCTGAAGCATGCTCTGAAGTCAGTCTCAAAGACATGATCAAAGATGGTGGAAAGTTTGTTAATTCAAGTGTACTGTGATTTGGAAATTAATGATTATTCACCTAATGACCACAATCATTGAGATGTAGTAATTGCAGAGTGTTAGAGAGAAGCCTCTGCATGTTTACAGGTGTGAGAGCAGAGTGCCTTAATAAGGCAAATCAATGCATACGGTGGTCAGTGATTGATAGTTATTTAACTGATATTTTATGATTATTTCTTGTGTTTTTAGGGTGAAGGTGCTCGTGCTGTCCCTCTGGCAGGCCATGTCGGCTTCGACAGCATGCCTGACCAGCTGGTCAACAAGTCCGTCAACCACGGATTCTGCTTCAACATCCTCTGTGTTGGTGAGTATGTCATGCATGAAAATGCTTCCCCCTCTCCCCTCAGGCTAAAATGATTTATTTGCTTTAATGAAAGTCAGGCTTTTCCACAAGATGCAATGCATATTGCTCAGTATATGACCCGCTTAGATTCCTTTGGGCCAATCAGCATTGGCTACCATGATTAGTTAGATGCTCTGGGTTCACATAATCCAGAAATATCTGCAGGTAGTTACAGTAATTCATTTTAGTATGATTATCAGTATGACTGTTAAAAACGTACAGAATACCAGCCTTTTGCAGGATATGTAAGAACAGTTAGAAATGTTTGCCTGTGTGGCCGGGTTATCTCAGTCGGTAGAGCAGGCGCACATATATAGAGGTTTACTCCTCGACGCAGCGGACGCGGGTTCAACTCCGACCTGCAGCCCTTTGCTGCATGTCATTCCCCCTCTCTCCCCTTTCATGTCTTCATCTGCCCTGTGGAATTAAAGGCCTAAAATGCCCCAAAAAATAATCTTTTAAAAAAAGAAAGAAATGTTTGCCTGTATATCCGATTGTATATTGACAAAACAAGTCACTTCAGCTTCATTACGTGCTAGGATTATTCACTCACTTTCAATCAGTTGCCAGTTTATAAGGTGCACCCAGCTAAACTTTATGAAATCTAATATAACAATTGCGCAAAAAAACTCAAGCTTTATGGAGGTGGAAGTTCACTTTGCGTTGAAGCTGTTTTAGAGAGGTGCTGATTCAACTTAATGGTCATTTTAAAGGCTATAGTTTGTGGTGCTGTTTTATCGTTTGTGTTAACGCTGAGAGGTGTCTCTAATATTTTTACATTTGTATCAATGAGTGCTGGCTAGAACTTAAGATGTTTCGGTTTTTGGCAATGTTGCATTACTGCCTGCCACACACAGTCAAACCATTTTTGCTGTATGGAATCATGTTGCCTCAGGGGCAAATAAATCCCAAATAATCACCAAGCAGCAATGAAAATGAGTAACAAATTGTTTGGCAATGTTTTCTTTCTATGCCTTTGGTTTGTTTTTCCCAGTACATCTTCTAATTTTAGTACTATATACAGAGAGGAAGACACGACCCATACTTTAAGCTTTGAATTCTTGACAGATATTTTATAGAAAACGTTTCTGATGGCGATGCTCCAGTTTCTAATATTTTACTACCAATTACAGACCAGTAGCGAATGTTGACAATTTCTATTTTTCTAATACCTTGTATGTTATCTATTTTTGTGATATGTTAGAGGTCTACTACAACGTGTGTCTATATTTCAAAGATTTTGAAGAAAGGGAATGCATAGTGGTCATTTTTAGTGGCATGGTTTTTACTCGCCTCCCAGCTAAAAACTATTTAATGGATACACTGAGTCCCTTTTATATTTGTGTAGGAGTGAAAAGGGGAAAAGGCCAATAACATTGTAACATTAGCATCTAAGCATCTATAAGAATATGGAAGCAAACATGATGCAGAAGACAAACAACAGTCTTTGTTGCAAACTGTAAATGCTGTGACTCACAAGTGCAGCATTTCAACGTACAAACATTACTTGAGGCAAAGTCATGTAATCTTTGTGTTGTTTTTAATTTGGTTGTGGTCTACAATTCCAAAGAGGGAATCAAAAGTGTGGAGTTGATTGTTTCCATTGGGCGAAAAGATGACTATTTATGATTTCAGGAGGTTTGAATGCAACCCTTTCCAGTTTGTCCCTCCGTTTCTGCAAACAAGATGCCAAATTGCCTTCAGCATGAGAGACTTACTTTGGATTCTGAGGAAAAGATGAGACGTGTAACATACAGAGATATCCTAAAAATGGGCTAACGTGCTTCGACTGTAGGTCAGGCTGTGATGAATAAAAATAGAATTTCTTACAGAGGGAGCTCTGTATCTTAGTCATCACAGCCTCTAACAGTGAATGGATGTCAAAATACATCAGCAAATAAGCAGCAACTTCTGCTGTTTTTGTGACTAAGCATTTGAAAATGATATAGTTAGTTTGGAGCATCTTCAAAATGTCACATTTAATCTACGCTCACTTCATTAGACACTATTTTAGGCTTCCATTAAATAGGTGGTCAATACAAGTATCTGATGAGCTTGATCAATAGGTTTATCAGAAGCTGACCAAATAGAAAGGGTCAGTATAATCAATGTTCTGCTGGTTTAAATATCCAGGGTGAAATGATAGACATTTCCATGTAAGTCAAGGTAAAGAGGATAGTTTATAGTGTTAGTCAGAACTAAATAGGGAGAAGCAGCGTTCAGTTTTTATGCTCCACAATATCTGGAACACAGTCCCAGAAAACTGCAGGTCCGTCGCAACTCTCAGTTCTTTTAAATCAAGGCTGAAGATCTGTCTTTTTGATGCTGCCTTTCTTTAAATAATTGTTCATTTCTTATACTGAAGTTACATTGTTGAAACTGTATGACTATGTAAGCATATAAAGAGAATTAAAAAGTAAGACTGGTGGGACCGGCCCGTTCTGGGAACGGCAAGGATTGCGGGTGGATTACGTGTATAGAGCAACGGCTTATACATTGTCCCATACTAGCAGCCTAAAATCTCGTATTTTATCTGCTTTTATATTTTTAACTGTTTTTAACTGCTCTTAAATGTTTAATTTCTTATACTGCACTGTTTTTAATTTTTTAATTGGTTTTATGTAAAGCAATTTGAATTGTCCTGTTGCTGAAATGTGCTATACAAATAAAGCTGCCTTGCCTTATAGTGAAGGAAACCAAGATCAAGGTTTGTAGGATCCCAGTAACATGATGAATTTTCTCTGTGTTGTCTAGGCGAGACAGGTCTGGGGAAGTCCACCCTCATGGACACGTTGTTCAACACCAAGTTCGAGGGCGAGCCCACCCAGCACAACCAGCCGGGAGTCACGCTCAAGTCCAACACCTATGAGCTCCAGGAGAGTAACGTGCGCCTTAAACTCACCGTCGTCAACACCGTGGGCTTCGGGGACCAGATTAATAAAGAAGACAGGTAAAGCAGTCTGGCAACTGTCAGGACTAAGAGAAAAACTGGTTTCTTTTACAAAGTTCTTGTTTTACTGACAGGCTCAATCTTTGTGAGCAATAGTAGAAATCCACACTTTGATCGTGTACACCAGGGGTGGCCAACCAGTTAGGTATAAAGAGCCACAAAAAAAAACGCACCATAGCAAAAAGCCACACAACACATGCATGTCCACACTACAACAGCAACAGTGTCTTCCAGATCTAATGACATAGCAGGTTTCATAGTTTTTTTTCTCACTTAGATTGACTCAGTGGGAAACCTGACAGTCTTTGTTATCCACAGTCCTTTTCAGGTCTTGCTTGAACTCGGTTGTGGCCACTCGAAGCAACTCTCTCACTCATCTGTCACTAAAGGGGCTTTCAAACAGTCGGATTCAGCAGTGAAAGGGTTAACGAGGAAGGTGATCTGTGGCCGCTGTTTTTCCTCAGGTTGCAGAATCTGTCCTCAAAACTCTGCTGCATTATTTTCCATTTTAAAATAATTGGCAAATGTATTGGCAGATGCATTCAAATGTGTTTTTTTTTTTACTTATCTGAAATACTGTACGTTTCAGAAAAGTTAAAAACAACAATCAACCAATGACACAGCCCCCAGCCACACAGTAAGAGCCTCACAGGAGCAGGCAAAGAGCCGCATACGGCTCAAGAGCCACAGGTTCGCCACCCCTGGTGTACACAGTGTTCCTGACATTCAATGACTGTGAGAACACTGAGCCTTTTGGGAGCTCAGGTTTTGATTCAGTCCTGATCCTGAATGAAACCGTACCCGTAAGATGTGGAACCGAGTCTCAGACAGTTTCACAGTATCGACTTTTACAAACAGAAATCAGATGTAGATGCTTTCTTCCTTTTTCTGGTGTTAAACAAGTTTTAGCCACTGTAGACCACTGTATTTCATCAAACATAAAATATGAAGCTTGCCATCCACAACTTAACTGCCAACTCTGCTCCTGAGGTCAGTTTAGGCCAAGATGTCATGTGAGCTCCAACTCTGTAAGCTCTCTATAAATGGGAGGACTGCGGTTGTTTCCGAGTTTTATGCTTTGTTCAGTATCAAATTGCCAATCGTAGAGGAAATAACATGGACATAATTTTACTTGAGTCATGGGAACTGCCACTGGCAGAGTATCCTCCGGTACAAGCTGTGTGTTCCTCTGTGTTTGTGTCTGGTCGTGTCAGCTGGAAGGGTAAAGCTTCCTGTTGTCCTCAATGTATCACCTCAAACATATTTTTGTCCCTTTTCTGTAGTTTGTATCTTTTTCTGTTTTGCAAGTAACGTTTAAATAATTATCCAATTAGTCTGATTGAAAATGAAAATCAATTGACTCTCTTACTTGGATAATTGGCAAACAGTATAGCATTTTAATAGTAAATATTACTTGTAACAAGTAACAACATATATGGGCTGCTATTAAGAACAAGAAATGTATGACTGCCTGCTAAAGTTTACACTTTGCAGTGGCTTTCTTCAGTGGTTTAGTTTAAATTATATTTTTCACTGGTGACTGATGACCAACTGAACCCAAATACCTCGTAAAAACAGTGGCCACATAATATTTCCCAACTGTAGGAGTTGATGAGGGTCCTCTAAATGCTTCATTAAACAATTACAAGGTGCACAATGGATTACGAGGGTATAGGGCCCCACAAAATACTCCAAATGAGGCCACATGTGAAGGAGCATTTGAAAGGGGTCAGTGTGTCTATTTCCAAGTAGTGTTCACCTTTTCATATACTGTAGGCGTGAAACATAATGTATTGTTTAGTAGTCGGACAGGACAGGTGCTGATAAAGCATTGTATTCAAAGAAAAAGGATATGCTCAAATTACTTCCCTGTTTCTCCATTTTCTGACAGCTACAAGTCTATCGTGGAGTTCATTGATGCCCAGTTTGAAGCATATCTACAAGAGGAGCTGAAAATCAAGCGCACGCTACACAGCTACCACGACACCCGCATCCACGCATGCCTCTATTTCATCGCTCCAACAGGACACTCACTCAAATCCCTGGACTTGGTTACCATGAAGAAACTTGACAGCAAGGTGAACTTCACTTAATCACACTATTATCATCAGCCAGAAGCCATTCTTAGTAGAATTAGTTTTTGTTGTTTGTTGAAGCTGGGGGATAATTTATTCCCCCAATTTAGACCCACTTTCCTTTAATTCCAGTTAGGTTTTAATAATGGCTCCTTTAATATAAAATCATCATACAGTTTATTTGCAATTGTGCAAGATTCACAAATTGAATAGCCATGCTGTCTGTATTCTTATTTTTTAACATTAAGGGAATTGGACCGTTGCACTACAGCCGAATAATGTTAAAAAAATAACTATTATTATTATTATTAAAGTAACTATTAGGGACATAGATAGACTTACTGTAGCACGTTACAGATATAATGTAGGTAAATTCTTTGGCAATGCATTGTTGTTTGCAGCATTTGATTTATCTACTCTAGTCATGGGTCATAAACCTTTTCTAGGCCATCTGCCTGCATGCAAATTGGCTCTGGTCTTGTTACTGCGTCGGTGTAGGTCAGCTGTGTAATGCAGTCGGCTCAGTGACTGCAGCCTCGTTTTTTTTGTGAGGGCCTTTCCACAGTAGCTTATTTGCATGGACCTCCTGGCTTTTGTACAAAGAGTCGGCTCAGTGTTTGCCAAAGCAGCTGTGCCCTCTGGCAACTAAGTGCTCACAACAGCGTGATCCAGAGCAGAGCCTCCTCTGTTTACACATTCACCTGGGTGGGGGATTGGGATTGTGTAGGTGACAGGGCTCGTAGACAATAGTTGTGTGGGAGGGAAAAGTCTCATTTTTCATCACAGCCAGTTTTAAGTGCATAAATAAGAATGACCCAGTGATTGTAAGGGCCATAAAAGAAATGGTTAACTGTGTCTTTTATTCAGTTACTAAACCTGAATGTTGTTCAGTTGGAGCTACTATTTCTAAAATACCAGAATTATTTGATTTGCAATGTGTTTAATCTTTGGTCCTTTTTAAAAATACATCAACTCTTTTCCAAATTCAGACTACATAAATGGTGGTGAGTTAAAGCAACACTAGAGAACTTTTCCCGCTTCGGTCCCCCTACAGATTGGAAGCAGAATTGTCCATTACATTACATTATACAAGTTTGCCAGATCGGGTAGCGCGAGCTGTAGTTCCAAAGAGACAACCTGTAGGGCCACCGAAGCGAGAAAAATTCTCTAGTGTTGCGCTAAAGCCCCTGACACACCAACCCGACGGCCGACCGTTGGCAGAAAAGGCAGTTGGCTCCACGAGGTCCAAAAAGTGCATCTGAACACACCGAAGCGACGCCGACTTGAACTTACGTTCTGTGCGTGCGCGAGACGTAATACGTCTCCATAACAGCAGGCGGCGCTAATCTGTATTGTCGCCCAAAAAATGAAAACCGGCAGCTGATTGGACCAACGCGTCATGTGGGTCTGGCTGCTCCCGGATTTTACAACCGGGCATAATGGCGGCTTCATTCGGAATACGATCTCATATTTTACGAAGATAGTTTCTGAAAACATTTTAAGCAAGAAATAGGCCATGCAGTTGCTGAATCTGTCTTCATTTCAGATCGACAAAGGTCAGTTTAAAAGAGTTTTGTCAGATTTTGAGAGGCGTTAGTCAGGCTCATCCCGCTCGTCATTTCCGGGTTAGCGCTGCACCAATCAGATTGGCCATTGAGTCCGACTGCCCGCCTTCCGATTCAACATGTCAAATCGGCCCAAATGAAGGCCGACGGCCCCTCCAACGGACGACGGCACGGAACACACCGAACAGACTCGAGTCACCGACCTCGCCAGACTGTCCGACGGCCGATAGTCGAGTTGGTGTGTCAGGGCCTTAAGTTGCCTCTGACAGACCGCTGGTATTTAGCTAAATATCCGAAAGCATTGTCTTCACCTTGTCATTGTGTCAGCCTACATTAAATCTCTCCACAATTTTTAACTGCAGGTCAATATTATTCCAATTGTTGCCAAGTCGGACGCCATCTCCAAGAGCGAGCTGGCCAAGTTCAAAATCAAAATCACCAGTGAGCTGGTCAGCAACGGAGTGCAGATCTATCAGTTCCCCACTGACGACGAGTCTGTGGCAGAGATCAACTCCACCATGAACGTAAGGCTCACAACCAACTTTCTATCTACATCACATGCTTTTACACAGTTACTTAGTTCTTATCATACCCCTTTCACACCAATGACCAGGGTTGTCTGATCAGGGTTCAACCCTTCTTTTAGAAATTCATTCCAGTCAACATGGGTATATCCCTGGTCATGACAGTTCAGAAATGACTTGGGTCACAACCCGGGAGCAATGCATAACAATTACCTTAAGTGCTTGAAATGGGCGGGGCTTTACACGTCATATTCAGTGAACAGCTTACATCACATACTCCAGTCCAGCTGTATACCACAAGAACTCATGTTTTGTAGCTACTTGAATCTGTCATTGTACAGTAGGGAGAGAGAAATAAAGCATATCTTATGATTGTTTCGCAGTGATTACATTCTAAAGCACAAATAAATAACCATCAAACACTTATCAGATGATTTGTGCAGACTGATTTCTCCTCCTCTGCATATTTATTGCAGCAGCTGGACAAGGAAGTAGGTTACCCTAGTATCGATTTCCGACCATTTTAAAAAGAGGGAAGAACATTTCTCTTTGTTTGATGTCATTAATAGTAAAGTTGGGTTTTGTTGTTGGCCTCACAACTCCTTTTAAAAAAAAAAGACAGAGAACAAAAGGAGAGAGATTAGCTCTACCCAGCAGCCGCACTGAACTGCAGGCTGGAGGCGTGTGTCTGTAAGAGCGGCAGTGCCGAGATAATTAAATTGAACCTATTTGCTGGGCTTTGCCTGTAAAACTCCACTAACGCTCTCGAAAGGATGACTCGCAGAGTCAACTTTGGAGAGTGAACATCCGGGCACCCGCTGCCAGCGGACTGCATAGGGAAGGAATTGAACCGCTCTGCTGTTGTTGAAGCTGCCTGTGAAAACCCAACGTAAAGCACAGTGAGACAAAATCGATGTAATTGTTTTTTCAAAGTGTGCAGCGACCTGTGACGACTGCCCCACTCTCATTTCTAACCAATCACAT
Organism: Sander lucioperca; assembly: GCF_008315115.2. Lineage (NCBI taxonomy): Eukaryota > Metazoa > Chordata > Actinopteri > Perciformes > Percidae > Sander > Sander lucioperca. The sequence goes on along the minus strand of NC_050173.1, from coordinate 28,472,466 downwards.
AATTTGTCCCGCCCCGGTTGTTAGCGACCCAGGGTGTGAAAGGGTTATTAGATGATGTGGAAGATCATGTTGGTCACACTGAATCGTCCTTCTAATCCTAAGGAAGTACAGCACAGTACTACATTTTTCTTGCTGGTAAGTTTTAACATAAATTCTGTTATGCGTTACCAACATAAACGACATGTGATGTAGAACAGACCGTGTCTGATCAGGCTGTCAGGAAGCCGCCCCATGTAGAGAGGAGTGTGTTCAGAGCAGTACAGTTAGCCAGCTCACTCTGCAGGAAGCCTGCAGTGTGGGAAAGGGCCTGTGTTCACTGACAGATGAGCCAAGACTCACTAGCTGTTTATGAGGTCTGATCTGTGGCAATGCTTTAACTCTCCCTAACTGATTGTGTTAGACCGCTGTCTGACCACCACTCTGTTCTTTTTTTTTTTAAAGATTGTTTTTATTGAAGTTTTTTTGACAACATATGACAAAAAATATATAGAAATCATCACAAACGAAACAAACGCACACACGCACACGCATGCACACATACAAGGGGGGAGAGGTACAAGTATGCCCAATTCATCTTAACCCCAAGCCAAAGAAACCAAAACCCCAAAATGTCCAGTAGTATGCATAAAAAAACAAACAAAGGCCGGCATAGACTAAGAACATAAGAACAAGCATTAATAAAAGTAGAATCAAATTGGGTCCAGATATTGCAAAAAGGGACCCAAGGATTCTTCCCATTTATGCTGATGTTTTTGAGTACTTGAATCTGCAGTTTCTCCAGGTGGATCACTGAAACCAGTTCATGCAGCCAGTTTCTAAAACATGGTGGATTTGATGTTTTCCACCACTGTTCTGATAACCAGTCATACATCCACCTGTCAGAGCTGTTTCTTGGTGTCAAAATGCTCTTAATGGTCAGGTTAGGTAATGAATATAACATGTTTCTCTCTAAGTGATGTTAAGCTGCTTAGGAATGTATCCTTAAGCACAGTTCAGACCAAAGATTTGCGACGAGACAAAACCGTTTTAGAACGTTGCAGGGAAAAGTTGCAGCGGTCTGAACTGGCCCATCTCAACTCGACTAAAGCCAGCTTATGGCGTTGCCTGCGACTCAGCTGGTCAAGTCGCCAGTGGCTGGTTTTTTATGCCAGTATACCAACTTTGCTTTCCCCTCTGCTCCACAGAGCCATTTGCCATTTGCCGTGGTGGGGAGCACAGAGGAAGTGAAGATTGGGAACAAGATGGTGAAGGCCCGGCAGTACCCCTGGGGGACGGTGCAGGGTAAGCCTAGGTCACATCCTGCACAGGAAATGAGAGCATGCTCCCTCTCATCAGAGCTGCTGCAGCTACTCCCTCCCCCCATATTCCTCCTCAGCTCCAACAGCTGCTGCAAACATATCAATGTTGATAACCTGTGTTATATAACCTCATTTAGCTTCAGCACCCTCTCTGCTATGACACTATATATAAGAGCTGCAGCAGCTCTTAGCTCTCACAGATTTAGGAATGTCATGTCACTGACTATGTTTAATTTGATTTGTTATTGACTTGATCAATCCATAACAGAGTGGGTGTAATGTATTATAGATAGATTACACTGATCTGCTTTTAGTGTGTGTGTGTGTGTGTGTGTGTGTGTGTGTGTGAGACCTGGGAGAAGCAACAATCACAGAATGGTTGGCATTTTTTTTCTTGATGAATTATAGCTTTGATTATCAAAACAATTGCCGATTAATATTATGCCGATAGGCTAATCAAATAGCTGTTGCAGCTGTTTTAAAATGTATTATTGCCTATGAGGTTAATTTGAATTTTAGCATTGATTTTAGGGTGTCAACATTCACATCCAATGATCTATGTAGAAATTGTAGCTCTTTTTACATACCCCCCCTGAGGGTAAATAGGGCTACAATGTCTACACTGTTTACCCAATATGGACATAAACACCTTCAAACATCCCCAAAGCTGAAAGTCAGCACTTTAACCTCACAGTCATTGTTTTGTTTGAAATACAATGTGCTGGATTACAGCCAAAACAATGAAAAACATATTACTGTCCTAATGCTTACTAGCTGCACTGTATAATATTTCTGTGCGGAGGCTTTATCTGACATTGGCTCTGTTTACCACAGTGAGTGTGCGTGCATGTGCACTCACATGATGTCTGTGGGGGTGTGGTGCTCAGTCGAGTAACAAAATCCATAGATAGGCCACAGGACATGAACACTTTTCTGTTCTGACTGGGTCTGTGAAATACACTATTCTGTTGTGACTGGGTCTGTGAAATACTCTCTCAAGTTATAATACATTAGATTATTTTCTGTAAATAAATGTAAACGTTAATTGATGCTAGTGTTATTTGTTTCTGCCACTGTACACTTATTGCAAATGACATAATCCATCATGAATATGGTGCCATCTGATGTGTTGAGTAAAACATTCATGTGTCACTATGTGTGTCTCGCACAGTTGAAAATGAGAATCACTGTGACTTCGTCAAGCTGCGAGAAATGCTGATCAGAGTGAACATGGAGGACCTGCGAGAGCAGACTCACACGCGTCATTATGAGCTCTATCGCCGCTGCAAACTGGAGGAGATGGGCTTTAAAGACACAGACCCTGACAGCAAGCCCTTCAGGTAGGAGACTGCTCTCATACTGCTGGATTTGTGATTTTATTATATCATTTTGCTCTCCTCCTACATTGTTTTTTTTTTTTTCTATGCTGTTCTCTATTTCATTTAGCATTTTTCTGCATCCCATTTACCATTGAAACCTTTTTATTCTTTTGCTAGACACCAGTTTGTGTCTGCATCTGGTGTGTTGTACAGTGCATAGCTCAGTGTAATGTTTTTGATCATTTTTATTTAAATTTTCCTGTGCCAGTCTTCAGGAAACATATGAAGCTAAGAGGAATGAGTTCATGGGTGAGCTGCAGAAGAAAGAAGAAGAAATGAGGCAAATGTTTGTCCAAAGAGTCAAAGAGAAGGAGGCCGAGCTCAAAGAAGCAGAGAAAGAGGTACAGTCATTAAACTCGGATCCTGCACCATATAGAAATATGATGTGCAATGCTTGTTTAAGGAAGCTTCTGCTCTCGTCTAAAATGACACAAAGCATCGTTTCTTATGTCACCACCACATAGCTGCACGAGAAGTTTGACCGTCTGAAGAAGCTCCACCAGGACGAGAAAAAGAAACTGGAGGACAAGAAGAAGTCCCTGGACGACGAGCTCAACATGTTCAAACAGAAAAAGACTGCTGCAGAGCTTTTGCAGAACCAAGCCCAGCAGGCAGGGGGCTCCACCACACTCAAGAGGGACAAAGAGAGGAAAAAGTAAGTATTGTTCTCTTCCTCCTGTGCCTTCCTTACATCTATCCTTACATCTGCAGGTGCAGGAGACCACCTCCAGCTGTATACGGATTTAAAAAGTCTGGATACTGTGAAGCTGGGAACAACAAGGCCACTTATTATTACAATGACATTTCAGGATGTTAATCATTTGCCAAATGTTGTGCATTAGACTCTGCTGCTTGCAAGCAACATATATAGCTGTATCCTGATAAAAATGCAAACTCTTTGAGCATTCATTTCTCTTTGTGCACATGTGTGCTGCAGACAGACTTACATTTTCCTCTGTCCCACTAATATCATCAAGCTCTTAGTGGTTTCTCTGTCAACACTAGTTGATTATCTGCCTGATATTTGTGTAATTTAATGCGTATATTAGTTAAAGGCTCTGGCTAAGCCTCTGCTCTTTATTTCTGAGAGACAGATGAATGCTCCAGTTTACCCTCCATATAATAACAGAGAGCACTAAATTCCATGCTGACCAGAATTCATCATTTATCACCAATGTGGAAAATTAAGAGAAGCAGAGAGGGGGAGTGACTGGTGACGATGACTCGCTGTCCTCATGTAAATAGTTGAAAAGTTGCCAACTGTCAGAAATCATCATGATGAACTTAAATACTCTGAACACATTTGTAAATAACTTTATTGCAACTCTGTTAACAACCATTGGACAGTTCCATTAACTTGAAAGGAAGCTGATAAATGAAATACTTTTTTAAAGATCACAGTTCACAGTTGTTTCAGTGGAAACTATTTGACAGTTTTCCTCACAGTGGCCATTCCTCTGGTTTTAAGGACTCTACAGTAGAACTCAAATTTCCATATTTGTTTTTCCTGGTATATCTGACATTAATTGTGTTGTTCTTTCCAACAGTTTATATCCATAGTTTCATCAAATCATGAGCGTATGAGACTGTTTCCCACATGTTTTGTGCTTAGAGGCAGTTCTTTGAAGCCATATGTGTTCATGACGGTTAAAGTGTGCTGTTGACATTGTTGTTAGTCCCTTCATGTTGGTAATCAACTCCTGGTTTTCTGTTGAAGCTGATGTGATGCCGTGCCTGTTAGAAAAGGAAGAAGACATTTGCACTGAGAAGGTTTTTGTTGCTTTATTTTCTTCCCTTTTTAATCTTTTTTCTTCACAGCCACTTCTTCTCTTTATAAGCTCTGTCTGGAAAGTTTTTCCTCCAAAAAGGGGCTGCTGTGCAACTTTAGCTTTGTCTGTAGATCACCAATTAAAACCGACTAGAGAGGTCTAAGTGTAAACAAGGGTTATCTGTCAGTGTTTTCTTCAGTTCCTGGACGACACAGTAATTGATTACTGCTTGTTGTGTAGATGTGAATCTGTCCTGTGAGTGCATGTGTCACCTATGTTGCATCCTTAATGTTTTCCAGTTAACTCCTCCCACACTTTCTGCATGCTGCATGGGGCATCTTTTCTGGTAAGACACCACCGACAATCTAAAAATATAAATGAGGTATCAAACTTTTAACAAATGACATGTACATGAATAAAGAATTACTATTACTGTAAAATTCAGAAGTCAGAAATAAATCGTTACCCAAATCGGAGTTTAAGAAAACAATTGGGAGAAACTGGACACTGGATTAAAGGTCCTAAAACTGGCAATGTTTCTACACCACTGAGTGTTTGGAGATTGAATCCATTCTGCCGATACTCTCCATCTTTTTCCTTCATTGACTCTGACATCCTGCACCTGGCCTAAATGGAGAACAGGCTGTGCACACCTTTCTGCATCTCCACATTATAATTTATCCTTAATCAAATGAACCTTTGAAAGCCGTTAAAACTAGTATTTAAATTCTAATGCATTTAATTTGCTCCTTAAAGTCATTTAAATGTCTTACGATGTGATAAATGGGCACAGCAATTCACATATTTGAGTGTTGCAGGCCTACAGTATATCATTGATAACATCTGTGTCAGTCGTATCCTTGAGCTCGCAGTGTTTACCGTCCTTGCGCCAGCTTCTAAATCAACCAGTTTATTAGCTCCTCACACACCCATTTGATATACTGCCCCATCTGCCTCCCTAAATCCACAACAGTCTTTTTTGTGGCTCTCCGAAGTCTGTCCCTACCCGGCCCTGCAATCACACAAAGAGCCATTCAAAGCTGAACTGAGACTAACTGGTCACACCAGAGCAGCAGAACAGCCTCAGGGCCCATCTCTGTTTGTAGAGATGACATGTTTTGTTGATCTCATAGCCATATGACGACCCCCTCTGCCTCCCTTCCCTACTTGAGTGGATACAAAAGCCAAATCCACAGAGAGAGATGTTGTGGAGACTCAACCACTGGGGAGGGTAGAAGTGAACGAAGACATCTGTCTCGCAATCTGTAAACTCCTCAAGCAGCTCAGGACTGTTGAAATAGATGAAAACAAGCTGCTGTTTGATGAGGAAGACTATTAGACACATTGTTTAAAGCTCAAGGGCACACCAAACATCCCCAAAAGATTTAAAATAGACCCAAGAAATAGATTACTGTACTTTCACCCTAACCTCTGTACACTCAAACCTTTTGAGTTGCCTTGAAAGCACGATCTCCTCTAAAGGCTATCTGGTCACTAATGTTGATGTGATGTCACCCATGTGTAACAGTGTGTGTCGTGATGATGTTTTAACTCAAAAGAAAGCAATAACAGCCCTTCTCTCTCATTTCCAGCTTAGGATTCCTGTAGAAAAAGTGCTTCCTTGTGGCCATCCTGCTGTGAATGAGTTTCCACCCCATCATCCTTTTACAGTACCCCTTCCCCACCCTCACCCAACCCCCATAATTCAACCCTCCACAAGCCCCCCTGCTCTCTGGAAGATGCTGGGCATTGCTGTCAGTTTGACATCACTTTTTTTTTTTTGCTGAATGATGCTTATATATTATATGGTTTGTACAAGCAATTATTCGGCTTGCCTTTTTATACGAATTTACAAATTAATGCATTCGATGTTTGTTTTATATTAAGTGATTAATTGCATGATGGAGTGAGCTTTTTTTAAATATTAACATACATGACTACTGTTGTGATGGGCAGAAATGTGTTGAGGGTAAAGTGAAACATGCATCAGATGCTGGCACCTGAGTATGTATGTGTTCAAAGATCTGCAGTAGATTACAGAGAAGAAAGAATTCAGATAGTTGAGGACTAATGTGAGGATGGATTAAGTTAATGATCTATCTTCAGATTAAAGGGCAGTGATGAATACATCGCGTTTCCTGTGACAGCTTCACAATAAAGGCCACCCTGTGTTTCGCCCGTTGAACACTTTTAAAGTGAAGCCGCAGCAGTGGGAAAGTAGCTGTAACTTAATACAGCTCTGATCCATCTGTAAGAGAGTGAACAGTAAACAGTGAAACTGATATCAATATGATAAAATTACAGTAATGCTGGATTACATGCATGCATGGATCTTTTCCTGCTGAGTGAGTGTAAGGGCAAAATGAATCAACATTGGGAATGGCAGACCCCGCCACTAACAATGTAGACTATAATTACAGAATGTAAAAACATTCAATGACCGCTACAGACCATAAATAATATCAACAAGGGGATTTGATTTCATGATATTCACTGATTATTACCTCAACCATATAGACTTACAATAAGAATTGAATTTGAGACTTGTTTTTGGTGTTTGTGTCCCTTTGCTGATGCTGTTTCACTTTAGCCAGATGCATGAGTAGTTGTTAGCCTAATCTCTTTGCCACTTCTCCCATACCTCATTCATTGTCATGCATAATGTGCATACTTGTATTAGCTTTCACATTTGCACTTTTTTTATACACAAATGTGATGTTTTTTAAGTACATATTAATGTTGTCAGTGCAATTGTAACTTTCTTTTTATTTTATTTACTATCAAGGCACATTTGAAAGTCATCATGATGTCCTGCAGGGACCAGTGTTTGTATCAGTGTTACACATAAAATAAATATTCTCTCAAAAGAAAATAAAGGCCAATTTTTCACCAAATATTACAACTGTGGCCATAATCATTGTGTATGACAAATATTGCTGTAAATTAGGAGACTAGATGAAAGTTTTAACTCCACATGGAGTAATTGGGTATGCTTGATTTTCATGATGAAGCATCTCAGTTGATTGATTAATTGGACCCATTAATGACAGTCAATGAATGTTGATGCCAATAAGTGTTACTTTGATGACCTGATCGGTTATTCCTTCTTTTTTTCACCACAAGGTTGCTTGTATTTTCTAATGAAAGAGAAAATTGTTTAGTATTCAAGACATTGCTGCATAACAAACACTTTCCAGATGATACCATGGTCAAAATACATCAAGAGAAAGAGCCATTCCCTCCTCCTAATCCTCAGCTCACTGGTCTGTGTGGTTTCACTTTCCTTTGCAGTAATCCCTGGCTCTGCACTGAGTAGGTCCTCAGCCCTCAAGCTTTGCTAAGGGACCAGCTTTTGTGGGTACTGAGTACCTCAAATGTGACCGGAGGCTTTGTGGACCCCATCCTTCAGGGTTTCTTAATCATTACCTGCTCTGCTATAATATTGATTCATGTGTATCTGTGTTTCACTGAAGCTCTAACCTCACCCTCTGCATTCTAATTCTAGCTTTTTGGTTTGTCTCTGCTTATGTTTATATGTGCACTGTTTTGTTTTTGTTTTTTGCTGTGACTAACACCTTTTTCACTTGATGGAGATTATATGCGCACTTGTTCATTTATTGTCATTTGGATTACACTTGGATAGTTACTAAAACATATTTCTCACATAAATTAACCACAGACAAGATGACAACCAATGTGGTTATGGTTTCAATCAAGTCACAGTTTAAAAAGCATGCAGCATCATCAGTGGGCACAATATAATCTTGTGATTTTATGCTTAATGTGTTGTTTGAACAACTATGATCCCAGGGATTTTACCACCTAACTTTGTATTTATGATAATCAAACCTTTTATCTATTTTCTACCTGATATCAGATGCACTCCTAAATCTCAAGCTTGACTCGTGTTTTTTTGGAAGTGTTTCTGCTTTGCCACCTCTCTAACCGCTGGCTTTCTCTCTTTGTCTCTTTAGCTTCTTTTAATCTGTCTTGACCACCTGAAGAGGGGATTGCAGCTTCAGCAAGAACTTAGCACCCTTTACCTCTTCCTGTTTTTTCTCGCTGTATCCACCCTTTTTTATTCTCCCCCATTGCATCTCCTTTTGTTGAATATGGCCTTATGTGGACTCGCATGGTATTTCTGACCACCTAGTGAAGCTCTACACCCATGCAGGTTGGGAACCGGGCACAGTTTATTATGTCTTAATGTATATAAAGAGACTTGTAGTTAATAGAAGTCATCAGCTGGGGTTCACACACATTTACAGAACTAATAGAGGAAATTATTATTATTTGATCTTCACTGGAAACAAAATTGCAATGACCTGCACTATGCACTCATATTTTCAATAGGATTCTTAATACAAAGTGCACATTAAGATACAACGCTACTGAAAGGCTTGCTGATTAAAAACAAACTCATGAAGCCCTTAATGCACTGTGTAATGTGTTATGAATATAATGAGTAGTCATGTTTTCTTAAATCTAGTTCAGTTTGAAATGAAAATCTCCTGATTCCTACATAAGAATTACATTAAAGTCATACTCATTCAAAAGCCAAAGCAATATTTCGACTTAGCACTTCATTTGATGGTGCCCATGTTTACATCTAACTGTTGAATACCATCGAGGTCGCATGTAATGGACTTTTATTACACATTGTGCTTTAATATTCACCAGCCTATTCTATATTTTTGCATGCATCTTTTTATTTAATTACCGCTGTTATCTTTGACCTTTGACCTGCTTGTTTTTATCCCTAATAATTCAATTTTGCAGTCTATTTCGAATTCATTGCTGTTTTCTTCAAATGGTGCATATTATTAATGTATATTTGCTCTGTCCTATGATTTTAGCTTCCTATTTTGCCAAATAGTAGTATAAGATGGAGTTGAACTGAATCCCAGATAGGAGTATTAAACAGGATACTCGTGCATTTGTATAATTTATAAGGATATATTTTGTGTATTGAAGTGGAGACTTGTTGTTTATTACCTATGACCTTTTGACGTGGCTCTGAGTGTAAAGTAACATTTTGGTGTCAGAAAATGGCATACATTTTTCTAGTATCAGTCATCACCTCTTGTAGTCAAAAACTCTCCCACACTACAAATAATTAAATATTTTACTTTAGTTTGATTCCATTGATGTACATTTTCAATAAAAAAAATATGATCCAAACATATTAAGCTTTTGTCTTTCATTTACAGTGTTGTAGGTTTATGGGGACAATGACACTTTAGTTTTTGTGGGCAGTAAAACTGCTGATATGATCATAATCACTTAAAATAGCCTATGAGTATGAAAACTGAGAGAGAGACCTGGACAAAATCGCAGCACAGAGTAGTTAGCTTAATTAATTTACAGCATTCACATATAGCAAAAAAGATATAACATGAGGGGCATACAAGAGAGAAACCTGACTAACATTTCCACATGAAGTTTATCTTATAAATAATTCTAAGCCTCGGGTTCATCGTACAAGTGCAGTGCAATAAAAACACACCCAATATAATATTCCTTGGCTTATTATTAAACATGATGGGGATAAAACACAGGACAAAAAATTATAATGTCACAGTTTAGATAGCGGATGGTGGAATGTAATAAAGTAGCCTACTCAAGTACTGTACCTAAATACAATTAGTACATATTAAAAGTATTTAAAAATGAATGTGCAATAATTAACTACTAGCAATAATAGATACGTTACCATGATGCAAACTAAGGTAGGTAAAGTGACTAAATGGGCTTCACACTATTTTAATACAGCATCACTGTGAATAGATAATGAAGTGTTGGACAATACTTCTTAATACTCTGTGTACTGCTCTTGTGTGACTAGTCTGTTTTAGTGAAACTCTGCAGTGACTAACATACTGTATCTCAACTGAATAACATTATGCATATTTCTGCTGTTCACTTCAGTTTGTGAACCACATGTTCACATTAATGACGTGAAGTGACAGCAGCAGCCCAATGTGCTTGAACCATAGGCTTGAACTGTTCGGCGGCAAAGGATTGTGGGTCGGTGACAGACGCCATGATTTTCTTGACTTGAGCTGGACCAGAAAATGGATGCTTCCTGCTAGTTAGTTGAATGGGTAGCTCCATGAGGTTTTTGGGCAGCATTTTAAACCACCTGTCTCGGATATTACACTTAAAGGATACAAGCCTACATGTCCGTTTCCTTTAAATGCGAGCTGAATCTGACATAAAACTATATAAGCAGGTTGTTGCTACTAAAGTGGAGCTGGGTTAGCTAGAAGCTAGCATCAGCTAGCTGGCTAATGCTAGCTAGCAGTCATCACCGGGTTGCCAATGTTAGTTAGTTAGCTAGCTAGCTAGCTAAAAGAGGCTAGCACGAAAATAATATCTGGCTGATCATACAAATAAATGCACTGTCACTTATTTGGCTGAAGGACAGAGATATAAATCGGACCAAAGGCTGCACCTTAAGGTAGGAATATGACACGGCTAACTAGTCGTACATTTAAATGTTGATACATTTTTTTTAAACATGTTCGCTTGTGAGAAATGCACCCTGTCGGCCTACTGCGTCACTTTGTCAGGGCCGTGTGTTGGTACGAAATGCACCCGTTTGTTTCCGTTAACATCATATACTACATTTATAGTTGTGCAATATATTGTCCAGGCACATTGTTTTTGTGTTCAGTCACTGCATGCTGCTGGCAGGTGGTGTTTGTTTTCCAGGGAATGTTTGAGCCCCTATAGGCAGCATGGAGTATTAGCTCAGTATGTTCAGTGTTTGTATATTTCATCTATTCATGTTATGTCCAACTCACATCTTTGGCCTCAATAACAGGTATGGCCTGGATTTGATTTGGACGGGGCTGGTGATGGCAGAAGGGACTGACACTGGCGAAATGCCCTCCTTTGACCCAAGTCCAAGTTCTGAAGCAAAAAAGAGACCGACTACTTCTGATGGCAGTGAGTGTTAATCTGGGTTGTGTAGTCTGTGTTTGTGTTCAAAAGTTTCCATTCCCATGTTGTTAGCTACTGTTTGTGTTTCACTGTTAAATTGTTCTATCCAAATATGCCCAAATATGTTTCATATACTGTTATAGCTACTTAGACATGAAAAGTTCATTAATTGAGCAAAAAGGCTGATTTGGTAATTTTGGGGCAATCCAAACTGTATAGCCCAACACATAATCATGTATCTCTGCCTCCTCTGTAAGTAGGGATGGTTGAGGAGGCAAGTGCTCTTTACGAATTACTACCATTGCCCATTTGACAGTCTTCGTCTACTTCAGAAACGTAACCATTAAGTCCTGCACAGCATCCTATTTGAAGAAATTAATGAAATCACACTTACAAGCCAGTTTCATGGGACTTTTGCATTAACCTTGTTGTGCCCTTCTGAGATAAGTTATGAATTCAAGTAAATCAGGCATCCTTTTTGGTTTTCTAACTGCTTACCCATTGTCATGTTATTGCAGGAGATGAGCCCATAAGGAAAATGCCTGTGTCAAAATTTGGTCCCAGGCCTCGATTCGAGCCTGTACACTTTGTCAGTGGTGGAAGCAGCGGAGGAACTGGTGCTGATGAGAAGGAGAACGAAAAGGAGCGCAGGAGGAGTGAGTCGTACGGTGCAAGACAGTGGGATTCTGAACACTCATCCTACAGCGGCACCAGCAGAGCGCAGGGCTCCTCCTCCCTGAGGCCTGCTTTTGACAGAGTGCCATCGCACAGTTCGGACTCTTGGGGTTCCCATAGAGATAGAGACCGAGATACTTTTTCAGGTAGTACAAGTGGGCTGGGGTATGGAGGACGTGGGTCCACTTCAAACTTTATGGCAAAAACACAGCAGGACTACTCAGCCAAGTATGAAGCCCACTCCTCTCGAACTCAGCCCCACAGATACAATGGATACGGGGGAGGGAGCAGATCAGGAGGCTGGGATTCGGGACGTCAGGGTTTGGGGTTCAGTCATCAGGACCGGCCGTCATCAAGCAGGCCATTCAGCAGAGTCTACAACAGCCCAGGCAGGAGCAGTCCCAGTCCCACCACTTCTCAGTCGGGCTTCTCCTTGCAGCCTATTGCTATATCTCAGCCAATATTAGATGAGAAGCAAAGGCTGATTTCCTGTGTAGCGTCTGCATTGGCTGTTGCTTTTAGGGACCCTGTGTTCATGACTGGAAGTGAATCGCCAAACTATAATTTCATGTTGAGCCGTAGCATTCAAGCCTGCAAGACTAATCCTGAGTATATATATGTCAACCTGAAGGACATTCCTCAGGCTGACCTACCGAAGAACAGGAAAGTACCAACAGACGGTTACGCCTGTGAACTGAGATGTCAGGGTGTGTATCTTGCTACCGGATACTCTGGTAGTAAAAATGGAGCGAGAGACCGGGCCTCTGAGCAGGCTGTAAAACTCTTCCTGAAAACAGTTGAGGTTCGTGTGGTGCAGCGCAAATACAGACACTCGTTAGTCAATGACATAGTTGTGTGCCAGATGCATAGCCCAACCCCAAGCTTTTTACCTGCACTCCGAAACCCAGATGATAAACCGACACCCAGCTCTAAGGGCCAATACGAGCCTGATAAACGTAAGCACTGGACAGAGTTTGTAGTTATGGACAACGCTCATGACGCCATTTGCATACTCAACAATTCTGCGGCTTTTAATCGCATGAAGATAGACTATAAGTTTGAGTTGCTCCCCAACAACAGTGCTTGGCTGTGCAGTGTTTTCCTGCAGGATGAGCTTGTGGCACAGGCAACAGGTACCAAAAAGAGCTCAAAGCATGCAGCGGCTGAAGACGCAGTGAGAAAACTTCGCATGAATCAGGCACAACGACAGCAGCAGCAGCAGCTGCTGCAGCAACAACAGCAGCAACTACTACAACAACAACAACAGCTACAACAACAGCAACAACAACAACAGTCACAATACTCCAGAGGAAATAATCTGCCAGATTCTGGTGGACGCTTTGGGCAACAGGTTGGCAAAAAGAAGCATCTGAGCGAGTTGGTCATCCTTGAAAACTCTGACAATGCAATCTGTATTATTAATGACACAGCTCAGTTTAATAAAGTGACTGCTGATTACAAGTTCACAGTTCTGCCTGATCATCGCTGGAGGTGTGAAGTTTACTTGGAAGGACAGTATGTAGCAGCTGGAATTGGGCCCAAGAAAATAGTGAAGCACATTGCAGCAAATGAGGCCTTAGCCACCTTGAGACAGACGCATGCTGTGGTCAAATCCAACCTAAGAAAGGAGGGGAACAGCGACGCCATATCCCGATCCCAGATCCTGGCTCGCTCTGGTGAGGAGGCCATAAGGCAGGAGATTAAGGAAGACAACATCGGAAACCAGCTGCTCCGTAAGATGGGCTGGAAAGGAGGTGGTCTGGGCCGAGATGGGGAAGGCATTGCAGAACCAATCAGAGTGAAGGAACAGTTCTCCAGGGAAGGGTTGGGTATGGACATGGACAAAGCTGGAAACCAGCTCAGCAAACGTGATATTGAGGACATCATTCGTAACTATGCCAGTTCAGACCGTCAGGATGATCTTCGCTTCTCCACTGACCTCACCAACGATGAACGCAAGCAGATCCACCAGATATCTCAGAAATACGGCCTACGGAGCAAGTCGTACGGACAAGGGCGGCAACGGTTCCTTGTTGTCAGTCGCAAAGTACACAAAGACCAGCTCATTGGTCAGCTTTTACAGGAGGGACAGGTGGGACGATATGAACTCGTTAAACCTCAGGCCTCTCACTGATTTGCATGCAGGGCAAAATTTAAAAAAAATCATCGGACATCCGCTTGGACTTCAGTACAAATCACACTCAAGTGTAACTGCTCTGTTTATACTTGTGTGTGACAAACTTACAATATATTAATAAAAGAGAATCCTTCAGGGATCACCTGTGGTTTCTGCATTCCTTTGCCATGAAATGTACTTTAGCTTTAGCAGGGGATAATTTAGGACAAGTGATTTTGTCTTTTTCGGTCTCCTGCCATTCCACGTCTTATTTGTTTCACTTTTGCACAACAAGTTTGTGTTTGGTAATTTGTGGAATCATGTCTTGGTGTTGTTCCAGGTATTTTTATTTAAAAAATGACGAGGTTTTTGTCACTTTTTTCCCCCTGGCTATTTAAGGAACCTGGCAAAATATGCAGCTTTTCACTGCTTGTTTAACACTGTTGACAGTTGAGTCATGAGAGGCATCAACATCAAACTAGCTAGGTGCATCAGTCTCAATGTAGTGATACATTTTTAGCTCTCTACCAGCAATGCCATTTGCTCTTTTAACACCGGCCATTCTACAAATACAAGCTGCATCCATAATCAGAAATTTTCACATGGAAACTGTAAGCTGTGATCTTTGTTTAATGTCTGACGTGTTGGTTTATGTGAGTACAGTTAACTTGTCTGCTTGTGTTCACAGCTGTCATGAATGAATAAATTAAAACTGATAATCAGATGGATATTTTTGTACTGAGTTAAAAAGGTACAAAGACAATTGTGCTATATTTATTTTATTTACAAGAAAATGTACAGTTTGTTACATGGGTTACCAGTGCAAAGTTTTATAATCTGAAAACTGTTTTAAACAGTGTTATCAGCCTATTATGGCAGCTGATGTGTAAGATTGTAAAATAGCATAGAAATGTTCTCACACAGCCTTTAAATGTCAGCATTATGAAACTCTGTGCATGAAACAAAGTGCCCAGAAAGGGTACTAAATGTCTTGTTTCTGTGTTGAAGAGGGACATGTGTGTGTGTATATATATATATATATATGTATATATATATATATATATATATATATATATATATATATATATATATATATATATATTCACCAATATCTAGATCGTTTTTAAAGTCAAAGGCATGGCTTTACAAGAACAGTTGAGAGAAAAAATGACCCCCAAAGGCATCTGTTGTTGACAACTTTGTTAGAGGGATGGATGCCCATGCCAGGTTAATGTTCTATCCCTCTGAAAGGCTTTCAAAAGACAAAAAGAAACAAAACCATAAGGAGTGAGGCCACTGAAACAGAAGGAGAAACACCCATGAAAACGGCTTTGTTTTTTTTGTAAATATCCACCGTCAGTATCTACACAGCAAACCACACAGCAAGCACATCTAATTAACTGTCACTGTATCATCCAACCAACTTACTTCATGTAACAAACAGGTAGAAAAGTGACAACTGAGTTTTTTTTTTTTTAAAGAAAATAGTTGGGGCATGTAGCAAGTAACCCAGATATAACAAGGTACATTAACTTTTAACAAACATACGCTATTGCCCAACAATAGCATTCGGCAAGAGTGAATGCCACAACACAACAACATACAAACTCAGCAACAGTTGTGGGACAAATATATTGAGAACGATTTTAAGATGTGTCATTTTATTTCTGTGAGATCAGTTGTTTTCTTGATCTGTGGTTTCTCGATTCTGGGCCGGACACTGTTCATACTTGAACAATAACAGGGGTCAACAGTCACGCCAACTCTGTTCAACAATAGCAGAAACCCTCTTCTCATACTCCCGCTTGTTTTCCTGGTACAGCTGGGCTGCTTGGCTGTTGGCTGGACTGTTTGGGTTTGGCTCATCCAGTAAAGACTTTAAATATACAACAAAGAATGGCAGTGGGTTAGGTTTCATATAAATCTTTATGACATAACAGACAGTTATCACATGTATAAATTACTATTTCTTTACAAAAAATGTGGATATTATTTCTCTCGTCACTACGACTAATCCTAATTTGCACTGGCACGCAATGTGTTCATCTGCATAAAGGAATGTTGGATTACCTGTATTGAAGTTAAGATTGAAGAGACATCATAGGTTGGACTCCAACGATTCTGAAGTATATCTAAGCATATGCTGCCATCTGCATACACTGCAAAATAGCATATAGAATATAAAGCTTTTCTGGGATAAATACGTGATACATGTAACAACTTTGACTCGCTGCAATTGAAATGGTTAGTGCAATACATTAAGTACATACCATTTGGATGAAACATTTTCGAAACAAATCGCACTGTTGGAGGTTTATTTGGATATTCCTCTGTGAATTCGATGGTAAGTTTGAAGGTTCCTGAAAGTAAGAAGTAATTGCATAGTATGAATTGAGATACATTAACCAAAAACAGTGTGTTACAGTAATCTACCCAACTAGAAAATGCATGTTTGTCTGACCGGTTGTTCTGGTGACGTTAATATTACACTCAAAAAGTAGGACTAAATCATTTTTGTAACTCAGCTGCCAAGTTAGTGATCAGAAACGGATTCGTGTTGTGAAATGGTGTCTGTAAAATAAAAGATCAACAAAAGCTCATTGTTCACAGACGCTGAAGCAGACAAAGGAATTAACTCAAAGTCAAGGATTTGCCTTTTTGGACAACAAGTGTTGGTTTTGTAAGACAATTTGACAAAGTCCAGTGCAGTAAGTTATTGTTTAAAACATCTGAACTTCTTCAGAAACACTCAATCTGATTCATGTAGGAGACCTGATCAGTAGTTTACTGGCAAAACAAGCTGTCACCACATAAATGTTCAAGGCACCATTTAAAATTGACTCTACCAACTACCAATTGATATTATCTAACTTCCAAAATCCAATGCTTCAAGTCATAATGAATATTTGCTGGATTAATGTCATAGCAAGGATGGAAAGACACATTATATGGATATTAAGGGCTTTAGAGAGGGCTTACCATCTTCAAAAGGTGTTCCCTCTGGTCTAAAAGAGAAGCAACAAACAGGTTGTAGATCATCACTTACAAAAAGCTCCAATTAACTTTGCATGCTCTAATTTAAAATACTGACAAAACCTACTAAAATAAACTACAGCTTATTCATTTCATTTTTCGTTCATTATACAGGAAAAAAGTAACAATAAGTTACAATATAAACGGGCCTGACTCAGTTTAAAAACTGGTTTGCAGCAGGTTCCTGTTCTGCAGAAACATAAAACATTGAACATAGTTACGGCACATGAGGACAGAAACATTAATACATGACATTAGCATGGGCTACACAGATGCAAACACATAAAACAACAATAGGTTTATCAATAAGCTGTATCACTTATTTTATGTCCAAAGAAAGCAGAGACTACTTTTACAAAACAATTGATTACTAAAATGTCTAAAATCCCTCTGTCGTAGTTTTAAACAAATCAACTTGACTTACCCAAAAATGACAGCGTTCCATACCATGATATTGTTTTCCGATGGGGCCCCACTAACTCCAGCTGGAGGATCCTCTTGCAGCCTAACAGATACAGTAAAAGCAAGGTGGTATCACAAAATACAGGTGATATTAGACAGAGCATAACACGTGAAAGTCAAAGTCATATCTACTAGACATAAAGTATTGTGCCCCCACTGGTGGTCAACTGGGCAGGTTAATAATAATAATAATAATAATAATATTAAAAAGTGGAAGTGAAGACTCTAATGTACAAATCAGCAGACAGCAAGGCTCTGTTGAATATGAAAAAGGAGTACAAGCCCTAAATTGTATCTCTAAACCTGGGTAGGCAATTGTATGCTAAAGGGGCTGACAGTTGGTGGATTTTCTACTGACAAACTCTCCACCAGGAATTACAGCTGAGTGCTATATCAACACAAGAAACATGTTATACATTATAATGCTAATTATTCATCTGAATGTTTGTTTTGTAATATAATGACATCAAGCATACTGTATTAATATTGTAAAGTGGTAAAATACTTAAAAGTTGTCTTTCCCACAGTGGGGTCCGGGGACCCCCAGAGTCCTTGAGGGGATTCCAGGGGGTCCCCAGCAAAAAGGGGAATAACTTATTTTCACTATATTTCCATCCATAAGTAACACAATGACAGAATGTATGACTATTTTGGTCATGGGTTCCATACACTTTCTGTAATAAAACATCTAAAAGCAAAAATCCTATCAGACGGGGGACCCTGGGACCAAATCTTATCAAATAGGGGTCTGTGGTCTAATTTGTGTCAGTTTAGGAGACCTTGAAAAGTTTAAAAAAAAAAAAAAACACAAGTGTACTCTCATCCCTGAGTGAAAATGAACAATGTCTTTACCTGCTTGGCCATTACACGTTCTAGATGAATGTTTATTAAAGTTAAGTCCATTAGTGTGTTCAGTTAAGGTTTGTTTTTTTGTCCTTTTGTTTTCTTATTTATTTTTAATTTGTGTGTGTATATATGTGTGTGTGTGTGCGTTTGTAATGGTTGTCTTTTGTATGCTTGTTTTCGTTTTTTATAAGTAATAATGTCATTTAAAATTTGTATTTGTATTAGTGGAGGACTCTGAATAAGCTTTTCAGGCTTCCCTCCTCTCCTGCACTGAAATTACTTTTCTTTTGTTGTATGTATTTTCTATCTTTTTTTGGGTGCAAATAAACTAAACTAAGTCACGGTTCCAAAATCTAACTGTGGTAATTGATTTAGACAGTGGGCCAACCAGGATTGGACTCTGTGACCATCCATCAGTATTGTTTAGTTAGAGCATACTGTAGATCAGGGATAAAAAAAAACTTGTGTTATGTCGGACTGTGCTGAATGTCTGCAGGTTTTTGGTGACTGCATGGCAGATGGTTGCTTATCCTCAGGCTTAGATAGTGATCTACCAGGAGCTCCCTTTATCAGTGTGCATTTGTACAGTATACATCTACCCAAACATTTCATCTGCCTTTGAAGGGCCATCTGGCGGTTCTGGCTCACTTGTATCCTCAATAACCAGTTACAAATAAAGCCCACAGATATCATAGGAATCGAGCCATTAACAGTTTCGAGGAAGGCTCGTTAAGTCATTATTTTATATAGGGTAAAAAATCAGAGTAGTACGACATCTACATCTACGACAGCGAGCATGAGTTACACAACATCAACGTTACTACTCCTGGCTGCAGTAACATTAACAAGTATCGTTACTTGTCAATATCTTACCAGTTATTAACTTATTAACACTACCCAAAAATAGCGGGGAGACAAAAACACGATTATAATCCGCCGGTGTGTATATATATATGTGTCTATTTGTATTATTAATTGATGTTAGGGTTGTAGCTCAGAATGCCGTTTAGGCTAACGCTTACAGGCTAGTCTTGGGTTGCTAACGTTAGCTATAGCTACTTCAGTGTTGTTTTCTTTTCGCTTACCGTTTAAAATCTCTCATTAAACGTCGTCTTGCTGGAGTTGACATCCTGTTTACACGGAAACCTAAATCCTTGGCATAAACGAAAGCGGCTCAAGTGTAGGGAAATTATTCTTTTTATCGGTGTATTATTTTAACTCCTAGCTGGCTAGCCAACGAATGCTAGTTTGTCAAATATTTGGCTGTCTCTGCTAGTCTTAAGGGCGCTACCACTTGCACTAGAAAGAGGACATTCACATCGACTGGCTCTAAATTGGTGAGCTGTATAGCCACACAAACATAAGCTTACAGTATCACTGAACGTGATATTGTTGAATATGCCTGTTTACTTGTGCGGACCAGTTTTAGCTCGTTGTAAATATAGCAAGATTTTTTTTTATATAGTTGAGAGAACCCCGTCTCTATGCTTGTATTATTCCACAGAAAATTACGTCATATGTTTAGCACCCTGTTTAGGACTTTTGTTTTGTTCGGAACACGGTAATAAAGATTCGTAACGCTATGTTTTTAAGGATTTATCCTTCCCCTTTCCTCATATTCATTTTCATTTTTGCCAATCCATCGATTCATTTCATCCATATTAAAATAATTACTTTGGGTATAGCCAGTGACTGTTAAAAGGTATTTATGGCTGACATCCTGTATTCAATTCACAGTAACATTGAAAGACCACTAGATGGTAACGTTAGCTACCTAGCCCCCAAGTGTTTAAATTTAAATTATACGGCACAACAACCCAGAACAAGAGTAATTGCCCTAAATGTATGGTTACTGAACCGGTTGATTTATTTGACCATTGTAAAATCGTCATTTCTAAAATACGTAATAAAAACAGTAACTACATATTGATAGGAACTACACTGAAATAAATGTAAAAGGGATTCTTCTTGCTTGAGTAAACGCCTTTCCCATATGGTCTAGCGGTTAGGATTCCTGGTTTTCACCCAGGCGGCCCGGGTTCGACTCCCGGTATGGGAACTTACCTTTTGGTTTGGACCATGCCAAATATATTTTAACTCATCTCCGTTAGGAGCACATAATAAGACAAATGGAAAGTGATTCAGTCGTAGGTCATTTGATACAGCTATCACAACATACGCTCATTATTTCCAGGGATACTAACGTTACTGTAACGTAAGACCCCGCCCGTTGAGGAGTTAACGTTATCCTCAATTGCTCTCATCCTCCCACAAGGGCTTGGACCGTCCCGGCCATTTCCACTTATATCTCCCCTTGCTAACAATTTCGTAGTCCAACGTATTAGCTACAGGAAAACAAACTCGACTGAAAAGAAATCCAACGCTAGCTTTAGGCTACATCCAACTTTATTTTCGTCCGTAACTTAATTTGATTAAATCGTTTTTAGTTGTTGACAAAATTGCCTATAAAGTGACACATGTGACCGGGTAACGTTAACGGTTGACTAGCTAGCTAAACATTAACGTTAACCGAACTGTCGCTTAGTTTGTTTAACGTTAACGGTTTACTAAATTTAAAAATCCATAGCTGTTCCCTGTTCCTTGGCAGTGGATTACACGTAGGCTACATAATAATATCGATAAAGAATAAAATATGTATTGATCATACTTTTAAAGCATAATTCGATGCTTATTGCTCAATTGTGAAACCAGTCCTGATTCCTCTCACTACTACCAGGCTTCTACAGCCAAACTTTGGTGCCAGGCCAATCATTTCCCAGGAAAATGTGACTGCTAGGAATTCCCCACGCATCAGCCCCTGTCGGAGAAAACGGCAAGCTTGTGTCAGGAAGCACACGAACGCTGCAGGAGGGTAAAGCTGACCGGTGACAGTGCGATGATGGAGCTATTACCGTTTGTCTCCAACTCGCACCAGGGATAATGTTTTTCTAACGTCGGCGTATTTTCACGAGGACAGCCACTACTTAAAGCTAGTCAGAGGATATATCCCAGCGTTCTGATAGGATGTGCTGATGACAACTTCAACCAGGGTGAGTCTACACACAAGCATGTTTTATAGGCTACTTATTGCTTGCTTTTCTTGTAACTGACTAATGTAACTATCTATATTATACAGATAGTTATACAATTTGAGTTCCCTGTGGAGTCATGTTGATATAACATTTTCCCAGGTATATGTGCAGTTTAGTGTCCCAAATTCCCCATACAATGTCCTCAATTATTTATGAACCTGCTAACCCTAACCCTAACCCTCAGTTTTTTGGAAAATAATGAACTAACCTGTCTCAAATAAGACCCTCATCATTTGGAACACTCAGTTTTTGGAAAATAATTTGGGACACTAAACTGCACGTATACTATTTTCCCATCTATTTGTGCTTTTTGATGTGAAATAATCAAGACTTTTAGCAGATAATGGCTATAATTGTAGAATATTATTTTATTGCACTATGCTTACACTCAATACACATAAAGTTATCACAATACAACTAAAGAAGCATGACTGAACTCATATGATGTTAGTAGATATTAGCCTCTGGGATACATGACCTGCATCATACTACTCCATAGATTTCTGTGACTCCCCTTTGTGTCAGTCAGCCAGCATGTGACTGCACTGGGGTGTGTGTATATGTGTGTGTGTGTGTGTGTGTGTGTGTGTGTGTGTGTGTGTGTGTGTGTGTGCTCTGAAAATCATGACAAATAAGTGTTTCAGCAAAGCAATACCACAGCTGCAATTGTAATAATCATCCATTTTAGATAACAATCAATCACATTTATAAGCGGAATGCCAGTGCAGTTTTAGTACTAATTTCTGTTTAGAGCTCTAATACGAATAGTTAATGTACAGAGAGCACTCAGTTTGTCCTCCATAGTCACAAATAAGTATTGACCCTGATGCCAGGTGTGGCCTTGTCTAGAAAACATTGGAAAAAGTTATTTGACTGTATTTATAACTGAGAACAATTTGAACGTGAGTAGATATTCTGCGTCTGATAAGAGTTAATTTGTATTAAGCAAGAATGCCAAAAAATCCCCCTAGTCCCAGCTCTTAAAATCCAGATAGGTTTTTTTGTAGTCTTCAATTATACTAAACTGATTATCTTTTTGTTTCGGACTGGTGATTGCATAAAATAAGCAGTTTAAATATGTCAACTTTGGCTCTGTGAAATTGTGATGCTTACTTTTGAACTATTTCCAGATATTTTATGATAGCAGCCATTGATCAATTGATGATTAATCTGACTCCACCATGTGTCCCTCATTCCATTAAAGAAGTCTCAGATTGAATATATTTACTAAAATGGGAGAGAAGTTCTTTAAAAGTAAGTCTCAAATACTCATTGAGTTTTCTCGGAGGACATATATGAATAAATGTTTGCTCCTTTTCCCAATTTCTATGTCTGCAATGCCTGACAAAATAGTGTTTTTATAGTATAGTTGATCAACCCTATTCTGTGGCAAGTCTAAATGTTTGCCAGATGTTTACATTTTTGAGTTAAGATGCTTGTATCATGGGACAGACAAACACATTCTCATTGGTCGACTGCAGTTGCTCCCTTCAAAGGGGGCGGCTATGACGCAGAGGGAGGGGAAAAGTTACGAGCTCTTGTCAGTCCCACTAGAGACAGGACCAGCTGGACCCACCAACCCTTCACCCACCCTTCCTCCCCTCCCCTCCCCTACAATCTTCCTACAGTGGGGACACTGGCAGAGGCTTGTGGATAATTGGAATCTTCCACAATCCATTAAATGCAATTATCCAGAGCAAGACTTTCTAAATATACTCCAGTGTGGAGTCGTCTTTTTTGTTTCAAGCATGTGCACTTGTTTTTTAGAAACGTCCTGACATGCTTCTGCCCACACATTCAGCCTCTCTTTTTCCCCTATCGTTGCTGATGGATAACTGTAATGCTGCTGTGTTTTGTGTGGGTGTTTGTGTTGAGGCTAAAGCAGTTCCCGGTAGCCTTCTTATCCTGTGACAGCGATGTTACCATCAGCAGTCTGAGCAGTGTGATGATGACCGAGGGCCATAATGGAGAGCTGTCCTGTGCTGTTCTCCCTTCAGTGACGAGAAGCTCCTCAGACATTAGACACTTCTTCTTGCCCAAGACGTACCCGGCCCGCCTGCCTTAATGGGTTGCTGGATATTGATTTGGCTACACACACACAAAAAGATCTGAGCTTTTATCCTATTTAGAAAGCAGCACTCCAGTTTCACAAAAGCTTTCAGTGTGGTCTTGCGAGAGACAGGGAATCTTTTGCAAGTTGGCATATGTGGTAATCTGTAAAACAGGTTTACCTCCCTGTAACAGTGTTCAGAGATAGGCTGTTTGAGTATCCAGGAGCTATAACATGACATTGTTTAACTAAGGGATTTTAAGTGTCCACACATGTACACATAAGGTTTACTTGCTTGCTTACTCCAGGAAGTTTAAAAAGAATGAAAAACACTTATTGAGGCCACCATCTTTACCTAATGACACTTTCATAGGTGTCAATTTGGTGCCTTGAGAAACAACCACAAGATGGCAATGTTCATAAGCTTTGACTAAACAAATAATCCTATGAGATGGCTGACACCTCAAGTGACTTGCAGAAATGCAGGAACTGACTCGTGAAAAGAGAAATAAAACTGTTGAACTTCCCTTTTTTACGTGTAGAAAAAATACCCTATGTTGGCCTGTTTTCTGTTGAGGGCTTGCAGGGGAACTGCTGTTTGCAAAGTTCCCTAATTGTACGCTGCTGTTTCACCACCCCAGGCTTTTGACACCTGAATATCACCTTGTCTGACATGTTTGATTGCTAGGCGGCAGCAGCAGTAAACCACTGCCATTGGACCTGACGTCAGAGAGAAAGGAGAGACGAGGGGAAATTCCACCTGTAACCTCATTCTGCTCTCATGCTGCCTGTCCCACAAGCATGTGACTTGGACGAGTCATCTGCCTGAGTTTCTCCATGAATCTGCGCATTGTCATGATGTAATGCAGGGTTACAGTCTAGCTATTTTTAGCATGTAATGGAGGACAATTTGACTTGGTGTTTTAAGTAGGCCTATGTAGTTGTGATATAAATGCGGTATTAAAGGTTAGTTTTGTGAAATCAATCGGACTGATTCAGGAGGTGGAAAATAGACTGATAAAAGATATACAAACAAAAATACTGCATGCAATGATGTAAATGATTCTTTCATTCAGTAATCATAAAACTCCAAAGTGAAGCAATAATAATGACTTTGTGGTGATAATCGAGTGAGAATAGACTGTATTTGAATAAAAGCATTACAGTTTTACTTAAAGAGATAGCTCAACATTTTGGAAAATATGCTTATTATCTTTCTTGCAGAGAATCAGATAAGACGACTGATACCGCTCTCATGTCTGTGCAGTAAATATGAAGCTACTTCTAGCTGCCGGTTAGCTTAGCTTAGATAAGACTGGAAACAGCTAGCCTGTCTAAAGGTATCAAAATCTGCCTGTAAACTGTTTTTACACTTTAGTTGTACATATTAAACAAACAAGATATAACATGTTAATTAGTGAGCTTTATAGGTACTGATACACAGATTTTATTAACTTTAGACAGATCCAGGCTAGCCGTTTCTCCCAGTTTCCAGTCTTTATGATAAGCTAAGCTGGCTGTTGGCTGATTGGTATCGATCTTATCTCTAATTCTTGGCTAAAAAGCGAGTGTATTTCCCAAACTATTGCTTCAAACAAAAATTGAAATAATAAGACATCAGATTAGATAATGTTGAGCTGAAAAAGCTGAAATCCTCCAGATACCATGGAAAATAAGAAAACCTTAGACTCAATATATGACTTTGTCTGCAGGGAGAACTACTGTAGGATGATCATGTCCACTTTGGCAGCATGTTGACGTCATGAGATTATTTAACCACATTACTTAGATATTCGTATGGTGCCTGCTGAGGTCCATGTAAGCACACAGTGTAGTAAGCTGTATCACTGATGAATGTGTAATTACATTAAGGAGTGATGGCTTGGGTTGTTATGTTCTAGCTTACTGTAGTTTGACCACACAAAGTAGCTGCTTACGAAAATAGAAACTGGCTTAGCCTGCAACTTTGGTGCATAATGACATTTCACCCTGTCATTTTTCATGTCTCTTGGAGCTAATGAGGTAGCAGTGAGTGGTTCACAGAGGCCTTTCATGAGTCAGGTCAGCCAGTGGTGCTGTGACAGCACGAGAGCAAGAGTGAGCCTTGTTGAAAAAACCAAAGGATCTTTCCTCATTCAACTTTCAACAAACTCTTTCAACAAATGTGACTAATACAAGAGTTGACAGAATTTGCAGTGAGCTCTGGCAGCTCATCACATCTCCTGAGAGGCAGTTGTCTATCTTCACCATCAGTGAAAAAAAAAATCCTTTTGGGTTAATTCCAGAGTGACAGGCAGTCTCAGCCTTGTTGAATTATTTTACTGCATGCAAACAATGGGTATTATAGGCCCTGAGTGACAGAGCAATATGCTCCTAGGGCCTCATGGCATTTTATTAATAATGAGCTTGAGATAAACTAGAGCTCTCAGGTTAAAAGCTGCTGGCTGTTGGCTCACACTGGAGCAGGCATGCTCTTAGCCCTGAATTTGCTTGTGTGACATACATGGACTTTTCAAAACCTCAGTGATTGTTGATGATAAAATGGAGAAACAGCAGTTATGTGGTTCAGCGACGTGGCATAGCAATGAAGGCTTTCTGCCATTATCTGTCTGCAGGTAGCTGTTACAGCCCACTGAGGTGTGATGTGGATTGTTGGCCTGCTCTTTGTATTTAATAATGAATGAGTTGCAGTCTGTACGTGTGTATGTGGATTCAGCAGAAGTAGATCTAATGCTATTACAACTGCTAGCTGCTGCTTATCTGTTAAACAGCTAGTATATACAAGGGGTTTCACACTACTGGCACGTGCACAAGATTTAACGCGAAAAAAATTTAATGAGCCCCCCCTACATGTTTAGAATTTATTGTTAAAGCTGCTATAATCAGTATAATTATGCTTGCACTCGATCAAATGACTATATGTTTGTGAAACACAGGTAATTATCACCGGACTCTGCAGTCCCCCTTAGCTCTACAGAGTGTTTTAGGATCTTTCAGCTCATAGATAGATTTACTGTTTTGGTTCAGTTTTAGTTCTCTCATCAACACCATTTCCAGATGCAGCATGCAGCTCTATTTATTTAGCAAGAAGCTTAGTATCTGCTGGATGTGTAAAAAAAAGTTCTCCTTATCAGCTTCTTTCCGCTGGCCCAAAATTATTTTTCCCCCCAGTCTTTTATTTTGGAGTAATCGTCAACATAATCACTTTAGCTATGACCAGCAACACTCAAACAGCAATGGACATTTGATAATTATTTTTGATTAATGTGACTACTTCCTGTCTTATCTGTAGGGAGAAAGCTTGCATTGTGATGGAATGCAATCTCAAGCTGCATTACTCAACTGAACATGCAGAGCAGTATGCTAGGTATGAGGGAGAGGAGAGGGATAAAATAGTTGCTTAGCTTCAGTTTATCTATAGTTGAATTTTGTTGGTGGAAACCCATTTTTTCTTCTTCCATTAAGTGTTCAAGTAACCCCCCAAGGAGAGTTTGGGACCCCTATGAAATAGTATCTTTCCAGGAAGTCATGCAAGTATGCGCATGGTATTCAATACCACATTGACTATTATCGGCTAAAGACCTGTGGTCTGAGCCTCGTTCTTTTAGGTGCTACTGAATCACCCACACAGTTGGATGAACTGTTAAACACTGAATGCATTTTGGTATGCCTACACAGCTCTTTGTTAGGTCTGTATGTCATGCTATAGTCATACTCAGTCAGTACAGTGAATCACCTTAAATCCGGGCTCAGCTAAGGATGGTCACTGTCCGAGAATGATGAAGTCTTCGTAGCGCTCTGAGCTGTCAGCCCATTGAACAAACTAGATTGTTGCAACAACGAAGTCTGACCTCAACCAGCTGGCATGATTCTCAACCATAATAACTGTAATATTTATATAGCACCTTAATTACCTTCAATCTTTTATACACAACAGATGGTTTTTTAAAATCTTTTCTCCTACAATAATTATTTGTCCATCTCAGTGTGGTTAATGATGAAGCCTCGCTGCACTCTCGTTCAACTCATTCTGTGTCTCTTGTGGGGTGCCCTGCTCTGTCCTGTTAGCTGGCGTCTCACAGCCTCAGCCTCCCTGTCCCTGTCCCCCCCCCCCCAAGCCATCAGATGACCTCCAAACTACACAAATAATTCTGTGCGTCCTCCAAAAGCTCCCGTATCTCATCCTGTCAAGGATTGTTTCACATTTGTTTGATTGTTTGTCAGGTTTTATGAGCCCACAGTACTCCAAAATAACTCTTTACAGAGTGGTCTGTTTTCGCAGTTCTTAGTGGAGTGGTTTGTTAGGTACACATTTGCAGGGCATGCCTAAAGTGTGTCATATAAATCAAGTTTGGGAGCAAAAATATAATATGCAGTGAGGACTACAGTTGTCATACTGTATTTGAGGGCTCCATTTACTAAGCTTTGACACATAAAATAACCATTCAGGCTTATATAACATTTATTGTCATATACATTTCTGTAGTAACCTGAATAACTAAGTTAAATGCTGTCATATTAACATTATTTATTAGTATTATAATGTGAATCTAGCAGCTCAAAATTACATTGGCATTTGGATAAACATGCAAGAAGATCAACAGCATGCAATTAGTAATCTAACGTCCCTATTTTGGGTTAAAGGGAATTCACTGACATAGGCCTTAACCACACCAGCTTCATGGTGCACAGGATTGCAGTGCTCTGCCCTTTAATGGGGACATACCGCAGATAATTGTGTTTTCACTCTGTGGGCTGATTGTATCCCACTTGACATGACATGAAGCACCAGCAATTTAAACATGAATGTGTGGATGGGATTTGTTGTGCAAATCTGGGTGAGTTTGCATTCAGTATTACAGAAGATAATTGGAAGGGCTGTACATTCTTTGGAGAGAATAAGTGCAAGCAATGTTTTTGCTGCGTTCAATAAAAATACACAATAACACATCATTCACATTCACGAGGCTTTACAGTTTAGTCTAGATTTGAGGATATTAATAAACCAAAGATGTGTCTGGTGTAGCTAAGTAACATTTTCCTAAGGGAACCTAAGGGAACTACTACACCGATCGACACTGCCAAGCCTCCTACTTACCAACACCAGATCGATCACACACAAAATGGATGAGGTACAAATACACACGGAACTGCTGAGTGATATTTTGGCTGAACACACTTATCACGCATGGCAGCTAGCAGCTAACAGCTAGCAGCTAACAGGGCGAGCTAGCTACCAGCAGGATCGAGACAGGGTAGGTGAATTAAAACAATGTCGGAGTTGAAAACGCATCTTGTTGTCACGTAAGGGCCCTGTTCATGTTGCACAGATATTTTAATTGCATTTTGTGTCTGTTAAGAGGCACAAAGGCACTCTAAAACGTGCCCTGACAACTGCCGTTTTAGCTCAGTGGAAGCTTGTACACGTGGCTGCAGCTACTTCGTGTTGCCTGCACCGATTTGGGTCTGGGTTTTTTCAAACGAAAGTACACGCATATTTATAACGATCAAGATTAACGTAAAAATTGGCCGGAATTCTCCTTTAAGGGAGACCAGGACATGTACGGACATTTAGTTGATTCACGTTACTGGAGTTCCTCTAACCAAAAACTACTAGGTCAGCTCAGAAGATACTGGCACACACAGATGAATACATGTGTTTTTGATGCCAAGCCCTCTCATCTATTTGCTCCTCTTCCTTTCGATACAACTGATTACCCACAATTAACAGATCACTGGGATGCAGCACAATCTCATTACAGTTTTCTTTTCAAGTGTTGAATATGCTGAATTTGTGCTTCAGGAATCTTAAAGCTTATACAGTCACTGTACTGCAGCTCTTAAACGTTTTCCTCAGTTTATTGCAAGCGTTTCCTTTTCTTTTGATGGCTTTTTTTTCTTTCAGAGTAGATAAACTGTGTGAGTATATAAATGGCATTTCAAGATCTCTACTAACTAACTAAAAACCCAGAAAATCTCAAAGATGAATGAGTACCCTGTTGATAGTGGCAACGTGGTGGCACACAGTTGATCCATTACATCTCTAATATTGACAGGAATGTGTATCTCTTTGGGGCCTCAGGTACTGTTTTAAAACACTTTGGTGTTTGTACAGGCTTACATAAGGGGGGTAACATAGGAATTAAATTTGCGTTGTGTTCGTGCATGTGTGTGTTTTTGTATGTTCACATAGTTGTCCTGGATTTTAGCAGTGCGGCAGTGCATTAGCCTTAAGAGTTTATATCACAAGAAGTGAGCAGTTTCCTCAAAGGCTTCTGGGTTGTGGACATTATTTCTAAAGGCGGTGATAAATGGAGCTTGTTTGGTGTAACTTTCCCTCACAGCAAGGCTATCAATTTGCTCTGAGGCAAACAGCTGCTTTCTACTCTGAGCTGAACTGTATTAAATAGAGGCCAGGAAGAATTAATGTGATGATGAGAGCACTCGGTGGAGACTGAGAGGGTGATTTGGGGGTCTTTGACAAACAGACCCTGCTGCAGTTTCAATTGAGTTTAATGGGTTCATTTTTTGAATATCAATCTCCAAGTCCTTTGTTTGTTCATGTTTATGTTCTTTCCCAACAATCCCAATTTGAGCCAGGTTTTATTTAAATATTTGACTTGCGTCTGATGAATATACTACATTTTCAAGTGAGAAACGTGTATGATGCACAGACGTGAAGACAGAGTGCTCTCAACACTCACCACAGACAACCACTTCCTGTTTCCTTGTGTGCCATTTCTGATGAAGATTATATCAAGTCTGTTATATCTGTGTACTGAACTTAAGATTCAAGATTCCTTTCATTGTCATTCAGCAAAACACAGAATTGTAAAGCATGAACGAAATTACGAGCATGGCTCCTTTTAAAAACACAGATAAAGATAAAGAAGATAAAGATTAACAAGATATATGTCAGTAAAAATGATCTGTGCCATCTACTGCAGCTGATCTGTGACACTTTCTGTACTTTTTAATAAAACCTTAGATGTAAAATTTAAAGTTAAACTTGCATGTGATGATTGTTCACAACCGGAGCTTTCCCGTGATCATGATCACTGAATCTTCAAGAGGAGGAGGGGGAGGAAGAGAGATTTTTCAGGCCTCTGAGGTGAAGCACTAAATACAGTCGACTTTACAGTTTCATTTCTTTGTACCTTCTAGTGGGAGTTGTTTTATGAGGCTTTACTGCAGGGAGAACAACTTCACCACAAGTCAGCAGGATAACTGGCTCACCGACACGACTAATAGACTCACAATTCATTGTAAATGATTTAATAGGACACAAAGAGATGTGAACTTTACTTCTGAGCTGCCATACCGATTTTAATCACCAAGCCAGGCCCATATTGTATGGTCAAAGTCTAAAGTAAGTGCATACCTGTCCAACTGTTTACCTGCACCTCAAGCACTCCTCCGCCTCTGAAGGAGAAACCTGTCTATCGTCTTTCATGCTGTTTGAGGTGTGGCCCTCTGGTTGGACCTCTCTGCTCTCCCCTCCCCCGCAGCAGCACCATCCAATCCCTGCCATATGTAGAACTCACCTGAAAGAATTTACATTTAGGGCCGATACTCACCGCTGATTGGCCAGGTAAAAGCACTCTGCCTCAGGGCTCCCCTACCAATGGCAACAGCGCTGCGTGACTCATAGGGAGAGGACAAGTTGCTTCACTACACTTCTCCTTTTTCTGCTTCAAACAGCAGCCATTGCATTGTGTTTTTTTTTTCACCCTCCTCTTCAGTTTTGTTTTGTCGCTGTGAGAAAGAGGTGTGAGGCTGGCCAGTGGTCCACACCTTCAGACAGCTTTGTCCCCCCTGTGAACGCACCTTGGATTATTCCCCTTTTAGCCTTTTGTTGTCTATTTTTCCTATTGATTTTCATTGGTTACTGTGATCGTCACTTGTTCGGTTGCTATTATGGACATTGTCACCCGAATCCTGAGTCTTTGAGGTCAGTGATGAATAGTTCTCCTCCTCTTCACACTTTACCTAATTTGATGGTTCTTATTAGTAGAAACAAATGGCTTATAATGGGTTTCTGACTATTTTTAAGTTTTGGAAGTTTCAATCAATATTTCTGTATTAAGGGCTTAACATAGGCTATATGTATATTGTATTTGTTAGTGGATAGGCAGCTAGGTAGTTAGGTCGCCATAATGTGTACCTTTGGCTTTATCGTAACATTTTTGTTAGCACACTTGACATGTTAAGGTTTTGTTAAAGGGGGCTTTAACAAGTCATGCAAGTTCAATTATATATTATTTATATATTAAACTTTTATGTTGGGTTGCATACATCAAACTCGGTTGACACCTTCTACAGCTTGACAACGCGTGAGATCAGGTAATAGGTTTTTGTGTTTGCCATTTTAAGTAACTAACTAATACGAATTATCTTTTGCTGATTTGTGTGATTGCTTTTCTTTTATGAATTGTTGCCTTATATGGTGTGCTGAAGCAAGGGCGGGAACAGTGTTTTGCAAGCCCCTTGACCAAGCCCACATGTATTTTTCATGGTGTAGTAACTAATGACATATCACGCTGATTTTGATCTTTGAAAACTTTTCAAAATGTAATACCGTCCTTATTTAAAATGTTAATTGCTGCATCAGTAGACACAAAAACTGCTGTGGGTTTGCTGTTGTTGTTCTCCACAGTCTATTGTGTGCAATCAGTCATGCAGTGCTTCATGCATCAAAATCTTCAGTTTATCAGAACAGAATGTTGCTCGTCTTGTAAAGTAGAGGCACACAAGGTCTTCATGTCAATTCAGGGGGAAGTTTGAACCCACAGTATTTTGCTTCCCCTTTTATGCCAATATTAGTTGATCTTCCCTAAAGACTTTTCCCCATCAGCCAGTTAAATTCTTCTTATTAATGTTACTGAGAATCTGTTTCTGAAAGTTGTTCAGTGCTGCAGAGATAAAAGCACACTTCCTGTTTCACCAGAAATCTACTCTGCACTTTTTTGGATCCCACAAGACATTGTGCACATACTATATCACTGAATAAACACGTCTACAGTTTGAGCGACATCTAGATTTTACACCCACTTTTTATTGAATCTGTTTTAAAATTCTGCTGCAGTATACTGCACACAGCACTGTAGTTATCCTAGAAAAGCCCTGAATCAGTGCAGATTTTATCCAATTTTGGTCAAACTTTTTTTTATGTAGTTATACACGAAAGACCAAAGCTTGTGATTGTTTCATCAGTTCGGCATTCAGAATTGATTATGTTGATGTAATGTCTGACGTAACTCACAGTTGGGGCCCAAGACAGGCAACTGAGAACAGATCACTTCAGAGATACCAAAATGAAAATGTCTGTACACTGTAGGCTTAGTTTCTAAGCTATTATTAGGTTTGGATCAATTGCCTTGCACTCTTATTTGTATTAAACACCTGCTGTAGCATCATGACCCAGTAAGTGAATAGCTCTGTTGTGCTGAGCAGATCTGAGTTTGCATTTGACCTAACTTTTTCATCATACTCTGTGCCCACCCTGATTTGGATTGTAAATGAGGCCCTCGTGCCTCAGAGGATGCAGTAGGTGCTGTTTATCAAGGCTTTGTGTGTGCCTTAGTCAGAGGACATAAAGGCTGATGAAGAGACAGAGAGAAGGGGCTGGACAGTAGTGTCAGGTAGGCTCGTCTTTCAATACAAAGTCAACAAGTCTTAGCCTGTAATTAGATCATTAGGCTTGGGCAAGATGACGGAGGCGTTGCAAGAGAAGGGCATGACGATAGGAGGAGGTGGGGTAGAGTTTATTACTACAGTCCCAGCATGCCGAGATATGTAAAAATGGACAATTTCAGTTTCATGTTACAGACACATACTTATAATAGAATAAACACAGACAGTGTTTGACCATACAAAGCCAACTTTGTATGGTCAGGTACAAGTTGTATTTTTATGCCTGGAATTGAATAACCAGAGAACCAGCTTCAGTTACATGTGGCCAGGTACAAACTGTTCTTTATCACAAGGATCAAAGGTATCAAAAGTTTTTCTTTCTTTATATGCATATCATATCTGTTGGCAGCAATAATGCAAATGTAATGCCTTTGCACAGATTAAATATTATACTGTTTGAATGTCAGTGGCATAAACAAGCTTGTCTTAACCTGTTTGGTCTTGATATGGAAACCAAGTGGAGAAAGTTAAAACTGATAAAATGTTTAAAACCATAAGAAGACCATTATTGTCTCTCATTTATTGAGGGGGATGCACAGGGAAGGTGGACTTATAGTGAAGCTAGTAGATTCACATGTCTTGTTTACCCACAGTCATTATCTTTTAATGAACCTGCCTGGAAAATGTTAATATGAGAAAGCAGTCAGAGCTCCCATCCTGTTTTGATGGTTTATATGGCTGTTTTTATATTGCCCAAGGATGGATTTGCATCATGTTTCCATGTCAGTTTCTCAATTTCTTCTGTGCCATTTTCATTTCCATAGCACTCTCTTTTTCTGGAGTGGATGGAGGCTTAAAGGTTGAACAAGTGGGCTTGTGACGGGAAGTTTGAACTCCTGTGACCAGCTGGAAAAAAACTGGGTGGGGAAAGTTAATGTGTAACAATCTCCTCTGCCCTAACGGCTACTGTCAAGGTGCCACTGAGCAAGGCACATACTGTGTCTCCAGGTGCTCCAGACAGCTACACTCAGCAGGTCAAAGCCACTTGTGTGTTGCAGGTACACTTAGGAAACCCTCCCTTGATAAATAAAGTGAAATCGATTGAGCAACTGTCTCTCCATGTTGCAACTGTCTCATACTCGGAGCATGCAGGGACTGGTAGCCGTTGTTCTGAGGAACATGACGAAACTGTGATCATCACATCTGAACACAGAGCTGATACAAATAGTCTTTCTCTGTCCAGACAGATTTAATTTGAGCTCTGAAAATCTTGATTTGTATCAGAGAAGCAGGGATTATGTTTTTTTCCCTTGTGTCTTCCTTATCAGACTTTTTTCCCGAGAACGGAATAGGATGTGATGTAATGCTGGACTTCTCAGTGATTACAAACGCCTTTGTGATCCAACATATCCAATGGGTGGCTTAGGTCTTTCAAAGATTTTTATTTATGCTTTAGTGGTTGATGTATGGTAAAGTGACAAGACTTTGTGTGTGTGTGTGTGTGTGTGTGTGTGTGTGTGTGTGTGTGTGTGTGTGTGTGTGTGTGTGTGTGTGTGTGTGTGTGTGTGTGTGTGCGTGTGCGTGTGTGCGTGTGCGCGTGTGTGCGCGTGTGCGTGTGTGCGTGCGTGCGTGCGTGCGTGTGTGTGTGAGAGAGAGAGAGAGAAAGAGTGAGATGTGAAATATCAGGTCACACCTTTTGACAACAATCTTTGGTTATACAACTTACCTTATGCTGGTCAGGGCACAGATTGTGTGCAGTAAAAGCAAGAGTCTCCTCTTAACATGGGTGCAAATAGGTCCACTTACTGCGGCGTCTAGCCTCAACACAGTATATCATGCTCAGTGGTAGAAAGTAACTAAGTACATTACCTGAACTACTGTACTTTAGTACAATTTTGAGATACTTTTACATTTCAGAGGGAATGTTGTACTTAGTACTCCTTTACAGCTACTAGTTTACATACAAAACCAACAATGACGTTATTCTGCTGCCTAATGAGTAGGGCTGGTTAACGAACTTCGATACACTGACCGAATTTCCTTCCATAGTATAATGTATCGAAAAATACCTTGTCATTCAATACCAAATTTCAATACATAAGGAGTAAATCTCATTAGCGTCAATGAGCCAATAAGCATGCAGCATGCTTGTACCAAGATCTAATAATGCTTATATTGGGCTGTCTAACCTTACATGTCGTAGAAGCATGCAATAAAAACCCTGTTACGCACAGGCGGGGCTTACATGTCTGTTGTCGTATTTTGAAAGGCCTGATTACAATGTGCGTCACAGGTGTAAAGGAGCTGACAATTTGTTTTTACCATAATGTGAAAAATAGGTTTTATAAAATTGGTATCAAAAAATCGTTCAGGAACTTGTATCAAATTCACGGTATCATTACCGGTATCGGTATTACATTAAATTTAAATGATACCCAGCCCTACTAATGAGTACTTAAGTATTTTTTAATGCAGGACTTTTACTTGTAATTAAGTACTTTTACATTGTGGATATAATACTTTTACTCAAGTAAAGGATCTGAGTACTTCTTCCACCATTGATTGTGCTGGATTTACTTTTTTTTTTTTTTAAAGTGGATGTGAAGTGCTTCCCATATATTTCTGAATAAAAAGTTGCCTTTTGTTAGTGGATATCGTAAAGCTCAGGTGATGATGAGTCCAAGCGACCATAAGAAACAGTGAAAAATGAATACACTAATCATGAATTATGAACTAGACAGTCAGCTGCAGAGGCTGATACTGTTCAGATTGTCTTTTTGGAAATTAATTGCCCTTTTAGTAGCATGCAGTTCATATGACTAACTTTAAAGTGTTATATACTCAACAATTTTCTCTAGTGAACTGCTTTACCATGGAAATGGTGATAATGCCTGTATCTTGATATCAGTCATGCTTGTATGGGTGGAGGCAGGTTTTAGGTGCAGGTTTATTTTTGTGCCAGATAAAAGCAGCATGCCAAACCTCATAAAAAATTCCATTACAGCTTTCTGTTGGCTTGTCATTGTTTGAAGTGCAGTTATTTTTTGTAACTGTATGGTAATTTGTAAATACGGAAATATGATACAGCCAGCTGACTGCTACAAATTGATAGCACTGTACTATATAATGCAGTGGCCTGAAAACACATTCAAATTGCAATATTTTTCATTTCCAATTATGTGGGTTCCACCCTGCTTGAGGTAACATGGCTAAAAAAAATGGCAGTGAGATGCATTTGAACATAAAACTGACATCCTCAGTGAAATACGTTTTAGCTAGTGTCTGTTTCCAACTCCCTCACACTCCCTCATGCTAATTTAAACATCATGTTGGCTTTAATGCAGTATCACTTGGTACAAAGAGGCATTCTGACCAGGCACAGAGGGAAATTGATTTCCCACATGGTTTTCGGAGGCTTTGGTCCCAGACACCCAGCTGCAGTGGTGTCTGTGTCTGGAAGCCTCAGAAGCAGGCTGTTATATGGAAAACTGTCCATGCCCATAATGACTCCAGCACTTAAATGATCTGTTGAACTCCCATCTGAGTGGAAAAGGTGTCAGTTATGGAGGCCATAATTAAAGTTCATTTATTTCTTAATTTATGTATGTTTGTCTTGAAACCTCTCCTCCTTTTTCTTGATGCTTTGATTTTATTTAAATGTCACCTTGTGAGCAGAAATGAAAGGACCGTGGCAGAGGCTCGGGCATTTAATTTAGCCTAAATTGAGCCTCAAATAGCCACATTAAAAAGAACGAAGGTGCCCTTTTTGTGAAAATTTGTCATGAAATGCGGCTGGTGTGGTGGACATGATGTGTGGAAAAAAAGGGGCTGAACCACAGGTTTGACAGATACATGCCACAAAACACGTCAGTGCACACACATAGAGCTGCATGCAGAAGTTACAGATTTTGGGGATAGTAACTCTACAGTGACATTTTAATTTCTTCATAAATTTGCCCATCAAGGAAATCCCAATTGAAACTGAAACATTTTATATATTATTATTATTATATTAATGCTGCCCTATTGACATCAAAACAAACATTTCACTTATGCAATTGTTTTACATTTTTAGAAATATGCTTATTCACTTTCTTGCTGAGAGTTGGACGAGAAGATTGATAGCCTACCACTCTCAGATCTGTCTGTTAAATATAAAGCTACAGGTAACAGCTGGTTAGCTTGGCTAAGCACAAACAAATAGCCTAGCTTTGTCCAAAGGTAGCAAATTCCACCCACTAATACTGCCAAAGGTAGCTAAATAACATGTAATCCCTTCTTTGGTTAATTCATACAAAAACCAAAAGGTGTTAAAACGGAACTTTGTGGTTTTACAGGGGTTATGTGCCGTACTATTTCTTGGCCAGGTACAGATTACACAAACAATATATAATGTGTGAATTAGTGAGATTTAGAGGTGCTGGTAGGAAGATTGTGTTCCTCTGGACAGGCTAGCTGTTTCCCTGTGCTTCCAGTCTTTATGCTAAGGTAAGCTAACTGTCTCCTGGCTTGAGCTTCATATCTACCGTATAGACATGAGAGTGATATCAATCGGTCTTGTCTAATTCTCGACATGAAAGCGTATTTCCCGAATGTTAAACTATTCTTTCATGACTGTCAAGAGTGCTGGTCATTAGTGCAGCAGATTCACATCACTATTATTACAAGTCTCTGACATCATGTTTCTGGGACAACCTCATAACTAAATCGGTATCTTTGCAGTGGTGGTAAAACAACATCTTCCATTTTCTCGAATAAATATTTGCTTGTACAAAAAGGCTTAACACTTTTTACTATTTATTTATTTGATTCATAATAGCAGTTAACTACACAGGCAGAAGCCATTTGAAAATCTATTCAGTTGTCTGTTTATGCTCGTCTGGCTTTGTCTTCAACATACGTCCTTGCAAACACACCGGGCCTTTGCTGAGCTGAGTGAGGCCCACCTTCTCCCTCTTTCTTTTACTACATAGCCTACTTTACAAGCCCTCTCCCTCTGCTTGTTACTAAGCAACAGCCACTCCTTGTTTACCTTTGCGTTTTTGCATTGTGATTCTCGTCAGAACAACATAACCCCAGCCCCTCGGGAGACTGACTGTCAGGCCTCTTTATTCAAAACAGTATTAAAGCAAAGGCTACCTTGTACATACATTATTAATTAATTAATGTATGTGTCCTCCTGAAAACATAATTTACATATATCCCACATATAATTATTACAGATCCATAACATGGTTAAACAATAGCGCCATGTACAGTAAATATTTTCTTATATAACCAAATTGAGCACGCCAGGTAGTTTATTGTCCTCATCTCCTGCACCCAGGCTGCACCTTCCTCCCCATCGCCTGACTATCATAAATGAGTGTATTTCATAAAGCCTCCTCAAATATTGACCAGACTGTCCTTCTCCTCCCTGCACATGCTCAAATACTTCTCCAAAGAGGTGAATTGAACCTTTGATTGATGTTTGAAGCAGTTGAAATAAATGATCTAAATGAAAATGGTTGGGATTAGTACAGTAATCCTAACTTTCACATTATAAGTATTATTATATGTTTATAAATAGAAAGAAAACAGAAATAATTCACTTTAGAAAACCTTTAACTGCTCGCAGCACTTATGAGTTTAAAATTGGGTCACACAAGCTGAACTTTGTAGACTCATATAAATATCTAGGTTTCTATACTGATGAACATATGAATTTCAGAAATGGTGTTAAGGTTCTTGTTGATTCAGCACGTAGAGCTTTGGGAGGAATCATTGGTAAAAGCAAGAATCTGAAAGATATAAGTTTTCAAACTTATTCTAAATTGTTTCAAGCCTGTGTTTGCCCTATACTTGATTATATTGTGGGTGTTAGAGGACTTAGGAATATATCTAATTGTGAATTAGCGCAAAGTAGTGCCATAAGATATTTTCTGGGTGTGCATAAATATACCCCTACATTGGCGATAGTGGGAGACATGGGATGGGAATCATGTGAGGCTCGCTGGAAGATATGTATGGCCCAGTTATGGAATTGTCTATTATGGACGCAAATAGGTTGACAAGGAAAATATTTCTCTGGGATAAACACATTCTTGGTCCTTGGTCTAACGACATATGCAAATTGTTTTGTAATTATGGTTTTGGTGAGTTATTTCTTAATAATGAAAAGCTGAATATTGGTTTGTTTAAAGAATCTGTGTTCATCAGAATATGGCACTGAGAATTATGTTGTATATAATTTGTCAAAAAGGCAAAGATCTTTATGTGCTCAAGTGAGATCTGGTGTTTTGCCTTTGACTGTTGAAACAGGACGATATGTTAATTTAGAAGAGGAAAAACGGATCTGTCCCATGTGTTGTTTGAATGATGTAGAAAATGAGTTCCATTTTGTTTTCTATTGTCCTTTTTATTGTGAACAGCGTTATTTTTTGTTTCGTAGGATAAAGGCAGAGATTGACTTGGTAAATATGGATGATGCTCAAAGACTGAGATGGCTGTTCACATATTCAAACATATAAATTAGCCAATTATCTAGATAAAGCTTGGGAGAAGAGGAAAAAAGCTCTTTATTGAGATGAATTGTAGATGAGAATTTGTTGTTTGTGTGTGTGTATGTGTATGTATATATATGTATGTATATACATATATGTATGTATATGTGTGTGTATATGTATATATTTGTATTCATGTATTCCTCCGAATGATTTGTATATGCGACAGGAAGATGTTTGTTAAATAAGTAATTTTGTGGTGTCTTGTAATCCCATGTGGGATGGGCCAACATGTTTGGCATGACACAGAAATAAAACATAACAAAAAAATAAATAAAAATAAGTAGTGTAGAATAGTTCAGACATCATTACAGAAAACATGTCATTGTCAAGATGAACTGACTGAGGTGCAAGTGATGAGGTAATACCTAAAGCATGTAATCCAACCATTCGTCATGACCTGATGAGTTGTAGTTTAGGCTGTCACATGGCTTTACACTTTGTGTCCCTATTTGAAGTATGCACCTGATATCATGACTCAGCACTTCTGTCCTAAGATCCAGGAATGGGGCTGACGTTTACTGGCTTCAAATTAGAAACATTGGCCAGTGATACCTAATACCACACTGACCTAGTATCCAATTGTGTGAAATCAGATAAGCTCTCTTGAAGGGGCTAAGCTGTCTCAGTGTAAGTGGTCCCTGCAAGGCTTTACAGGGGATCAGATGAGACGAGCTGATTTAGTCGTTATTAGCTGCTAAACTGAAGCTTGATCTGCGGCAATCTTAAAAGCTAAAGCTGCAAATTAGCATCTTCCATAGTGTTTTAGCCTTTAAGGACACATTGTACATAATATAAATATACTGTGGTGTGACACACTGTGAGCTGACAGAATTGATAGTGGATTTAAAAGAATAATTCCACTTATTTGCTTTCTTGCAGAGAGTTAGATGAAAAGATTGCTACTGCTCTCAAAGCAAAGCACAGCTGGGAAACAGCTAGCTTGGCTCTGTCCAATAAGAATGTAAAATCGACAAGCTGTATTATAGGGGGGTTGGGGTTGACTATCTGCTGTTAGGCAGATTTTTTTACCTTTGAAAAGAGCCAGGGTAGATGTTGACCCCTGTTTCCAGTCTTTATCATAAGCCAAGCGAACCGACTGCTGGCTCTAGCTACATACATTCTTGAGATTGGTGTTGATTTTTTTCATTTAACTGTTGGCAAAAGCAAATAAGCATCATCCCCAAGATGTTGAACTATACCTTTGAGAAGAGCTTGACCCCAAAGTGCATGACAAGACAGAGGAAAAATTTGATTATTTCCTTTCTGATCCAATTCCCTCCTATAGGCGTTTTGCTGCATGCCTGACTATGGGTGGACACATCAGCCTGTTTGTGTCCAGACCTGTTTGGTATGCAGCCTCCTCTGCAACAGCCCGGTCCCCTGGTCCCAGCCTTGACTCAGACTTGGAGCCCTGAACTTTTCAGGGCTCCATCTGAAAACACACCTAGTAGTTTGCTGCAACGCTGGTGTGGAAAAAATCTTGGCAAAATTCATACAGCATATATAAACTCTAACTGGAATTTCTCTGGAATTAGCTATTGTGGAAAGTTACATAATCTGATGGCGGCTATCAGGGTTACATTTGGCACTGTGCTTTATAGATTAAGAAAGAAACAGGAATGTCATCATGTTTTTTTTCAAGCTTGGTTGAGAGTACGCTGCTGGTATTTTTCTGGTATGATGCCCTCTCTTGTTCTTGCTGATGCCAGTATACCTGCGCTGTGACATGTTATAATTGGTATGAATGTAAACACATCAGGGATGGGCGTGTGAAAGACACCCACAATAAACAACAGTACCGTTACCATTTCTCTGGCGCAAATATTTAATACCAAGCAGCAGCACATTTGTAAAAGCCAATATGTAAATGACACATGTTCAGACTCTGGCAATCATATAGCATTACACAAATTAGCGTTTTGTTAGATAGGAATATGTAAACATACATTAGCTAGTGTAGCTTACTAGGAG
Source organism: Sander lucioperca (assembly GCF_008315115.2). Taxonomy (NCBI): domain Eukaryota; kingdom Metazoa; phylum Chordata; class Actinopteri; order Perciformes; family Percidae; genus Sander; species Sander lucioperca. The sequence goes on along the minus strand of NC_050173.1, from coordinate 28,430,652 downwards.
CCTAGATCGACAGTGAAGCTAACGTTAGTATTGGGCTAATATGACTAACACAACATAAATTGCTAACGTTGGCTAGACATTTCCTGAAAACAAAAATATATCCCCCCCTCCCCCACATAAACAAAACAAAAAAAACGTAACGTACCTGTCCAACAGAAAGACGGCAACCACAGCTTCACTTTCCCTTGTAGCTCATTCAGTGGTCACTCCAGTTTGTCCTCTCAGTATCTGCAGCCTGCCTTTTTAGTTGCGACCTTTTAAGCTTCAGTCTCTTTTCTTTGCTTTTTCAGCAGGGCAGGAGGTTGTAAGTAAGTGCGGCAGTGGCAACTTTTGCTGAGTTTCTCCTCCATTCTTCAGCAGACTTAAAGTAATTCTGCGACACGGCACGCACTGAGTTCGGGCTCGTACACCGGAGGGGTGCAGCGGGGCAATAAGGCATTTTATTGGTTCTTAAACCAATCAAACCGAGCAGCCCATTTGGTTTGATTGGTCAGAGTTTTTACAGGATTACAGCAGCTAGAGATGATGGATCTTTTTCACTCCTTTTTCGGAGCCCATAAGTTATTAATAGCTGTCTGGGTGTGAAGACCATTTCAAAAGAATATATTAAAAAGTGTATAATGGAAAATGTTACCGACCCTACCTTTTAACTTTGCTTATTATAATTTAGGAGAGTTTGTATAAAATTGTTTTAAATTTGACTTTTTTCGTTGTACAGAAAGTTTAATCTATGCACTAGCCTCCTGTACATGTCTAATGCCTGTGGGGGGCTTGCTTAGTGTATAAAAAGGAGGGAATATAGCATTTCCAGTCTAGTCATGTATCAAATTGCTCCCACACAGCAGCCAAAACTGCAGCAAAAGCCAGGATGAAGCATTTCAAATATGTCTGCAAGAAAGGAATCAGCAGGGCAGTGTGAGGCAACCAACACACACGCACAGACTTGCATGTTTTTATCCTTATCCTTACTTTTAGTGTTTTTTACTTGGAATCAGTGAGATTTTAAAATTACGTGATTGAGCTGAGACACAAGAGAGGCTGTAGGGAGCAACACTAGCTGCTTCTACCTGGCAGGTTCATATTGTTTTCACATATAATTTAAGATCTCCAGAACTTAATCTTCTAAAAGAAGACACCTGAACAGTGTCAAGATATTGTTGCTGCTTGACCACATGTTGTATGACACGAAGTGTCCATTCAAAAGCAGTTTGTAATATAAAAGAGAATGTGTTGTCATTAAGTGATTAGGTCAATACTATGACCATGGCTAAACTGGCAAGGCTAAAGCAATTGGAACATTAGCAAAAGCAATACCAAGTTTATTTCTATAGCACATTTCATACACATTGGCAATTCATGGTGCTTAACATAGATAAAAGCAAGAAGGAACATCCATATATAAAATATTATGATAAGATACATATAAATAGTAATTAAATAGAAAATAATACAATTAAGAGAAAAGTAATATAAAAATACAAGGTACATAAAATAGAAATAAAAAAGTTAAAACTCAAAAGCTCAATCATAGGCACACGAAAACATTTATGTTTTTAACATGGATTCAAACATTTGGTGCACATTTAATGTATATATAGGCAACTGGAAGCCAGTGTAAAAAGTTTAGTGCTCTGTTAAACCCTGCAGTGGAAAAGGTTTGGTTCCACCAGTCTGGATCCAGTCCTGATTGGCAACGGCCACGGTCTAAGGCTTAAATTTCTTTTTTTTAATCTATCTCCTTGTTCTTTTTTTTATCAGCAAAGAGTTATATAGAAACCAATTGAATGTATAATTTTTAGCCTGCCCTGGCTGTAGTTTTCACCGGTTAAAATGTTAGATTATATCAGCTGGAAGATCAGGCTAAGATGGCACTTTCCCCACCATTGATAGGCCTACACCTTTTTCCTACTCCACATCTTACTAACAATGTCCAGATGCTCTAATAAAATTGTACAGCCTTGTGGACATTAAAGCAGCATACAATGCATCAAACTGTGATGTCTGAGGGTGCAGATGTTATTTCTAAAACTTTGCTGCAATTTCCTGTCCTGTTTTCACAACATCAATGGTTCTTCCTATCTGTGACATAGGGCCTGTTGCCACATAATAGAAATAGGCCGCTGGGGGTTGTTTCTGACAAATGGGCTGCATCTGTTAAGTTATGTGCTTCTTTGTAGTAAAAGCTAGTTTTGGATTCATCTGGTAAGACATCAGTAATATAGTCAACATGGAAATTAATGACACATGCAGTTTTGAGGGATTTGTATGTTTACATTTCCAGGCTTATTATGTGTTTATATTAACTAGGAGCAGAAGTTAATTCAGCCAATGGAATTTTTATACATGGTTAATGAATGGCTTGTACGTGCTTTAAGGCGGTTATTCTCAGTGGCTCATAAAAGGTTTGCGGGGTGCTCTAGTTGCACACACTGCAGTTTGTGTACTGTTACACTTATATGCTCGCATTCTGACCTATAAGTAAAGACTGTGTGACAGGAACTTTGTAGTTTGTTCTGAGAATTTATGTAAAACCGACTCATGGGGCCCAATGAGGGAAGGTGTGTGTGCGTGTGTGTGCGTGTGTGTGTGTGTGTGTGTGTGTGTGTGTGTGTGTGTGTGTGTAAATGAATGGGTGGGGGGTTAGTAATGCTGTCTGTGTTTGCTCGCCTTGTGTCAGCATTGTGGGGAAGAGATGCTGCAAATGGCAGGTGTGGCTTTAATTCACCATCACTGTCATTAAACAGCCTGTGGGTAGCAGGCTCGAAAAAGTCAGAAGGTGAGACAATATCTAAGTGTGTCTCATTTGCAGATCGTATCCTGCTGCTCTATATAGTATTTATGGGGCCGAATCAAATACTGTATCTGTGCTTAAAATACTGGAGATTTTGAGTCTTGCGTGCAAAACACGCTTTCTATCTAACACGCCTTAAAATTCGGTGTTAAGGTACCAGCGATGACATTATCTAAAAACAATCTAATAGAGAGTTAATCATTTTCATCTTTTACGTCACTCGTGGAGATATTTCTAGAAACTGACTATATTGTTTATGTAGGATATGCTACCTGTGTCATAGGCCTCATATCTGTGAAAGTAATAGCACGTTGTATGAGAAGGAAGGAGGGGGAGTTGAGAACTTTCCGCTCTTACACAGAGTAAGACATTTTCATCTGAGTGTGGTCTAACAGACAGGAAGCAGCAGAAACCCACTGCTTAGTGATGCTGTTCTTATGAGTGCAAGATTCACAGGTCAGTTTGTGGCTGTTTTTTTCTACCCGGTTTAAAATATTTCACTGCTATTTCTGGTTGTCATTATTTCTCTTATATGCCCTAAAACAAGAAAGTCCAGTACACTGTGCTAAGATAGGGGCATGATAGAAGAGTATATGACGTAGCCTGTAAAGTCTCAGCAGGAAACATGCCTTTTGCATATTTGAATGAAAAATGACCAAAAAATAAGTGGAATCTGGTCTTGGAAACGTTTCTAAACTTTTGTCACTGGGGACATTACTAAGCTTTCATCCCTGTTCTCAGACCTTATTATCCCACCAAGGCTAATGTCTAATCTTCCAAAAAATACCAACAGTATGTTAGTTGGCACAAACAACTGTTGTCACAGAAAGGCATGGGTCCTTCTCCTAGACCTAGAGCTTCGAGCCTGAGTGGAAAAATACAAGGTTTGCATGAGATGAGATTAAATTCCATTCTCCTTCTGAATGCCTGGGCTCGAGGTGACACTTTCCTTTCAGTCTTCATTTTGGCCTGGGCACAGCAGAGCCAAATGCCTCCTACTTTAAGACAGACACAATATAGTGTGCTGGCTTGGACGCAGTGCCCTCTCATTTGTGTTTCTGATGCCTTGTGTCTTGCAGCTGCATGCTATTAACCAGTGTCTGTGCCTGCCTCTGTGCCCGTCTCTGCCATTTTATCGCCACACGCATGGTGTGGCCTCAGGATTGCAGTGAAAGCACTTCTTTATTCAACTCACTATAGTGGAGTTTGAAACATGGTGAGACATGCTGTATTGTGCAACACTGGGTGGTGAGTAAAATGTAGAATGCACAAAAAATACTGTATACAAAACAGTTTTTTATGGTGCTGACAGTGCTGTAGCAGTGATGTCTGCCATTGATGCAACTCCTTAAATAACACTTTTCAGACACTGTGACCTTCTACTGCTATAATTTGATCAAGACTTTTTTGTTACCTTGAAATGTAGTGTAGACTACTATACATACTGTACGTTGTCTTTCCCTGAACAGAGCCATGTTTTTACTTCAAAAGAGTTGTGTTTGAGCAGTTGTCCTTGGTGCTAAAAGTTCTGTTGTTACATACTGGTGCATAGTTTAATGACATCTGTACCAAAACATGCCCAAAAGGGAACTGCTGCCCAGAAATGATGACCAGAGGATCCTCTGATGCCCATATGGGCTATCACAGGACTCCAGGAATGAGCTCGAGCCTCATATCACTGAGTCATTTCCTTTACAGGAACCCAGAGGATCCTGCAAAAACAGCATGTCTGTGCTGACAACCATTCAATAACATGGTAGTGGTAAGCCCACACATTTTCTGCCATCTTGCACACCGGTGTTTTCCTGAACAGCTGAGTGGGGAAAACTAAACCTTTGCAGGACTCATTTACGGTTTTCTGTCAGTACTGGAATGTGTCTCCCAGCACTGCATGATGAAGGGCAAAATCACAGCCTCTGTAAGTTTTGAAATCTTTGCAGGTGTGAGTGAGCACAGAGGACATATACCTGTGTGGGAAAAAGATTTCAAATACCAGGAATACCACCCGCTCTTTGACATCTTTAAGTCCTGTGACTACCTTATCGTATTCACCCCAGTACACTGCTGAACAGTCATGCCACCTGAACAAATCTGCATATTTGTAACCTGAGCTGAAAATGGCTGATAAGTAAAGTTTTCCCTGGTCCTTTTCTCGCATCTAACAATGTTTGCGCTCACCACATGCAGGGTGAGTCATTGCATAGTCATTCAATTGGCTTAAATTACCTCCTTTCATGGTCAACAATGAGCTCAGCTGAAGAGACTAAAGCAGGGGAAGTAGGGCCTTCTGGGAATGCTTCATTTGTTCATGAATCCTGACTCTAATTGGTTGTTATTGCGACTGGCAGTCACCATGCTGTAGGGGTGGAGTAGGCCAGTGTTTGCTTCATACTCCTCAGTCTGCTGCACACCAGGCTGCCATATATAACAGACAGTTGTAATCGCCTGAGGAGGGGAAATTGATAACAAGATTCACATCACCATGGTCACAGAGAGGGGCCATGATGGAGCCATACTATCAGCTATCTATATCAGTGGTTATCTACTGTATAGAGAGGCGAAGTCCCTCCCCTTCCGGTGGACCTCATGGGACCTTAATTCAGAAAAAATATGAACGGTAGTGAACGGGGAGAGGCAAATTATTTTTTGATCCCGTTTGAATTGAGCCATGGATTACAAATATGATGTTCGCCAATTTAAAAGATAATTTTTCAACCGAAGAAAGTCTCAGTTAGCCGTAGGTTTGTCATATGACCACTTAGTTTTGTGTGACACCGCTCAGTGAACTACATCTCTCGTCTCACACAAATAACGTCACCTAGCTTGATGCTCAACTTGCTCGCTAGCTAGCTAGCTTAGCTCTGTTCCACAACACATGTAACGTTATCTTACCTGATGTGTTTTATCCAGTGAAGTGTTTTCAGCAGAGAAGCAAAAGAACAGGAAAGATCCTCTGCTCATTTGAGTAACGTTACATCCCCGGTACGATACACAGAGACATCGTAGCTTCAGCGAGACGTCATCCATGCGACATTGAAGTGTGTAGTCTTTCTAGTTACATATTTTCTTATACTTCAACAGTTTAACAATAAACTGAGACTTTCTTCGGTTGAAAAATTATCTTTTAAATTGACGAACATCATATTTGTAATCCATGGCTCAATTTAAACGGGATAAAAAAAGAATTTGCCTCTTCCCGTTCACTCCCGTTGATATTTTTTCGAAAAATAGGTCCCATGGACCAGAAGTAGAAGGGCGTGACTTCGGCTCTCTATAGGGCTTTAGGGCTTATTAAATTGAGAAAATAATAATTCTATGAAATAATAATGAAAACAAACAGTTGCTGTACCAAACTCAACAAAATGTCAGTCATTACAAATTTGCAGACCCCATGAGTTGACCAACAACTGCTTGTTTTTATTTAAACAACTCGAATGGATTGAGCATCAGTGCATAAGCTGCACTTATCAGTATTTTTAACAATGGATTGGATGACAACGTGCAATGTAAAAGGAGTCGAAACCACAGCAAATTATCACCAACTCTGAAGTTCCCCTAAGCTTTATGGAACGTTTTTTAAGCATCTTTCAGCTCATTGTTTTGGCTCTCATTGGAATTGTTTTAGTTGTTTACACAGCAGCCAGGTGTGTTAGGCAAAAAAAAAAAAATCTTAAAAAATGTACTGTTCGTTACCTGCCCAGCACCAAACAGATGACAGACACAGTAAGCGACTAGCTGGTGAACATAGTGGCGCATTTAGCAGCTAAAGACACAGATAATTCCTCTAAGGGGTTGGTGGAGACCAAAACAGAGCCAAAATGTGATTGACTAAAAACATGTCTTCAAATGAATGCTTATGTTCCTCCGCGTCTGCTGGATGTGGGCTAACACCTTCACCATAACAACTTCATAAAAGTGATAATACATCAATTGTGTGTTAATAGCTTCTTCAGCTGTTCCCAGGTGACCAAAATTCAATTAATGCTGTTTAGAAACAATTGATTGGTCATTAAGATAGTAAATTAGTTTTTTAACATCAGAAAGCCAAGGAGTTACAAGAAGAGAGAGAGAGAGAGAGAGAGAGAGAGAGAGAGAGAGAGAGAGGGGGGGGGGGGGCTGACATGCAGCACATGTTTGTATAACACCAGTGTTATACATTTCATGCCGTAGATCTCTGGGTCACCAGAATGACCCGCCCATTAACCACACTAAAATACTCAAGTCTGTCAAAAGAAGGGCCCACCCATAGTGAGTCACAGGCAGTCTATTTGCTCTGTGGACTATTATGCATTGACTAACATCCCAGTAAAATCCCTCACTTCACACTCCTCTTCTTCTCTTCATGACGTAGTTCACTTACAACTCTGCTCCTGTGCTGGGACAAGGCAGCTGTTGTCATGTGCTCAGGGATAATGTGCAGGCTGTGTCTGACTAATGGCTGGCTCTCTTGTATCCCTGTCTGCTGTTAGTATGATGCCAACTGGGCCATTCAGTTCAATGAAGCACTGACAGGAGGAATATAGAAAATACACACATGCAAACACTGACACACATATAACACAGTTATATTATAGTATGAATACAACAGACACATAAAGTCACACAAATACAAAACATGGGAAAGGAGAATAGAAGATTTACTGTTTATGTTTATTACAGTCTATTTCCCGTCATTTGATAACCCCTTAATGACTTGATGCTGATGATTTGTTCATCATTTACCCCCAGTCCTTCCCGCAGCTTCATAACATTCAATTTTCACACTAACAGCTCCATAAATGTCCATAAAACTAACACAAACTGCGACAATGACAAAAGAGGAACCAAGATGCTCTGTCACAGAGCATGCCTGGTGTTTTAGCTTATCAGATGTGGGAGAAAGGCAGCTAGGCTGGGCAGGGAAATTTCAGAGTGATCCCATATGATACAGACCGCTGCACTTCTACCTCATCCCACATGGTGTCTTGGTCATCGCAGAGGGCAGATGAGGGCATCAGCTGTAAATGTGTGTGTGGTCCATGTAAAATTATAAATGGAGCAGGCAGACACATGTCCACCATATATTTATTTATTTTTTAACCTGATTTATAAATCTTTCTCCATTTGGAGGCCTCGTCCAATACATGCCCTCTTTCCTGCTTGAGTCTGGTAATGGCTTGTCATACTCTCCAAGGGCAAACATGCCAAGAAGACTAAGGCACTGAAGAGCTCCAGACAGATGGCAGCAGCATCCAGCTTTGGCAGAGGTGGGCATGGACACTGCCCAGCAGAGACAGCAGAAGGGACTGACTGGAATGAAACATTAGCCTTCAAAAAGATTTAGTTTCCCTATGTCTCTTTCTTTATCTCCCAAAGCGATGCTTTCCAGACCATGACCACATGTTACATTTCTGTCTGGATGCTTAGCAGGAAGATAAACTAAATCGTAAAATGTGTTTGGCTCCTGTGCCCCTCAAGCTGCTCAAAAGTTCAGTGCTCCTCTATCACCTCCTCTCCTGTTACCCCCTCCCTTTAAAACTTCAAAATACAATTGGGCCTGGTATGCAACTTTGTCATACAGGCATTTCAAAGCAAGTGAGCTCCACCCTGCAGCAGTGGGAAAAGCCGGAATGGTGTATGTGTGTGTGTGTGTGTGTGTGTGTGTGTGTGTGTGTGTGTGTGTGTGTGTGTGTGTGTGTGTGTGTGTGTGTTGAGGGGGTATACTACACTGCCATCTTTTACTTCTCTACTGCTGCCAGCTCTTTGGTCTCTGGGAAAGAGGATGGTGGGGGTTTGTGGCCCTGCAGTGGTCCATTTATTCTTCAGCCCCTCCCGTCCTTCAGCCCTGAAACCTGCCTTTGGGTATTGGGTCGTTGGGACACACCTCAACACACACACACACACACACACACACAGCAACATGACCACCAGTTTCCCTCCCCCGCTGCCTGTGATCACAGTAACTCCCTGAGGGTCAACACGGAGGAGCTACCAGAGCTTCATTAGACGAGTGATCTCTCGCTTTTGTGTGTGTGTGTGTGTGTGTGTGTGTGTGTGTGTGTGTGTGTGTGTTTCTATGTCGTGGGAGGGTTCGTTCAGACCCTCTCATGTGATCATAATATCAGCTCCCAGAGTCTTATGATCTAGGGTGGTGAGCTGATTGGTGTCTTCACTTCAGGGGTGGACAAGGCTATGACATAAGAGGCGTTAGTGATGACAATGAGTTGTGCACTGACATCCTCCTGACTATACGCTGATGTATTGTTAAAGTTTAGAAAATTAATCAAAGAAAATAAATTGGCAAGTTTAAAGTTAAAAGTTATTTTTCAAGCAAAAATGCCAGACGTTTGATGGTTCAGGTTCTCAAATGTATGTTAAATAAAGGTAAATTGAATATTAATAGGGTCTGGATTGTTGGTCGGACAAAACAAGCTATTTGAAGATTGCTTTATTTTGTGCTATATTGAATTTTGTGCTATATTTTGATAATCATTTTTCATTGTTTTCTGATGTTTTATAGACCATACGTTTATTCAATTAATCCAGAAAATAATAGGCAAATGAGTTTGTTTCAGCCCTAGCATATTTAGAAGATCACTTTAGTATTATCAATAATAGCTTCTTCTCTAACTTTTAAGCCTCAGAGCCTGAAAAAACTGAACGAATGAGGACAACTTTTAAAATATTTCATTATAATTATCTCTGATATTTGGATTAAGATGAGTAAAAGTAACTGTACAAGATCAAAAATAGCTTTCTAATGCGTGCAGGAATACAATTACATTGTCATGAAGCCTGAAACCTGTTACAAACTATTTTTGTACAGGCACCAATGACTTTTTTTGCTTGGTCTTGACTCCTTATTATTCATTAGAGGGTTTGTCAGGCAAGAATTAGACCGTGATCTGATTTCTCTGCTGAGACTTGTGGCTTTTTTAGCTTTCAGAACTAGACATAGCCCATAGATACGTACAGTATGTCCAGCCTGAAGCTGTGTAGGTCTTTTAGTTGAATGGTGAATTTTTAGGCCTCAAAAATACTTTTATCCTCTCGCACGAGCACTGTTGCACTACTGTCCCTGCTCCTCCCTGCCTCTCTTGTCTCTCAGTGAAATTAAACTGATCTAATATGTCTCCTGACCTTAGCCCCTATCTCTTTCTCTCTCTCTCTCTGGCAGGTGTAGATGCTCCAGGCGCAGCGGGACCCAGCCTCCGTGTCAGAGAGGGAAGAGGCTGCTCCCACCTGGGCCACAGCACTCCGCTGAAACTGGGCTTGTGGTCTCTCTCTCGGTGCACTAACAGCCCAGATTAGAGAACAGGAGGAGGACGACAGGGAAGCCATTTTGTGAGGTGCAGCAAGTCTCAGGAGCCAGGAGTAGTCATAGCCCAGATATTTTAGGCTGCTCCCTGCCCTCTGAACTGAACATGACGACTGCAATACAGCCCAGTGAACTGGTGTTTGAATTTGCCAGCAATGGGATGGATGAAATCAATCAGGTACGTATCACGCTTGAGAAACCACATTTAAAACTATTTTTTATTGCTTTTATGCATAACTGGGCTTGTAGACTATATGTTTTATTCAATCAAAAGACCTTTGGACCAATGTTTGACGATCCATCTTCTTCAACCAGATCTTGTTGATAAATGTAAGATTTTTCATAGCAGGGCAAACCATACTTGTGCAAACAGCATGGTCACTGGGGTAGGATTAGCTGTGGCTCAGAGCCTGTGATTTTTAACTGTGACAACATATTGGAGAACGAGGCAGGCAGAGGGGAGGATGGAGCAGAGAGGAGGTCTAGGAAGAGAAGTGTGGGCTGCTGGGAGAACAGAAATGGAAAGACTGAAAAACCTGCAGTGAGGTTAGGGTGCGTGGGAGGGAAAGGGTGGGGCTTGGCCATGAATGTGTTTTTGGCACAAAGGTTACTGTGTGTGCATACTATGTGAACCTGTGCCTGTGTGTCTTTTCATTGCCCGATCAGGTTTGCAGTTATCTCATCCCCACAACCTTGTCTGAAGCCTGTGGAGCAGGCTTGATTGTAAGTGTGGTGGTATGTGTGTTTATGTGTACTGGTATCTGTATGTGTGTATCTAGAATGACAAGTTGTCACTGGATCCCTTAATAGAACCAGTTCAGGCCTAACCTGACAAACCAGTTACAAGGCTGCTTGGAAAGGATGGGATAATTCTGTTAAAAGGTCTTACATTGTTCCAGTGCTACAGTTTTGTTCCTTGCTGCACCCACTCAGCCTGTTATGTAAGCATCATGCCCCTATTTACCAAGTCCTGGAAATACCCCAAAATAAAAAAAAAGGAACATCGCACAACATACTACTGCAGTGGCCATTTTGTGTCTGGTGGCTGTTGTAAAAATGTATTTGGCCACAATAAAGCTGTTGGAGCTGAGTGAAATCATAGAGTGCGTTTTGTAGATTAGCCATACGTATTGTTTTTTTAAGTCAATAAGTAGCTCCCTAAGGTATATCATGCAGGGACTGCAGGATGATACTTGGCTTTGTGATTTTCAGCACAACGAGTAGCCATAAACAACGTGTGGGATCTGAAGTGGAAATAAAAGTAAAGGTTTCTACATTGTCAAGCTACAGAAACATAGGTATTTGGCTTTTAGGTACACAACATGATAGTATCTCTCAAGCTACGGGCTGCTGCACTGTCAAATATAATAATGAGGATATTGAAAGTGTACAGGCAGTTGGATTCATTGTGGTTGGGCAGGTAAAGCAGAAGAGAGTTGGGTGTGGAGGGAACAGCTTGCACAGATGCTGTTGCTTTCAAAGGCAGAATGGGGAACTCAGAAATGCAAAACTGCCCGATTCTTATCGCTCCTGTTTCCCTACTAGAAACACTATTCGAGTCATCAAAGAGGAAGAAGCCGTTAAAACCTTTATGATGTTCAATATTATTTGTCAGACTGAGTTACATGTTGGGCGCCGGTTCTGAAAGTCCTGAAAGCCCCACCTTATCGCTATTTTAAACCTTTAAACAACAGGCTCTTTCTTCCATAGTGATTATCTTTCACATTGCAACATGGAAACACTTGGTTTACATAACAATACAAGGCTAGTTGGAAGGTGTTCCCAGCAAAACAGAACCCAGTTAACATCAAAACAACAGCAGAGACAGCAGCTTCAGATGTCTGATGCTCTGTCAGCAAACTGTGAGGGACTCAGACTCGTCTGATGGGAGGGTGGTGGGAGGTGCTGCTGTTTCAGGAGCTCAACAGACCAATAGTCAAAATGCCTTTGTACACACACACACACACACACACACACACACACACACACACACACACACACACACACACACAGACAGACAGACAGACAGACAGACAGACAGACAGACACACTTGACTCTCACTCAAGGACAGCAAACATCATTTAGGCCCAGGCGAGTAGATGTGGTAGCCTCACTGTCTAGCTATCTGATAATATGTCTACCAAAGACTCCGATTAATGGGAAACATTCAGTGTATGTCAGTGAGACATTGACTGTAGTCAAAGCAAAACTTAGAGTTTTTATTAGCCCCTTGAGATTTTATCTGCTGAGATGTCATTAGCTGTTTGTTGTTGATCTTCTTATTGGAGATGTCTTGTGGAGCCATCTTGCTCTCTTCACAGACATCTGCATTATGTATAGTGTAACAAATTACTATTAAAGAATTGTTGTGTAGTTACTCCTGGTCCTGCCCGGGAGGCTCAACCTTTTAATACTGTGTCCAAATAATGAGCCGATCTGTTATTTTCCTGGTTAAAGTGTAGCCAAATTGGGAGAGTATCCATAGACTTCATTGCCTCCTCTTCCCACCCCCACTGCTCAAAGCCCAGACACCTGGTATGCCCCAGAGGTCCAAACCAACAATGGGCACTTGTGCAAAAAGACAGATAACCCTTTATACATGTTCCTCCTACTGCACCTTTTCTCTATCCGGTTCCCTCTTTAATTAGGTCATGACTGTAAAAATGTGTTCTTAATTGATCTGGGTACAATTACCACATAGTACACACATGTATATTTAAGGAGACGATAAGCCACTGGTTAATAATTTGTATTATTTGTAATACACCTTAGCACCCCAGTCAACAGTGCAAAATCTCAAGTTATAGTTGATGCAGCTTGTTATTTGTATGGCAGCATTGTTAAGTTACACCCTGATTACAGGCAGCATGTTATCAAGAAGGTGTTTGTCCGGTTATGCATACAATCATCTTTTGTTTGGACACACAGCTATTGTCTTATTCTTTTAACTTCAGAAAATATTTTCAAAGGATGCACTTCTCTTATCCCTGGTGGGCCGAAACAGTTCTGTTATAAACATTTGATGTGTTTCAGTGTTTCAGTCTGGTTTGGACACAATACACTGAAAAGCCAAAGCAGTTGCATTAGTTTCTTGGCAATGACATGGTAAAAGAAATTATTTCAATGCATTTTTTAAGTGTAGTCTGCTGCCATCTGCTGGTGGGGACTCTGAGTTGTTTTGCATCAAAGTACTTGGCGTACATATTGTCAGTTTTGTTTTATGCTTTCTGAATCAGATCTGCCTCTCATGTTGTATGTTTTTCATACTCTTTGAAATAAAGAAATGAACAAATGTTGCTTCAGGCTACTAGAACCAGAAAAAAACAAGAGTCTAAGAGGACCACATGTCTGACTTATTCAAAGGACTGAATTAGTCCCCATGTCTTTCCCCATTGACACGTACCAAGCACCCAGTGAGCACTTTTGACCCAGTCTGTGTTTGAGGAGCTCTCAAGTATGTTGGGCTTTGCAGTTGTTTCAACGGTTTGGCCCAAGCTCCAGTAATTCCATCTGTCCCTCGGCTCCTTCATGCATCAGACTGAGCCATGCCTGAAATGAGACGGCAACGTTAGAATTCCCAAAGCACGTTTAGGACATGATGAAGGGTGTGCTCGCCTGCAACTCACGATTGATCCATTAACATTCAATTGGGCTTATATAATTTCTGAGCATAAGATTAACTTCTCAGGAGAAGTAGGCCAAATCAAACAGCTGGTTCCTGTCTTCTTCAGAAGATCCCTGTGGACCGCTGTAACACCACAGAAATGAGCTCTCCTCCATGCTATGTGCCTCCACATTAGCTGAAATTGAGTATGAATCTGTAATATTTTACAAGGCAATAAAAATAAGAGACCAAAACTGGTTATAACATTAATCTGATGTCATCTGGGGTTTTTATATTGCATTTATGATGTGTAGTGGAGGAATTAATGGTGTTTTTATTGCATATACATATACGTATGTGCAAAGACTGTCAGTCCCTTGCCTCCCTGTGATAGCTCATGTGTTGCAATGTCTCATACCTTTCGCTCTGTGTGTGTGTGTGTGTGTGTGTGTGTGTGTGTGTGTGTGTGTGTGTGTGTGTCCTCTCTCTCTTCAGCTGGACGACCCGTCAGTATTCCCAGCGGTGATTGTTGAGCATGTGCCTGCAGCCGATCTGCTGCAGGTCTATTCCGGCCTGGAGTCTGACGAGGTGACCAACGGCATCATGGTGGACACCACTCTCCATGTCGTGGAGGAACCTTCCATCCTGGTGGGAGGGGTCGACCTCTCAGGTAAAGATATTTTACTTCACTATAATTTAAAGGGAACTGTGCTCAGTAAGGTGCACACACAGTAGATTAGTGTTTAAGTCCAGATCACAACAGTTGTGGAAGACCACGTTAAGCAGGAAAATCACAATCTACACATTTGGTCTTTGCTCAGATTCACAACAAAATTCTTTTTTTAATTGTTAATGAAACAAATGGGAATCTTACCATCTATGTAGTGCTTTACTTTACAGGTCCATTATTTCCAAGATGTTTCTTACAAAAGAACTGTGATTTGATACTAATTATCAGGAAAATAGAGAAAGTGTTTAATTGGTACACTTCCAATTAATTCATTACAATGAATTGCCTGCATAAAGCAGAGAGTCTTTAGTCAGTGCACAGTACTGTAGGCCGGGCACCTGAATATGCAAAATGTGAAATTTGTGTATATGCAATACCATTCACCATATGTGGAGTACAAACCTTTCCAATTATAAATTATTGGAGAATTAATTATTTGACTTTTCTTTAAAATGAGTCCAAAATAACATTGTTCTTTATAGGAAAACTTAATAATAAAAAAGAGTAAGAAATTAATTGGTAATCACTGGCCTGTAAAATAAATCATCTATTTACAGGATTTCTTAGCCTGTACCTGCGTTTTCCTGTTTTTCCTTAATTCTTTATTTACCTAGCAATAACAATCTCTTGTTTGTGTAAATGTCCCTCGGCACAAGTGAAATTGATCATAATGTCAACCTTTAAACTCATTTAATGCTAGCAGGCATAAAAAGGGGCCTGGTAGTCATGCTAGCCATTCAGCTGTCTCAGACAAAGAGCCAGACATACAACTACTCAAATACCACAATATACAAAGTAGTTTCCCACAAGGATTTCATATTGATGAATTTGTTGTTGTCTGGTGGACAGAAACAACAGTCTCTGGCCCAGATGACAGCATGGAGACGAACGAAGCAGCAGCAGCTCTTCTTAACATGGAGTCTCCAAACAACATTTTGGACGAGAAGCGTATGAGTAAGTTATTTGGCATATTCTACATTTCAACTTTGATCTAACATCAATCATATTTTGAGCATGAGAGACATTCGTTATGGACTATTCATGGTTTGTCTGTGTTTCTATATCTTTTGTTTATGTGTAGTTCACACCTACGGCACTCTGCTGGAGTCAGACTTGACATACGCCCCTCTGAGGCCTGACCAGATGGATAATGATGCCCTTGACATGTCCCTAGATGAGGACACTTCATCCATGGATGAGATACCCCAAAGGTGTCCCTTAAAACCTCAGAAAAAAACCAAAGGTAACACTGTAGTCATCCTCTTTTTCCTCAGTTATCCCTTGTGCTAAAATTTCAGTCTTGTCGGTAATTGGATGATTTCACTGTGACCTCTCACTTTATAACACACAACCCCTCAATTTGAATTGTAGTGCGGAAGCCGCGGGCGGTGCGTCCCTGCTCCCCTATCACCACTCCTAACCTGCCACTCAGGAAGAAGAGCAAAGAGGGCAAAGGTAAGCCTCACTAACTTGTCCGCTTCTCTGTAATGAGCCAATAAAAATCAAGGTCTCCCCTCCTCTTGTGTACGCTCTGTTTCCTCCCGTGGAGTGTGCAAACAGCAGTCCTCAACCCCTGCAGTCTGGCGGGGCTGAATCTGGTCGAGTTAATGGATGAGGGGATCTCAGGGTGCTGGGAAACAGAAGTGATTGCAGGCTGGAGGGCACATTGATGCTCTACCAATAGAAGCAGACTAGTGCTGCTCCATGTGAATCCTCATTGCACCATACAGTGTGACACAAAGAGGAAGGGGCTGGGGACGACAGGTTCAGCTGCACACATATACATCACCCTGTCATGGTGTCCGGGATTCAAGTGACTACTGGGAGCGTTGCTGTTTTTAACCAGTTCTGGCCAAAGCATCTCACAAATTAGAGTCATCTACTCCCAGGCTTAGGTATAAATAATTAACTTCCAAGGCACATATGCAACTGACACGACAATGGTTATTAGAAAAGAGTAGTTTCTCCTGCAACCCTTTAGCTTCCATATAACATTTTTAAGTAAGACTCTAAATTACTAAATGAATTATAGGTGTCTATAGCACAGCTCTAAGGCCCCACCATAAATGTCTGATGTGCTTAAATGTTAAAAACATGTTTTAATTTAGTTCCCCCCCCCCATATTTGCAGGCAGCACGATCTACCTGTGGGAATTCCTTCTGGCTTTACTGCAGGATAAGAACACCTGTCCCAAATACATCAAGTGGACACAACGAGAGAAAGGCATCTTTAAGCTGGTGGACTCCAAGGCTGTTTCAAAGCTGTGGGGCAAACACAAGAACAAGCCTGACATGAACTATGAGACCATGGGAAGAGCTCTCAGGTAAGGGGAACATCAAAATGGGCAGCACTTTTTAAAGCTTCATCATCATGCACATAAGCTCCCATTTAGCTCTAAACCCAGAAGACATGACTCCACAGATTATATTCGTAACAACACGATGATTTTAGGAGGATGTTAAATTTGAAGGATGATAATGTCTGTAATGTGATGAAAATCTCTTTAACTACTTTCTCTTCTAGGTACTACTATCAGAGAGGCATCCTGGCCAAAGTGGAGGGGCAGCGACTGGTCTATCAGTTTAAGGAGATGCCAGCTGATCTGGTGGTGATCGAGGATGAGGACGCAGGCTCTGATGTCAACGTCGGCTACGGGAATCAGAGATCTAACAACGGGCGGTCTATGGTCCGTGGAGGGTCCAAAGGGCACGGGAGGGCTCATGGTCAACACCAAGTCTCAGTGAAGCAAATGAAGAAGGAGCCTATTGATGAATATCTGTACCAGGAAGACGGACAGACCGAGCAGCTCCTTCACTCTGTCCATATGTTGCAGGCCAACCATGGGTCGGCTGTCCAAGATCAACATATGAGGTAGGAGATTGCCAACCTTACAGTGACAAAAAAAACTCAGGGAAGTCATTGTTCCCATTCAAAAAATTGTTCCAGCACAGCTAACCGACTGCTGGCTGTAGTCTTACATAATTGAAACGGGCAGACATGAGAGTGGTAACAATCTTCTCATCTAACTCACAGCAAGAAAGCAAATAAGCATATTTCCCAAAATGTCAAATTATTCCTGTAAGGGATGCTTAATAAATGTCTTTATTTAAAGATTCCGTCGATATAAAATCAGTCGATATGTTGTATCAGATTTTTGTAGCTGTCAAATATCAATATCGGTGTGAACCTCAGAAATCCAACATCAGACAGGATCTTTTCCAAACCCATAGGATGCTTTGATAGCAAACATCTTTTCACGTGAGCGTTTAAGGTGTGAAGCTTATTTATTCGGTGGCCGTGGAAATTCACAAATTTGAGAACCCCTGACACATAAAATTACTCAAATCTGGTGGTCATACACACATGCATAAAAATACACTTGTCCTTGAAATTCACATTATATGACTCAACCCATGTTGACGTTTTATTAATGGCTGCAACTTGAAAGGGAATTCAATTCAATCTTGAAACCTTGGCAGCTTTTCAGAAATTGAGATAAACTGTTTGCTCAAACCTTTGATGTGGAGGAATGGACACAGCAACAGCAAAACATGTAAAATCCAATCCAGTAGCCGTGCAGTACATACTACCTTTGTAAATCTTATAATGCTTATTTGTTGTTGATGTGTTGACCCAGTTCTTTGGTATTCTTAGTTTCTTAGTTGTTATACAGCCTGCACAATCAATGTATTATCAGTCATCTGGCTTTTAAAGCTGTTAAACATCGTCTGCAGTTAGGAATCAAGGAGAATAATGACTTCTGCAGTACAGCTGACAACGCAGTTTGTTATATTAATAAGGGCATTAGTTCTGCAGTTTAGGATCATAGCTGTGCACTGGGCAACTTTCTAAATAGGGTTCCATTAAAAAATAATCCTTTTCTATATTTGCAAAGCTACAAACTGATTATTTAATTACAACAATTCCGTCAGAGAAGATGAAGAAACACAAGTACATAATCAGTTAATTTTGTCTTTTCAGGGCCATGACTGCTCCTGCATCAGTTCCTATGGTCCTGACATCTCCCGGCTCTCTTCAGTCTGTTCCGCTCACCACGGTTATGGCCAACGGGAACTCCTGCCACTCCTCCCCCCCTCGGGTTATTCTCCACACCATGCCCTCCACCACAGCAGGTGGTAAAGATGTGCTCACCATCCAGACGGCCTCTCTAGCAGGTGGCGCAAACAGCCTGCAGGATGGCCTATCTCAGCACCTCTTGGTCACCAGTATGGGCTCCTCTGTCTCTTCCTGTTGCACTTCCCCTCCAGGAGTCATTAGTTCCACTGCTTCTAACCTCAGCACTCTCCCTCGCCTGGTCACCATCAACACAACGTGTGGGCAGACCATGGTGGCACAGCAGCCAGGCACCGTAATTGCCACTGTGCTCAAATCCAGCGACTTCTCAGGGCTGCATGTCAAAGAGGAGATGCTGGACCCCAGCTACTTCCAGTCGATGGTGAATGGTGATCCATCACTGGCGGCAAATATCTTTGACAAAGAAGAGATTGAGATAGGGGAAGCAGAGCTGCAGTATAGGACTGTGATCATTGATACCAGTCAAAGCCAGGGCTATGAGCCTGCGAGTGAAACTATAATGAATGGACATTTCTCCCAGAGCAGCAGCCCCGGTGAGGGCCTGACCCCTGTAGAGGAGCTGGAAGTGCGTGGGGAGATGTCCCTGCAGCCTGAGCAGGGAATCAAAGGCCTGCAGGAGCTGCCACTGTCTGTCCAATTGCCTGCAAACTTTGTCCAGATAAAGACAGAGCCTGCAGAGGCTTAGGGCTGCAGGACACAAGCTGAACCAAAAACAGCAATTGAATCCATTTTGACCACAGACTTAATGTTTTCTTTTTGTACCACAGTGATCTGATCAAAGATCAGAGCGAGGGATCTTGCAGCATGTTCCTCTGGAAGGTTGGTCAGTTCAGCCTCAGGATTTATTGTTTACTCACATATTTTGTGACTATGTGCCTAATTTAAAAAATCAAGGGAGTGTTTAGGTTTTCTAAAGAGTCACTTTTCAGATTTGGGATACTTTTCCATAGACATTAACACACACAGATACATATACACAGAAACACAGACAACAACCTCCCCCTCCAGGAGAACAGCCATTGGATAAACCAGGGATCCCTGTCTACCAAATGTGCCAGTTAGTCATTTTCTTACCTTGAATCTCATTGGACTTGTATGTTTAAAGAGGAGAATGCAACAAACCAAAACTGCGGACTGAATGCCAAATGGTGCAATGAACTCAGACTTCTGAGAACGTGCAGGGGACGTGTGTTTAAAAAAATAAAATAAACAACATAAGTTTGGATGCTGTGTCACAGTGTCCAATCTGGAGAAAAAGGAATACACAGATCAGAGTTTAATTGAAGAGTGCCTTACAGGAAGTTCATACAGCTCAAGACTTTTTTGTGGAAACGTCTGGGAATAAGATAAAAAATGGACTAAATGGCTTTTCAGACTTTTAAGAACGTATTACTCATTTATTTTCATATAAACAAAACAGGTATGCATTCACTCTCCGTTAGTCCTGGCCTTAAAACACGGTGTTACTATGGAAATGGGCATTTTCTGTCCACCAAGGACAGTCTCTAAAAACTGTTTGTATAGAATTGCAAACTGGAGGCACAGCAAGATAGCGAGGCACAAACAGAGTGAAAGAATACGCAGGATAAAACAGATTTTATCAGCTTCTGCTTTAGAGGCTCCATGGTTTAAATCCTGTTGAAATGGAATATATATGGATATATATATATATACACATATAATATACAATTGAGATTCAATTTTAAGGCCATAGTGAATTTATTTATTTTGTGAATTTCTAAATTCTGTATAAAAAAGGCACATTTGTCTTCTATTTACGTGTGTAAACATGAGGGAAAATACATAGATTATGAACCTTAATACCAGGAAGCTTATTTGGTATTTTTTTTTAAGACCAACATTTTTTATTTGTATAGTATTCCATATAATCAGTTTTGAGTTTTGGACTCGAGTGCTCAGTGCAGCATAATTATTCCACTGTTATATTCTCTTATTGTAGATATCCTCTGTTGTGTGTCTGATTTGAACATGTGCTGAATGTGCTTTGGTTCCTTCTTTTCAACAGACATACCTCTTTACCTTTTTCAACAGCATTAGGGACTATGCATTCAAAAAGATGTTCTGCATAAAGTATCAAATGTATCAATCAGTATGTCTGAAATCATATCTCAAGTTTCTTTAGTTATTTGGTACAAAGACGTACCAGTGCTGTTTTTTAAGCTCCTCTCCTCCTCTCTCCTCTCTTCCTCTCTCCTCTCTTTCTCTGGCCTAGTCTCCTTTCTTATTCTCTTCTCTTCTTATTTTTCTCATCTCCACTCCTCATCTCCTCACATCTTCTTTCCTCTTCCTCTCCTAGTCTCTGGTCAGTCCAGTCTGTGCCTTCTTTATTTGCTGTCCCATTTTGTTAAGGACCGCTCAGGCTAGCCATCCGATTGGCCCCTCTGTCCGGCCGGGGATGAAGCCATATTGATCCTGAGTGGTATCACAGTTAAATTGGTTGTATTTTCCACCCAGACTGTAGCTGCAGAGTGAGGACATTCAGACATACTGACCTCCATCCGATCTGGCACCTAAGGACATGAGTTAAACGCTGCTTTACAACCCCTCATCAGCCAAAGGGCTCTGGATCTGCAAAGACACTCTGAATGTATACTTATTGTTTAAGTACATGCACATGTTTGACAATCAATAATTACACTGGGTTACATTTGCATAGAAATTTGTCTTTGAGTGGGGATTTGCCTTTCTTTTCTTTTTTTTTTGCGTTGTGTATATTCCCGTATCTGCCCTGCCTTTTCCCTAAAGCTTGTTGTCTCTGAGATGTTGAGGTATGTCCACTGCTTATCTTTAGTTGCTTCTATTGTCTTGGGGTTGTCAATTGCATCCCTTATACTGAATATAGAGTAGATTTTTAAGAAAAAGTCAATGTACTAATTAAAAACAAAATTCTCATTACTGAATAACCACTTTTGTTGTTGTTTTTATTGCAGACAAAGTGGTTTTGAAATTGTGAGGCACAGATAAAATGTCACTCAAGTCACATTTAAAAAAAATTTAAACAAACTAAATTAAACTTTGAAAACAAATAGCTCGCAAGGGGTTACTATGTCAATTAATTTCTTCTGTCGAGATAATGGAAATGAAGCATTTCTGCCTCAAAGTCGTATTGTTGGGTTGTTGCCGCTTTGAGGGACATTCGACCACATGGCATTTGAAGAGAAAGAAAACACGACTGGAGGGAACTGGATTGGAGCCATTAGCAGGCCAGAGACTGATTGGACTATACTGAAGAGGACTGCTTCTGCAGTTTCTGTGGGTGGATTCATTAGCATGTGACATGCCCAGAACTGAAGACAGCCGAGTCTGTCACCACAGCTTGCAGAGTGAAGTGTGTGTTTGTGTGTGTGTTTGTGCGTTTAGGCTGTGGCTGCCGTGTGGCAGGGTTACTGACTTGGATTGATTCTGTTAGAGCATGTGTTATGTTCGTGTGTGTGTGTGTGTGTGTGTGTGTTGGGGAGTGCATTGGTTTGAATTGACTGTGTGTGTGCGTGTGTGTGTTCAGGGTCGGGGAGGAGGGGGTTTGGTGGTGTTAAGGAAGCTGCCTGGCAGCAGGTTTTGCCTACTGTGGTAGCTCTGTCTGTGTACCACACAATCTAATCTTGCCATAGGGTGAAAAACACGCGCGCGCACACACACACACACACACACACACACACACACACACACACACACGCACACACACGCACACAGCCACCACTACAACCTTCTTCACTCCAACAAACATCTTTGTGAGCCTTTTGCAGCTGGGTATATAGTTGGAAATGAGTCTGAAAATCATCAACCAACAACCCTCCATTACATCTAAACGGACACTTTGCTTTTCTGCTCAGCGCTTCATCGATCACCTGCCATATGTCAAGCGGAGGCTGTTATGGATTACTAAAATACTGAGGGGCTACTAGCAGCCAATACGTCTGTGATATTCCTTTGGTTAGTGAGTCAGAGACCCTGAAGATGGAGCGAGAGTCTGGTCCTGGGAGAGGAGGACTATTTCTGTGTCGCCTGCAGCCACTGACACAGCGCGAGTGTTTACTGCTGTGCCATGCTGCCTCTCACAGTGGGAGCAGTTGAAGGATGACGGCTGACATTATTGTGCCTCCAGCCTGTAGCAGGAACAGTACAGGGAGAGCATATTTAACCATCAGGTCACCAGACCAACTGCAACATTACAGAGAAAAGGAGTTGATGACTGCAGTCGCATGGCCATTGCAGCAATATGCAGTCTGTTAATTTGTCAACCTGCAGCCAAGGTTAGATTTAAATAGACCTCTTTTAAAATTTGAGAGTTTTCTCAGAGAATCAACATTAAATGTATTTACAGCGATGTAACATAGTTTTAAAACGTAAAAATATGAAAAACAACGGCTGGCTTGATTTTGCAGCAGTACACCTCTCTCTGCACAAGATGGCACTGGTAATACACGTGTCCTGAGCAGAGCCTGAGCCGCAGTCTGGATTGGAGAGAGCTATTCCTTCAGGTTACTAATCTAAATACAGACACTCCTCATACATTGGTTTTCACTCTCCTCCGCCCCAGAATAGCAACTCATTGATCTAAATGAACGAGAGATTATTTGAAATGAAAATAAGCAGCTGGGAGTGAAGTTTCACTGCTTTTTTTAATAAGTAACAAAAGGAATTCATTCACTTGTGAGCCTCAATGATAGTGGCCATTCCTCAGGCCAGGTAGGCAAAATCCTTTGAACTCTGCCAACCCGTTCGCTATCTCTGTTTTTCCTGCAGAGTAGTCAATGTTGTTTGCTCTCCATCAAAACAGTGATAAACAAGTGCTGGAGGGGGGGTTCCTAGACAGTGTATAAAATGCATGAGAAAAATTGTGCAGGGCTTCATTTGAAATGATATATTCTTTCATTCTGGTTTACAAGGGAGGTGTTCACTGTCACAGACTCAAGACTATTTTGCCTTATATCTAATGTAGACAGTATTAAACCATACAGGGTATAAATGCAAATTAACCTTCATGTATATAGATGTAAGGGTATTAAAAAGCCCTATACTAATAATCAAAGATCATTTGATTTGGAATAGTTCAAGTGTTTGCATTTTTAGAAGAAAAACAAAAACAACTTTTTCAAGCTGAGCTCCACTGACTCTGCCTTACATATTTGAAGTGGTCTTTGAAGGCAATTGCTGAATATCTTGGTAACTAAGCTACATTAATTTACTTAACATCACATTATTTACATTTTGTTTGAAAAGGAAACCATGAACACTGAATGCTAGCAGCTTCAAAAGCTGTAGATTTTTGCTGTAGATTAGACTCAACTGGTTTCCTCAAGATGCTTTCATTTTTACTTGATCTCTGGAGATTTGTGTTTCGCATACCAAGATGTGAATGCACTTTTTCAGCATACAACAACTGGACTGTGATCTATGTTTGGCTTTCATAAAGGTACAACTGCAGTATCACCCCGATCCACTACCTTTTCTCGGTCTCCTCCATGATGATTTTTAATTGTGAGATGTCTGCACTTTAAAGTTTGACTTTCATGGTTAATATTGGACTTTTGTCCCATCAGACATGAGAAGCTCTCAGGGAGCCAGCTGTAATATCTGTATCAGCCTCTCCAGTCAGGGTGAGCCATCCCTTTCAGACCGACTCTCAGGGCTTCCACGGCAATTTGCTCTCACGACTACACAAAAGAGTCCTCAAAGTCCTCAGAGACCTCGGTAGATAGACAACTAACAGCATCTCACGGAAAATAACACTTTACACTATTTCCCAATGCTGTGAAAGCAAAAGCTCTACAAAAGCAGCAGCAACCAGTATGCTGTATGCATCACTTCAATAAACACTCAACTATTTGATGTGATAAGCGGGACATAGTGAGAAATGAATTATATAAACAATGATTTTATGAACTTTTCAGAAATGCCTAGAGGCTTTGCTGTACATTTGTCAGTTTATTTGAAGTATCTTTGCAATTATTGCATTTGTTAACTCATTTTTTACTTACATGTTGCTTTGGGCTATTGACATAATTGATTTAAAAATAATAATACGGTTGCAGTCTGAGTTCCATTCATGAGCATATCCATAAAACATTTACATACAGTAATATGTTTCACCCTTTTTCACGTAATCCATTTCGCTGCCAAATATTATTGATATCACTGATATTATTATCACACTGCCAATATGAGTCTTCATCCAGCTTTACCTCTAGCAGGCGAGATGCTCTTTTATTACTGTAAACAACGCATTATTATGCATCAGATACACAAGAGAGACTCGGGTTATGAAATAGAATCAATAAAAGCATGCACGTCTAGCTTTTTCTTGTCAATTTGATGCAAAATGTTTTTGCTAATGAGCAATGGGACTAATGGAGAAGAGACAAGAAGGAAGTCTTACAGATTGCATGAGTCAGATTCAAACCCACACATCAGCTTTCAAATCACATTGTTTCACATGATTTTACAACTCACATTATTCATAAAATGAAATTTTAATTGGAAAAAAAATCATAAAGACAAAGAAACATACAGAAGCCTTCAAAGCAAACTAGGACAACATGAGTGCTCCATTTTTGTCTCTCTGTTTAACTTTTGAATATCTCACATCGCTTGAATACTCTTGGGCATTTATGCACCTTGTTATTCTGATGACAGAACATCAATTGCAAATGCCTATCTCGCTTGCTTATCTGTTACTTTCAGATGAGTGTAATTTCAGCTCGACAGATTGAGATGTGTTGTTACACATTCAAATCGCCTAAGCAAAGAAGAAACTGTTTGAACAGTAGCACTATTTAAAGACTGTTGTGGATTGCAACAAGAGGGAAAACAATGAAGCATAAGACAACAGCAACTACATCACAAAAGACAGCTGAGGTCCGTGCATCTTCAGTTATACTGCACCTCCTTAGTTTAACATGATATTAAAAACAGATAAAAGAAATTGTTCTGATACATAAAGCCAGAAGGAAAATTTGTCTAATTATGTTTTATCTTATTTTAATTTGCTTATTTGTTTCTTTCCCTCATTTTGTTTTAAGTTGAATATATTGCATATAGTATTCAAATTGTACGTAGATATAGAGAGGGTTTTTCATTTGCTTAAGCAATAAAATTAAACAGATAACAAACAACTGAGACAAAACATATATATTTAGTTAAATGGCTAATGTGATAGCACCACTCAGACTGTTGCATATATTTGTGTACTGTATGTAGATTTCCATACATACAGTATTAGTAGAACAAGTCTTTTAACCTATGAAGTAAAAAAAAATTAATGCATGACAAAGTCAGGACAGAGTGCTAGAGCAGATTAGTTTCTGGTAACATCTTCCAAACTAAATTGCACTCATTCAACAGAATCAAATAGCAAGAATACTAAATGGGTAGATAAGCAAAAGAAATTAGACAGCTGTAAACGAGCAATGTCTTTTAAGAAAGAATCAAAACACTTCAAATGCCATTTAGACTGTGGGCCAACTTTCAGATTGGATAATAATTGTGTGCAATGGACTGCTTTGGTCTCAGAGTGGTCTGGAATATTTATCGACAGGAGAATTTGCACCTACAACGATATACAGTTTAAATCCCAGACAGCACACGCCCTCCTCAGATCCTCCCCAGCATGCGGGCGATCCACCAGTTGCACGGCATGACAACCTGACAGATGACCCGGCCTCCTTGGTAGTAGTATGGCCACGGGTTGAAGCCACCCAAGGGCTCGTGGTAGCGGCGGCAGTAGCGGTAACCACGGCGACAGTACTGGCAGCAGTAGCCGTTGTCATCCAAGCGGTTATCCAGCTCGATTCCAACGTCTCTCTGCAGAGGACACAGCAATGGGCAGGGTTACAATCACACACACATGACAAATGCCAGTCCTCCCAAGGCAAGGGCAGGAGAAGAAGAAAAAAGAAGAAGAGGAAGGGATGGTGTGGATTGATGAGCCTGTTTTGCTTGTAGGTCAGCAGAATATATGTAAAAACCAAACCGGAGTGAAAAGATCAGAATTGATGTCTGTGAAAATGCAAAGTTGTGCCTTGTTTGATGACTGTGACAAAGAGATCAAGATAGCGGGCAGAGTGAGCGAGCTTGATTTAAGCTGCGGGAGCATAAAACATGATCTAATACCCTTGACCTTTCTATTATACCAGAGGTAGCATGGCTTCACAATGCCCCATCTCTGAATCCAGCATTCACAGCCTCTCTACCAGTGATATCTTCAATCAAAGGGACTCTAACGGCGATAGGTACCAGCATAATTACACTATTTCTTTCATCTCTGACCTCTTAACTCCCTCGACCGAAGCCCACACTCTGCACCAAAATGGCAGACCCTCCTCCAGTAGAGCATTCAAATTAGAGCTCCCCACGTCTTGGCGGCCTCCCCCTGACCTTGACTTTAAGTGCATGGCACATTCCTAAAGCAATTAGCAGAGTAATGATCGCCTAACAAGGATTCTTTCATTTGCTCTTGCTGGCTGCCTCTGAATTTATAGAGGGGCCAAATGAAACCCAAACGAAAGGTAAATTGGGTAGAATTAATGGCCCATGGTTGGTTCATGCCCTCATAGACTTGGGGAGGGGGGGGGTTGAGTGCCATGCCTTTGATCAAGAGCAACTCCAAATGGGGTTCGGAGAAGTGCCACTTAACTCACCCCGCAAGTTGAAGCAGCAACTGCCCTCAGTGGGCATTTGACCACATTTCAATCTCTTTTAGTAAATGAATCCTTAGAGACAATCCGGCGCAGTCTCGTTAAACCGCTGGGATCCAGGAGACGATGACTTCACATTCAGAACAAACTGGCATACAAGTGCTTACAGTGAGTCAGCTACATGCAATAGTGCAGAACAAAACACATCCGCTCCTGGGAATAAAAAAATGTGTGGGAATTGTTTAAGAGGACAGGACCCGCAGGAGCACATGGCTGAGTCCCTTTAGTCCCCAGCTAGATTTAGAGTGTGAATTAGAGGTTTTCTTGCATCTACTCTAAGTCAGTGGGCAGTCAATCAGAGTGGTTTTACACACATTTTATTTGTTTTCTTTTATGTAGCAGCTATAATCACATAACAAAAAATTCATCATAAGCATGACTCATAAAATGTACACCACGCATTTCATGTGAGCTATGATAAATTGAGTAAAATTACACACTCATGAGACATACTTAAAACACATAGACAGGGTGCGACAGATGATATCTGGGATAGCTGGGTTTGATTTATTACTATGACAAGAGCAGGTAGGCTTTTAATGATTTATTATTTCAGTCAAGTTTCAGGTCATCAGCTTCCAGGCAACAATCTGTTATAGAAACAACACGAAAGCTGTCAATGGACCAATGATAACCTTATCTGCTCCTCGCAGCCCAAACTGGGATGTTATGAAATCTGGAGCTCCGGCTCAGAAAATGGAGAAATTATTCTATTCAAATGATGCTGCGTTTATCAAAACAAACAGCCAATAGGCGGCATTGTACCTTAAAGACAATTAATCAGAGCTATCCTTTTAAAACGGAGGGTACATATTAATCACTCTGGCTCGGAGTTGCCGTCTCTAGTGGGATGCTGCGGTGATAAGAATTGTTCACCTTGGGAAATCTGAGGCAGTCACTCAAAAACAAGCAGCATTAATGAAGAGTAAAAGCCATTACCCCCTTGCTGCATCTGATTTCATCACACACTCTGGCACACGTACACGTACACACACACACACACACACACACACACACACACACACACACACACACACACACACACATACAGACACCTATGTGCATAATATGAGGTGCTGGATATGAATGAGTCTGCAGAGTAGAAAACTGCGTCAGTCGTTCAATAAGATGTAATGAATCAAATCACGACTCCTCTAATCTCCAAACTTGTTGGTGTTATTTCACACACACTGATCACTGCTCTTCATGAGCCTGAAGCATGCGCCTGAATGTGGTATTACATCTCATAGCAGAGCTCGTCACATTCATTCTGGGATCAAAACAGCAGAGATAACATTTCTGTTTCATACCCTGCTTTTTAATCCAAAAATGTTTTTATGTAGAGGTACAGGACGGTCACAACAGACAAAACTGCCTCACCGCTTGATCCTGATCTCAGGTTTTCATCTCACAGTGGCGTGGAATTACAATGAAATTGGATGTAATTGAATGAGGAGATAGTCATGTATTTCAGTGTTCAACACTGCCTGTTTACCAGAGTGATAAGGAGCTTTAGCTTCAGTGTAAAGATTTCTCTGCAGGCACAAACAGCTCTTGTAATCATGGATTTGAATTCCTTCAGCTTTTGACACTTGTGTTATGCATTAACAGCCATCTAGCCTGACCCTGAGTGTGGTCCAAGTTTAACACACAATACGTACACTTTGATGCAGGCAGAAGCACATGCCAAACATGTTTCCACATGTACGTGAGGTCAGCTCATATTGGAAGCCCCTCCTTGCTTCATGGGTCAAGGACAGTGGTACCATCCCTTCAGCTTTGTTAGATGGTAGTTATTCAGTTTGAAATTTCCAGGGCCACCTCTGATACACACTGCACTCTGACATGGCAGCTGTGGCAAAGGTCACTTTCATATATCTGTCAGCCTCTGTCACAAGGACTCAAACGATTATTCTGCTTCCCAGACATGAACTGTGAAGAGTTATGAAACTCAGACTTATGAAACGCAGATGAAGTGAATGCATATTACTATGTGTCAACGTGTGTGAGCATGATAGATGAAAGGATGTAGGTAGAGAGCTAAATAGTGTGAGCAGCAGACTGTGTGTGTGTGTGTGTGTGTGTGTGTGTGTGTGTGTGTGTGTGTGTGTGTGTGTGTGTGCTTGGTTGCTTTCTGACTGTGTGCACATTAACATGAGGTCTGGACGAATCACAAAAAAAAAAAGAAAAAGGTTTGGCTAACACATGTGGCATCCCACTGGAATAAGCGAGAGTTCAGACTCCCAATTACAGACTGCTGCCTGCCCTCTGCTTGGCCACAAAGGCCTTTGTTATCGCCGGACCCACAAACAGAGCCTGGATGTGCTGTTGGAATGGATTGCAGTGGTATGCATTACTCTGACTACGCTGATAGTGCCAGAACGCTTCAAAAGGAGAGACTAGTTTTTCATTCCCTGGTATGTTTTAATTGCATAGCACTGCATCTCCTGCCGCAGATGATGAGGGAGAAGGCACAGGAGACTGGGGGAGGGGAATTGAGGAGTTGAGCGGGAGGTGTTTCTGGGACGGGCCTGATAAATGTCAACATTATAGGACGTCTCATTTCTCTGTGTGTCTCTCACCGTTTCTCACTGCTTTGAGAAGGAGACCGAGCCCGAC
Source organism: Sander lucioperca (assembly GCF_008315115.2). Lineage (NCBI taxonomy): Eukaryota > Metazoa > Chordata > Actinopteri > Perciformes > Percidae > Sander > Sander lucioperca. The sequence goes on along the minus strand of NC_050173.1, from coordinate 28,400,801 downwards.
TCATTATCCTTGAATTTAGCTTTAGTAGCTACTCACCTGTGAGTACTGAATGTGTGTGTGGGGGATATCGGTGCACCTGTGTATGTTTCTGATATCTTTAGTATGCAACTGCAATTTTTTTTGTGTCAATATGAGTGCACAATTCCTGTGTTATATACTGGTTTATATGGTTTTCCCTCAGAGTCAGGGATGATTAACCATACAGTGTTGAGCGGTTTACATCAGAACACCAGAATATGCCACTTGGCCTTTCCAGTCATTTTATACGCTTTGATAATTTAAGCATTATTAATAAACGTAACTCATCTGTGAAGCAATGAGTGACCTTGAGAGTGCTCCTTCGGAGTGCCTCAGAAAAAAGGAAGTGAGAAAAGGAACTAACGGGTGCTGTAGGCACAAGTTTCTGCCTTTGAAAGGCTGGATATTCCTCTCAATTAATGGAGAGACATTAAGAGAGTCTTCAATGAACTGGCCTTACTTAAACAGATATATAGAGCAATTGCTATGCCCTCTGGTGCACAAAGTCAGTTTTAACATCAATTAGTGAGCGATTTATATGCAGAAAGAGTCAAGGCAAAGCTGGAGCTGATTGAAGTGGCTCTACTGTAGATCGTGGTGTAGCCTGGGTTGATGTGCCGCAGGGGGGCCTACTTACATAGTCGTTTACGGCAGGGTGGTCCAGGACGTCGCGGGTGAAACGCTGACCTGTGACCTCTGCATCGGGTGCATCCACATTTCCAACCTCAGGATCTGAGAGAGCGGGAAAGAGAGGAGCTGTTTATGTTCTTGCAACAGTTTTTCTATTGTTTGAAGTAAAGCTCTTAGATTAAATTTTGGCTCGCACACTCTATTTTCCCAGTGGCTTGATGTTAATTACTAACATTCAGGAGAAATACTCTGGAATTTATTCCAAGCTTTTTCATGCTTCTGTGTAACAATGATTTTGTTGCTGTTGTGATACTAACATACAAATCACTTTCCACAGATCCTAATTAGTAAAGCCTACACAGCCTTTTGAGAAAAATCCCTAAAAAGCAAATCTCCAGATGACTATCAGCTAGAATGGAATTTAAGTAGTACATTTACTTAATTACAGTTTTGAGGTACTTGTACTTACAGTACAACAGTTATGCTTTAGGTTCAACATTTGTATAATCCAACATCCTGTACTTTTTGGGTTCAGATTTGGTAAATACTTTTGGACACTTTTGTCTTTATATAAGCTAAGTGAGGTTTCCAAGAGCGTTTATGATCCATAATTACACTCAACATTTTGATTTCTGATATGTTTTCAATATAAACTAATCCATCATCTATTAATATTGTGGCTTCATCCTCCTTTTTTTCGATTTTCAATAAACATAAATTCTATAAAATAAATGAGTTGCTCTACTCACTTCTAAAAAGATGATTTCTAAGGTTGTGATAATCTAACTAGACTTTCAGCTTGATTTTCTTTATTTTAAATTAAAAAAAAACTTTATGACTCACATAACTACATAATTTACATTTTTTGCAGAACACGTAACATAATCATCATATAAACTGGTTAACATCAGCTCCACCTCAACCTTATACATTAAAATGCTGCTTACACGTTGATATTACATATTTGACGTTATATATTAAAACACTCTGAATGGGGGTTGTTCTGCATTATGAGTATTTTTTAGTTTTGATCGTTTAAGTAGTCTCGCTACTAACACCTCCGTACTTTTACTTTTACAGTGTACTTGTAATTCCACTCTGTTATTTATAATTTTACTCAAGTACTGTAAAGGATCTGAATGGTTCTTTCCCCACTGGCTATCGGTCTCTCAACTTTCCAAATACACAGAGAGTAGCCCGGGCTGAATGCTTAATGTTGTCGGGAAAACATGTGGTCCCTATGGGCCTGCCTATAGCCTGTGGGGATGCCCTCTGGCGAGAGTGTTAATAATCTGCATTTAGAGGCCTCTGCTCTCACCGCTCAGAGGAGAGGGATGGATCCAGTGGATGGGCAGCTCCTGGCAAATCTCCCAGATCTTAGAGTTGAAGAGAAAGGCTGGGTTAACGATGGGCTCCTCAGCAGGAACCCATACTTGGGACTCTTCCACCTTCATATCCATATCCATATCCATGGCCTCGGTCTCCACCTGCGAGGAAAACACACACACACACACACACACACACACACACACACACACACACACACACACACACACACATAGCATGTCAGAGCCTGTAAAAATGTCCAGGCTCCACACAAAGTATATAGTCCTGCATTTGCGCTCTCCTCCCCTGAGCCACGCAGCAGCTCCAGTGTCATCGTTTTTATCTTTCACCTTTTTGTCCGCTGAGAGGTCTGCAACTTCCTGACTCCCACTGCCCTGACTCCCTCCTCTTTCTCTCTCTCACCCTCTTCTCAAGCCTGCGGCATGCTCTTTCTATCATACATCATTAGAATTCACAGACAGTGATGATTTGACTTTTAAATGACTTTAGAAGTGGTCTTCATTACTCTGAGTGTGGCTGCAATATCATTTAATGTGACAGACACAATAAAGCCTTGCATTCACCCCTCCTTTCCCCCTTCCCCCCTGCCTCTTTCCCCCCTCCACCTTAATGCTTCGCTTGGCACCCAGCACTATCAGTGTGCTTAATTTGTTGATACTGTAGTTCATGAGCTGTAAAGTAAACTATTATTGCTTAATGATAGGGACTACACGTCAGTGTTGTCTAATAGAGACATATGAAGGGGATTTGGTAATGCTCTCCCCTAACAGTGCAGATATTTATTTTCTTCATGTATATGTAAATACACACACAAACAAACCCCTCTTCCCATTCCCTTGTTAATTAGCAACCCAGAACAGAAAAACAGTTCACTTGACAAATGTTTTTACAAGGTGATTTTCTCCCAGTCTAAAGCTTAATTGCACATTAGTTAAGCTTGACGTAGAATCCTGGGGCTATAGTAGGAGCAAGAATCATTTATATTGGGTCGTGCCCCCTCCCTCATGTTCACCCCTGTCACTCTCGCTTGAATTACAGTTTTGCTTTCCATGCTGCTTCTTGTTTGTCATTGAGCAGCACAGTTGTGACCTGCAGAGAGGAAAAAAAGACTTAAGCACATTCTGTTGTTTGGGTGAAGGAGGTGTGTAGCCCAAGCTTTAGACACACTTCCGCCACTTTTATGCGCCGGCCAGTAGACTAATGATGACTCGGAGGACGGGTGTAGCAGGGTTGTGGTGGTACGACGGAGGGGGTGCTTTGGCAATGAGCTGGTGGACTCACCGTTCCTGTGGCTGCAGAAATTAAAATCACGCTCGAGGAACACAAACAGCACTCTCTAATTGGACCTCTTAACCGCTGAAGCCAAGTTAGTCTTCTCTGAAAGTAAATAGAGGTCACGACACAGGGCTCACAACATGACTTTGACTTCACAGTTGAGAAACGACTCCAATAACTTGCAGAAGAGGGCCTGGGGGGAAGTAGGAAAGGTCAGCACGGGGCAGGGATTTCTAAATGCCAGTTGACAAGCACAAAGACAACATGATTATAGTCCTCCAGTTTATACACACTTTTGAAAGGCTTTTCTATTTTGATATTGACAAATGATATATTATTAGGGCACAAGCAACTTTTTATCAAGTATTGGACCTTGGGAATGATGCTAATTTGTTTTGTGCGGCCTGCTCCTGGTGTATGTATGCTTTCTGCCCACAGTGCTTACAACTTAATTATACACCAGTTGTGCTCTAGTTAATGAATTTACCCTCTCTTGCCACTGTGTCCCAAGGGGGGAAACACTGTCTACATGACACATTGTTTAAAGTGGAGCTATGTTCGCCAGAGATCAACACATATTTTCTCATGAAGAGTGTTAGCATACTGTACATTACACAGGGAGGGGTTTCATTATGCAGAGTACCAGGTGGGAGATTTTAGTTGACACCCATATTTATGCAACTGACAGTGAGAGTGCTGGCACTTGCAATAAAGGCCTGATGGACTTATACATGGTTTGCTCGTGGGAGCAAAGTAAAGCTTTGCACCACAAATAGCAAACTGTGACTTGACAGTGCTGACCTTTGAGGGGACAGACAGAGAAAGAGTACAAAATGGCACTGTCCAGTTTTATTGAGCCCTTCTCTGAGGAAGCATAAACTGCTCCGCAAAAGAGACATGGTTGACAGATAATTTTGAGACTGCAGTTGGTTGTACAAATACATCTTTTGAATGCTAGTTGACAATTACCAAGTTTGCTAGCTTGGATAGAATAGAAATATGATAGCTTATGATGTTCCTGGCTGGCTAGCATGTTAGCGGTTAGCTTACTAGCTTTACTAGTTTAGTTTTTGGAAAGACACTGCTGTGCTTTAACTGGTGTAACCAGGCTTTATGATTGAATATGTCACCAACTGTAGGAGCTGAAGTTTTTTGTTGCAGAGTAGTCCTACTGGTTACCCTGTCATGAATTGAGCTCATATCTTCATGCAGACAAATATGAGACAAAACAAACCATACTGTGTGCTTGCAGGACTTTGGTGTATTCACATCCTCTGCAGTTTTTCTGTTTGCAGTTGTTGTCTGAGTGGGAGGTTTTGGGTTGCTGGGTGAGCTTTGGTCATCCATATTAAGTGGCTGTTTAATGGAGCAAGCAGCATCAGTTGACAATGTTAAGGTGTGTGAGGGAGGTGGATGGTGATTTCCGTGTCAGACTGGTGGGACTGGAATGAAGCTCAGGGATTACTCCCTCAGACGTTTCATAAAGGAGGCAAATTGAAAAGAGAGGAAAAAATCCTGGCAAACAATTCATGTTTGTCACCTGGTTCTCCCTCACAGGGGCTGCATTTCCTTATCAGCCGCTTGCAGTTTTTCCGCAATTTTTCCCATTGTTTTTCACCTCGGCTCTAAAGCCTGCCGCGGCTGCTCTGAGCGCTCTCTCCTAAAAGCCTGCGGCTGGGTTAAGCTAGGAACTATTAGTGCTTGGCTTTAAACCCTCTGAGCTTCATGTGTTTCACCACCTGAGGAGGAACTTGTGCTGATCTTCTCCAGGGTCACACGTGGGTGGATTCTCACAGAGGACGGATCAGGGGCTGCTGTCTGATGTGATAACAGACCTATCAGCAGTGATTGTTAAGCCCCTGACACACCAACCCGACGGCCGACCGTTGGCAAAAAAGGCTGTCGGCTTCCCAAGGTCCAAAAAGTGCCTCAGAACACACCGAAGCGACACCAACTTGAGCGTACGGTCTGCGCGTGCGCGAGACATAATACGTCTCCATAATAGCAGGCAGCGCTTATCTGTAAATGTCGCCCCAAAAAATTAAAACCGCCTGTACAAGGCAGGATTAGCCAGGAGACTTCTTCTAAATAAATGGCGCACTTCCAACTTTGTGTGGAATACCTGCAGAACAGGGACATGTAAGTAGTTCTATACAATTTATTTTGTAGTGCTAGCATGCTAACAGTTAGCCCCCTAGGCCCCTCGTCTCGGCTAGTTACGTAAAAAGCTGTGCAGATTTTGAACAGCTCACCTGGAGACTGAAGGCAGGACACATTCAGAAACCGTATCTCACTCAAAACAGCATCGATGTTTTTTTTTCAAAGTTTGTATGCGTGTGGAAGCACCAGAGACATAAAATAACACCCCAAATCCCAGAAAAAGTGATTTTTTTCATAATATGGGCACTTTAAACGAGAAATAGGCCATGCAGTTGCTGAATCTGTCTTCATTTCAGATCGAAAAAGGTCAGTTTAAAATATTTTCGTCAGATTTTGATAGGCTTAGTCACGCTCATCCCGCTCGTCATTTCCGGGTTAGCACTCCACCAATCAGATTGGTCATTGAGTCTGACTGACGAAACGCATCATCTGATCGCTCATTTACAGCACAACACGGAGCGCAAGCCCGAGCCCGGCCCGAGCCCGTGTAAAATGATAGAAATTAAGACGGGACCGGACGGGTTGGGTCGGATTCGGGCAAAGATCTACAGCTCTAACCACCTATCTTCATCCACCTTTCCTTCTCTCCTCGGGGCTGAAAAGTGGAAGTGAAGCAGACTAGAGGAACACAGGAGCTCAGTGACAGACTACTGAAGGGGATTGTGTTTTCTGACTTGTTGTGATGTTTCCCCCACCAAGTTTGTGTTAATGTTATGTCCGCGTTTTGAATGTCAAACAAATGAACTGTCAACTGAGTGCCATTGCTGGTTGACAGAGGAACGAAGACCGTGCTAACCCAAAGAGAAGAGTGGAACACCGCCGGCTGTGACCAAGGTAAGGCCTCTAATCCTTAACTCCAGTCTGGCGGTCAAGCGTTAGCTTCTCTAGTTTTCAAATGCCCAAGTAAAACCAAGGTCTGTTATAATCCTAGACGTAACAAGAGTAATCAAGTTTTTCCAGGGTTGGTTATGCCGTGACACTCTGCCCAGACTACAATAGACTACGTCCTTCCAGACCAGCCTAACAGAAGACATCCTTCTTCAACCTTGACCCCTCCACTTTACATTCATTTATCTTCCTCATCATCCAATACCTCCAGAATTTCTATTAAAACAACACATTGTTGTGGTATGGATGCTAGTGAAGCAATCCATAAAGGAACACTTGATCATTTTAGTTTATCACAAACATTCAAAATAAACACGTAGATACATGGTTTTCACTGGACAGTAAAAAATGTTAAACTGTCATCTGAAAAGTAACTAAGGCTGTAAGACAAATGTAGTGGAGTAAAAAGTACAAGTACCTTGAATGTGTACAGTACTTCAGTAAATGTACTCAGTTACATTCCACCACTGCTTTTATTTTTATTTCATTCATTTTTTAAAGATAATTCTTTTGGGCATTTTAGGCCTTTATTATACACAACAGCTGAAGATTTGAAAGGGGAGAGAGAGGGGGAATGACATGCAGCAAAGGACCACAGGCCGGAACCCAACCTGCAGCCGTTGCGGCAAGGACCGAGCCTTTATACATGGTGCGCACGCTCAACCAGGTGAGCCATCCAGACGCTCCATTCCACCACTGCTTTAACCTAATCACACACGGGACTTTGGATGCAATTCCTGCTCTCTGGAATCAAAGTCCTGCACTTTGTACGCCCACCATCCACCTTAACCAGCTCCCTATGACTAGCATGAGGTACAGATACTCAAACAAGCGTTGCCTGTAAATAAGTTCAGGCAGCAATTATGTTTTCCCCACTCAAAATAACACATTAGTAGTATATAAATGTAGTTTCAAGGAGACAGGGTTGCGTGTTTGGCTGCCTGGTTATCACTTCTTAGCCTGACAGTCGATTCAAGGCTCCTTGCTAAGTGTAAATCAGTGTCATCTCATAAGGCAGGGCTGTGTATGACTATTCATAATTATTGATTAGAACAACCTAGTGTAAATAACAACATAAAAACACCTTTTTATTGAACATGGTATAGAATCATATATTTTACTTATGTCAGTAATAATTAGGGCTTCCATTACTACTGGTATAAGCCGTACTCACTTTCCTGGCCTTAGATGACTTACTTTGAACTGTGCATTAAGCCAATTAGGCTTCACAGTGCACAAAAGAAGACAGGAATGGCATGGACATATGGTGGTGCCTGGGCAATTAGTATCTGTAAACGTGGATCAGACATTATGAAGATGAGAGGAAAAACTAAACATTTTTTAGTTTTTGGGTGTAACATCTTGTGTTCTTCAAGTTAAAACTGAGACTGGGTTTTGCTTGGACTGACAATTGGCTTATTCTGTTTTTAAAATGAAGCCATGAGCGAACAGCGTCAGATATTTGCCAGCAACTTCTTCCCAGCTACAATGTGAAATGTAAATGAGAGCATGCCAGCAGTAGAGACATTTGAGAGAGGGATTTTCTCTTTGAACATACGGCCCACTCAGTGAATTGCACTGTGACATTGAAAAAATTGAGAATTTTGATTGATTGAATTTCATCCATTCCTTTTGCTGAAGTTCACATACAACTAGAATCCAGAGAATCACTCTAAACTTGGAGAGAGAGCCTCGTGAATTTTACAAAGAAATCGTCTTTTAAGAAATACCATTTTAATGGCTTACCTCTCACGCAGACCTCTCCTGAACCCTTCCCCTTTAGGCTATTTGGGTAGAGCCTTTGGAAGTGATGATTAAAAATTTACATTGGCTCAAGATTGACAGCAAAAACCATTTGATGTGAGCCACAAAGATGCTATGGGTTTGTGGACAGCTTTCTGACAGTTTCGCAGGCACTACAAACCACAGTTTACTCTTCAGTGAGAGGGGTGAGGAAGATAGGATAAGATGGACAGACGGAGGATTTGTGTGGTGCTCACAGAACTCTACTCTGGTTATCTCCCAACAATATGCATAACAGCCTCTGTAGGACTACAGAGAGTCTGAGGTACAGACAGACGAGGAAGGAGGCGTACCAGTAACTCTGTGTCCTCAGCCTCCACCTCTGCCACTGTGGGTAGTTTCTTAGTTTGGGTCCTGATGTAGCACCTCTGATGTTTGGCAAACCGGATCCCAGTGATTCCCTTTGAAAAAAGAAAAAGATATGAAGGGATACTCAGAAATTCAGATGTATCATTCATTAGCTTTCTGTGATGTGGATATCCCATAAGCACTGGGGCGATCGTTTTAAAATGCTCAGCTTTTTGCTGATAATCAAAGCTCTTAAAAAAGTCAAAGAAGTTAAAACCTAATGAGTGAGAAGAGGTGTGATCTTTTTTTTTTTTTTAGCATGGTATAAAATAGAGGACTGCCTGGCCCTTGTAACACATCTCTTGCTTTCTGGCTGAATGGGAGTAAAAAGGCAGGGGTATTCCTCTGTGGATGTATAATACTTCATAGCGGATAGCAGCATATATCGCACAGGAGAGCAAAGTGACATTGTTGAGAATGAAATGTTTTCTACAGAGAGTGCTCCCATTGAATTAGGCAGTCATAGGTCCCTGTCACTCTCTTAATCTGGGCAGTCAAGTGTGGAGTCACTCTTCAGCTCCACTGATGATCCTCCACCATGTGTACTGTAGCTCTATTCAGTCTGACACATAGAACCTCAATAGGCAAGAAAGATCAGTTAATTCTCTCTCGCTGCCATTATGTGTTAAGATATTCAGCCGGAATAAGTCGGAAAGACTCTCAGTATCTCAGATTGTATCCAATTTATTTTCTGCAGAGCAGAGCTGCTCATTCAGCACACTGTATTAGAACAGACGGCAGGATCTACATCTGCCACGGCTGCTTTAGAATTGTATCAACTGAAAATTGTATGAGCGTTACCATGAAAATGGACTTGATTCAATCTACATTTAATTACAGTAACATGGTGATTGCAATGACATCTCCTTTGAATCGGTTAACTTGACCATGTGGGGGCTTTTTCTACATTTTCTGTGGTGCTGTCACTCTGAAAACCAGATACCAGCCGCACATGATATGATACAAAGTGATGTCTGTCATAATCTACTGCGTGTAATTTCATCCGTGCGGAAAAAGGATGGGGCAATAATGGTCTCAAGCACAAAAACATACTGTTTATGCCAGGCTTTATTGTGATGAGTCTCTGTTTAATTTGAGTCTTTTGTATTGGTGAGCTGCAGCAGAAGATGAGAAGCAATGTTGTGATGAGATACAATGATTACTGGGGTTGGTCAATCAGAAAATGAAGACACATTAACACAGGGATGAAAAATGGAAAAGCGATATAATTCAAACAGACAATGATAAAATATCCACTTGGTGTATCCATGTGCAAGATGCTCATATATTCAAGAGGATAGAGAACATGTAACTGCATGCATCATTCAGCTCCTGTGAATAAAGAAGTAAAGTCATGTCATCAGGTATTAGTTTGATTGATGTTTTGTTATTATCAACATAGTTTTCTTACTCTCCAAATACCTCACAATCCATATATTTGTGCTTTAAACCATAGAATAAAAATGGTTTAATGTGTAAAATCTGCATTAAATATTGCATCTTTTTTTTAACAGAAAAATACAGCAAATGTAACATATTACACATGATCAGCGTGTCTTTAACCTTATGTTTAGCTACATAAACCTTCTTACAAATTGCATAAATCATTGTTCAATCACTGTATGTTGGCAATAGCCATTTCGAAAAACATCTGGAAATCACAGTGGAGCACCAAAATCTCAGCCTGATGTAATATAACTGTAGGCTATCCTCAACATCATCAGTAGTTTTCCTGCAGTCCTGGATCCAAAGAATCTTTGGTCAGATGAAACGCTGGAGGGGATTTTTGTTGCTTCCTTATGATTGTCTCTGAGAAAAAAGGATGCAGTGCAGTGTACAGCTTTTTTTTTATTCCCCTCTGACCACCACATCCTCATGGCTAAAGGGGATCTGAAAGAGAATCAGCTCTGACACAAACGAGTATACACCTACAGAAGTATATTTCATACAGTTATTTGTGACTGACAAAATTTTTTGGCCAGCATAGTTGGATATTTTTTATTAAATATTTATCTCATATGTATTCTTCTTCTTCTTCTTCTTCTTCTTCTTCTTCTTCTTCTTCTTCTTCTCCTCCTACAGATATGACTTTTTAAACAGTTATACTATTTGACTTTGTTATCTTGCTTTTGCTATCGTGCTAGTTTTTTGTTAGCTTGATATTTTTATGGTATATCACTTGTTTTTTGTTAGCTTGTTATGTTTTTGTCAGCTTGCTAGTTTTTGTTTGAGCGGACAACAACCACAATGATCACCTGTACTCAGAGCCATAATCCATGATTTTTTGTTGACTGTTTAAGGGATATTTGTTAAAGTGGTATGAGGCCTTGAGTGAAGTTGTTGTTTTTTCCCTCCACAGAGAATTAAGAGATAGCCTACTTGTAAAACTAGCCAGTGCACTATTTACAGTGTCACAATGTCTGCCTCAGTTGTGTTTATTCTCTCTGTCCCTCTTTTCAGCCATGTTCCCAGTTCCCCAGACCCCTTCATTGCTGTTTCTCTACCTGCCCACTAGATGCCCTCAGACTTTCCCACCTGTCCCAGTCACATGACTCCCACTTACAGTCACTCCCTCCCGCCCTGTAGTAACCCCTTTCCTGCCAATCCCATCACCTGACCTTCCCCGCCCACCTGCTCACCTGTTCCCCTCATTAGTCTTAGTGTGTAGAGCATGACCACCCTACACGTTTCCCCCCAGATTCTCTTTTCCACATATTTGGATACTTTTGGTAAGGGCCATGGTTTTGGATTTACATGTTTAACTATAACAAATTAGATGAAATTTCAGGTATCCACATACTTTGACCCATGCAGTGTATGTTGAGCTTCAGTCTGGTAAACAATATCTATGTAATTAAGCTTAACAGTAGGACTGGTTAATTATAGATTACAAATTGTTTAAGTTATATGGTGAATGATGTTGTATGTTCATTGAAACATTACAAGTTGGACAAAGAAGCTGAACATTAATGTAACTCATAAAATGCAAATTGATGACACACATTAAACAAGCTAGTTAGAAATAAGGCTCAGGTTATACAAACATTTCATGTGTTGGGTGGGTGGGTACAAAATCCATTTTTAAATGGCTTTTGAAGCAGAGATGATCGGAAAGGCAGAAAAAAAATTGTTAGTATCTTATTTAAATAAAGTCTGCACACAAAGGGCCAGAATTAGTATCAAATTTAGCAACACTGTGATTGAGATTGAAAGATGTTAAATGGCTAAAAAGTCATATTGCCACAGCCATTTAAATTGTTGTGTAAGGTTACCAGCTAAACTGTAGATAATCTATAAGAGCAACGTAGTTGGAAAAAAGCAAACTAAATCCATTGAGAAACAATCCTATTACAATACTATTATTTATAACAGATTGGCTGCATTCACCAGCCGTTTCTTCCAACATCTGTGGTGATTTATGGATGTTTGTTCAGGCTTCAAGCAAGATGCCATCTGAAGGTAAGCAATGAAAACAATTGCTGTACTGTGAATTCACCATAACTGAATCTGGTGTAGAAGGCAATATCTGTGCTGAGAGGCTGGTGGCTGTAATGTGGGTGTTGAAGCAGATGTAACCTTTTTCTCAGTCTCCTCGGTTCCGTCTGATCAACTAGGTTCGGGTAAGGAGATTGGCAGTAGCACTGAAGCACGAGAGCAATTGATCCCCCAGCCCACGTAACACACAACACAGAATGTGGTATAAATGTATATATTCAAATATTAAATTTTTAAATTTATATTTTATTAAAATGTTCAGCCTTACACTCATTCAACAAAATGCAGTTCTTTCCACATAAATTAAATTCACAGTATGAAATAAAATTAGCTGACCCAGGTAAGTACCGATATAGAAAAAGTAATAAAAAAAAATGTTTCTTTCCCCCCTTAATGGGTTCAATTGTCCTTATTCTTCCCTGTTTTCTGTTATCTGTTTCAGTTTATTTATTGTCTTCCAGGGTCCTCCAAGGAGAAAACAGTTATTTAGGTTCCTTTGTCAGTTTGTTTTTAGCAAAAGATAAAATAAAATAAAAAAAATAAATAAAAATAAACCAAAAAAAAAAAGTACAACTAAAATGTGTCACTCCTCAGGACTGAGCCTTGTCCTACCACGCTGATGTCCACACTGCGGTCCCGATGAACCAAGAGCCTCCATGCAGCATGGCGGCTAAAGGCCGTTTCACATTGTACGCGGCATGCGCTGCGCTCGCCGCTAGGTTGTCCTATTCCCAACTATATTTGTTGTGCTTGCCGCCGGGGTCAGCGCAAATTTACGTCATACATGCGCCAATATTTGAATGCACGTCACGTCCGGTGTTTACATCAGACGTGCAGTACATGCGACATTGTGGATACACAGTAGAGATTTGGTGGAGACGTTTCTGTCTTTGAAACAAAAGAAAGCCTTGGAACTTGCCCTGGTTGTGAGGAGAAGACGGAGGAAGGCAGCAGGAAGAAGGGTGTGGGTGCACGAGACCCTCAGGTCCAGAGAGCAGTTGGGGGAATTCCGGCTGGTGAAGGAGCTCCGCTTTCACTGTGACCGGTTCCAGGGTTACTTTCGGCTCAACAGGGAGCAATTTGACAGTCTGCTGACGAGAGTCGGGCCTACGATTTCCTGGATGCGAACAACATTCCCAAAGCACATTTCTACAACGGAGCATCTGGCTATTTGTCTCTCCCTGACGTGTGGCTCCAGAAAAGACAGTATGGAAAAGTACTTCCAAGTCTGCCCCTGCACCACTTTTTTGTCTCCTCTCCTTTATGTACCTGTCCCTTAGGTTCTTCCACCTTTTCTTACACTCCTCCTCTAAATAGATGAAGACGTGTGGATTATTTTAATTTCTAAATAAAATGTTGCATTTCAACACTGTGTCATTGCATGTTTATATACTTAAGAGGTCTGCAGTCATTGCAGTTGGGTATAATAAAGCTAAGATATGAGCCTACATTCATCATTCATTCTCTGGAAAACACTTTGTTTAATGCATATGTGCAATTAATTCCTCCAAAACTGGAGCTTACACATTTGAAAATGGGTAGTTATTCTGTGTAAAAGCCATATACCTACCTATATACCTATATGTGAACTTCAATGAAAGTGAACATGACTTGTGTCAATCAGTCCAAACATATTTTACATCATATAAACATACAAATACAATATTATTATTGTGTAAAAACAACTGAGTGTAAATTGTAATTTCCCCATTGGGGATCAATAAAGAGTATAAATTATAATTTTTCTTTTAAATAAAAAATACAAATATCCTTTAAATAGCCTACCTGTATGGAGCTGTATAATCAACTTGGTATTTGGTTTTCGCAGCTCACAACAGTAGTCTACAGTTCTTCTCAGTTGCTTTGGCACATTTCTCAGCTCAGATGACAATGTGTAACTTTGTCAACTTTTTGCACAGAATAGTGCTCCCTTTCATGTGCATTGTTCATTAGACTATACTTACAGAGTGAACTGTTAAATATGGACAACAACACAAAGCAGTTTCACTATCTTGGTATAAACAATGGTGTAAGTCAATTTGATTCATTGTTACTTACTTTGGACATAAACAAAAGATTTCCAGAAAGATACACGATTTTTCAGGTCAGTCACTATGCGGTGCAGTTTACACCAATTGTTTTAAGAAATGCACTCACTGTTGTGCAAATGCAATTATGATTTGACAAATGCACCAAAGTAACTGAGAAAAAATTTAACATAGGATTGTATTTCAGTGGAGACATATATGTTGATTTCACATAGCTAAAACAAACCTGAATGATTTAAATTAAGAGGCTACGATAATCTACACAGCTGGCATGCTTATTATGGTGAAATGCTTCCACAGCATAGTTTTGCGTCCGAGGTCTCTGTACGACCTCGAACTTGTGTCGTAGCCTATACAGCTCTGGGAGATCGCTGACGGCCAAAATCAACCTCTCGTCCATGTTCCGTTTGTGGATCCACGTGTATTCTGTGTTTTTGTTGTTTTTTTTCAGACACTTGAATGCACGTCACAGTGCACTGCGGCCGCTCTTGCGCCTGCCGCGGTCAAAGTTGAACCATGTTGAACTTTGACCGCGGCAGGCGCATGAGCGGACAGCCGCAAAATGCCGCTTGCAGACCAGTTCTTTTGCGCGCATGCCATTGACAATAATGGGTTTCATAGCGCAGCGCTGCCGTTTGCGCGTACAATGTGAATGGCCTTGACACACCGAGAGCTGCAGGTGATGCATTCAGGTAAGCTCAGAAGTTCCACTACCAGACGAGAAACAACTAAGATGCATTCAAAGGGTTCTGTAAATTACAGTACTATAAAACTAACCAGGGTTACACAGACAACTGATCTAGTAGGCCTGGTGGCAAGTGAAAGAAATGAAAAAAGAAATGTGAAATTCGTGCTGAGATACAAAATGTTTTGTCCTACTTTTTACAAACAAGGTGGCACACTGTTACAGTCCAACAAGAAGGCTTTGAGTCCTCCGGTTTTCTCCCATATTCCAAAAACACAGATTAGGTTAATTGTGACTCTAAAGCTGCCAGTAGGTAATTGTAATTGTGAGTATGATAGTGTTATCCTGTTTGTCCGTAGTAGCCGATTGGTGTTAGCCCTGTGATGGACCCTGCCTCTTACCCAATGTGAGCTATAGGCCAGAGGACGCCTGCGATCCTGCTAAGGATAAGCAGGTATAATAGTGAATGAATATTTACACACATAAAGGACATAATGTAAGAAACACCTGGTAAGATAACAGAAATGTCTACAGTATGGTCTAATATCTACATTAATTTGTCTATAAAACCCTACTTCTCACATGATTTACATTACTTCAGTAAACATTTTCCTTACGATTTCTTGGTCTTAATCGCTAGTTTCAAGTCTTGTTCAATACAGCATGATGTTCATTTTGTAAATTATGGTTCCATTTAGATTGAAATTGATGATAAAGCAGGGCATGCTTTAGGGCGTGGCTACCTTGTGATTGACAGGTTACCATGGTAGCGGCAGGATAGAGGCAATGTGTATCCATGGCACTGTGTACCTTAAAGGTGCACTATAAGTTCCTGCATGGTTTCAGCGCAATTTCATTTTTGTCTCAAATCGTAGGCATCTCTCCTTGATCCACTAGCTACCTGCCGCCTGAATACACTGTGAAAAAGCCTGGTCTCGGGAGACAACACAGGGGTCGTAAACGTCAAACAAACACTAGGGGCACGGGCTGTGCACCAAAATACAACAAACCCGTTCCAGCCAATCACGACAAGATGGTTGGGGGAGGGGGTGGGGGTTAGTTAGTTAGTTAGTTAGTTAGTTAGGACAGTTTGTCAGTTATTCATGACAGTTACGGAAACATGGGGGGAGGGCCGAGCTTGCTCTGTTTTGTTTGGTATTTACTTGGAACGTCAACAGAAGTGACGTCATGCAGGAACTCATAGTGCACCTTTTAAAATAGCCGTGAACTTGTTTCTGGGTGTTGTCTGTGTTTTCATTTTTTGGACTTTGACCCTCTCACTGTGTTTTCACTTCATGACAGTGAATTGTAACATTTTGGTCCCCTAAGAATATCTTGTTTCGTTGCACCTTGCCTACCAAGCTAGCTAGCGTTAGCTAGTACAGGCTCTGTGTCACTGCAGTGTGGGCAGTTCATGCAGATGGAACGCAAAAGTCGGCTGGGTGACACGCATTAAAGCGGCAAGATTTCCCTCTTTAGAGTTTAGCCTAGCGCAGCACCATTTGAACAAAAACAGTAGTCCACAAACCAATGTGTGATGTCCACTAGCGGCGCCAGGATTTTGATTGTAGGTGGGCCTCCAGAAAACTGGATGGGCCAGTTAAAATAACCCCCAAAAAAAACAGGTTCCCCTTCATCTCCGTTTCAGCGCTTTTCTGCGGCACTGAGGACAGCAACTCAGTAGCCTACCTGTGTGGCTCTTGTGTCGCTGTCTTCAGCTCTGTGCTGAAGCAGACAAAGACATACACCTTGGCAGTAAGCCTAACTTCATTTATCTCTTTTGAACGTTCAATACACAAAAAGACTGAAACGGAATTATATCTTTGGAGGGTCTGTTTCTCTCTCCATTTATTTACCCAGCACGGCGGACAGGGAACTGTCCAAAATTATTTAACTGTTTCTTATAAATTCAGAATGACAGAAGAGCTGTATCGACATGAAATAACAGCCTAACTGTTAGCCTACTTGCCTTGCTGGTGTGAGGGGGTGGCTACGGGAGGACTTGATGGGGAGAGGGCGGCCGAGCAGGATGGTAACTTGTCACTTGTAACTGCGTTACTTAAAATGGCAGGAGTTTCCTCCTCCTGCTCCTTGAAGCGTTTCTTGCTGAATTTAAATGAAAACAAGCTGCTTTGCTTTGCGTTTCATATTAGCTAGCTAATAGCTACCGTCTGTGTCTGTCTCATTGAGCTTGCTTAAAAAGCTTGCGCGCCAACGTCATTCATTTCATTGGATCACTTGCTGGTGATGATGCAGCCTGTGGGCGGGCTTAAGAGTCCACACGGGGTAGAAGCCGCTGATTGGCTGAGAAGCTTTCACTCAAAGCTTTCCTCGGGCTGCTTATTGGATGAACTGCTAGAATGAAAATCACTTACTACTCACTATAGGCCTGGGTCAAAATGGGCGGCCCCGACCTAAAATGGGTGGGCCCAATGGTAGCGCCGCGGGTGGTGATGTCACGGTAGCTACGTCCACTTCTTTTTACAGTCTATGGAACAAACTAAGAGCAATGACTGAAATACATCACCAGAAAGTGTCATGGTGGGTCTGTTGAAATGTAGAAAAAAAACAATCTTTTTAGCAAAACATGTTTTCTTTTCTAACCACAACTAAACCAAACCTCAACCCAAAATGTCAATGTTTTTGTAGCTTTATCCCTTACTGTTTCTGATTGTATTATAGCATGCCTTTCATGTAGGCTATTTGAAATATACATGTATACAGGACTTCAAATTTAACTTTTTTGATCACCAACCAACATGGCTAGCAGATTTTTTAAAGGTCCAACATGTAATATATTTACTGTAATAAATCCAAAAATGACCACAATTTGTCATCAGATATTAAGGAAACATGCTAAGTTGAAATTCTATCTTTTCTGACAACAATGCTAATGCCAGTATTTTCTCCTTTTTGAAATTTCCGTTTCGTGACGGAATGTCTGTTTGTGTTTTGGCCTGTGTGTTGTTATCAACTGCCCAGTTTGTCAGCCAGGCCGGGTTGCCAAATATACCTGTAAAAACGTAAACCCAGCGCGCTACAGCTGTAACGTCAGTACAGCCATGAAAGCAGCAAACAAACTAACAGGATCAACGGAGATAGATTGTACCCGACAACCGAACAGTTGCGTGACCAGAGACGTAACAAACCCCGGGTAAATATTGGAGATGTATTTGAAAGATGGAGACAGCTTAGAGCCCAAAAGGACGCCGAGTTGGCTAATTTCCTCCTGAACAGGTAAGCATTAGCGTCAGGCTAATTTATCACGGCTACAAGGGGGGGCATTTTATGTCATTCCAACATAGCTACTCACATTGAATTATATAGCTAGAGTACCCGAGTTGGTTACTCACAAAAACAATTGAGACACAGCCAGTAAAGTGATCCCAGCTGGTCCTGGCTAACGCCGCCATGCTAACCCTGCTAACTGCTTACCGTTACAACGTTACCGGAGGACCATGTCAGGCGGGCAACGGCTGTTCACGACATGTAGCCTGTTCAGCGGCCGTAGCCGACAACGATGAGTTATTTGAAGCCAAGAGAGGGGGGCTGTAAATTGGGAAGCGATTGTTGCCGTAATTCTAAGCCAATAAAGTGTGTTCCGTCGGGTGGAGGGGATGGCAAGGTAGTGGTATTTTTAGCGGTTCCTACCGTAATTCTAAGCTGTGGAAGTGTGTCTGTCTGGCGTGTGGAGAGGACGGCGAGGTTGTTGTGTTTTTAGCGGTTCCTACTGTAATTCTAAGCCGAAAAAGTGTGCCTGTCAGTTGGGTACAGAGCTCCGCGTAAGCACAGGCTTTTATGACTGTCAATATAGCCAGCATCTAATGTTAGCTACTCCGCTGTGCTGTGAAGTAATGTCTGGCTATGTGAGACAAGCATCTAGCAACATTGTTGTGGATGCTGTGGTCTCAGCCTGGCAACCTCCGCGAACTTCGGATCTGGGGAGGAGGGGGTGGGGGAGATGACTCTCTTCAGTATTTTGAATTTGTACTGCAGTAACTATTTTAAACACTAGCTGTCAGTATTACATATTGCACCTTTAAGTTACCAGCCAATCAGATTTTCCACTAGCTACATTTGTTTTTTCCTAACTAACTTTACTTTACCGTTCATCTTCTCCGTTTCAGCGAAACAAGCTTGTAACCGATACCACACACTGACACGTAGCCAACGGTTGTACAACATATCACAACATGGTGTTCATGGGAAATGTAGGATTAGGCAACTACAAGCAGTGTTGCCAGATAAGATTATGTTTCACAGCAAAACACACACAAAACCACCCAAAGTTCTTGGTGGAAAACAGACCAATCTGGCAACACTGAGTCAAACTGCCGATTCAAACAGACGCAGAATTATTTGCTTGTTCATCACCAGCCAAACTGGCTTGTAACTTTATGACCCAAGTTAATTTTTACCCGCATTTGGTGGGTTGGCGGGTGTGAATTTAAAGCCATGCATGTATATGTGCTGTAACACCAAAGCAGTTGTCATTTTATTGAACTAAAATTTCAGAACAAGTTTAAGGCCAAATGTGCTTTTGATTACTTAAAATAAATGTTCTTGATATGTGTGCTTTAAGATTTACCCTGGCGATTTTCTCTCAGGATGTCCCTTTTTCCATGTTTTTCCCTGTTAAAATGAGTAGTATTGGTCCGGAACAATAGTGAATGGATTTTGCCTTCGGTCGATGGACCTGGTGGCATAATCCCCTCATTTTCCATTCCTTACACAGCCCTCAGGCTCAATGGAGATTGTTTTATTTGGTCTGTGTAACAACATACAACATCCCTTTTTTGTATTAAAAAAATCTATTCTAAGATCAGCACACAAGCTACCACTTAGTACAACCCATTATGTTTTGGTGGGTTACCTTCCCTTTATAAAAAAAAAAGAATCACAATGAGGTTTGAATTACTCTGCTCATTCGCTTGTTTCTTAGTCTTCCATGGTGGAGCACTGAATCAAACAAATCTCAGCTGTGCTTCACTAACAGAAAGTGGAACAAGCAACAGGCGTGTGTGTGTCTGTGTGTGTCTGTGGGATACACACATTTACTGGTGCTTGGTGAGGGAGAAAGAAATGGAGAGATTAATTGCACAGGTTAAAGTTTTCCGGCACTGTGCTGGGTTTCCATTATTTTAGATTCACAGACCATTGTAACAAACAATAACTCGATGTAGGTTTTTGTTTGGGATGAGTAGCATCCTGTAACGTTCAGCCTTGCAACCCAACATTTCACAGTAAATAATGGTGTGAGAATAAGAGCATCCATTAACCAGTCAAACAGCAAGCTCCCTTTTCTGAGGTGCAGCATGTGTAACACTCGAGAAAGGATTTAGGAATGAAAGGAAAGTTAATGAGGTCTGCTGGAGACAACATTGCAGTTTGAAAAAGGTGTGAGAAACAAATAGAGATGGGCTTTTTAATGGTGTTTGTCTCTGCAGTGCAAAGAAGTTGCTGTATAAAATTAGCAGGAAGAAAACGGTATTTTAGTAAAATACTTTCTTTCTGGGCTGCTGTGTGTGCACTCAAACACACACAATCCTAAGGAGTACAGTTACTGATTTAGCATCTTTTGAAATAATTTGTCTCATCCCTGTGTCACTGAGTATAATTTCCATTATTTTTTTTCTCGGATATTTCAATGGTTTGTCACACCTGTTTTTACTCAGAGTGACAAAAGCGGAGAAAATATTGTTGAAGAAGAAAATATGATTTAACAAAGGATAAATGTTGTCAACCGCCTCTTTTAAAGGGCAGGAAGTGAACCATGTGCTGTCAATCATAATCCTTCCTTCACTGAAGAGAAGACACAATTACAGCATTACAGCATTTAAGTTTTGAGCAAAAGAAGAGTAGCTTACATGGGTTTGTTTAACCTTTTACTTACATTTTTGAAGTCGTGCACCTCAAGTACTTCCTCGCTGCCGTTCCCCATTCTGAAGATCTCCATGCGCTGTCCTGGGTCAATCTCCATCATACTGTCTCTCTCTACGCCATCCAACACAGCTTTGTACTGGTGGTCGTACACCTGCAATGACACAAAGAACCTTACACCTTTATACTACTGTGTCTTTGGTTTATTTAGCATTGGCTATATCATCATTTTATAATGAACTGGCAAGTCAGTCTGAAAATTGATCTTAGACGGTCAAATTGTTGTAAACAAATATAATATTAACTGCACTATAGTTTTCTTTTTGGCCACTTGAGCCGCACAACAAGTTGCTGGCATACATACTGTATTGACATACTATCACTTAAGTATTTATGGACTACAAGTAGTCTGTTTACACATCCAGCAGCTAAATTATATTTATTCTGCTGTTTGGTGCTGGCCAGTTAGCATACAGTGGGTTTATCAGATTTAATTTTGCTAAAAAAAATAAAATTTAAAAAAAGCTGCATGCTGCTGGAATTGATGAGATGAGCAGTAAGTTGTGTACTCTTAAACCAAAACAATGAGCTGAAAGTCGCTTAAACACTCACTAATTATCTGTGGGTTTGTCACTATAAACGGCCCCTTTAACAGATAGATAAATCTACATGAATGTACTAAGGGATGTATAAGCATGAGGCGCTTGCAGTGACAGGGCAGGGACTGACCCTGTGATTCAGTATGCATGGTAAGGTGCTCTATGAGAGTGTATCATGGTGGTAGTGCAAATAAGTCCAATAGTGCAAGGATAAAGTCTAGAGACCAGCATTAAATATGGACAATATAAGAGAATGATGTAGACAGAGTAATATAAAAACTATAGTAGTGCAAGGATAAAGTTTAAAAAAGACAGCATTAAATATAAACATAAGGGAATAAAGTAGACAGTAGGATAGACACAAATCAACAGTCAATATTAGAGGTTTGAAGTAATAGGGTTACATCCATTGTTCAAGTATTGAGTTAGACATCAGTCCATGCTGGGGGAATGAGGGAACGAGGGGTTGTGCATATATAGCTAATATAGCCAGTAAACAGTGTAAACAGTACACGTGAAATATTGATTATAGCAGCTTTAAAGTATCGAAGCCTGGATATTTCCTTTAACCCCCCTACATTAGCCAGTTACACAAGCAACATCCATGATCTCAAACCTCACAGCAGCTACAGTATTGACGGGGTATCTTTTAAAATGTCTGTCTCAAATACATCTGTAACATCAGTGATAACAATCACTTGTGCAATCAAAATATTTGTGTCGACAAGCTGTAATGGTAAATAAGAAAATATTTTGATAGGAGCATGAAGTAAGTAAAATAAAGACCTTTGAATCTCTGGTACAGTTAAAGCCTTCTCTTCACTGTTTCCCTGAAGCAGTGTTGTTTATCACAACTGCTTGCTTATGTACTGTTCTTGGACATGCATGGATGGCTCTTAAAATTCCCTGTCTGAAAAATGATTCATGCCCACCAGCTGAAAATATGCTATTAATATTTATGTGAGGGTTGTGTTATGATGAGAAATATATTGCGGAGTTCATCTTCATCTGTCTCAGTGGCAAATCAGAGCCTCGCCAATGAGACGCATGATTAATGATTACACTCGGATGAGAGTCCATCAGGATTAATATCCCTCATCAGAAACATATGAATGTCCTCTAATGCTCTAAAACTAAATTAGCTTTCACTTTGCACTCTTTCACATGTTCAGTATTTAACGTGTTTTGTGTGTGCTTGCTTAAATGCAGGACCCAAGACATTTAAATACACTGCATCACATACAGCGATGACTTCTTTTTTTCTGGTCGGAGAACAGAGTAGTAATGATCAAATGGGATATAATTCTTAATAGAAGATCACTGTTAGAATGGCTCTAGCCTATAAATCTCCATTAATATGGGTCACAGTAGCCTTGGTTCCAAAGAGAAGTAGAACTTAAAATCGTCAGGAGAAGCCAAATTAAGATGGGCTTGAAATTTAAGTGTCAATTGGGCAGTTATGGATAAAATTGGGGCTATTAAACAGTCTGAAAGTCTATGTGGTGAATTAAAGTTCTATTTGAGCATTTCTTTTATATTAACATAAAGGTGGAATGGGGGAATAGCTTCTGGAGGCTTATTGATTTATACTAAAACAGTGAATTACATTTTCAGCAGGCTATCACTTTTGATGAAAATCCAGCGGTGAGAATCTCCCCACTGCACCAGGTTGAAATAGATAATAATGTATTACAACAGTTTGACTTCAACTGGTTCAATATCCAAAGCTGCTGCTGTGCACTGTAATTGGCATTCTGAAAATAGAAATGAACAGCCTCTGTATGGCCTCTTTTGATACTTATAGGTTCTTCAGTATATAGGGAAACTTGCAGTGTGATTTATGCTGCAATAAGGGGAAGATTTTGGAACACAGCACAATATTTTGCCTCACTGTAATGACGAGGATCGTTATAATTTGTTTTTGTGCTGACTCATTATTTACATCGCACGTTTATGTTTGAAAATATGCAATGGGAGATTTAAAGAGGGCTTGTTTCGCATAATTGACTTATCTTGTACCATTTCTAAATAACAATTCACAGACACTGTCACTTGGCTCCAAAACCTTTAAAAAAATAGTGTGAAAGTGAATTAGCTTCCTCTATGACACTGAACAGGCAGATAAAAGGCCAGCACTAGGAGACTCTCCAATTTATGTTACACTCTCTGTACAAAGACTCTGAAAGTCTTTTAATACATTTGAAACTCTTGGAACTGCTGTGACATTAAAGCTGCAGTAGGCAAGATTTTTATTTGAAAATACACCAGGCATGTAGTTATGACTAGATCTTAACTCAGAGTCCACTTACTAGCTCAATCAGACACTTGCATCAAGGAAATTGCCATTTCTAGAAAATGGTTATACAGTTAAATCTGTAATATTATATATATTATATAATAACTGTATATGGATATGATTGGATGAGTCAGCTAATGTCGCATAGCTATGATTGAGCCAGTAATTGTGACACATGAACTATACAGTCTGCGACAACAGAGCAAACTGCATTCACTGGCGAAGCCCATGACATGCTGTGGAAAGTTATTTATTAACATTTATAGGCCTAAGTCATTTGTTCGAAATTCCGAAATGATAAGTTATGAACAAAAAAGTCTGTGTGAAACCTCTCCTTCTGTCAGGTCATATTTCTCTGTAAATAAAGTCATTTTAATAACAAAAAAAAGCAACAAAGAAGATGCTTTAAGATTTTGCGGTTAGTCTACTGAACTTTCATGCCTAACCAGTCATAGAAATTAAAACCTTAAAGAGCATTGTTTCAGCTGAAGATTTGCTCTATTTGCCCAAGTGATTATTTGATCGATCAGATAGATCAGACATAATCAATGCCTGCAAATTAATTAATTAGGGTTACAAGAAAGATGTATATCAACAT
This sequence comes from Sander lucioperca, assembly GCF_008315115.2. Taxonomy (NCBI): domain Eukaryota; kingdom Metazoa; phylum Chordata; class Actinopteri; order Perciformes; family Percidae; genus Sander; species Sander lucioperca. Next base: position 28,376,731 of record NC_050173.1, on the reverse strand, counting down.
ATACAACATCAATTAACATACAAACACTTTTAAACTTGCATTATTCATTTTGTTTGGCCTTTTGGGAACATTGCAACACGCTATTAACACAACATTATCATATTATCACCTCCATAAAGTTGTTTGCAAATGTGTTAGCAAACAGTTTACCCATCTGGCAGATATGCAAGTCTAATATTAACTCTCCTTTTAGCTGTTTTTTTTTGTTTTTCAAAACTCATGATAAAAATATCTGACTCTTAAGCTGCTAAATGCTCCACTATGTTCACCATCTAGTCGCTAACTGTCTGTCTGCAGTTTAGTGCTAAGTGGATGTGCAGTGGGTTTTTGGGGGCTCAAAACAGCTGCTTCTGCAAAACAATCCTGATGGAAGCAGAGTGAACTAAAACTGAAGTTGGAGGCTGTAAAACCCAAAACCATAAGCTAAAACATGCTAAAACTCTTCATAGAGCTGAGGGGAACTGCAGAGTGGATTGATATGTATGTGTGGCTTTGTCATTTTTCCACTGCTAATATGAAAATACTAATTGTTGCAGCTTTAACTACATGCAGTATACGTGATTAGGACACATTTTGTATTTACTCCACAAATTTCTTCATAAAACTATTCTCAAGTATACCATATCTACTCTTAGCTAAAAACACAATTTTAGAAGAAACTGTCTTAGTTAATGAATGTGGTCATTCTTTGAAAGACTGCACAGCTCTCTGAAATCACATTTCATGATTTCTGGGTTTTGACATTCTTAAAATTTCAAAAGAGTTTCTTATCAACATGATAGTTTTCTTCTTCTTCTAAAGTTTCTGACTGCAGCTATGCGCAACAGACTCTAATCTGAAGTTCTGCATCGACTCCCTGTTGTCCCATCAGTGTAGCAACTTCTAAGAGCACGTCAAAGTGTAAAAACAACCCGTAGGAATAAGAGCAGAGTTTATAACTGCTGTTTATAAGACAGCAAAGCAGCAGCAACATTACAATGATGTCTTTGGATGTTATTGGTATGTTGCAAAACTGAACAATGTAAGCTATTTGAACATTTGAAGGTTAAACAATCTGGCACTGTACTGAAATAGTCATTGATTGCCATGAAACATTACTGCGAACCAAGTCTTGTATTTATTGTATTTTATTGTATTTGTCCGATATCCCTCTGGAGCAGGTCCTTTCTCACATCACAAGACGCCTCAGACTGTTGTACAGTATGAGATAAAGAATTCACATCTCAACAGCGTGGAAAAACATTCAAGCTCAGAAGTGTCAGGCGATCTGTGCGAAAGCTTGCACAGACAATTCTTTGTTTATTTCCTCTATTCAAGGTTTCTGTCTGAAGTGGTTCTTAACAACCTCCACCTAGATGGTTTCAAACAGACTCACAGAGGACATTAAGCAAAGGTCATGTAGATGTTACAGGTGTGTGTGTGTGTGTGTGTGTGTGTGTGTGTGTGTTCGTTCTATGGAGGAGGTGGCCGTGGGAATGAGAGAGATGACTTGATGACAATATGTCCTCTCAGTTGTCCTTGAGGGTTAAGAGATAGAGGCTCCAGTCAGGCGGAACGGGATGCCTGTCACTTACGGCGGGGTGGTGATGGCGGTGGAGGCAAAAGGGCGGAAGGCGGTGCGGGGGCTGCACAGTGTACGGGCCTCCTGGGAGCCATAGGCAGCCCTGTGATAGATCGAGGTGGGCAGCAGCATAGACAATCACACTGGCGAACATCGTGTCCTATTGGTTTGAGTCTATTTAAAGTCTTCGCTGGTTTTAAACCACTTCGAGACTTGTGGCTTTAAATTCAGTTTGACAAAACTTACTTTCATACCATATTTAACCACACTATGATACAGTTTATTTCTCTTATGTATAAAGCATATATTATAGACAAAATAAATTGACAAAACAAATACTAATACTGAAACGACAAAGTAGGTTGGGTGTCAGCACCCTCTTTGAGCCCAATATATACAGTAGCTGTACTATATATTACTAATATATATATATATATATATACACACACTACAAAATTGCAACAAAGTATGTTTTGTAAGAAATGTAATGATACCCAGACTGTGTTCTATTTGCATAAAGTTATGTTTGGTGTATCTGCCAAGTCGCAACATGTTGATACTGTGAAAAGTTCACTGACAAGTATTAAATTAGGTTTCCTAATATATGCTATTGCAATACAATATCCACTCCTAACAAATACTGCATGATAAAACGTGTTATATTTTGGCATCCACAGCACTTGGTTGAGGGAAAAGTTATGGTCTTGTTTTCATATAGAAAAAGTCCCATAGTTTAAGTTATGGTTGAGTGTTAACTCAAACTACAGTACAAGGTAACAGAAAGATCACCTTCATAATTACAATAAAACAAAACATTGTTCACTGTTGGTAGAAGACAGGATGTGAATTGCTGGTGAACAAAGGCTCTGCATGCTCAACTATCCAACCGATCTTCTACCTTCCTCCTTAATTTGCGATGGTACACTGTCACACTTCTTCTGACTTTGCTACTGAATGCAAACATACCTGATCTTCTTCTTTCAGTAAATGACCGATACTATTGAGTCATTATCTGCATGGCTGCAAGAGGTTTTTGTCTGGAAAATGTAAAAAATAGGTTGTTTTTGAACCACTGACGAATGCCACCGGTTATTTGATGAGAACTGTCTCATTGTAGAACACTCTTTGCATTTATTTTGATATAATTGTGCAGATTAAACATATTGTGATCTTTGCTTGATATTGGGTTTGCAGTCCATTTAGCATTTAGCTGCTTCAGTTTTAGGTTCCTGGTGTTGTTCATGCAGGCCCATTGTCACACTGTCTGTGTCACACTGTCATGACTTATTGAATAGAACAGAGCCAGAGACACACCAAATATATCTGTATTTTTTGACAATATAAATTACAGGTTTATCCAGATATATATTTGTGAGTTTGACTTTTAGATTAAAATGTCTATTATTTAAATGATAGGCATGTGCCTAATATTTAGTTGTTTAGTGATAATCTGTGTATCAAAAGACCTGTCAATTTGGGAGTGAGAGCTTGTTTAAAGCCTCGTACTTTGGTAGTGGGACGACCCATTAGATCAGGGGTGGCCAACCAGTTAGGTATGAAGAGCCACAAAAAAAACCGCACCATAGCAAAAAGCCACACAACACATGCACGTCCACACTACAACAGCAACAGTGTCTTCCAGATCTAATGTCATGTCATGTCATGTCATAATACATAGCAGCTTTCATAGTTTTTTTTCTCACTTAGATTGACTCAGTGGGAAACCTGACAGTCTTTGTTATCCACAATCCTTTTCAGGTCTTGCTTGAACTCGGTTGTGGCCACTCGAAGAACTCTCTCACTCATTTGTCACTAAAGGGGCTTTCAAACAGTCGGATTCAGCAGTGACAGGGTTAACGAGGAAGGTGCTCTGTGGCCGCTGTTTTTCCTCAGGTTGCAGAATCTGTCCTCAAAACTCTGCTGCATTATTTTCCATTTTAAAATAATTGGCAAATGTATTGGCAGTATTGGCAGATACATTCAAATGGTTTTTTTTTTACTTATCTGAAATACTGTATGTTTCAGAAAAGTTAAAAACAGCAATCAACCAATGACACAGCCCCCAGCCACACAGGAAGAGCCTCACAGGAGCAGGCAAAGAGCCGCATACGGCTCAAGAGCCACAGGTTCGCCACCCCTGCATTAGATCATATTTAACTATGCCTACAACGGGCTCGAGAGCTGCTTTAAATAGGCAGCGAATGGAACACTTGGCTACATTTGATGGGAAGACGCTGACATTTTCTAAAGTGTTTTTTAAGGAGATTCCTGAGTTGCACTGACAACGAAACTGCAGATAGTCATGCTGTCTGGATGCTGAGTCACACAGAGTTTGGTGTCTCCAGGTTTTTATTTGTAACGCATCTGACTTTTTTTCACTATAGAGCTCAAACTCAAATCAGCTGGGCATGGAAAAGCAGAGTTAGTTGATCACCTCAGCTTTCTTGCCAGTGTTACACAGGAAGCTTTCCCATGTCTCTACCGCTGGCTCCTTGTCCTCAACCAGGCTGCATCAGACTTATTTTTCAGAGCTCAAGTCTCAAACAACTAATGTATCTATGGTACTCTGGTTGCACTCTGGTTGGCAGTGTTGTTTTTATTAGTTTCTCATTTTCTCAGGAGTAAAAATGGAACATCTCTTTTAAGCACATTGGAAATTGCAACTGCTGTAACCTTTACAAATAAAAGCAAAGACACTAACTGCTAGAATAATTAATCTATACACACACACACGCGCACACACACACGCACACACAAACACACACTCTATTACAGGTAATGAAAACAAACCTGGGAGGAGAATTCTTGGAAACGTAACACATTAAGCTAAGGGAAGAGCAGGAGCCGGTTCCTATGGAAATATTATTTGAAAATGAGGATCAGCAAGGGAAATAACTACAGCTGGTATAGATTTCCCACCGTTCCCACAGCAGTGGTGCAGATGGCCTTCACACATATTGACACATGGTCTCTATATTCACGGTCTCACACTGTGTGGTATGCATATTTGTGGATGTTTTTTCTCTCGCAAGGGGATTTTTTTTTTTATTTTATTTTTTTTTTTTAAGGCAGATTTTATGTAAAATCTGAGAGGGAGGGAGAAACACAAATGGAGAGAGATCTGATTGTGTGGTGTCTTGAGACCATGGGGATTATGCTTGTGGACACTGATTACCAAACCTGTCAACTCCCAAGGCCTGGAGAATTTGGATAGATGAAGTAGGAATGCTTTCCGGCTGCCAAACGCATGCAGGCTGCTGTTTGGTGATGCCTCCTGAATACAGGCAGCTGGTTCTGGACAGGTGCCAGCTCAGAAAATTCAATTTGAAAATACTGGTCAGTCACTAATGCGTCATCAACTTAGTTGTTACTGGGTAGAATGAGCCCACTGGCAGTGCACAACATCAGTCTCAGTGAAGACAACCTGACAGCAAGCAGAATACAACACAATGCAACATGTTGCATACTGTAGAAATAAAGTATATGGCTGTACCTCACACAATCAATGTCCATTTTAATTGACATAAAGAAGTATCTTAGATACTGAACGTATCTGCAAAATGTTTACTGACAACATATTCCACTTGTTTTCCCTCAATTATCCACTCTTGCAATAGAATATGAACAATTTAAGTACCCACAGCACTTGATTAAGGTTAGGGAAAGATTGTGGTCTTGGTGTAGTATTACAGTGATATATAGCATGGGACATATGAATCAATATGTAAACTACTGTCTTTTCCTGACTGTTTGTGTCTTACCCTAACCAAACGCAGGACTCGTATGCCTACCATCCATCCAGGTGCAACTTACAACTACTACTTTCATGTTACGGTCTTTGAACTTGCTTTCTGTTTTTTTTTTTTTTTTACCTTCTCCAAGGAGGTTATGTTTTTTAGTTTGGTCTGTCCCTTTGTTCGTTTGTTGGTTGGTTTGTCTGTCAGCAAGATTAAAAAAAACTACTGGTCCGATTTTCATTGGCATTCAATTTGGAAGCAGATCAGAATCACGGGGCAGTTACACAAATAAGTTTTCACTTTCATTAATATTGCAAGATAGAGCGTTTGTGCTGCATTCATGTGGTGTCGGAATAATCGGAAACATTAGTTCCTGACAGGGAAAATTCCCACATTAACATTGAAGATAGTGCATGGCTTGGCAGTGTTATGAATCCCACTGCTTTCCTTAGTAAGACACGCCCTGTGTAGCATTCAAGCGCTAGGATTGGCTAGGTGTTCATGCTGTCGCTCTATGACATTGCGAATAAAACGTGCTTTTCTTAAAACAAGGTTGATATCATATGAACTTGTGGCTTCTACAGGGGCATTAACCATTGTTTCACAATCTCGTGAAAAAGTCTACATTGGATTGTTAAGACATTATGGCTAATAATCAAAATCCTCCATAACATGAATGGGATTTTCACTTCTGGAACCACACTGTTGAGCTCGATGGGCTATCTCAACCCCAACCTCTCGAGGTCGATGCCTTACCTCAACAACCATCTGTCTAACCACTTGGCTGCTGTGCAGGGTGGTTCTTGCCAAGAAAAGCAGTGGGATAGGCTACATAATAATGCGTCAGTTAAAATTAAACTGCTATGGAACTGTGTCAGTCAATTACTATTAACAACAGAATGTCCAACTACCAGTGACAGAGTTACTTTTTAGTCCAACACCTGAATGTCACAGAAAAAACTGTGCTGGGAGTTACATGCTTATTTTATGTAATTCTCCATCTATTTTTTATTTTTAGTAACCTAAAATATGCTTAACATTCAGATTAACAACCATGCCAGGCTTTCTTGGAAGCAAGGAATCTTCCAAATATAAAGTCAAAGAAAGCATGCAGTCGCAACATTTGTCTGGAAGCTGTATGCGTGGGCCCAGTCAGTGTGTAATGAGAGGACGCAAAATCTGACTCTGGCTCTAAATATAAACATTTGCATGGCACTGAAACATGTCTGCATTGTAATTAGCACCCATCTTTTCTGTGGTTTTGTTACATGTGGAGGTAAATAGCTGCATGCAAGCAATTAAGAAACTGTGCCCTCTTTTTATCTGCAGGAAGTTCTATCAATAGCACCAACAAACACCAATGGGTGTTTAAAAAACCCCTGAACCTTGCATATTTACTACTCAATACAATGGCATAAAAATAATAAACTTATGTTGATCTTGCTGACATTTATGATGTTGCATACTAGAGCTCCTGCATTTTAGTGGTTTCTTAATGTTTTTGGAAGCCATACAAAAATCACAATCTGAGTATGTGCTGTATGTAGCATTAAATGAAAAGCTAAAACTAGGTTGGCGTGCGGGTTAAAGTGCTTTTGGGAATTCACCCAAGCAATTACTTTAAGCACCAATTTGATGTTAAAATGTTTTACAGCTGCCAATGCCAAAGGCCAGTTAAGGAAAATGCTAAGGTCATTAGCCTTTCAAAGAATAAACTACAATGTGTCAAGTTGCAAAAGCTTATTGGAGCCATCTTCCTAAAGCACATTAACACTGTAGAAAAAAACAGCTACTGGCAATGTACCTTGTGGCGCTTTTCCATTACATGGTACCAGCTCGACTCGCCTCGACTCTATTCGCCTTTTTTGGTTTTCCATTACGAAAAAAAGTACCTGGTACCTGCTAACAGGTACTTTTTTTAGTACCTCCTCAGCCGAGGTTCCAAGCGAGCTGAGGCGAGCCGAAAAGGTGACGTGAAAGCGACAGACGGGGGTGTCCTGAACAAACCCGCTATTTTTAAACAGTTTAGCCAGCTGTTTTTTTTGCTGCCTCCAGCTTCATTTGAAACTAAATGTGTCTTCTGGCAACAACAACACACCTTCGACGTTCTGTCTGTGTCACTTTAGGTCATGGCAGTTTACTGCGGCGCCGCTTGTTTTACAGTTCTGCGGAGGCTCCGGCAGAGCTTTTGCCGTAGCCTAACTACACACACACATGGCCGGCTCGACGCACACACCAGCGCACATCAGGCCACTTTTACATAGGCTACACAGGCTACGGCGAAAGCTCTGCGTGGAGCCTCCACAGAACTGTAAAACAAACTCAAGTGGCCTGACGTCGAGCCGGCATACGACCAGCCACGCTGAGGCGCTACTAAAATCTGCAATGGAAAATGGACGCACAGTGTGTCGAGGCGAGTAGAGTCGAGGCGAGTCGAGCAGGTACCATGTAATGGAAAAGCGCCATTGGATGCACCTCCAATCTGAGCCAATTTTGTCGTTTGTGTATTTTTCTCATTTTAACAGATACTTCGCCACAGACAGTACGATGCCACTATAAATATTTCTAGCAGAGCTATGGTGGAGTTTACCTAAAACATCAGTGATAAAGGTCACAATTTTGCACAAATCCACTGTAGAAGAAAAATACAGATGACAGAAATCTCAATAGACCAGAATGTAATTCAGCCACAGTTTAAAAGAAAATGCATTTACTCAAAAGTGAATTATGACATTTCATCACAAAAAAACACTCCTGAAGTGCATTAAACATCACAAACTGATGATACTTAACAGTGTAAGAGTATCCGAGCGTGGATATTTCCTTTAATGTGGAACAGACTGGAAAACTACGTTACTGTAAGTCTATCGACAACCCCCTTGAAAAAAGCAGTTTCCTGTTATGTTTCCTATAGGCATAGTGGAGTTGAAAATGCTTGAGCTTCACAAGGTAATGGGTTTGAGTCTTCTGCCCTTAATCAGATTGGTATCAGATAGGTGTCGGGTAATGCAGGTGGCCATTGATCTGGTGAAGAATTACTGTGAGATTTACGACTCATCCATGCTGCAGGAAGGAGTCCTAAAACCTGGAAACGAGTTAGCATTTTTGCACTTCCGGTTCCCTCATCTTAAAGTCAATCGTTTTTTTGAATGGGTTTTGGTTGGATGCCTGAAACGAGGTCTGTGGTTAAGAAAAGCTTAAGAGATTTTAACGTTTTGTTCTACGACATAGAATATGTCAGTAAATACCCCACTCGTGAATTTTGAAGCTTGTACGTGTCTTAAAAAAGGCGGTTGCTAACAACTGGCTAGCGGAGACAATGTCATCATGCCAAGCAATCTGTTGAAAGCCGTTGGAAGCTAGAGGTGGTGACTTTTCTGCTGTGATCCAAAAACTAATGCAAAAACCCAATTGGCTTTTTGTCGAGGGAACCAGGGCAGTGCTAACTTCCAGGTCGGCCTACAAAATATGCCAACCTGCAACACTGTATTTGAGTTCTTTACAGAAGTGCAGCAGGTTATGTCAGACATTCCAAAGATTATAAAGGAACAGCACAACATTTTGGGAAATAGACCTATTTTCTTTCGTACCGACAGTTAGATCGATACCACTCATGTTTCAGAGTGGTATCAGTCTTTTCATTTATTTCCCAAAATCTAGAGCTATGCCTGTAAAGCATGTCAGACAAATACCACAAACACAAAATAATTTCCTTGGCTCTTCTCTGTTGGCTCAATGTGAAGCCAGTTACAGATTCATAAAGATATAGATCCCTTAATAGGCTAAAAAAGTGGAGGAAAGAGGAAGCAATACTTTAAAAACCAAAAGAAAACCAGTTACTAAATAAAACGCTTCTTCCAGGAGCACCTTTCTGTCAGGAATAATGGAGCGTGGAGATATCTGAGAGCTTGTGGGAATATATGGAGCATATTTGTGCAGTAACTCAAGTGGAATTTTGGCAAACTCACAGACTATCATACTTCTCCTGTTTTTATTTCCATTGCTGAAATCAATTCATCACAGAGCCTCTGAATCTTTAACGTAGCCTTCCATTCTCTTCTGTCAAGCTACTCATACCTGAAAGGGATGTAATGACCCACTTTCTCTCCTTGTACCCCGGCGACTCTGCCGCTTACCACGTTTGACCACCTTGCTGTGGTCGACTACAGTTTGCAGCTGCTGTTAATTTACAGGAGCACTGTGCACCCCTTTTTCAGCTCTGAAGCATATATGACTAATCACACCAGTCATTTTAAACAACTTGAGCTCTCTCTGGCAATAAATCACCTTGATACGTGCTACTGTGCCCATAATAGAGCTACGTTCAGGAGGGAGGGGCACAGGGGGAACTTTGGGAGCTATTCAGTACTTTTGGTCAACACACTATTGTGAAATACACTCAGGGACTGGGACACATTGTTGTTCGATGTGTTTGTTTCTATGATCTCAATAAAAATCTAAGTGAAAACAACACAGGGTTGTATTTCTTCAAACAACAGCTCGGGGAATGTGATGTTTCCCCAGACTTTTTTTTTTTTTTTTTTTTTTTTATCTTTTTGTAGTTATAACTTGTAAAATCCAAAATCTTAGTGCAATAATTATGCCATAGAGGGTTTTTATTAAGACCCAAAGTTGTGTGTTCAAGCAAATGTGTGACACACACCGGGCTGAGAATGAAATGTTGCTACATTTAACCAATGTTTGATCAGCTTTCAACTTTTTTTTTTTTATTATTTTTTTTTTTTTAAGTTTTAGCCAAACCCCAGATAAACTAGAAAGAGGAAATAGTGTCTTTTTTCTTCACCCCAATGACATGGAGGAAAAAAGGGCCTCCAAAATGGCCAAGAGTACTTTTTTTTTTATCTTCACCTGCCAACTGTAAGAGAGAACACAGGGACTTCACAAGGCATTTAAAGAGGGTGTTAAACCAACCTTTTAGGACATGACAAATGATGTAACCTCCCTCCAATTCCACAAGCCAACATGAGATAGGTATGGCTTCCACAGTATCAGCAACCAGTAGAAAGTAGAAAAAACTGAATTGAAGTTAAACCACATAAAGGCCCCTTGACTGTGTTTTGCCATCTCTTTTTTCTCTGCCATTGCATTGTACCATGTTGCATCTTCCCTTTGTGCCTTTCCCTACTGAGTAACCACTGGGCCGAGCTGAAGAACAATCTGCTGGTTGTCAGGTGCGCTTACTGAATCCTGTTGCTTATTGTTATCTCACAATCTGAAACTTCAACAGACCAAAGACTGCAAGCAGTGACTGCAAGCTTCTGAAGTATAAGGCAGACAGTCACAAGGTGAATGACCTCTATAGTGGATATGTCTCCTTGTCGCTCTGCTGGTTTTCAGCCATTCCACCTCCCAATAAATCAACAAGAGCACACTCTGGGATCCAGCAGCTAAGTGGCATTTAAGAAACAGCTTGTGTGAGCTATAAGGCTGCAATTTGGATCATTTAGATGCAAGGCAATAATTTGGCCAGATGAACGCCATTAACAGCAGCCAGAAAGTTTTTAAGCAACTAAAGAAGAAAAAAGTCCAAGTCGCATTTTGTTAAAAGTCAATGAAGGCTGAACTTCTTGTGGTTCAGAGGGGCAAAAATGCTTTCCATTTGCACAGGTTTACTCAATATTGTGGATGTGACACATTTAAATTCACTGGAAAGTTACCCTCAGATGACAATAGATAGTCATCTTGGTATTTATCAGCAGTACTTGTAGTGCATTTATCTGCATGCCAACTTATGCATGAATAAAATTGTGCGTGGAAAGCAATGAAAGCCAGTCTACATTCAGCTTACTGCAAAAATGCCAAAATATTGTTTCTGCTACACATACCACTGACAGCAGCTTTAGTCCGGATGTTCAAAGTCGTAATCGTTACAACAAAAGCGGGACCAGCTCTCTTCATTTTATCATAACACAGCTGATATCCTCACCACTACTTCATATGTGCCTTATACTGTAACTTATAGAACAAGCCAGCAATGCCTGTAACAAGGTAGCTCCTAACTAGCTTCTGGGCGATATACATGCTTATCAAATGTTGTTTACACCATGATTCTGCCTTGCAGACACAATAAAAGAGGAATGACACTCCTATGCAGAGACACTGGGCTATCACACTGGGACTATTGGTACTGATGAGAAGCTCTTGGTCTGTTGCCATGGCCCCTGTGTGGGTTGCATGTCAGTGCTGCTCTGCCCTTCTTTTTAACAACACAGAAAAATACTTTGAAGACCCAATGGGAGAGCACAACACATTATGCTCTCAATGGTCGGGGTCTGTCTTTACAGCTTAACATGGTCTCATGCTATTAAAAAAAAACTTAGGAGCATCAGTATTTGACTCAATTTTTGAGTTATTATGAAACCTACATGGTCCATCACAGTCAGCCACTAATGAAAGACATGCAAATTAAGCACTTTGAAGGAGAAAATTAATGCTTTTCAGTATTTTTGCCACTGGTTGGGAGGATATGTAAATGAAGAGAGGGACCAGCAAATATGATTTCTTTTCTCTGAATTAGGTACATGAGCAGTTTTCTCACTTTCATTTGGGGTGACAAGGTTGCTTTGGTTTAAGTATAAACATTTCTCGACTATTAGCCTATGTGACTTCCATTTGTCCAGTTTATGTCAAGAGTTGGAAACTCAAGACACTTATTAACGATTTACTTAGAGGTTAAATGAGTAGTTTTTGCAACGATTAGAGTTGACAACTTTATTAATTATGATGAGATTTACTGTAATTGTCTAATGGGGTGGAAGTAGAGACTGTGAAAAGGGTCAAAAAGACAGAAATATAGGACATTTATAAGCGATAAGATACCACTGTTATATTGTATGTTGAGGGTATGTGTTTACCACAGTTTCAATCCCTGGACTGGACTGTACCATTCATGAAAATCACAGGGTTCGTTTGGGCTAGAGAACAAGCCTCAGGTGAGATTAGACGACAACCGGTGAATACAGTATGCACTGGGGACAGCAACTAGTAATCTTGCATGCACGGTCTTAGTGAGAGACAAAACATTATTTACATTATCAACGAATGCTCTTTTCAAGTTTTTGCAATTACTACTTTTAGCACCAATCTGCACCTTGTGGTGTAAATATGTGAAACATGTTACATTTACTGTAATTATTACAGCAACAAATATAGAATTAAGGTTGCAGATGTAAACTGGTAAAGTCACATCTCGTTGGGATGTTCAAACTCCTGATAGACGGTGTAAAAATCTATTTCTCTGATTTTTGATATTAAAATGTAGTGTATGACAGTACAACATTTCACCCAGGCCATTATTTGTTCCTGCCAGACAGCTAACGAGCCCTGCATTATCTCAGCGAGAGACAACAGCCCAGAGGACACACTGTACTTTAAGGAGTCTGAGACCCCTTGTGTAACTGGTTAAAAGAGAGCAGTGTTTCCAAAACAACGCTTTCTGTGCTCACACCGGGAGAGAAGAGCAGTAAAAAATCATCAACAACCATCATCCTCCTCCTTCATTTAACATGAATTGGACGTTCCCATTTCATCCATTCACGTTGTAGCTGCTCATGTAGGTCAGCGGGTCAGTCCCGCTGCCTCCATGAATACCAGAAAGAGGATCTTGACAAGCTTTATCACAGTCAGCTGACAAAGTGAAGTACATTTTCTGGGCAAATGAGACACAGCAGCAGAGCAGCAGCTGTCATCCATCATACTCGTGGTGACGAGTGCTGGATAACAATACATCCACCACACAAGAAAAAAAAACACTATACAATACTTCAGAGCATTCAGGTGCTTCAAAATATGCATTTAATATGTAGCTGCTCTATAGACATCAGTGACCATCAAAAAATCATGACCACATGTACTGTATGCAAGGGCGTAACTTTGGATTCTATATTGGGAGGGTTTAGATCTCCACTTTCGAGCAAAATTGAAATTTTGAGCATATCAAACACTTAATTTCATGCATTCTGGTAAATTTTTCTGCAACAATTTGTGCCTTTTCTGCTTTAATTTATGGTGTGAATTTCTTTAATTATGTAAAGGAAATTATTAGATGTTTGGGGGGGTTGCACTGGCCAGTTTTGATTATTGGGGTGGGTTGTAACCCCCCCATCCCACCTCTGTAAATTACTATGACTATGTAAAACACAGAGAAACAAATAGGAACATGTTGAACTACTGTAACAACATGGATGCAGTAAGTGTATGTAAGGGAGTTTACCAACACTGCTAATTAGCATGGTGTCATGCCCCTATTTGGAAGCAGATACGATTTTACGCCCCCTGATGTGTAAATCAACTTGATTTTTTTATCAACCAGTAGCAATAAGGGCCAGGGGGAAATTATTGAAATTGGATCATGAACCGTTTCTTTTCATACATGTTTCTCATTAGTTTCTGTTGTAAAAATGAAAAATGCAAGTTAAACGTGACTGTCAGACTTTTTGGACACAATACCCACACAATCCCCCTACTATATTTGCTCTCATCCTGTAGTTGGAGGGCCTTTCATTTGGGCTAATTGGTAGCACCTGGCCCAATGCTCCCAGTCACTATAAAAGCCGCCTCTCAGGGAGATGCTCTCCATGTGCTTTGTTTGGTTCCTTTTAGCATTTCGCCCACCAGCACGTCAACACACATCCACTCACTTGTATCAGTGACTCAACTGCCATCAACAACTCATCTCTTTTGCAATTTAATGTAGCCTATGCTTTTGTAAATAAGTCATGACAATATTGACTGAGCAAGATGGGCTTCTTCATCCTTTGGATTTGACTGACATGTTTGCTTAATGAGCTTGTCTATTTTGTCCATTCTTCACCATCAAAGATCTGTTCAACTTGTACTGAACGTTGTTTTGCAATCTTAATCTAGCTAACCTGAATCCTTATAGCTATGCTAGCATCAAACTATTCTTGGTTTTCCATTGTTCCCAAATGGGAAATGGGATTTTTTTTCACAGCAGACATTTTACTTGTCATATAGGGGAAAGCACATGTGCAACTAATAACATTGAGCTTCATTCACCAATATATTACTAGTTTTCTCTTAAATATGTTCTTAAGAAAGTCCCTAAGAAAAGTTTACGTCTGATTCATGACGTATTATTAAACAGCAGAATTGTTTGCAGGTGTTCTTAGAATGATGAATCCAAATGTCTTCATAAATTGAGAGCTTGTGCCTGTTGCTCCTATTTAGCATAGATAAACGCCCTGTTCATTCCAATAAAAGGGCATGAGATGGCAGGGCTGCGTCATTTGCACACTTAGAGAAATGTCCAAAAGACGTGGCAAAGACGGTGGAGGCATCGACTCCAAAAAGAAAAACTTCAGTAATTCTGAAGTGGAGGTACTGCTGCAAGAAGTTAACGGAAAATGAGACGACATATTTAGTATCGTCAGCAGTGCATACTAAGCAGCAAATAAAACCAATGCATGGAATGCAGTTACTCATGCAGTGAACGCTGTATCCGGAGAAGGGCGCAGAACCGATGAAGTAGAAAAGAAATGGTTTGATCTGAAATCTGAGGCAAAAAAAAAATGACTTCAAAACATAGAAGATACTCTTGGCGTATAAATAGCGTGATCAATCACTTATTATTGGATGGCAGGGTTCCATCCATCCATCCATCTTCATCCACTTATCCACGGTCGAGTCGCAGGGGCAGCAGCTCCAGCAGGGGAACCCAAACTTCCCTTTCCCTAGCCACATTAACCAGCTCCGACTGGGGGATCCCAAGGCGTTCCCAGGCCAGGTTGGAGATATAATCCCTCTACCTAGTCCTGGGTCTTCCCCGAGGCCTCCTCCCAGCTGGACATGCCTGGAACACCTCCCTAAGGAGGCGCCCAGGGGGCATCCTTACCAGATGCCCGAACCACCTCAACTGGCTCCTTTCGACGCAAAGGAGCAGCGGCTCTACTCTGAGCTCCTCACGGATGACTGAGCTTCTCACCCTATCTCTAAGGGAGATGGCAAGGTTCCCCGTTAACATAATTGATGTGAATTGAAGGCAAAGCAAGGCAAGTTTATTTATATAGGCCTAGCACAATTCATACACAATTGCAATTCAAAGTGCTTTACAAATGAGCAGCAGTGTGTATTTATTAAAACAACGTATAATTATGTGTAAAATAATTAGTTTTTAATTAGAACGGACGAAAACGGTATAGCTACTTGTTTTGCGCAAACATGTCAGCTCTAAATTGTGTGCAAGAGTGCTCTTGAGTGTGCGTAGATTCTGTTCATACCTAAGAACAAATAAGAAAACATTGGTGAATGCCAGAATCTTCGTGAAAAACTGCGTAAGTGGGGTTTAAGAACACATTTGTTCTTACGAACGTTTGGTGAATGAGGCCCATTGACGACAACTGCAGTAGTCATTAGTGTTATTGTTTACAACTGGGTTAAAGTGTTTGCTGTGAAAATGAGCTATTACATTTCCCCCCTGGTTATGTGCTCCCCAAAACAGTATGTTGTTTGCAAATGTGAATTCGTTACTTACTGTTGAGGTACCCTGTGAAGTTGTTGACCACTACAGGTGCTATTGAGCAGTGTTTTGCTGAGCGAGTCTCTGTTTTGTTTATCTTATTCTACTAACTGAGTAGTTAGACCGTGCTAATACAGCGTCCCTCTTTCATTTCTTCAACCAGCTTCTTGAAAAGGGCGACGTAGTGATGTGTGTGCATATCCAAAAACCTGTTGATATCGAAGTCTTTGATAATGTTTAAAAGTAGCTGTGGTTCTCCTTTTTTATCGGGTCTCCAGCCTTGCAAACTGTTGGCTGGTTGGTTTGTGTACAGAAACCACAGCAACGCACAGGGCTGACCATAAGCCTGCGGTGAAAACCCTGATTGAGATCGACGCATATTCTGAATGCGCTGCATAGGCTACATGTCCAAAGAAGGCCTCTTAAACCCAAATAATACCGGAATATCCCACATGTCTTAATCGGAAAATGCTATAATTGGAAAAAGGCCTTATTCGGAATATCCAACCGGAATATGCTGTTTACATGACCTGTATCAAATTCGGAATATTGTCATATAATAGTGGAATATTGGTGTGCATGTAAACGTACTCACTGACAAACATAAATTCACTCATGCACCGATGGGGATGGTATGATAAACTGTTTTTGTTTACAGGAAAACTCCACAGGGTACCGTAAATATATACACTAGCTGCATTATCCAGTATGTTGGCGAATAATTTCATTTATGTGATTTATGGATTCATAACATCTAGAATGAATACCTCATCATTAATGAGGTTCATTACAGCTCTAAAAACGAAGTTGTCTGGCTTACCTTTCTCATTTCCTGAGCAAACACTTGAAGTTTCACTGATTGAAAAATCTCCCTTTAAAAAGTGTTATTTTTGCTGATTTTCTTAAAAAAAAGCCTTCATAAGCCTGGCAGGTCTAAATGTGTCATTAAAATTAGCATTCCAACTTTTAGAGCTGTTACAAGTTCTCATTTTCTCACATAAAAAAGGCTAATCAGCTAAGGTTATTTAACATGAAGTGTTAGAGTCCTAAAGGGATGATTAAGATGCTGCTTCTCTCCTCACATATTGAGCAAGGTGACTAATGGGGCAAACTCGCAAAAAAGTCAATGCAACCTTTTAATTGCTGACAGATATATAGCTGAATACTCTCACATACCCATTTTTCAGAATAGAGATTTAGTCATTTCTAAAATCATGATCCATGAGAGTATATACCAACAATATAGCACCATTTCTAATCTGCAACCTGAAATACGTTGAGAAAAGACAGGTGAACAGAGTATATCCCGTTTGCTGTTCACTTCTCTGCCTCGGCATTGTCGCTGTAAATGCACATCAAGGTTATAAGCGGTGCAGACTTACTGGGAGAGTGAAAGTGGATGTGAAAGCTCAATCACATTCTAAATTGTACAACACAGCAGAGGAGTCTTCTTGGCAGTCACACTGGTGGGACAGAGAGGAGAAAGAAACAGAGTCTGGAAAAAAAAAGGCAAGTATTTGTGTGTTTACCCATCGCACTGAACATACACCATGCTGCACATGAGCTGCTGGTGGATTGGCAAAATGAAGTACTGGCAATTAAGATGCAGATCTCTCCAACACCCGTATTAGTCTTGCTTCTAAAAAGAAAATCACAGACGTACTAAAGTGCTGTATGGCACAATAAATAACTCCCGGTGGGCTTTGCAGTGCTGTCATGCTCTCTGTAGCAGTCACCATCCCAGACGAAGGCAATGTGCCACAACCGCCATGAAGCCTTCCTACCTCAGGCACTCCACTGGCAACAATTTAAAACAACTCTCTTTTGTTCTTCCTGATCTGCATACCCTCCCTCTTCCTGACTGCTTCCCGAGTAGAAGGCATAATGCATCATTTTAGGAGGGAGCAGCCTAATTTAACAGCCAGGGAGAAACACCAGTGGACACTGGCCTGCTACTGAATGAATGAGCCTGATGTGTAAAATCTGAAAAGATTACAGACTGAGGGGCAGGCCCCCCCAAAAGGTCTTGCCAAACCAGCTGTTTTGATAAGCCCTGCTGCCTCCCCAGAATAATAATTCCTCCAAACGAGACGGAGTAAACAAACCGAATATGAGGAGAAGTTAGCACTGTCTTGTTTTGTTCCTGGAGACAAACTAAGAAAAAGGATAGTAGAATCATATCATGATCAAATCTTGTGTCTCCCTCCCCTGTTGCATGTTGACATCTGGACACTGAGGGGATGTTGGGTATACACAGCTCATGAGCAATAAATAAACAAAGGGGCGACCGGCCTTGAAAAGCCATCCACCTGTGACCAGTAGAAAAGCAGCAGGCACAGCAGTGTTCATTAAGGAAGCCGGTCCTGACAGTGAGGCATTTAAGAGGCCATCAGGAGTGACAACTCAGCAGCTACCTTGGGACCGGAGAGGGAAAGGCATCAAGGTGAGCAATGCAATTTCAGCTTGAATAATGGAGCACTTTCCTCAGGTCTGACATTCATGTATTTCTCCGTCAGTTTTGCCTTACAGACCTACACCTGTGAGCTCTTCAATGTTCCACAGGAAAAACGGGTTTACAATGTCCACAGGTTCACAATTACTCAGTCTATGGCTGCTGGTCTGCAGATAATCTCACTCAAAGTGGTTCATGAATTAAAAATAGCAGCAAATATATCAAAATTTGGAAATGGAAATTTTGATTTTGGATGCTGTGCACTACAGACATTACACACAGCAGACATCAACCTCTAGATTTAGTTCTTTACGATTTCTTAAAATAATTTCATCAAGGCAAATTATTCTCACTTTCCTGTTGGATTCACCAGCCAGATTCCATTTTCACAGAGTTGCTGAGTTACTGGTAATAACAGAGGATTAATTTACAAGGAGGCAACATTCCCCAGTGAGACTTGTGGCCCAGAACAATAATGAGCACATAGTAAACAGAAATTTGCCGTAAACCAAAAGAGAATGCAGAGGCACCTAATCTAGTAACACACAATGCACACTGATGCGTACACACACACATACACACACACGCACACGTAGAGAAAATGATGGCAAATTATCTTCCCCAGGCCTGTGTAACAACATATGTTTTCAGGTAATTAAAAGAAGATCCCAAGCGGTTATCATGTCATGTTGAAATACAATGCACAGAGCAAATTACCATTCTGTGGTTATTCATACAAAGCCGAGGTCACGTTGCCTTGGTAAACTGTAAAAATAGACAAGGGGTGTTTGTGGCTGTAGTCGTGCTGTGGTTTCAACTTGTAATTAGAAATGCTGAGGTCAAAACGCTATGCAATACGTGATATATAATTTGTGTGTGTGTGTGTGTGTGTGTGTGTGTGTGTGTGTTGTTTGAGTGATAGCTAGTGGCCTAGTAATTGTTTTAAGTGCAAGTACATAAGTTAAACTATTGACTGAGCACAAAAGTAATTGTTGCGTTTCAAGAGTTGCAACCGATTTTTAGAAGCAGAACCCATTTTGCAATCAATGTTTATTGTAATTAGATCTAAGGCAGCATTAGGACTTTCTGTGCTTGTTAACTTCAAAGCTGTGGATTCTCGGATTTGTCAGTTTTGATCCTTCAATTGAAAAAGTCCAACTGAGAGCAGAGTATCCCTTGTTTTAAACCTGGAAGTAAAATGCCATACCAACATCTAAGTAACGTCAGAGTACTTCCTAGTGTGCTCCAGCACCTCTTTCTTTTTCTAACTGTAAAAAGGGTGTGGCTCTTACAGTTTGCACCTCTCATCTCAGGTGAACAGGATCTGTCAAAACAGCAGGAGGAAGAACAGATTTCAAACTGAGAAGGGACCACATCAGGAACTTTCTCTACATACCTGTTTTGCACTTGTGAATTTGTTGCTGCACATTTCAGAGCCCTTCTTTTTCAATAATTATCACTTTCTTATGTTATGAGCTCTATAGTGTGGTCAATAATAAACTGGCAGTTTTTGAGGCCACTTTGCAATCAAAACTTTTCATACTGGGAGAAAAGCAAGAATACAAGCTTCATCAGCTACAAATCAGTTTTGTACTAAAACAGTGATGGTGCGCTAACATGTTACATAGCCTTTGTAACCAGAGAGAAGACACAACCTTTCCACCTTATATATTCCATATGTGTCTTAAATCTGCATTAATTTATATTTTGGCACAACAGGCTGTAAAAACAACCACAATATATTAATTTATCATTATCATCTTTTAAAGTTGTGCGCATGACTTGCTGCAAATGTACATGAAGTCCAATATTCACCCTCCTTTTAGCTCCTTCAGTCTCCATCAACTCCTGAGGGAAATATCTGGCTCTTTAGCTGCTAAATGTTCCACTATGTTCACCAGCTAACTTTGTCTGTCAGCCTCTTAGTGATGGGCATGCGGTGTACAGTTATTTTATCAGGGCTTTTTACTTTAATGGCTGCCTGCTGCAGCTGGAGACCATGCTGATGAGAGCCAAAACCATAAAGTTGTGGGCAGACAAACTAAACGATAAGCTGAAAGACACTAAAACTGCGCTTTTGCAGAAATAGGTGATAATTCTTAGAAATATATAGTACAGTTTTAAAGAATATTCAAGTCAATTGGGTGAGTTGGGCAGTTGATGTGACTACTCCTCTTAAATAAGCACCATGCATACGTGACCTCTCTGGTTAATCTTGATTTAAGAATATTTCCGAGCAACCTGGAGCTGGGGAAGTAATAAAAATTCATTATAACCATGGTAACATATGCCTTTGTTGTATCCAAGCTAATATATTCCATGTTCAAGGACTCTGAGGGAAGCACTTTACTTAAGTTGAATTTGAGTTGTCACTATGCTCATCTTTGTGCTCGAATAAAATAACAACTCAACTGTTTCCTAAATTAATGGTGTACACTCCCCTTGGCTTCAGATGCTGTGCTCTGCTGCTCAGAGTCTATACATGTAGGTGCCAGACACTGCTCAGGATTAGCTGGTGAGTTAAGTGTCCTGCTGCATTGCACCCAATACCTGTTCACCAAACAAGGTGCTGGCTGCCACATTGATACATCCATCCATCCATTTACTGTATCAATCCATCTGTTTACCTTCAAAAAGTCTCCAGATAGTTTTACTGAGGATACATACCTTAGTTTTACTGCCATGCTGTGTCTGAGGGAGCTTCCTTCCCATCTGACAGACAGGTGATTCCCCTTTGAAGGTGCTCCATCTCACTCACTGATGGGGAGGCCAGAGAATGAGCCTACCCCTCAAGACCCCATTAAAGCAAAACCCAGGGTGCACAGGTTAGATATTCATCGCCTGGGCAACCTCTGCCATCAACACATTTTGTGCCACGTGAGAATGATCACAGCTTATTAAAGTAGAAATAATGACTGCTCTACCTCCGGCATGAAATATTTAACAAGGACAAAGGAGATGGCTCAATGGTGATTCATATTTATGTTGAAAGGAGAGAACGTGGACAATACTGGCTACACAGGAAATGCAGATGAACCTTTGTTAACCTGAGCTCAGAAGAGACTGATGACACTTGAAATGTGTATCTTAATGGAAGCAGAATTGTGGCAGAGGGTGTTCTGAATTAATGTTTGCTAGGCATAACAAAGACATTACACACAAAGCAGACTAATGCATTCAAGTTTTAAATGTATGTGCTCAATTTTAACCATCATTTTATTGTAATCATTTTCCCTCTGTGCTCAGAAGGTATAGAGCTTCCAATTTCTGGATGTGAAATTATAGATGCATTTTTCCTCCTAGCTTGGGTAAATTAGCTTTTTTTGGGCCCCTGAGAAAAGGGGGAAAGAGCAGAGTGAAAACGTTCTCCATCAAGTGTGATTGAATTGGATTTTACAAGATGAATTGCCAGGACAAGAGTTTATCCCAGTTACATTGCCAAGAGGTTTCAGTCCTACTGCAGCCAACTCTGGTCAACAGCAATTAGGTTCAGCTTTGAGTTATCAGAATCTGTCATTGTGAGAAGATGTTTACAATGTGAGCAGAAAGTAGATAAATGCAACAGGCCGACATTTGCAACAGTAAAAAGCGGCTTGTAGCTGGTCCAAGAATTCATGAAATTACAGATCTGACAGCCAAAACATGAGCAGAGCAAAACACAGCTGTCTTTTTCTGTAGCCCACACATCTTTTAATCTAGTAGAATACAATGCACACTGCAGAGACTGCCTTTGGCTCTTTGTGTGGCTGTCCGTTTTTCGTACTCGCATATTTTCTTTTCCTTGAGGGAACCCGTATGATTTGCTATTGTGTCCTTCATCTGAAGACCACACTTACCACAGACAGTGGCAATAAGCCTGAAGACTGGCAATGAGGTGATATTTAGGCTTACCTTCCCCAGACTGGGGCTCCACAGATATCTCAGGCTGAAAACACAGATAGCCAACACGAGAAAGACCAGAGCCAGAACCAGAGCCAGTCGCTGGTAGGTGTGGTACTTGGCCTTCTTCTCTTTTCCCACCTCAACCTGCAAACAATATAGGTTCAATATTACTGTATATATGGTGAAAGCTCACTGATTAACATGTTATATCTCCTTTTGTTTAACAATTTGTGGTTGGTAACCTCACAAAAAACAAAACCCCATATTGTTGTTTTTACTCAGTTTTTTTAAGGGATTAAAGAAACAAAATATGACGTGTTAATTAGTGAACTTTAAAGGTGGTGGTGGGTGGATTGTGTTACCTTTAGACAGAGCCAGGCTAGCTGTTTACCTGTTTCCATGCTTTATGCTCAGCTATGCTAACGTGCTGGTGGCTGTAGCTTCATAAATAGTTGTGAAGTAAGAGAGGAACTGCTGATTAGGAAAAACATTTCCTAGAATTTTTCCCCATTCTGTATTTCCAATGGCACTACCGGGGGCCACCCAATCGACCCACGGGCACATGTTTCAAATAGGCAAGCCCTCCACGACAACACTGAAAGCACCGGGGGAGAAGCAATTAGCCTGTTCCGAAAGGGCACGTGCTCTGAATGGCCACACCTCAAACGGACACTGCACTTGAATCTTCAACGTTACCTAACATATAATATAATGATTGTAGCCTGTAGGTTGATGTTATAGTCACATGTTTCTGGCTGGACCACAGGGACCACAGGGACCTGCCATAGGACCTCGACATTTTGTTGCTTAGTAATAAAGTTCCATCATTGGTCAGATTGAGTGTGATGACGTGAGTGTTGTTGTTTCCCCATTACCATTGCCCAAATGTATTTAAATTACAAAGGGTTGGCAAGCAGGGGATGGATATTTGATCATTTATCAGTATCAGATCATTTATATCATATATAATATGTCTTCTATATCATTTCTAATAGATTATCAGTGGGTTTTCTTGCAAGATTTGCTCGTGGCTCGCTGAAAAAAATAAACGAGACGCAGAAACAACTGCTCCAGATCGGCTCTGTGGCGCAGCGTGTGCTGTAGAAACCCGGTGAAAAATAAACTACTCAAATAACAAAAAGGAGTAGGCCTACTTATGAAGAAAGGAGAAATCATTAAAATAGAACCATATAAAAGTAGCATGAAGGAAACAATGCCAGTGGGACTTTTCAGTTTCCGGTGGAGATATTAACATCGGTGCACCGAAGAGAGCAGAGAGTAAAGTTGTGAGGTGGTTGTAAATGTACAGTGTAGGTTTCATTTTATCCATAAATAAATGCTGCAGCTCATCAAGATCAACATTTGAGGCTGTGGTTCATAATTGTAATGGGGTGAAACATCGGTCCGGTCTGTTTAACAAAGTAACTAATTAGACAGAAACACTTTAGATGAGTAATCTTTTTTTTTTTTTACTTGTAGCATTATTTGTTTCAAATGCACCTTTACCATGTCATGTACTATGCTACGTCAGTACACAACAAACTAATATTACTGCTTTAACGGCCTTTTACACCCCACACACACACACACACACACACACACACACACACACACACACACACACACACACTTCACAACTCTATTTAATGGAGATATATGATAGTAGTATCAATCCTCTCATCTAACTAATTCTCAGCACAAAAGCTTCTATGCACATTTCCCAAAATGTACAAGTATTGCTTTTAATTTATCATTTTCACGACTGAATTTATATTTCCTCCTTTTCAGTTTCTCTTTTTTTTTAATCAGTATTGCATTTAATCAGAAGAGAGGCCATTTGATTTGGTCTCCCATCTGCTAAATGTATCCATCAATAAGGCTACTAATGACAATAACATAACCATCCCCATGCCAAATGCAGGGAAGAACAGACTGCTACAAGTGCCACGGAAAAGTTACATTTATTACACTTTTCCTAAAAAAAAAAAAAAACTTGCCTGCTGTAGTCAATTCCCCAGGCTCAAGGCCACAAATTAATAAAGACAGGCTTTTGTTCCACCAGAGCTCCAGCGGGGAGAAAATGAAAGCTTCTCATTCACACTGGACCACTTTTGAAGGTCTCAGAGGACAACAGAAAAGCAGATATGTAAAATAAAAAAGAAACAAACCAATTTCAATTAGCAAAAGTGTTGCTTATCTCCGTGTCTTTCATAATGACGATAAAGCAGCTTTGGTTTTCTATTGTGGCTGGGGCTGGTACAGTAGTTAAGCTGCAGATGATTGGGAGGCACTTTAACATGCTGACTTCTTAAAATATATTTTTTTAATAATAATAGTTGTATGGTTTTTATGACATTTGGACTGGTGTACTGCTAAATAATTATCCAAAATGGTCCTGAAAAATATATTTGACATAGCCTTAACAACTACAGTGTGTAGGTGGTATGCAGGAGGAAATAGCATACAGCAATAATGGCATACAGTTACACTCTGTGCTTGTTGGATTGAATTTCTGATTGTTAAATACATCAGCAGCATGACAGAGGATACATTATTCATAGCTTCCTAAAAACTTAAAACTAAACATTTGCCTTTAATGAATTCTACATTGTTACAATTGTTTATTGGGCGTATTAGAGACAGTAGCCATGAAAGCGTGAGGCACATCAAAGTAGTGTACATTCCTAAGGCATGATGAAAAACAGAGTGCTACAATCAGAGAGCCAGAAATTCCTTTCATTGTAGATTTTTCAGAGTGAAGAAAAAAAAATGGTGGCTGAAATCCTTTACTCTCCTGTGGCAGGTGGCATAAGCAGTGGAAACTTGACTGGAGGACAAACCTCTCTCTTTGCCTATGCTTTGGATATCGAATACTCACAGGAAGAAGGTGGGATTGAGAGACAGACAGAAATAAAGGCAGGGATGGAGACAGGGTGAGCAGTCTGAGTGCGTAGCACTCGCCAACTAGTGTTTAAAGGTTTAGGAGTTCAGAATCAGCCAGGCTTTGTGAGGAAGAGTGCCTGGAGCCCCCTGCTGTTATCATGCAGAGAGGGAGCACCTATTTGAGAGAAAAAAATAAGAAGTAGTCTATAACCAAAAAGCAGAGGCAGTGGTTTATCACACTGGGGTACGCTCATATAAGCATTTGAATTGCTGTGAAAACTATTCTGAAATATGAAGCCACTAGTCATTTCTTAATCATCATTCTCCATCCATCACCTACAGTGCAGCTATGATTAGTATCTGCTGGGACACATACCTTTTCTTCGATGGACAGTAAAAAAGCTTTTTCATATACAAAGATAATATTACTGTGCTCTGCAGGTATTACCCCTTGTTCTATTGTTCACAAGTTCAGCAACAAGTGAAATATGAGAAGTGTAAGAAGAAGAAGAAGAAGAAGAAGAAGAAGAAGGAGCCAAAAAGAGCCAAAAATCCCTCCTCCCCCTCTTCCTCAATAATAGTTCTTAAATAAAGAATATTCTTGGTCTATATTTGAATGCTGCTTGCATGTGAGAAAGATTTTTTTTTAGCTATAAAGCAAATACAATGGTTCAGGTGAGACTGAATATAAGAGTGGAAATAAAGAAAGGAAGCCAAGGCAAAAAGCCAAAAGGAATTAGATGGAAAAATACTATTCTGAGAAAACTCAGATCACAGAAGAAAAGATCGAGCAGCAGATTCTTTCAGATAAAAAAAAAAAAGATTCAAACTTCTGACATATTTTACTTCAAGCTTGCACTCAAATACCACAGGATCCCCCTCCCCACTTTTAAACTACCACTGCTGCCACCTGCACTTAATTTATTGGGCTGTACATTTTTAGGGGTGCTCCCACTTTCTTGACACTGTATTGACCTAAGATCCTGCACAGTATTCATAAAGACACTAAATGTTGGAATTTATTTTAAATAGATTTTTTGCAATTAATAAAAGTGCAATAATTCAAACATAAAATACGGGGGAAAAAATGGACTCACATCTTTCCACAGAATCTGTTGACTGCTGGATTGACTGCTTGCCTCCATTATACAAGCCTGCAGGAGGAATCTTTCCGATCGTCTTAGCTGGGGAAAATACTAACGTACTGCAAGGCTTAGAGTCCCAGCTTCCTTCCACTGCTGTAATTTGGGAGGGTGCTGAAGGGGAGGGAAGTTTCAGGTGGAGTGGAATTACTGAAACATTTGTGATACCCATTAAAAGCAAGGCAGATGTCTCTCCCGCCCGCCTCCCTGCTCCCATTTCAAAGGTTGAAAGCCACGAATGGATTCAGACTGAGACAAAACCTCTGTTGAATAAATTGCATACTATACTTGGATGAAAAACACTGTAGTCATTCACTACTTTCAAAAGATTCCTGCTTGAAGGACACAAAGTTAGCATTTGAAAAAAAGAAGTAAATCCTACCCACATAGTGCAGATGCTGATGTTTTCGTTTATATTTTCTGAAGTATCAAAAACGGTTCAAGTACCTGCTCTCTGCTTTTGTTCTCCAGTCAGTCAGTCAGTCTGCACACTCGGCAACAAGAGTTGAGGTGACTGAGTAACAGCATGCCAAAAGATTCAACCTTATAAAATGTAAAGAATTTGCACTTGTGCACATACAGAAAACTGTAGTAATTAAGTTAGACTGTAATCTGAGGACAGAAGTTTAAAGATCCCCTTCAGACAAGTTTTAAGACATAAAAATACTCAACGTAAAATAATGATTGTGCAAATGTTTTTTTTCCATTTAAAAAAAATAACCTCAATAGAAATTCTAAAACATACAAACTACATTCTCCCTCATTAAAAAAAAAAAAAAAAAAAAAATATATATATATATGCAATTCATTTTAAAAGTTGAACTGCTGGGTGCAATATATCTTCTACTTGTGCACTTAAGGTTTCAAGTTTCCACAAAGTTGCATATTGCTATTTAAACTAGTTGTAATGTCACAAAACCATGCTCTCTGCTTATATTATACTGAGGTTTGAGCAGATGCATTTGAAAACGCCCTTCTAGTATCAGCTCTACACATACATCATTCTGCACGATTCATCATTCTGCACAGTTCAAACACATTTTGGAGTGGAGGGGGACTTTAGGAAGCATCTAAAGGTCATCTGAGCAGCTGTTGCCCATCAGAAACTGCTATGAAACTGTATGATAATGCTGGTGTCTGCAATAAAAAGATACTTTCAAAGGGGAAAGTTAAAACATAAGATTAAAAACTCAAATGTTTAAACTCAGCGATACATGTTTTTTTTTAGGTTTTGTGCTGTGGAAGCATTTATGAATGCAATTAGTATTGAACTAGTCTCACAAGGGAGGGGGTTAAATATTGTGTGCAGTAACTGAAGCTTCTCAAATATTGGCACCTGCAGAACTTTATACAGCTATTTGCAAGCTTAATAATGACATCCGATGGTACTTCTCTCATCCTTACAGCACACAGTACCATTAATAGTTTTTCAAAATGTCACTTTGACTCAGGGAAGGTGTGATCACACCTGCAGTTATTTCTTCCATTGGTCAGAGCTGCGGTGCATACATTAACCGTGTTACATTTTCAGTTTGTTTAGATTTGTATTATTCAGCTGTAGGTGAACCACGACTTGTTAGAAAATAGCTATTTTATTTTTAATTTAATCAATTTTTAACATGTCATTCTGTGAGTCAAGGTTCGTTTCCAGCCCCTGTACAGTATGATTGACTACTCTGTATTATGATTCATCAGTACTGGAAGTATGAAAAGTCAGACAGAAGAGACTGGGAGAGCGAGATTGATGGTAATATGTTAATGACATATGATGAAGGTCATGGGCAGGTTTCAGACCCAGGATGTAGTGCTGGCATGGAACATCATGATATCCTGCTGCTTTTTTAGAGGGGTGAAAAATAGCTATCTAAGTTGCAGTAAACATTAAAACAAGAATAACAGACACCCCTTATTATTAATTTTATTATTATTTATTTATTTTTATTTAGTTCTAACACCAGTTTAATCCTACTAGTTCACATTCAGACCACTAGATGGCGCATTACGCATAGGTGATATAGAATAGTACTGCTGGCATACATAGAGGAAGAATAAATCTTCCTGCCGTGAAGTTAAAACCAGGGCTACGTTCTAGGCCTGGCAAACTCGATTCCTTTTAAGGATTCGGGTTATTCTGAGTCACTCACTAAACTGATCTGGGTTGTGCGAGTCACTTGAGTCAGTATTGTATGCTACATCTGAGGCGAGCTTTTGATTTGGATAAATGCCATGTTTTCATTTAGAATCTTTTAATTTTATTTGGAACATTTTATATCCATAAATGTAAATGGTCTGAAAGAAAACCGAATATTCATTTAAAAATGACATGAAATTATATTTTGAAACTTTAAAAGGACTGACAAATAAGAAAGCCATCCGGACCTTGAACATTTACAATGACTAACAACCTCTTAGATGTAAATTTCATGCACCCCTTTTTCATTTATGTATGTATGCATTTAATGTTTCAATGTGTATGTGTATCTGTACTTGAATAATAACGTTTTTTGAAGACAAAAAAAAACCTCATGAGTTGTCACCGAGCTGAGGCGAGCTTGCAATGTTTTGGACTGTCGGCTCGACCTAATTGCATTTTAATATACTACATTTATACACCAAACCTACAGTAAGCCTAGCTAGGCTACGTGCAGAACATTGTATGTTATTAGTGAAAGAATGGCTTTTGTTGTGGATTTTTTGCTTTACCCTGAGCTCGAGGAGAGACTTCAACTCGCTCGTCTGAATCAGATCCACTCATGACAACGTAGCCGGCTGATTCGGCTGAATCGCGGGATTGACTGACTCCCGCGAGAACTCACGAGTCATTGACAACTCACGAGTCATTGAGGACTCGTGAGTTGTCGACAACGCATTAGTTGTCTTTGAGCCGAGCTGAGGCGAGCCAACAGGTTCTCACACCCATCTTGTAAAATATGGACGCTTGGTCAGGTGCCTTTGTCGTTCTTATTGACGCTAAAAGTCTCCTTTAACGCTTTAAGTAAACGTGCTTGGTCGGGACTATTGCTGTCACTTTAGCGCTATAAGTAAACGCGCTTGGTCGGGACTATTGCCGTTCCTTTAGCGCTATAAGTAAACACGCTTGGTTGGGACTATTGCTGTCCCTTTTGATGCAGTTATGTTAAGGAAAAGGTCGTGGTTGGGCTTACGGTTCCGTGACACGTGGGAACTACGGGACGGTTGGATTTAGGAAAGGGTCGTGGGTGGGCGTACGGTTCCCTTACACGCGGGAAGAACAGGATGGTTGGGTTTAGGAAAGGGTCGTGGGTGGGCGTACGGTTCTGTGACATGCGGGAAGAACAGGTCGGATAGAAAAAAAACGACATCAGACGCTGACAGCCACTGTCCAAACGTCCGTATTTTACGAGTTCGGAATGAGAACGGGTTGGGCAAGCTTGCAATGTTTTGGACTGTCTGCTCGACCTAATTGCATTTTAATATACTACATTTATACACCAAACCTACAGTAAGCCTAGCTAGGCTACGTGCCGAACATTGTATGTTATTTCAGAAGTGAAAGAATGGCTTTTCTTGTGGATTATTTGCTTTACCCTGAGCTCGAGGAGAGGCTGCACTCGCTTGTCTGAATCAGATCCACTCATAGCTGGCTGATTCGCGTGATTGACTGAACCACGCGAGAACTCATGATTCACCGACTACTCACGAGTCATCAACAACTCACGAGTCACCGAAGACTCGTGAGTTCTCGAGTGAATCCCATGGTCTGTGAGCTTCCGGCTTTGAGGCTGCGGGTCGGGAAGTTCCTATAACCTGTCTCGGACTGTCTCTCTGCTCTCTCAGTCGCTTGAGTTGACTTGTGGAGTTGTTGTTGCCTACGAAATTGTAAGCTTTTGGCAGCTAAGATGGCTAGGACTAGTAGTAGCTAATGTTGCAAGAGGTTTGTGTGCAGCACTGTTATCATTTTAGATTAAATTGTAGTAGGACTCAACTGAACTGGGTTAATGATACTAAAGACTCGCGATTCCTGTGTCAGTTTAAAGACTCGGGTTAAAGATCCGAGTGAATCACGACTTGAACAGGTTTACTACGCTCAGCCCCGACAAAACGTAGCAACACTGAAACAGGGGTGCGTTGAACACCCTGCTGTGTGCGCACGCACTCTGCCTTTTTCTTACCACAGGTTTACATACACGTCTCTGCTGATTAGGTATCACCTGTGACACAGCCAATAAACGAGAGACACACCCACCAAAGAGAGAAAACATATCTCAAAAGCTGTTGCGCAACGTTTCACACTGTTCTGAGGAAACATGTCGTTCAACAGGGAAACCGTAGAAATGGCAATGGCATTGTTCTTAAGATTCTGGATTTTGCAGTCTAGTTTAGAGATAGTACAACATAATTAGGGTATGGTTAGGGTTAGGCAATTAAATCACTTGGTTAAGGTTACGGAACAATCGTGTTTATGGTCAATAGTTTTAGCTCTGTCATGGGACTCAGACAAAAAGTCTGACACGCTACACACCCATCCACCACCCGAGGGAACACTACTGAACATTGGCACTGACGTAAATCATGGGGTGTGGAAACCTCTAATAAGGATGTAATTTTTCTATAGATTATTTCTGTTTCTGTGAGTTACTGCTGGGTATCTAATGTCAACAACCAAAGTCTTGTATAACCTTTGAGTTTTGTGTAATTTACAGATTCCAGTCTCATCCCTTGGACTACAACAAGCAATTTTAGAGGGTTATGCATTATGTATGGTCATTTCAGTATTTTGTGTACCTTACTGTAAAGTGTTACCCAACTTTATTAACCAACACAGCGCTTTTCTGAAATACTGCACTGCCTACCTGACAGTATCTTCACAACATGTCACCTGTTCACTGGTTTTAGGACATGAAAAACACACAAGTTTAATTTTATCTTTACATAGCATGAGAGGGAGTGAAGGATACAGTATTGAAACACACGTGTTCATCCTATTTATAAAAAAACATGTCTTTTTTAAAAATCATCTCAGATCGCACACAAAGCAAAAGCTGATAAAAAATGTTCTGTAGTGATTACAGTTTATTAAAAACACAATTTCACAACCTAAAAGTTCCACTTTACACTCAATTTAAAGAAGTAAAAAAAAACGACGGCTTGGTCAATACCATCTGAGGTGGAACATTCCCAGGAAAATTGGTCAACCTGCAAGCCTTTAGTGTGGCAGGACACATTTGAGCACATATTAAGTCTGTCAGATCTGATAGTGGGACCTCGTCAGCTCTTTCCCATTGATATAAATCTTCACAATTGCTGTGACATTTTGCTTGGGTAAATCAAGTGGCGGGTCTTTCAGGAATAGTGTTGTGTCAGCAGCAGAGTTGAGCATCCTGGGACCCTCATTCCCCGATAGCATTCAGCAGCAGGCTGGGGCTTTCACACCTGCAGAATAGAATAAACAGTAATTTAGTTTGGAGTGCATACCAGATACTTACAGATTAGAGCAGAGGTTGATGGGAGCAGCCTTCGCAAACCACGAAGAATCACAAAATAAACATTTAATCTATCCTTCATGCTTCAGGCCTGATAGCTTTGATAGGAATTTTTCTCTTTTGTATTTGTCACTTTTGCAAACAGACTGAGCACTGTGACCAACAGCAAGGCCCATTACAAATCCAACAGACCAAGTTGTGATTTTTTTTTTATTTATATAAATACACCGTTTTCCATCAGACAACAGTAGTTTTGCACAAAATGACTTGTCGTACTTCTGGCAGACGCTGCCTCCACAAACTTGCAGAGTATATTCTGCTTTATTTTGCAGTGGCCATCTGGAAAAAAGCTGTTCCTTGTTTGCTTTTCTTAACTCTTAAGCCAGCCTCTAAAGTCTTGTCGAGCTTCTGTCACTCATGGAGAGAGCTGTGGTAGAAACCCACACATTTCCCATGTGCTCATCCACATTCATTAACAGTCCCTTCCCACATGAAGGGAGACTGTCACAGCTAGAGAAAAATATGTGGAAAGAATACTGTATGTGTACGGGGTACGGGAGATAGACAGACAAAAAAATAGAAAGCAGGACTGATAATTGATTGTCTCTTTCTTGCTCTTTCTTTCTCTCCCTCTCACACACTGACAGAAAAAAAATTCCTTAGTGGATTGAATCACACTTTTGAGTACAGAAACTGGGTCCATGCAGGTCAAATGTGACGCATAATCCTGTGTGATTTGATTATCCGCCTCCTGGCTCAACGCACCTTAGTCTTTTATTACAGAAGAAAAAGGGGGGGCTCATGATGAAGAGGCAGTCACAGATCCTTGACTTGCTCTGGACAAAAGATCTGAGAGCCTCCATCCGTCATCTTTCAGGATGCTCCTCGTGCTTCAGTGACGGCAGGAAGGAAGTGCACCTCTGCAGAGGAAGTTTACTCAGTGCTCTGTTTCCCAGGAGTCACTTGCTACTTCAACAGACTGTAGCGAAGGCCTGACACATCATGCTGATATACTGCTGCAAATTGCTAAGTGCAAAAATACTCAGAATATGTGTCTGTATGTATCTTCAGGTAAGGTTTATTTACAGTATTTATGGTTAATTGGCAAATTTGAGTCCATGACACAACTCGTCTCCAGTGCACCATGCTTTATTCACCAAATGTTTCAGCTATCAGCTAGATTTGTTTTTATGCTTACCTTATATACAGTTCATCGATCGTTGATCATCATTTTACTTATAAATCACAATACACAATTACTTTACTTTTCGAGATACTTGAAAAAAACACACATTTACTCCTTGTCGATATAAGAGAAATAAGACAAAACATACAATATTACAAACAACCTTTCAGAATATTCTTTAGAAAATACAATCTTAACCCATCAATGGGTTTCTTTTTTATTACAAAGCAGCAAATTCTGCACTCTTTCCACCTCAATTTTCAAGACAAAATACACTCAGATGACTTCCATCTCGTAATATACTGTATATTGATAATGGTAACTAATTAAAATCTATCTGTGGTTGATGTTAACAAAAACACATTTTAGCTAAATTCCCCACTGTTCTTAAAAAAGGGACTGTTCTTTGAGAACTTTATGGTTCAACTTCTGTAAACCTTCACCTCTCTTTGACAAAGATACCTTCTGGATTCCTATTTTAGGGAAGAGATGTGCAACGTGTTTTAATTTTTTAGGACTTGAAGCTCACGCTGGTCTGCACCTCGCTGTGAGTGCATTCTTATAGTTAGAAATCATCCAATCTCAAATATTTATTTATCAATAAATCCAGATGTTCATCTCCGAGAAGTAAAAAACAAATTAAATAAAAAATTGGTGATTTCACATATGAATTTATAATTAGAAATTGGTTCCTACTGTCCAAAAGTGATTTTAAAGCAGAAGAGTTTAAACAGGATTTTGAGGGATAACTATGCACTATCTCCACGGAGTTCCTTTGACATACTGAAGAAATAGATGAATAGGAATGTGGATTACGTAGCTCCAAGTTTATACATTCATTTCCCAAATCTCACCTTGAGAGTAAAGCTACTTGCTGGGGGATTTTCTCAATTTCTTGCTTGATGGGACAGGTGTATTTACTTACATAATTGTATTCCTCATCCAATTTATAATGCGATTAAATATTAATACAATTCTGAGTTTGAAGAGAGGCAGATCTGTGAAAATTATCTAGACAGCAATATTGTGAAATTGTTCTTCTTACTTTGCAACTTTCTCAATCACCCATAAATGGAACAGAAGCAGTGAAAGAGAAAATATTCCGCGCCTTAGGTTGCATTGAAAATGGTATTTCAACAAATAAAGCACTCTGAGCGGAAGATAAAAATAGGTGCCGGTATTCTTCACTGTGATGATCTTGACTCATCTTGGCTGAGCTTTGTTTAGTCAGTAGAGGAGCTCTCTGGGGGAACATTGAGTGGTGTAGTCAAAGTGGAACTCTCCTGATGAGCTTGAGCTTCAAGTTCCCAATATCCCAGCATGTGCGCCACAGAGTCAGACAATGGAGCCAAACGCAAGTCATAGCCAAATCATAATTACCTCTGCTCCCTGCAGAAGCAGACCAATTGACTCCTCTAGATGAATGACAACAGGTAAAGGGCAGTGATTAGCCGGAGGCCTCGGAAGCTTTGTTTGGTGCAGAGGGAGAGAACATTCTCTATATAGGGCAGAAGATATGCTTCAGTTATTACGCTCTTATTATTCTGTGGACTTATTATGGGCACAATTCTGCTCAGTGCTGGAAACTTTGCTTGTCACGGTCGGCTGGTAGTGAACATACTGTCTACATCCAGAGATCAAATTGTTTGTCTTGTTTGTTACAGTTGTAGCATCCTGACCAATTACCCAATGATTTATTGTTGATTGAGAATACCTATAACTGATTCATATTAATATTGAATTTGTCACCATGATGTTTCATTTTCTGTTCTCATAGTTTGTCATTGGTCGAGTAGTCATTCACAAATTATGAAGGTTAGACAGCTATTGGTTCTCACTGATGTAAGAGAGAAGATTAAGAATATTTTGTGTGCACACTGTGAAATAATAAGCAACCAGTGACTGATGTTCTGCAGGCTTGTCTTCAGCAAGTGAAAACAAAATGGCAATCAGTGCAGGTCAGGACTGCTTCAGGTAGAAGAAAGCTGTAAATATGTAAATTATTCTCGCAGACAATGTTAAAGATAAAGTTCCATTTTTACACCTTCATTTATTCAAACTGACCTTTCAAATGTAGTGTTGTAAAAACAAACACTCATTTAGTACGAGTGAGAGACAGCAGCCTAATTACAACCACCCAGGTGATAAAAAATTACCAAAATGTATTCACTTACGTACAAAAGATCTGTGCCCATGTAATGAAATACTAGTTTAACTCATTTATTTTGTGAATATTGATTATACATTCATGAATAAATCAGTAGTTCATTGTTTGCACCTGATGTGTTATTGGAAACAAAGGAGTAATCATTCTAAATAGTTATAAATTTGACCCTGTTTGCTTAATAGAGTTAAAGTTAAAACTAAATTCCCAGCCTTTTGCTGCCTAAAGCTGTGTGAGAATATTTTCTTGTCACTAATTAAATATTTATAAAATAAATGACTATCAATAGGGTTGTAATGGTTTGTAAATTATGATTTATGCTGATTCAACCACATCCATTTGGTAAAATAAAAGTCACATATTTGTACGTTTATCTAATGGCTATACAAATTTAGCTAAAACTAAGTGAAGAAGAAAGAAATTGTGATAAAAATCCTAAAAAAGGGAGCTTATTGCTATATATCCTATATAGCTTATATCCTAAATCATGAGTTAAATCATAAAGCAAACAATTCAGACTCCTAAATCATCAACTTTAAAGGCCACATACAGTCATTGGAAGTGCCCCAGTTTTTACCCATTTAAATTCTCACACGTTGTAAGGTGTGGCATTTGGTTGGAGTGATCTTTTTGAAGCATAAAGCAACGTGTCACAGCTGGCACAATGTGTGAAAGCTAACGCTGAGCTACTGAAGTGAACGAGGATTAAATGATCTGTGAAAACATCTTCTGCTGTGATATCACCATTACACCTGTTGGGCTGTGACAACAGGCACGCACAGCAGCTCTCGAACTGTGATCTTACATCTCGTATTCAGGCAAAGCTGTAATAACTGGACAATGGGATTTATCTGAGATCTGGCTTGATAATACAGACAATGTAGTGAATTTCAGCAATCTGGTCCCAATCTGTTATCATTCGTTTTGAACAAAAGACTTGTGAGATAATACAGCCAGAGAGTGTACACAAATGATTTTACAACATGCAATAATTGGATTATAACATGCAGCTATCACTAGCATCTTAATCCCCTGCAGAGGACACATCTGGATCTAGTGATGAAAGTAAACAACTGTTTGCTTAATGATGCTCATAATCTCCTGGAAACCAAAGTTAAAATAGTATGAGGTGAATAGCACACAGAACATTAAACCCTCCAGGGTTTAGGAAAGCAGAATAAGTAGAGGCTGTGCACACAACCCCCGTTAAGGGGCTCCATGGGAAGAGGAAAGTGGTTCCCAAGCAACTATTGCTGATTCGCTGTGGGGAACTTTAACTCTTGTCTTTAACCCATGTCAAAAAGGCTTTCTGTCTTGTGCAGCAATATATATTAAAAAGCAAATTGCCTGAATTACAGTATTTTAAAAGTTGACTCAAAGCTATTAGGCCTATTCAATTCTTAAAATCTTAAATTTCCTTTCACATAACCACTGCAGGGGGCGCACTTCAAAATATCGCCTCTGTTGCTGGGCCTGAAAAACAATGCAGGAAAAGTTTTTTCAAATGAGAAGTCAGTAGAAAGAAATTGGATGGATGTTATTGTTGAAGTGGCAAGCCATTTAAATGGTTCTGCTTTTAACAAGTTAAAGTTGAATGTCGAATCAGGTCTCTGGAGGTAGAGTGACGTAAGCGAGACAAGGCAGAACAGTAAACAATAGTGGCAGAGATGGATTAACAGCGTTGGCTCTGTTGATGAAGCGGTGTCTTCTGCTACTGCAGAATCCAAGGTTAAACACACGACGGGAACAAACAACTAAACTTAGAGCACACCTCATTCGACCTTTCATTGGATCTATCCACTACCTCTGCTGGTGTATGACGCCACCAAGAACATCCCAAAGTCTTTGTTGCAAGGGTGTAACAATAAAAAACAATTGTTGAAAAAAACACAAAAACGTCAAAAGGCGACAAAAACTTTGAAAAAATTGGCCCAAAAAAATTCCAAAAAGGCGACAGAACGTCTAAAAAATTGTCAAAATAAAGCTTGAAAAAGGCGACAAAAACGTCAAAAAAGTTGTCCATAAAAATAGTCAACAAACCTCAAAAATGTTGAAAAGGAACTAAAACTTCCGAAAAAGCCCAGTTTTCATTATCCCCCCGTAAATTACGCCTATGCTTTGTTGTGTTGCAGATCAAAGCTAGGCATTATGCACAGTGTTCGGAAGAGTATTCAGATCCTTTACTTAAATATTAACACTAAATCCACTTTCATGACATGTACCGTCCCTTGATCATACTCTATATTCTGTTTATCCTGGTCCAATTGTATTGGGTTTTCCAGTAATTCTGTCCACTTGACTCCCCCCAAAAAATCTGTGAAAGATCTGTGACGTACGCTGGAACACTCCGCCCCCAAACTGTGAGGTGTTTTTATCTTGTGTACTGTACACATGCATGTGGCCGTGGGCCATGTGATAGTCTTGCCCATGGTTCCACACAATTTGATTGATCAGCA
This sequence comes from Sander lucioperca, assembly GCF_008315115.2. NCBI lineage: Eukaryota > Metazoa > Chordata > Actinopteri > Perciformes > Percidae > Sander > Sander lucioperca. The sequence continues at coordinate 28,339,308 of NC_050173.1, read as the reverse complement.
GTTGTCGGCAGTAACATGGCAACATTTTTTGCAATGCGCCAACAAAGGAGGAGGAGGAGGAGGAGAAGAAGAAGAAGAAGAAGAAGAAGAAGAAGAAGAAGAAGAAGAAGAAGAGCTAGCAACCAAACGTCTCCAAAACTCATCTCTGGAGATCTTTAATGAATAAGGAAATGCATTTAATTTCTCAGACGATAGTGTGAAACATAACTTTGTTTGTTAAAAAACAACAAAAACAAACCCACAGACATCTTTAACTAAAAATAGCAATATCAGACTGCAAAAATTTGACAAAAAATCCTGCATTGAAAATGTGAAAGTATTATTAGCAAAATGTACTTATTTTGTACTTATTTAGGATCAAAAGTTAAGATACTTTACACAAATATGGCCCCTGTATGCATTTATATTTTTAAGCAGCATTTTACTGTTGTAGTAATTCTTCTTACCTTTTATACTGTAAAAGTAGTAGCTTAATGTATCATATTTTATAAACTCATAATATGTTTTGTCCATAAAATGTTAAATATAGCTAAGTCAGTAGAACTTAAGTAAATGTGCCACATTCTTTATAGAGTTAATTATGACAATTTGACCCAGTTTGGAATTTCTCTCAAGAGGCTAGTGTGTGAAGTTTGGGTAACAAACCAAAATGATCAACCAAGACCTCATTAAATACAACTTAACATAAAATACTATAAGAACTGTAACATTTTAAGTTTTTAGTACGTTTGGTCTCTGTAATGAAAGCGCTGCACTTTTCTACTTTCTGTTGCTGCTGTGTGACTGTGGCACTGCTTTTGGCAGCAAACTCTGGTTTTCCTGTGGCGGTTTATGAGAGCATCTGCTGAAAGATTCCCTGCAACTGTGATTGAAAGCATCTGCAGAAACTCTCATCTGTCGAGCAAAGAGCTTACATACCAAGAAGAGCTCTGTGGATGTTTCTACCCAGTTCAATACTACTACTACTAATAGGTAATATTTTACTAGTACACCCGCTCTATAACACCGCCAATCTACCTCGTGTGGTCTGAGAATCTAAATCTATTTTTTCATACCAGTTTGATTGAAAAAAAGTAACCATATTTTATTTGAAATATCAGGTAATAGAAATACTGAACAATGGCATTCATAAAGTTGCTATGTGAATTAGTTTAATGTAGGCCATGCTTCTTTTAAAACTGGTGGAAATAAATTGGATGCAGCACAAGACAAAGACCACAAACCTTCATTATCTTTGTGCTCATGAGCAGTGGGACAAAATAGACCTATTCATCACATATTAATTATCATGATTTGCCTCTACAGAAAAGGTATTTTGGAGGCCTCCAGCTATTTTAATGGACCTTTACTTTCTAAAAACGCTAATTCAAAAAAGGGCTCTAAATTATTTTAATGTAGTCATTTTTCTCTTCCTTTCATCGGAAGAAGCCACAGACAGCACACAACTAGGCCTATTTTTTAATTTGCCGGAGAGAAATAATTCACCCCATCACTTTAAATTACGCACACAGTTTAAAATTTAATTTTTAACTATATTTATGTTCAGCTTCTACCCAATTCACTGAAGGGTGACACTAATAAAAAGACTAAAAGTAGAAACCTCATTTAATGCTTTCTATAGTCAATCATTATACGTTTTCTTTATTTTAACCTGTAGTGTTTGCCTAAAACTCAGTGATAATTAGGCACTGAGAAGTTAAGAAAGTTATATAGTCTGTAATACTTAACACTCCATGGCATTTTGCCAGTATCAGTATTAGATTATTCAAGTGTTACCTGAACTTTTAATGGACATTGGTTATGAATATTTGATCAAAATGGCCTTCGCACAGCTATTACAAGAAGGTAAAAAAGTTCAGAAGTGTCTGTCATAGCAGCAGTGCAGTAATAGTACACTTTGGTGATGAAACAACAACAGAGAAGTCAGTGTTTCTTCAATATCTTATCTGATGCTCAAGCGAAAAGAACAAGCTAGAAGGTTAATATGATCAATGTCTGCTTGATGGGTAAAATGTTATTTTTTATCTCATTGCATCTTATGCATCAAATGACCATATTATACCCAGCATAAAAACACTTACTTGATTGTTTATAACACATTATGACACTATATGTTTCTTAAAGTGGCTATATGTAACTCTGGGTTTGAGTGTTGATTCTAACAACCGATTTGGACAAAAGCGGTAGTGTTTTTACCACACCTTCCGTCGTAAAGGTCTTTTCTTTACAGTGCTGTATTGCCCACTGTATTACAGAGTTAGCGTTACGGGGGGATCCAGGGTCGTGCAGAGACCTTTTGAGGGGCAGGGGCTCAAATTCAAAAAAAGGGTGGATTTGTTAACAATATATGTCATCTTTATTTTAAAAAATGTATATTTTACATTTTAACATAATACTAAATCCACAATACTGTACACCTCAAAATGAAATATGGAGCCTTACATTAGACTACATTCACACAAATATATCCAAAAAATGCAACCGTTGTCCAAGCAAAATGTAATCTTACATACAGTATCCAAGCTGTATATCGAAAGTGCAATATGAAATTTTACATAATACTAAATCCACAATACTGTACACCTCAAAATGAAATATAGAGCCTTACATTAGACTACATTCACACAAATACAAGATAACAAGATATCAACCCAGATAAACAGTTTAATTGTAGCCTATAACGGCAACCTGAGCTGACTATCAGATTTCTGTAGCAGTGGGCTAGTAGGCTTGGAATCAGAAAGGGATTTGCAAAGGTATGCAGCCTGTTTCAGATTATTTTCTCAAAATATAAGGATGTCCTTTATTAAGAAGTCAAAATGTATAGACCACCAACCTACATCGCAGACTACAAATAACCTAAGCTAATTTCCCAAAGAAGTGACATGTTCTTTTAAGTGGGCTGCTGGTTGAGAGGCAGAAAGCACACACACACACACACACACACACACACACACACACACTTCTGTTAACCTACAGAGAACTGCTGCTGTCTCATCTTGTGTATCATGAAATGGTGACGCTATAAGTCTATCACACGTTGAGTAATTGTGGCCGCGGCAGCTCTTGCAGTTACCGCGAAATGTCACTACTTCAAAGTTAGCTGCCTGCTAGCTGTTTTAATCCTGGAGTAGACTTGTTATCTAGCGGCAGCGGCTAGAGGCCTCTATAACCAACCAAATGTGCATGCATGCATGCATTCTCATTAATTTCAAAAGCACACTTACCGGCACTTCAACTTTCTCTTGCTCTTGCTGGCCACACCGCCGCCGGACTTGTATCTAAGTGGCGCGCCTGGCAGGAAGCGGACATGTGTCACGCGATAACCCTGGTCATCATGTGATATCAAGGTTTAGGTCATTTAGGTAGCTAATTATTATTGTTAAATATTCTTCTTAAACGGACCACTTGTGGGCCATTGTCAAAGAAAAAATATGAAAAAAAATCTGGACAAAAAAAGGGCACTTTGGTCTTGAGGGGCAAAAGGGGCAGGTGCTCAAGCACCCGTAGCCCACGTGCATGGGGGAATCATACAGTTGCAATGAATGTTTTGCTCAGACAGAAAATCATTCATACAATAAGAGAATAAGTTACAGATGCATCGTTGCATTTCAAGTGTTGCATATGGTAACTTAGCCTACTTTAGATGTATCGTGAGCTAAACCGGGTATCACTTTCACTGTGTCACGAGCCATAGCATTAAGAGATTGTTGTAGCAACCAACGTAATAATAATTTAGATTAATATAGTGCATTTCATGAAACCCATGAAATGCACTACACAAGTAACGCTTTACTAAAGTAACGTTACAGGGGGACAAGGGAAAAGAAAATAGTAAGCCAACACAGTTAAAGGAACGGAGTAAAAGGAATAAAATGTCCGTGCTAAATGGAAGGGGGACATCATTTAATGTCGGATACTGGCGTACAACCACATTGCGCATTGTACAGTTATTTTATGAATTAGACATGTTACATACCTGAGGGCCAATTCAGGGATGTTTTTGAATCATTTACAATCCCGTAAATGTCTCCATCTGTTGATAGCCCGATCGAGTGTGACTCGCATTATTGCCTTTTGTCTTTCACTTTCGCTTTCCCTTTTAGCTTTTATTTCTTCGTTTAATTTCATTCTTTTCTGTGTTGGTCATGCCCTAGTATCAGCCATAACTCCAGCAGATAACTTGTAAAATAACATTAAAATACAATTAAAATATCCTGCTTCCTTTTACCTAGCTCAAAAGGCTGGATACGCTAACACAGGCTTTCCGGTGTTACGAAGAAATCTGTGACCCATCAGAATGTGTTACTGTAGCGCTGTCTAACTGCTGCAAATCATTCTGTGACTGCGCGGGAGAAATGAAACCCAGGCAGAGGCCTTACTAAAACCTATATAAAAATGGCGTTCTTTTCACTGTTAGTTTCGTTTGCTGTTACAGGTCATTTAAGATCATTGTATGAAAAATGACAGAGCTTCAGAAAAATTTGAAAGTTACATATAGTCACTTTAACACTACACTGTAAGAAAAGATCTGTAGAAAAACTGAAAATGTCCTGGCAGAAAATTACCAGTACTTTTTCTGTTAAGTTTAAGGACATTTCTGTTCATCCCAAAACTGAAAATTCTGTAGCTTTACAGTCTACTAATCCAAAAAAATCTAAATATGGAAAAAAAAAATCTTTATATTAACACAGTATATTAGCCTGTATTTCTACAGACTTTTCTAACAGTGTACATACAGTATTGTGGTTGAGATATTGGGACATTTTTGCTGTAATTTCATGATATATTACATTTTGTAATGGTTTATACACATACATAAATCATTCACATACAGGTTTAAAACTGTTTGTAAAAGTGTTGAAAACTCATGAAGATATGTTGAGCTTGAAGAGTCATTCTTGACATTGGCAGTAGAAGTTTTCCCAAAGAAACGTCCACTTATTATATTTCTTCCAGAGCTTTCAGCCACACCTCGTTCCCTTCATTAGCGGATGGAGTTTGATCATCATGAAGAGAATGGAAGTGTTCAAAAAATTACTACAATAAATGTAATGACTTTAAAACTAAATATAGTAAATACATATAATAAAACACTTCACATGATTACAACTGTGTTATATTGTCAATCCTTCATTTTTAGAGTTATAGTTATATATGTCATTATATATACTGCCAATCAAATTAAAGTTTGTTATAAGCATTTTTAGAGCTGAAATAATTAGTCCATTAATTGATTGAAGTCAATGGGCAGAAAATTACTACTAAACTATTTTTTTTATAATTGATTCATTGTTTTCAAGCAAAAATACCAAATATTCTCTGGTTCCATCTTCTGTAATGTGAGAATTTGCTGCTTTTCTCAGTTTTATATGATAGTAACCTGGATATCTTTGGGTTTTGAAGATATCACTTGGATCTCTGGGGAAATTGTGAGTGGGGTTTTTATTTTTTATTTTGATAGACATTTATATTTTCAAAACGATTAATCAAGACAGAAATCTGCAGATATATCTGTAGTGGAAATAATCATAGTTGCAATAAACCATTTATCAAATGTGTTTGTAATAACATTGTTGCAATATGCTGATTTTTGCCTTGAGGCAGGAAGTGCATTGTTAGTCTTGCCCTCCTCCTCCTCCTCCTCACTTGGTCAAGTTTGATGAAGGATCTGACCTGAAGCTGAGGCACTGTGCAACCATGAAGCACACTCTTAATCAAACCTTAATGCTGATGTTCAGTATGTTTTTGAACGAGGTCTCTTACAGTATGTGGAGCTCTGATGTTAATTAGTTTCTTCCTGCCCTCCCTCATTGTAGCAGATTGTATAGACTTATTAACATCACAGAAATCGCTAATGTAGCCTATAGTACATATCTGGAAAAACCCTCGTGCTGCAGTAGCAGGTAGTGCATTGCTGTTAAAGCGGTTCGTGTCTTACAGAGGTACAAAGACAGAGTGGGAACATGGGATACGGAACACACTACCAATCTATCCTTGAATTTAATCAAATGGAACTAAACTGATTAAACTATATTTCATGCATAGGGACAAAGTAATTTACTTTATAACATTTCCTCATTGAATCACCTAATGTATAATTTTAATCAACTCATATGTATTCTCTCTTTTAAATGTGCTCATTCAGAAATAATAGCAGCTATGATCGCTGTGTAATTACTTTGTGATATAATTAGACCATGATTAGCACGACACTGGCAACATTTTTGTAGCTCTTATTTTGTTTCACAATTTTCAGAGATTTATTTTTTCACTGTGTAAGGCAAGCATAGTGGTACGCACAAAGAGTCTAAACATCACAACCTCAACCTGTTTTCTGTGTTCTTACTTTTATCTTGTCAATACTCAGCAGCTGTCAGTTGGAGTATTTGTTTGCTAATGACAGAGCACTAAAGGAGCAAAATAGTTTTGCTAAATTATTAAAGTGAAGATAAAACACACGTAATCATGGAAAGTCTGGAAAGCTTTGACCCAGACAGCATGTTAATGAATCTGTTCTCCCTTTAAATTGGCTAGTGATGTCTTCATGGGTTTGTACCAACAGCCAGCAACTTCACTTCCATCCATTACCTTGTCAGGAACTTTGGTTTGAGATTGATTTATCTAGTGACTCCAATCCACGATACATCTAAAATACTCTCATGAGACCCAATTTCCTACCTGTATCCCTGCACCTTCTCGTTTGAGTTATTTCCTCTGTGAGCACAAGTAAGCCATCATGCTGGACAATACTGAAAACAAAACTTCTTACATTGATGAAACACCCACACAGACACAAACCAAAGAGTCTTGAGGGTGTTTTGATGCACTTTTTTTATTTTATTTTTTTAAATCCATTGGCAAGTGTGAGACATGAACAACTTTACCGTTTAATGATACTGTATGTTTGCTGGCTGAGACTTTTGCAGAAAATCTGAGTGAGTTTAAGGAAATGGAAATAAATGGTAAGTGAATAAAATAATATGCAGTGCATGCAGATAAGCTTCATTAAGCATTTGGCATTTAAACAGGCTGGAGATTTACTTTGCAAAATTAAACTATAACTTTACAAATGCTGACATGTTTTACTCTGAAGAAACATATATATTTGGCTAAGGTCATACGTTAATGCCCAGGCCAACTAAATAATGATGAAAATGTAGACAAGTATTGAGCAGTGGAAAAATATTCATATTCCTAGAGGTACCATCATTAGCTGCTATACTCCTTGCTCAATGTTTACTCTCTGGGGGTACAGCTGGAAGGAATTACAGTAATTGATTGGATGTACAGAGGTGGATCGAGCACATAGAGCTGTCCACGTGTCTGACTGATCTCCTTGTTATAGCACTCTCCCTCTTTCTGTCTCTCAGCCTCACAGAGGCCGTCCTAATGTATGACCATTGTCTAGAGGTCACTGTGGATGTCCGAGTCATGTGGAGATAGCTCGTCATGCAGAGCGCTGCATGCTTCAGGGAGTAATCACAAGCCTCCAGCTTCCCCCATCAACATTCTTTGCTGCCCTTAGGCCAACAAACCAGATTTTTCATGTCAGCTGGCATGCACCTTCAACTCATAAGTAGCTGTTTGACTTTCACAAGTCTCGCATCATCCAAGCATACACACACTCCCAGGCAAGGTTGCTATATCCTTGGTCCATAATTATATGCCAGTTATAAGTGTCCACTTGCGCATGCAGATGGGCTGGGCACCTTAAAAATCCAGGTAGCAGGTCGAACCTTTCTGCGCTGACTATTTATTATTCCCTAAGGGGGGAGCCCTCACATCGTAATAATAATATTTCCCATTTACTTTTGTTCTCAGCTCCCTTACTCCCTTCCACACACCACAGAGAGGAAAACTGGAAATAATGATGACAACTTTTTAATTTATTTTCCATGACTTTCTGTGTTGTTGATTCTGTATTAATAATCCTCTTATTTCTTTTTAATAGATATTTTAAGTTGATAACCCTATACGTTAAAATCAAATAAAAAAGTCACATTGTTAAAAAAAAGACACATTTCATTGGTTGACATTTAGTTTATAAAATGACACAAACATGCTTTGTTACTTGACTCACCTTTTAATTATTTTAGATCAGAGTCTCTGATGGAAAAAAGACATTACATATTACATGATGACTGATGTTGAATTTCAGAATGAGAAACAATGTTTATCAAAGTCAAAATATCAAAATTGTTCATCATCGTGTGCATTAGAAAAAATGGCCAATCATTTAAAAACACTATAAATAAATAAAATAGCAAGGTAAATGAGCCTTCAATAAGCTGACTGATTAAATTAAATTCTGATTGGAGCTCATTACTGAGTACTTCATCTGAAGTGACAGTGATTCTCAATTGTAATGTATAACTTAGTACTGACAGGTATTTATGGACTGTAGTTACTGCTGTAATGTCAGGGGAAGGCTCTTAAAGGAGAATTCTGGTCAATTTCAACACGTAGCTCTGTTGTTTGGAAATTTGGAGTGCTGGCAGTAGCAAAAAAAACGAAAACAATCGGTGCTGCCTACACTGTGTTATCCCCCTGCTAGCGTTAGCACCCAACAGGCTTAAACAGGGCAAGTTTTAAACGTGTTTTAAGCCTCTAAACATGCTTGAAATGTCATTACAAGTGCCTACCTATGTGCAGTGTTTCCTTCCGAGGGAACACAGTGAATCTGACTGCAGTAGATGTGACAGAAAGGCATAAAAATTGTGTTAATCCAGCCAGTGCACATACCTCTATTTTTTATTTTCTTGTTTTCCGATCAAGTCCACACTAGTCGATTGTCGAACATCTTTAGTTCCCTGACGGCAAGGTAGAGCAGAGAAAGTTTCTAAATAAAGCGTATTATACACTTGAAGGGACACTGCCGATTTTAAACCAGCTCTGTGTCATGGCAGTGTGTGTGCGCAGATGAACAGCTTCCCTCCGTGGCACCAGCTATCAGTTTGTTAGTCTCCCGTTTTTTTCTTAAACACGGACTGATACTTATTGTGCAAAGCAATTTTAATCATAGCCGTTGGAATTGGTTATTAGATGACAGCTGTGAACCCATCAGATCAGCTACCTGTTTAATAACTAAGGTTTTTAAAATATGTCTTACCATTATGTGCCATATTGCCTTATCTTTCTTAAGGGAGAGAGAAGGGGACAATTAACTTGACCTCTGTGTATTCTGTATACTCTCTATATAATATATTGTATACATTATAGTATGCTTTAACCCATCAAATGCTTTGTGTTTATATACTAGAGTACTACTAATAGAGTGTTAATTGTTTGTAGGCAATTTCCACGACACTATACTGAAAGGTCAGTAATGTACATGCACCTATAGTGTGGCTTTTAAAACATGATGATTTAAAGAGTCTTTTTTATGTAGGCCTATACTAACTGCAAATTGTAGAGGCGGTATCTGTAAGCTTCAGCCTTGAATGCTGACGGAGGAGCAAGGAAACACATCCTCTAAATCTGAGATTTCTGCAAAATATTCCAGCTACCACTGTTATTTCTTACATTTCTGATACAGCACACGCCTGGAATATTCATGCTATGCTCGAAGCCATCATGCCTCCCACGTTATTCTCCTGTGTCGAGTTATACATGCTGTAAATGTATTTAGAAAGTCTAAGTAGCAATGATGTTTTGTGATTGACTTTCTGCGTGATGAGAACATCGGAGGACGCAGAGAGAGTGTTGTCTTCGCTCATTACTACCACCAAGGCCCAGCTGCAGAGACAGCTGCGGCTTATGTCAACACCTGCCAGAGGAGGGACAGGATACATCACTCGTCAGGCTCGATCGCAGCTTGATCTCAGCTCTGAACCAAACTTCACGAGTGTCACAGTAAATAAACATGAAAACACCTGCAAATGTCAACAGTTCAGACCAATTTGGAGTATGTTAATTAAAAGATGCTGATTGTTGATTTCCTCACATTCTTGAAGAATTGAAAAATGCACGACTTAAACAACTGCTACGCCATCATGACAATCTTAATTGAAAATGTGCTTTGATGGTGAGCTTGGCAGCTCTGTTTATGTGTCATGATACCCGTATTACAGTACATCAGAGCAGACTGTGGGTCCATGAGGCAATTTCCGCAGTTGAGATCCAGTCAGAGACTTCTTCCAATGGAACAGGCCAGCGTTCAACTCTCACACTCGGAAGCCCTAAAAAATAGTCATTACAGAGTTCAGCACAGTCAGCAGATTTCAGCAGAACTTTGTAGCTCGGTGTTGGCAGCCAACTTGATACTCAGCAGAGGTTAAACATTGGCTTCCCTTGCTAACATAAAAATGTGGAGAGTTGTGACCTCTGCTGTTTGTAGATATAACATACAATGTCTTACATGGAAAATGACTTGCAATACAGTTTGGTCCTGTAAGAGCTGAGGTTGAAGTGGATTAAGTTTTATCCATTTGGGCCTTTAGGTTCTGGAAACACTTAGCTGACAAGATCTTATTGTCTGATTTAAGGTTGGACTTTTGTTCTGTACCATGTCAAACCATTTTGAATTTGCCTTTTGCCTTTATTGGATAGTGACAGTAGACATGAATTATGGGGAGAGAGAGAGAGAGAGAGAGAAAAGAAAGAAAGAGATTCTATATTTGTGTTATTGTAAGCAAATTTCAGCAAATCTCGTCCTTACGGAAGACATAATGCTTTGAAAATAGGTCACAAACATACTTTAAAAGATGCCAAGATAATTTTATTAAGCAAGAACTACAGTGCCCAGCATTGTAGTTCTTAGCAACTGTTACTCAAACGGGTAAATAGTGCATTTGTTGGAGGCTATTTTCAGCTGTGGATTGAAGGTCTAGCGAGTATTTACAACCCCAGGATGGTGCGTGTGAGATTACCTCAAAATGAAAATACTATGGCACCGAAGATTTTTCTGTATCAGGCTTCACAAGCAATACTTAGGAGCCGGATCAATATATTGTTTATTTATTCTTATTCCTTTGTTTTGTCTTTTCATTGGATTTGTTGACAATAAGAAAAAATATACAGAATGTCACCAGACTTATCTTGAACCACCAGGCCACCAGGACTCTTAATAAAGTGAAATGCACATGTTTTTAGTACTATGACAAATGTGAAGTATAAATGCAATGTCCCATTTATTGGTTCATGTGTTAAAATGATGTGGTTTATTAAGTGTTATGTTTGAATATGGAACAGGTGCAGGTGGAATCAATCTCGGCCATCTGTTTGGTTTTTCTGGATCATGCTGGGTGTGACGAGGATGAGGAAATATTTCCCCCCAAGTGCAGCTGAGTTTTATAGGAAGGAGAAGCTATATAAACTGAACTGGAGCAGACTTTGGCCTCTGCTTCATAAGGTTGTCGCACAGGACACACATCATCTCTGCTGCATCGTTGCTATGATCCGTCATGTAATATTGACTATCTGAAGGGCATAAAAGCTCAACACTTGTTATCCTGAGAAGTTTCTTTCTGGTTGCATCACTCCTGATCTCACTTTTGAGCACAACCATAGGGCATACTGTGTTTTGTGATACTTACACCTTTGACTGTTGACCTAATTACCTACCCTATAATGAATAGAAATAAAGCTAGATATATTAGGAATGAGGATTTGTTCTCTGAAAGTAATTAGAGGGTGATGTCAACAGAACTCATAAAAGGTGTTGGTACAATGGTGGTTACCATAGAAACCTTGTGGCTGAAGTGGACTTCTGGGAGGTGTGCTTTAATAATATACTGGCCAAGCAGAGAAGGCAAATATAATATCACTCTATAGAAATGCCAGTCAATGAACAGATCCTTTTGAGGGGCTGGATGTATGCTGGTAAAAATGAATTGAGGGCTGGGGTTTTGAAGGAAAATACCCATAAGTGTAAAAGTGAAGTCATATTACCTGTAGTACATTCATTTTAAATCAGCTACAAAGAGTTTTTAACTGGTTTTGAAACAGTCCCAATACTGATGCCTCCATATGACCTAAGCAAACAACACCATCAGCGAGAAGATTGGCTATTTCTTTATGAGTTAGGCTTAATGCCTGTCCCTGGGCCTGATTCCCCAACAAATCAGATGAAATGATTTACGGCAGGCAGACCGAAAGAGCCTATGTTTACATTTTCCCAGGCAAAGGTATGTATTAGTAAGTTAGCCAGTTGAAATCCAGGAGGAGATTTTTCTTAAGAGAATTTTATTTTTGACATAATATTTTGTGGTTATGGCTGATACTTGCGCAGCATCTGCAAAAAGAAAAAGAAAATGAAATGAAAAAAAGCTATAAAGGAACAGTGATAGAGCACGGGCAAAAACATGAGTCAACCTTGGTCGGTAATTTAACAGATGGAGACAATTGCCAGGATTTGAAATGATGCAAAACTGAGTTGGCCCTCTTCTTCCTAGACAGGTATATAATATGTCTATTTTATTTATGAAATACATAGCGAGACGTGGTTTTACATCAATACATGAATTAACATTGGTGGCAAAAACAATGTTTACTTTGTTTTACCATCATCATATTACAGTAATTAACCGATATAGCAACAAATAAATACATTACCTCATCGCTATGCATCTGCAAACAGCTGTGTTTAAAAAAGAAAAATAGTATTTTAAATAAGTTGTCAAAACAAATGCATGCACCAAAATCAACACAAAATGAAAAATCCTTGAAGTTGCTTTAAAGCCTCTGAACACCCACACAGGTGTTTTCAGATATTCTGGCTGATTAGACTCTGCTCAGGTTGAAAGTGGGCCGGAGCTTTGATGGGAACTTATCAGGTCACAAATTCTTTCTACCAGTAAGAATTATGCTGTCATTTGTCCCGCCCTAACAGGTGCAACAGCACTAACAGGGGACTCAGGAAGATGTCACTCAATCAGTCTAACCACACCCACACAGTCCTAGGAAGAGGCCCAATCAGCCACATTAACTGAAAACACCTGTATTGAAAATGAGAATTGGTAATATTATGACAGTTTCCTATTCTCATTAGTGTGGCTAGAAACACGTCACTAGTTCTCTGTGTGCATTAACAGCTGCAGGACATGAAATTGGTATTGCTTGGCAACCAGCAGTATATGTTGTGTATTTTGTATCTCTTTGCATGCATGCCTAAACATGTACAAACTCATCTTTAAAATCTGAATTATTCATCACACATATTCATGTCAGAGTTCAGCAAACTGATTCTAAGGCCATTACACTGCAGGGCAATTGACAGACATACGTGTGTGAATCATATCTTAATGCTTTTATCCTCGTAGATATTTCAATGCCCATAATTGTGAACCTTTTAACCGGCTGCCATTATTGTTATTAGCTGGATTTGCAGCTCTCTGTAAATGTGCAGGTGTACTATTGACCTGCTATGTTTAACCATTGATTTGTTTCAGTAAATGACAGCACAAATGAACCGTGGTAACAGTTTTTCCCACTCACTGTTGCAACTGGTGCTTTGTTCAACAATTTTTACTGCAAACAAAGTACTCCTGAAAAATGACGGAAAAACTCTGTAAGGGGCAATGATGCAGAAGTCTTGTTATATTGTCTGTAGTAACATATTATACCTGATTCGATTAGAGACACACAAAACGTTTAGATACACTCAAACATCTTATGAAGCTTTCACTCACTTATTATTCAAACGACTTGTAAGGCTGACATTGTCCTTATGAAGTATATAGACATTTCTTGTAACTGTATTTCTCAGTTAATTATATTGATACACGATGATACACCTCTAAAGTAATATTTTTTTAAGACTTGCATACTGGTTCCTAGTTTACTTTGTGCACTTAATCACACAAATAATCACAGTACTTTTCTTTACATTAAGTTGAGTTTTCTCTTTAACACAAACTACCAGCTATTAATCTGAGGCACCTCCTGTAAAATGTGCCTATATGTATTCAACATTGTAACTGATAGTGTGCTCTGCCTTTCTCTATCTGTCCCTAAAGAATAAAGTGACAATGTGGAATTAATTTGAAAATGTAAGGTTACATTTTACAAAAAATAGATCTTGATGAAGAATTTTCATTTGCTAATGCAATTTTGTAATAGAACATAGTTAAAAGGGCTCATATGGATGTCCTCAGCCATGGCCTTCTCAAGAGCTCACTTTGATTTGAATTCAAAAGCAGCTCCATTTTACTTTTTCGCTCTGAAATTGATTGTCATTATGGTTCTTTGTCTATAGTAACATTCAATTCTCTACATAACTCTCGGGTGCAGGCACTCAAAGTTGTTACGCAATTAGCCTTGAAGTAGTTCAAGTTTAGCCTGACACTATGAGAACCACTGAGCCGGCTGAAAAGACACTCCAATTTGTCCATTTCCACACTTCTGTGGATCTGAGTAATCATCCAGCTATACTTGCTGATTGGCTCTGAACAGTGGCTGGTATTGTATAGTAACACCATGCTATTTTTAATGTTTTTCTTTTCCTTACTTAAGTAAGACCTGGTTATACATTATAAGCCAAGTCTCCTTAAGAACACACCCTGTGTATATTTGAGAAAAATAATCCTAATTAATATAATAAAAGTACATCATTAGTGTTACCGCCTCTTTAAACAAACAATCCTCAGTTTAGTCAGACATCATTTGTCTATCCTCTAACCCCCCAATACAATATTGGTGTAAGTAAAAGTTATCTGCTCTGATATAACACGGCAATGGTCTTTGTTTGTCTATTATAACACCTAATTGGTAAGCATTAAAGCTAAAGAGTTAAACAATCTTGCATTTTGAAAACTTGGACATACCCATGCTTGCTCTATTTATATAATTAGAAGAAGCTATTGCTGCAGTTGTGAAGGTCAAGACAAAGTGGAAGTGATTAGGCCTTTAAAGGATAGGTTCACAATTTGATAACGTCAGATAAACCTTCAAATTCATTTTTCACAGAACAAAGATTCTGTCCCCCATCACTACATCATAATCACAGTAAGAAGGAATTTCTTAATGGCCAGTATGAACAGAAGGAATGATAGCAAGGAAACGCTGTTTCAATCTACATAGAGGCACCTGACTATTGTTTTAAGACAAAAAAATATGATGCTTTCATAATTTTAATTAATACAAAGCTTAGTTTTAGTTTTGTTAGTTATTGATGTAACTGAGGAACTATTGTTCATGTCAAAGTTGTTGTGGCTGGTAGACATAGGTTTGTAGACCTTCTAAGTAAGACATCACAACATATAGTAGCCTATACTTTACAGATATGGTGCATACTGAGCCATTACATAAAGCTGATAGTATAAATACGTACTTTGTTCCATTGGCTGCCCAAGCTTCTGTCAAAGTTTTTAAGAAGAAGGCCAACTGCTCTCAGACCGAGGTAGTATTTCAACCATAAATGTATTTATTAAAAAGAAAGATGATTTTAAGCCACTTCTTTAGTGTCACTCTTTCGGCTGAGAGGCAGCTCAAGGTAAAAGACACTTAACAGTGAATGAACACATTGATTTGGGTTTCTGACCTAGCACGCACACAACAGGAGAAACAGGAAAATTGACAGGATAAATGACACCCATTATTGAAATGATCTCAAACCAAAAAGCTCTCACCTGTGGGCACTCCCATCGTAAATGTAATAAGGAGTTACTGCTGCCAGAACCACACCAGCACAGGTCAAAATGATTTTCAGCCATTTTAGAGAATTTGACAGCAGTTATATATGTGCTATAGAAACTCTTGTATTGTATCACTTTGTATCTAACACATCATTAATATTAAAATTCTACAGGTGGTGTAAGTCATCAGGTGCAACACAAGTAAGTCATCTATATACAGTATAGAGGACTAGAAGCTGCATCATAACTATGATTCTTTATAATCATGGAATCACAGGAATTCAATCAAGAGGGTAGGAGGGTGTATTGTACTTTCATTTAAAGCACAAAGCATTTCACTGCTCAATGTAGAACTATGTTGAGTATGTGACAAATGAAAACTTTCAAAAAAAACTTGAAGTGGTTTGCCTTAAATTAATAACCATACACATTAAACAAATTGATCTTACTTAGTAGAAACAGGATAAAGGTTCGGTAGCAAGAATAAAAGAGGACTGGGTAACCCTTCTTCAGTCTTCAGTTTAGAAGTATAAGTACATATACCAAGACATTTGTTTTGACTGATGAAAGAGGGAGGCTGTATAGAGCTGTTACCCAATGCCTGAGCATAAACCCAAAGCCAAATGTACTTAATGCATAAAATACAGCCCTTTTTTGGCAATTAATGAGTTAATGAGTGAGCTTTCAGTGGTGTCTAACCTCACAAAGAATTATATAAGCAAATAGTTTATGATGGCTTGATCCCATTAAAGTGCCCCCTCTTTGAAATTAGTAATTGCCCAAAAATCCTCCATGTTAGTAAATCATGTTTACTTTCACAATACCAGCTTGTCTTAAATCAATCACCAGAGAGAGAGAGAGAGAGAGAGAGAGAGAGAGAGAGAGAGAGAGAGAGAGGACACATAAAGAAAAGTGTGAACCCACAGTTACACCATTGGAAATGTATATGCATGTTTTTCTTTCAACCCCAAGGCTGCACACCTGTCAGAAGAGGAACAGCTAATTAGTGAAGTTAGGTGGTGTAGGTTTTAGTTGCAATAAAAACCTGCAGCCCCATGGGCCTCAATGGCACATGGACAAAATTCACTGAGTAGCTTTAAAAGTGTATACGTGTAAAAGTGTTAATGAATAATTGTATCATGTGTGAGAACCTGACAGAGACATATGCTCTGATGACAGACAGATTGCAAGCTCAAGCTCTGCGATAACACCATCAAGGAGACGAGTGACTGAAAAATATCCCCTGCGCTTTCTGTTGGAGCAGTGAGCTGATGTTGTCAACTCTATTGGACAAAAGATCTCTTACATGATTATACTGCAGTTATTGAGTTTTTTAATCTTCTCAATGTCTACAGGGATCATTTTACATTGGCCCTGACAACTTCAGTTCCTTCCGCTTACTTCTCAGAATCTCTGAATTGAAATTGACCTAACTCATACCTCCCAATGGGCACCTGAATCACTCTTCAAAGATAGTTTTTTCTGTCTATATTATTAATCAGTCTGACAGTCAAGCTGTCAATTTTTGACATACTTGGAAATGGTTTTTAAATTAGAATTCAGACATGGAATCACATCTTTATGCGAGTTGAGCTGCACCTTAAAAACTGCCCTTTGTCTTGTTTGATCTTGCACTGAGGAAAGTCCAACATGGACTGAAACGTTTTTGCACTCTGCACATTTCTTTACTGTCTGTACTGTCAGTACAGCCCTGTAATGCATCGTATATAACATTTGGAATCCAGATCCCGGTCTGAATCTCTTTTTTGAAAAACTGAGGAAATTATTGGTTCTTCGCTGAGGCATGCAAGAACATCAGGCCCAATGTCAGGCTTGGTCCCTCCCCTTACCTATCTCCGCTATCTATCCGGGGCTTAGCGGCGCCAAAGACAATTGTGATTGGTTTAAAGAAATGCAAACAAGCCAGAGTGTCTTTTATCCCCTATCCAATAATTGTTAAGCAGTGTAGCCACAGCATACTGCAGTGCTGACGCAGTGCAGTGGAGATTAGGGGTGGGAAAAATAATCGATTCTTAGATGCATCGCGATTCTCTCTAGAACGATTCGATTATCGATTCTGATAAGTTAATAATCGATTATTTATTTTATTTAAGATTTTTTTTTTTTTATGTGTTGATTTTTATTTAAAAGTTACTGTCTCCAGACAAGTACAAATCAGAAAACAGAGTGACTGAAAGAGGATGGGATAATGGACAACAACTTAGAGTTTAGGCAGAAAAAAACACACAAAAATGGCCAAAAGGAAAAACCTTTTTTTGTATATATACACATACATATGATCTAATAAAACATACATAAAATAATTAGGCAAAACACATATAGGCTGTTCATCTACTTTATCACATTACATCTGACCACCTCATGTTTCATGTTCTAAGAAGCCAATTATCCACCTTTAAACATGACTGAGCCTCTGACATGGAAGATTACTGTGAGAGAAGGGGACTTTCACAAGCACGTTTAAGGCTTAAGCATGGAACGACTACCAAACAAAAACCTCAGTAGAAAAAACATTTCATTAAAACTTGTGTGTGACAAATACTGTATATGTCAAAATCTAAGCTTTGTCTAGCTGCTTTGTCTAGGAAGTGATTAGCAAACTCTGAGTAGCAAACTCAGATTTATATGTATATTTTTTTAAATCACGCATGGAAATGTACATTAAAAAATTGTTGCATCGAGATGCATCGATAATCGGTTTAGAATCGAATCGTTGGCCTCTGAATCGGAATCGAATCGAATCGTGAGGTGCCAAGAGATTCCCACCCCTAGTGGAGATAGGTCTGGCAATGCAAGATTAGTGTCTCTCAGTTCTTTGGCTCCCACTGAAGATGTAAATCTTAAAATCTTAAAATTGTTTTAAAAAAGGCTTAGCAATTTCATAAAACATCTTGCCACTGTAGTCTTTGGCAAAAGTAACTTAAGTAAATAGATTTTTTTGGGCCATTCAGTGGCAGATTAATACAGAGTTGGTGACTGACTCAAAATAAACTGCAGTGGCCATATTCATCGTAATAAAGGAACATGTCAACAAGAGCAACAGTGTGGCTCTTCATGCAGACAGTCTATTGAGTACCTCAGAGGCAGTGTCACTGTCACATACATGACAGGTAAAAAAAAAATTAAAAATAACAGCATGATGAAAAATAGAGCTGGAAGACACTTGTGTAAAGAAGCAGGTTAGTTTCCCCACAGCACAAGATGTGCTCACCAGGAGACAGTTTCAGCTCATTTTGACTCTCAGTCAGTCAAACAGTGTTCTTACTTTGCCATTAATGGAAGCTAGCTTGTTTCTAGTGTTATTGTAGCTTGTTGTTTGCCAAATTGTAGCCAAATTGTTGCTTAAACTTACACTGTTAGCGAAGTCAATAAACCTTGTGCCACTGGAGAGACAAAACCGTCCCAGTGTAGAAAAGCCTGTGTTAAAAGCAAACAGTGAGAGGAAAATTAATGTTATAAACACATTAATTTTCCTCATAGAGATATCTCATTAGACCCCACTTGCATGTGTTTTCATGAGCTTTACCCTAACATTGTTACTGCATATTTTGCCTGCATCTACTGTCAAGTGATTTTTGATGTTGTATTTTTGAAGCCATATTTTCCACTGTTTAGATGCTGACATCTGTATAGCTCATACAGTATATCTGCCGATTACTATTTCTTTATCTCATATGTATAAAAACTCTTTAAAAAACATTGAGGAGACATATTTGGTTAGCTGGGAGCTACAGAGTTCTATACAATGTTTCGAAGAGCCAGACTATTTATCTAAAAGATTGTTAAAGGTTCTCCCGTAACATTTAGCTTTCCTGTGTAGAAGCAGCATGTCTGTGCTTCATAAAAGGGGGTCTGTTTGTGGAATCACAAATGGGTTTTCTAGGAACAGACACAACCACACTTTTTTTTTTGAGGCTCTTGTGGTGAAAAATGTGAAAACGAGTTTTAGCAATCTTTGAAATGCAGTAGGCAGTTGTGTGAGACATTTTTTGCCTTTCACTGGAGTGCAACCAGATGGGAGTCTATATGGTAGCTCAACCCAGACAGGCATTTACACACACACACACACACACACACACACACACACACACACACACACACACACACACACACACACACACACACACACACACACAAACACACACACATATGATTTTGCAAAAACCCTAACAACATAGATTTATTTCCACATTCTTGAATCAATTAGCTTAAAATCAATAGTATAAACCAGGTTTGTTACGTAAAATACAGAAATTAGTGTTCATAAATATGCCCTCATCGATGCCTTGCCATGCCAAAGTGATGGGGCAGTTATTGGAGAGGTCTGTGCAACTGACATATTTAGCTTAACTGCTTAGGGGCTGTAAATATGGAGCCTGTTCCAAAACTGATAAACTCTGTCCACTGGTAGTGTTTGCACCAGGCTTAAGCCTTGACATATGTTTTGGAATGAACATCTGCTGAGGCTAGCGATAATCCTATAGGCAGCCCATTAAACACCCGAGGTTCACAGATAAGATATACAGTATCCCTATATTCCCTCTCGGTCCCTATCATCTTGAAACTGATTTCCAATAACATGCATGGGTCTGAACTCTTAAGCTGTCTCATGCTAATGCTACTTATCTGGTCTAAAACATTAAGCAAGGTTTTTTCAGAGGTTAAAATCACACCGGCTACCCCAATAAAAGCTTTACTGTAATCATTTCACTTAGTGTCAGTGGCGGTTTCCCCATTTATCCACAAAATCCAGGAGATGGATTTAGGGGGGGCACACATTGTGGGTACAGTTTACTATACACCACTTATCTCATCCCTGGATTTCACAGAATGATAATACCAGGCAGTGTTTTTCATTCTGTCATATTTTATGTGCTCGTATACTGTAAAGCTGCCACTAACTCAATGATTATCATTTACTGTGCGTACCATCGCAATGAATCGTTCTTGTGACTGACCTCACATCATTTATATATTGACATAAAGACACCAGCTGCTGGTAAATGTGGATATAATTTACATTTTTATCATTTCAAATGAAGTACCTGGACTGCCTTTCAAGTTGAAGCACCTATGAGGCCACTATCCACAGTGTGCTATTCAGATTGTTTTTGTTGTTAAAGCTGAAGCATAAAATCACAATTCAAGCATTAAATAGTCTCAGGCGACTAGGTCATTAAGATAACCAATCCAAGCTGATGTTTTGAAAACTTTTAATGTCTCCCAAGGCACTAGTAGAGTAAAATTTTAATACGCATGTTTTGCTTAAAATTCTTAGGAAAACCTTTATTCCAAACTGTTGATGTTATATTCATCCAGAGAGATATTTTAAGTAATAATACTGCGACTACAACCTCCAGTGACAAGTGTACTGTATCTGCTTCATGACTCTGACATTTCAATGTAGACTTGAGAAATGTTAAAACATGAAAGCATACATGAACAAGATTATTAGCTGTGGGTGGTAAAAAGAATGATGACAGTAGAGAGGTTTGTTGGCTGTCCAGCATTCATCAGCGTCACAACTAGGCTGTGCTGAGGCCACTTAAATAACACAAGTGCATCTATTTAAAATTATGGCCATTGCACGTTGCAAAGAAGAAAACATTTGCATATAGTAACAAATCATTATCTAGCACCCGGAACAAGGAAAAATATGTGTGTGTGATTTATAATAATTCTCAAACAAATACATAAAAACCTGTGGGGGTTCTAGAGGATGGAGGTTCATGGTATCCAGTGGTAGAAAGTAACTAAGTTAGTGAGTAACTAACTAGGTAACTAAGTCACTAAGTAAATGTACTCAAGTATTGTACTTAAGTACCATTTTGAGGAATTTGTACTTTACTTGAGTACTACTTTGTAGGCTACATGACAGCTTTAGTCACTAGTTATTTTGCAGATTTTGAGTAATACCTAATATACTTAACAACATACATTGTGATGTAGCTATTATTATTGGTTACAGTAAGCTACCCAGCAGTATATCAAGTGGGTCAAAGTAGCTTTACCAGCTGCAACATTAAAGGTGCTGTAGGTAGGATTGCGAAGATCCAGGACTAAGAATTTGAACATCAACAACTTCTCAGTCCCTCCCCCCTTTCTGTTAAAGCCCAAAATGTTCTCCTAAGCCCCTCCCCCCCCAAGGGAGAATGAATGCGTGTGCATGAGCAGTGATTGACACCCCCCTGGCCCTGATTGGTGCATCTGAACAGGGAGCTGTGGATTTTTGCAAATCGCACTACAGGCTGTAGGTGGAGCCAGAGGAGCCGGATTTATTTTTAAAATACCTGCTTCATGTAGTTCTACTGGAACATAGGGTCAGTTTCAGCAAATATGACAGAAAGTTAGTTTTATAAGTCTTACCTACTGCACCTTTAAAGTGATGCTTACAAATAAATTAATCGATAATTAACATCCAACCAATAATAAAAAAGCCTATATATTTTATCTGGAGTGAACCATTTTGCATTAAGGTTACTTTTACCTTTGTGTTTTAGAACGTTATCACTGCGAAACAAACACAAATAAGCTTTATTTGTCTCTACCTACTGTACAATGAAAAATTCAAGAAGGTACAAAACATATACGTTCTTGTGGTACACAGCTGGGGCATGTTCAATCTCAAAACGGTGTGCAACGTTTTGCTATGGTTTCCCTGTTGAACGACATGTTTCCTCGGAAAGGTGTAAAACGGTGTGCAACTGCTTTAAGATATGTTTTCTTTCGTTTTGTGTGTGTCTCTCATTTATTTTCTATGTCACAGGTGATATCCAATCAGCAGAGACGAGTCTGTAAACTTGTGGAAATAGGCTCGTTTGAGATGAGCCAGGTCTGCGCAGAATCGATCACCGGCGATTGCCGCCCAATGCATGCCGCATTAGATTTGTGTCCGACCTGATCCCAACTTGCTCTGACATCATGCACACGTGGGCAACGATAACCTCACGAGATCAAGGCAGCTGCAGTTCTGAGATGCAGGCAACGCAGTTGCTTTTCACCGACTGCAAGACCCATAGACTGTATATAGAATGGACCAACAGATCCCGTTGCTCTGGACGGAGACCAGTGAAGGCCGTTAGAAGCACTTTTCCGGTGAGCGCTGAGCGTTACTGCGCAGCCTCCAACTGAGAGAGACGACGTAAATGTGACATGAACAACCTGTCTGAAAGTTGTAAGTCTTCTGGTAGCTGTGCCAAGAGAAATCTCAATCATTCCGAATATTGCAGAGACAGAGAGTGTAGGTATATGTAAGGAGATAACATAGGCACAGGCTAATTATTGCTAACTAAAATGCTAGTTAACATTAGTAATTAAACTTAAACAGCTAATGTAAGTCGAAACTGCCTGTGAGCTTCTCCTGTACTATACGGTAATTCCTCTACTATGAGACAGTAAGTCGCGTGGTTATGACACAATCGTTAGCCTATTTTTTACAAAAACGTCTGCTACGGAGCCATAACGTGAGATACAAGGTAATGGAGCCTTTTATACATTGTCGTGTTTCTTTACAAATAAACAATGGACAAATAAAGTCTTTAAACGCTTCAGATGTAAAGTTATTCTCTGTCAAAGTGACGTCAAAATGAATGGCAATGGCAATGTCAATGGAATGCTAACGGGGGGTGAGTGCTTGTTAGCATCAAAATGGTGCCATAGGAGGTACGCGTTGTGAGGAGAAGCTTGAAGCTTACCCCCTTGGGAGAAGACCCAGGCGGACCCAGGGCATGCTGGGAAACACCGGCCTCTCAGCTGATCTAACAGCTGATTGGTTCAGAATCGACTCATACATGATGACTTTTATATAAACTTTCTTTTATTTTGAATTGGAGGGATTTTAACTGCTATTTGTCTGATTTAAAGGCTTATTCTGTACAAACCACATGGTGTGTGGTTGGTAGTGACGTTTAGAAGTCAGAGATACTAAATCTGTTCAGATTACTGATCATCCAGTGTGTTGGTAATTAAAATCAGCAGCAGATCGCATGTAGAGCATTTTGAGAGCTACTCTGTCATAATTAAAATAACTGGAGACTGTGTACAATCTGATATACGGGTCTGATAACATTTTATTAAATCGGACCACAGTGTTTCTGTGACTTCCTGTTCAGCCTGAAGGCTGCTGGAATCGGCTGGAAACTGTCCGACTTGACAGCGGATTTTTGTCACCGCCTCCTGCTGCTGCTGCCTGCTCTCGTCCACTTTACAGGCGAGGCACAGTTCATCTCGAACGAGCCTAAAGGCGCTTTTCCATTACATGGTACCTGCTCGACTCGCCTCGACTCTACTCGCCTTTTTTGGTTTTCCATTACGAAAAAAAGTACCTGGTACCTGCTAACAGGTACTTTTTTTAGTACCTCCTCAGTCGGCGTTCCAAGCGAGCTGAGGCGAGCCGAAAAGGTGACGTGAAAGCGACAGACGGGGGTGTCCTGAACAAACCCGCTATTTTTAAACAGTTTAGCCAGCTGTGTTTTTTTTTTTGCTGCCTCCAGCTTCTTCTGAAACAAAATGTGTCTTCTGGCAACAACAACACACCTTCGACGTTCTGTGTGTGTTGTGTTAGGTCACGGCAGTTTACTGCGGCGCCGCTTGTTTCAGTTCTGCGGAGGCTCCAGGCAGAGCTTTCACCGTATCCTACGTACACACACACATGCTGGCTCGATGCACACACCAGCTGACAAATATATACATCAGGCCACATATTACACAGGCTACGGCGAAAGCTCTGCGTGGAGCCTCCACAGAACTGTAAAACAAGCTCAAGTGGCCTGATGTTTATACTTGTGCGCTGGTGTGTGCGTCGAGCCGGCAAGACGACCAGCTGAGGCGGTACTAAAATCTGCAATGGAAAACGGACGCACAGTGTGCCGAGTCGAGTCGTGGCGAGTAGAGTCGAGGCAAGTCGAGCAGGTACCATGTAATGGAAAAACGCCATAAATAATAATAAGGCAGAGCGCTTGCGCACACAGCAGGGTGTTGAATAGGGATGGACGATACCACACTTTTAGGATTTGATACGATACCGATATTTTTTCTTGCATTTTCATCGATATCGATACCGATACCGTTAATTTCTTATTGGCGATTTTTGTCAGTAAAAATATTATTACATTTAAGACAAATCACAAGACAAATACAGACCATTTATACAAAATGTATTATGGTCAATACATAATAAAATTAAAATAAATAACATAAATATGAATGAAATAAATTAAATATGAACAAAAACATACACATTTTCAGGCCCTTGGCTGTGTCGCTGTCGACTGTGTCGCACGTTGACGCTCATTCGCTCGTCTCCTGTCACGTGACATCGGCCAGCTCAATACGCCGCCAGGTACAGGGGTGTCCCGGTACATAGTCATTTAAGTAAGTAATCTAAAACAGCTGAAAGTGATGCATACACCCAATTATTATTTTTTAGTTTATATCAATATTTTTTTTAAGGAAATCAATGCCAAATGAGTAGCGTGAGTATATCGATCTATCGATACGCCCATCCCTAGTGTTGAACGCACCGCTGTTTCAGTTTTAAAAAACGTGTTGCTACGTTTTGTCGGGGCTGAACGCTACTGTCTATGGAACGTGTCTCTGGACAGAGAATGTTGTCACTACCCGATGTGAGTCGAGTGCAGATGTGAGTTGCGCATCATCACTTTGCGACAATGACTTGTGAGGCTTGTTCAAGTTATACAGATATAACGTTTGCCAGGTTATTCTTTGTGAGAAAACTACTACTATGTTTGTTTGTGATCTTCATTTCTTTCCCCAGATACAAATAAAAAAAAAACGTCATGGTCAATTTGACGTGTCAAGCAACAATAAAAATAGACCTAGCGAAGTTCGTTCACTGCTGGCTACAAGTTAGCAATCAAACACAACAAAGGCTGTCATTTGAATGGCGTTTTGAGCTAACGTTAGCAATCAAACAATCATAGAGAGCTAAAACGTTTTTGAAATGATTCCCATCTTCTGTTATTGTTTGTAATGAGAAAAGTGTATTACAAATTTCAGTATGACACAGGCGCGGATCCGGATCCCTTGGCGTTATGCTGTAAACCGTTTAAATCTGAGCATGCGCAACTCACATCTGCACTCGACTCACATCGGGTAGTGACAAATGTGATGTATGACGTATAAAGCCCCGCCGTTATGCATTGCTCCTGGGTTGTGACTCAGGTGATCTCTGAATTGTCATGACCTTTAAGGGATATACCCATGTTGACTGGCTGATCAGACAACCCTGGCCCAACCCTGGTCAGCGGTGTTAAAGAGGTATGATATGAACAAAACAATCATATTGCAGTCACGTCCACTAGCTACCAAAGGGAAGCCGGGTGAAGTTGCTTACACTAAAGTAGTAGCAAAGTAGCAAACTATTTGAATTGTGAAGCCAGTCATACTATGAACTCTCAACAAACAGTAAGACAGTTAACAACATAATTTAAATAAAGCAACCGTTTTCCAGTGTTGCTAATTTAAAAGTGTTGCTTTGTTTTTTTAGGAATAATGTAGCAAGCTAGCAGCGATGGAGGGAGGAGATAACTTCTGGTTCTGACAGTGACAACAAGCAACAAATGCAGAGGGATATAACATGACATGGATATGGACAAACGCACCTCCTTAAAAGACAGGAGAAAAAGCTTCAACGTCAAATAACGTGAGTCAAATAAACTTTCTGATTGTCTCTTTCCTAGCTGGTTTGTTTTCTGATTGAATGTCTCTCTGTGGCTAAGTGTGTATTTAACTCCTTGATGTGTGGTTGTTGATGTTATGTTATATACTGTGTACTTTGTCTGGCCACTTAAACTGTTGCATGCAGAGACTTGGGAACAGGACCTGCCATGTGCTATGACTAATTTAAAATGTCCCCAGTTTTGCGTTATTGCTTGTTGGGTCAGCTGTTGATGACCTGTGATTTGTGAATGAGCATGTCTGCCAGACCTGCTTGTGAGAATTTCTTTCTGCAGGCCTTGAAGGCTGTCTTGTGTCTGCTGAGCATATAGATACAACTGTGCAAGTCATGTATTTTATACATGCATTAGTGTTCTTTGATTTGAACAAACACTTTTAAATCAGTCAATGTTTTCAGGGTAAAATCTATTCTGACATGTAATTGTAAGTTAGAGTGGCTTTGTAGTACTGTCTACAAAATATATACTTATATATATTATATATATATAATATATATATATATATATATATATATATATATATATATATATAATATATATTTTGTAGATATAAATATAAAAGTGTGTCTAGCCTATATTTATTGGAAATATGTTTTGGTTTGCAAAGAAGCTACTACGGCTGCAAATAATGTTTTTTTATCAATTAATGTATAAGTATAGTCTATACATAAAGATAAACTGAGAAAATGAAATATGTAAGAATAAACTGGCTCCATGTGTGACGCCATTCATTTAACAGCGTAAATATCTGTAAAAATTAACTGAAAAAGTAGAAAATTACAGAAAGCCCGCCAAGCTGTAGTCTTTATTCAAGGCAATTCATCATGTAAGGTTATAAAGGTAAATAGCTAGAAGCATTTTCTTTTCAAAAGAGCTTTTTCAATGTCACTGCCTTTACAACTAATCTCTATTCTTTCATACCAATGTATTGAAATTTGCTCTATGAAATGTGTGTGGGGATATATCCCCTCCATAGCTACTGTATGAGTAATACAACAAGAAAACAAGAAATTAGTTTTTGCCAATCTGATATTTGCATGAACAGAATAGAAGATACAGTTTATTCCATTTATGGCATTGCATGTTATCACAACATGCAATGCAGATAACATGCAAGACCAACAAAAACAGAAAACAGAATAATACACAAAACATGTAAGAAATGTAAGATGTATAAAAATGTAAGACATGGTCACTGATTTGATCTATTTTTATTACATCAAAGACCTGTAACTAGCGCTTGCATAATAGCCTATATTTTTAGGGACTTCATTATTCACAGCCCACTTCTCTGTGATTTACCATCTTGGAAATATATTCATACCTCGCTCATTTCTGTACTTTTTATGATTTGAACAGAGTTGAGAGTCAAGTTGAACTTTTCTATATTCATGAGACAAAAATAACAGTCTATTGCACAGTGGGCCTGTGGGGGAAAATGGGAAAGAATAACATAACAAATCCAGACAGAGAGAGCCACATAGCTGTGCCACCACCACTTCCAATCTGTAGCCGGAGATGAGTATCAGTCTGGTCAAAGAGCCTTCCTGTGTGCCGGAGCTGTCCTTGGAACTATTTAATCACAACATGGGACTCTGTGGCAAATTGTAGCTTTCTGATTGGCCCGTGCTTGACAGCCATGACCATATGGTGGGAAGTGATATACCTACCTGCTATCTTCCCGTGAGTGATGTTTCCAGTAAAAATGATTACTTCATTTAACCACGCATTATTCGGTTGGCTGGGGGTTGGAGCAAAATAAAAATTTATTAGGCCGTCAGGTGGTGAAGCACAGCACACCAGCTGAGCCTCAAATGCGACTATATTGTTAAATCAGTTCATGAAGTATTGGAACAAAATGTTTATTTAAGGTGAAATCAATCCTTAAAACAATGCACAACATACAGCTGCTTTTAATGTATTTCAGTAATTTTATAATTATATTGTCTTTTGTTGATGATTTTTAACATATTTGATGTAAGAAAAGGCGAATAAGTCTATTGGTTCCCAGGTCATGAGATAAATCTAAGGGGTTGAAAAAGAGAATTGTCGTTGCTTTTTTTCTTTCTAGTTTTTCCTCGTTAGATCTAAACATTGTTCACATAAAACAATCTGAAAGGGAAACATTAGCATTTATAGGCATTAGGCAGTGTATTAACATTCAATAAATGCTTTATAACACACTATAAGTAAGGGCAGATATAAGCATTTTTAATGTATTTGTCATCAACTATAAGGCCTCCTGGAGGCACCCATTCAGTACGTAGAAGCTGGTGTAAACAGATAATGGGTGACAATGTACATAATAAAAAAGTTGTAATAATATAAAGTATGTCTTCATAGGAAAAGTTATAATTGTTGACAAACACTCTACATTAATACATATTTTGAAAGTCTGCTTACAACTACATCATAGTGTGTTATAAACTGTTAATTGTTAAATGTTTAGAATTGGCTTAAAAATACTAAATTAGGAGGGTTAAAGTAAAGTGTTACTGATTGAACAAGCAACATATTTTGGGAATTGCAGATTTAGTTTAACATATACTAATAATTGTTGTCAAAAGGGGCTGCTATAAACACAACGCCTGCTTATGGTTAGTTACACAATGGCGAGTGAAAAACCTAGTAATTGAGAAAGTGTCCTGTTTAGTGATATTTGCCAGACAATTGTACAGTGATACGGAAATTACATTTACATACCACATGTCTCATGGAAGGAGCAGCGCAGATATGTGGCATTTAGGTAAATGTCACCCAAAGAAATAAACAATCTTCGGGTTGCATTTCACATCCATAGACCATTATTCATTAGTGCTGACTGACATACACTGCAGTTAGATCAAACAATATACTGTATTTTAACTTAACAAAGCCACAAATGAATGCCAATAAATGATCTTTGGCTTCAGGAATCTTGTGTTAAATGATGGCAATACGGGATGTAATTTAGCAATTACCATTATGCGTGCCACATGTGAATTTGAAAATACTACGTCATTGCCTAGTTCAGCCATTAAACCAACAAATTTAATAATGTGCTCATTATGCGTGTGCTCGAGGAAAGTGTGCGCTTTTAATGTTGAAAAAGTAAGGATTTTTATGAGACCCCGTTGTGCGTGAGCACAGAGACAATATTAAGTTTAAAAAAAATTGAGTTATCCTCTCAGCTAAGTGAATCCAAAGACTCTTATTACATTACCCAATGACATGCAGATATATACGGCAGTAAACTGAATATTAAGAAGAGCATGTGATTATATCAATCAGCTGTGGTAATGAGAGAGAAATAATTCAGGGCTTGCAATGGCTCGATGGGAAGATCACGTGTGTATCCAATGTTTGGAAGGATGTTATGGTATAATTATTCAAGAGGCAAAGATTATTCAAATGAAATATTCAATATGAGTACAGGGGCTTTAGCTGGAACATTGAGCCACTCTGCAACTTACGTACCAGCCCAAAGATGTTTTCATTGTCTCGTTACTTAATAATGAGGGTTATTGTAGTTTTTGACCTTGTTAGTGGAAGTGACGGTTTGCTGTAGAAATTATGAAAGGCAATTGAAGTCTCCTATATTGAAAAGTAAAGTCTAAAAACAAGCTTCTAATTCACTGTCAAGGTGCTCTGATAAGTGCCGAGGAGAACTGACATGTTTGCTTATAGAGTGGAAAAACACAAAGCGTGCTGGATGCGGGATTCTGCATTGCTGTTCTTGATTCCCCTTATCACTCCGCTATAATTCAGTCATAACCAACTGCTGAGAAAAACCGTTTTGTTCTGGACACCTTCATATATTTACCCTTCTTTGTTTACACTTGACATTTACACTTACTGTTTCATGTTTTCTTTACCACCTACATCACTCACAGACACATTTTCACATGACTGAATATTTTTTTAAATTTTAAAATAGACTGCATGCTCCTATGCTTGGGCCAAGGAAGAACCCATTACATTTTGGAGCGATCCAAGGTAGGTCTAGCCTGGATCCGCCCTCCTACGTACTTCCGCTCAATTTTCAGTTACACCGTCTGGGTTTGCAGTACTGTATATTTTTGGGTTTTCTCCTGGCAAATCTTTGGCGGTCCAGTCAGCGAACAGAGGGAGTGGCTGAGAACGATGACTTTGAGGTCGTGCGCTAGTTTGAGTTGTAGTTCCGTAATGGCGGCGGAGAAAGATGCGAGCGAAGCCTTTCGGTCCGTTGTGGCAACGCTGCTGAATATCCAGAAAGCCCGAGCAAGAACAATCATTGCTGAGTTTTGTTGGTGGCCATGATGTTGTGGCCCTCCTCCCAATGGGGTTTGTGAAAAAAATGTGATTTTCCAGCTTGCTCCGTTAGTGGCATAGACTGTATATAAGAATGGACCAACAGATCCCGTTGCTCTGGACGGAGACCAGTGAAGGCCGTTAGAAGCACTTTTCCGGTGAGCGCTGAGTGTTACTGCGCAGCCTCCAACTGAGAGAGACGACGTAAATGTGACGTGAGCAACGTGTCTGAAAGTTGTAAGTCTTCTGGTAGCTGTGCCAAGAGAAATCTCAATCATTCCCAATCTTGCAGAAACGGAGAGCGTAGGTATATGTAAGGAGATAACATAGGCACAGGCTAATTATTGCTAACTAAAATGCTAGTTAACATTAGTAATTACACTTAAACAGCTAATGTGAGACGAAACTGCCTGCGCGCTTCTCCTGTACTATACGGTAATTCCTCTACTATGCGACAGTAAGTCGCATGGTTATGACACAATCGTTAGCCTATTTTTACAAAAACTCAAAACCCACTATATGGTCATGGCTGTCAACTGCTACGGAGCCATAACGTGAGGTACAAGGTAATGGAGCCTTTTATACATTGTCGTGTTTCTTTAGAAATAAACAATGGACAAATAGAGTCTTTAAACGTTTCAGATGTAAAGTTATTCACTGTCAAAGTGGCGCCAAAATGAATGGCAGTCAATGGAATGCTAACGGGGGGTGATCGCTTTGTAGCGTTAAAATGGCGCCATAGGAGGTTCGCGGTCCGAGGAGAAGCTTACCCCCTTGGTTAGTGGTCACGACCAAACGTTAGTGATTGGTTATGGCAGATCCAGAGTGGCTCTGGGCAGATCCAATAGTTTTAAACTTCAACAGAGTACCCGCCTTCAAGGATGTTAACACAGTCAATGGAGAGTGGCCAGACTCTCCATTGTACAAATGAAATGTACCAGAGTCTGGTAGGACCAGGCTAAGGTAGGTCAGTCTAACACATGAATCCTTAAAGTTACCTATGATTTTCTTTCTTCTGTTTCACTTCAAATATAACTTAGGTTTTCCAATGTGTTTATTATTACATGACTGAAAAACAGAAAATTAAAATTAAATTGCAGTACATTATAAGGAAGCACAAGTCAGCAAAAATGTGTTGTGCAAAGTCATGTAAAGATGTGAAGATCTTTAGCCACTGGTCGTGGGCTGATGATGCTTTGCTCATCTTATTTGGACAGACAGTACGTTATGCTTGTTGCTGTGTACGGCTCCACTGATGTGAGCACATGGTTAATCAAACCACTCTCAACCCTCTCTCATATACTGTAACATGTAGAGGAACATTTGCTCATATCGAAAGTGTTGAGTTCAGAAAGTAATTGATTTCTGATGGAATGCCCAAGTATATATTGTGAAAACCACATAAGGAAAACATCAATATGACGGCAAGTTTACTCAAAGTTTGTGCAAGATTACCAAGTTTAAACAACTGTTTTATACATGTTTCTCTCAGTCCACAGGCTACTTCTGTAATCCACTTTATGTTTCACCTTAATACACCCATAGGCAGTTTAGTCACTTTAAACAGGTAGAACATCTTCAACTTGTTTGCCAAATAAAACCGTGCTTTTACCACCTCCTGTTTGTTACAATCCATTAAGACTGATGATGACCCTTTTTGTCAGCTACAGGTAAGACATTCCCCTTGTCAAAAGCTATTTGCAAAACTGTTCTCTGTGACAAGCAGATTAAATTCACCGTCTGATAGCCTCCTTGAATGAGCTGACAAAATAAAGAAATTAAGCATATTTTGCTCCCGTTCAAAATTCTGTGAGACACGTCTTCATGACCCGATAATTGCACTGAGATTTCTGGTGCCAGTAGTAGCCTAAAGCATATAGAAATAGGTTCATGATTGGAAGGTTATTGGTTTAAACCCTTGACACCCCCGACACCTTGAAGGGGAGAATGAACAAGTAGTGCTCTCCCTTTCTCACCAGCTAATGTTGAGGTGCCCTTGAGCAAGGCAATTAATTACAATGTGCTCAAGTGAAATGACTCAGTGGCAGATTTCAGGAGGCGGTCTTTGTGCGTGGCAGCTCCCAGATGTTAATGTACATCATTAGATGGGTGTGAATAGGGTTGGGTATTGTTTTTTTTTCTCCCCCATACTTGTGCTAAAGCGATACTTTTAAAACGGTGCCGGGGCCTAAAGGGTGCCTGAACCAAAACTTTAAAAAAAAAAGTACAAATAAATAAATAAATAGAAGAGCACAAAACGACAGTAGGCTACATTAAAGAACGGCTTGTTTATTGCTAAGGCCATATGGTCAAAATGAAATGATTTATTAATAATGTACTAACAATAACTTATAACAAAAACTTATTTCACCAGTAAATTGTTGTTAAACGACAAAAACAACCACCAGATGAGAAAAGGGTATTTTACAATAACTTTGAATGTACCACAAGGCTTAGGCTACCAGTTTCTGTGTAGTTTTACAACGGCAGCTGCAGGCTCCCGGTGTTGGAATCCTCTACAGTGAAATACAGTCACACTTTACACCGTTTAATGTTAGCTGTCAGCATTTTAACCGTGTTTAATCCAGCTGCTAGCTAACGGTAGGCTAACGTTATCCATCCGTTTTGGAGCATCAGAGACATTTAAGGCATTTAAGTGGCACCGAAATCCGTGTTGCTATTCGGTCCTGTAAATACCGGTCGTTAAGGCACCGGTGCCGTATTAGCCTAGTGTGAAGCAGGAAGGTTGTGAATGTTCAGTGAGACTTTGACCTGAAAAAGTGAAGGACTTAAGCCTCACTGTGTTCATCAGGTGAAATACTGCATGTAGAGATGACCTGAGCCACTCCTAGGGATCTGTATCGGGCCTGATCAGGACATATTTTAATGGATCAATATCGGCTCCACCTCGGCCAGTTGCAACTTAATTACGTTGTAAATGTATCAATAATATATTATATAATATTCTGACAGTGGCCATTCTGCTTACTAAAGAGTACTTTTACAGTACATTTAAGTACATTTTCCTCTTAAAACGTCTGTACTTCTACTTAAGACAGAACTTTTACACGGAATGGCTACTTTTACATTTTAGTATTGCTACTTTTAGCCCAGAGGGTCAACTGCCTGAATTGTACCACTGCTTTTGGGGATGTTATCATTAATTGGCCTTAGTGGGTCCTAAAAATATATTTTATATTATTATTCTTATTTTATAAGAAATGATTGACGACAGGAAAAGTAGCTATTTAATAAATTCTTCTTATTTTTTTTATTAAATCCTAATTATCCAATGCAATTATCCAATAAACTGCATGATAACATTTCTTACATGCTCTAATATAGCCTGCAAGTTCTTTAAATTCTACTGAAAAGGCAAACAAACACAGGCTGGAAAGTGTGATATTGATAGAATTAAATTGCAAACAGATATTTCCCCCCAAATAAATTGCACACTGTGAAACAGAGTGCTATTTGCACTTCTGTCTCAAAATTATTTGTATTCTGGACCTTGAAAAGTTATTTGTTTGTTTTCAGTCCTTTGGCTTTAATAAGGCTGCTAATATCAATTACACTAAAGATTGCCTTGTGTGTGTGTCTCTGCTGCTGGGGTTGTGCACTCAGGAGAGATCAGATGCAGAAAGAGATCTAACCTCTAAACACAGGATTTCTAATTGCTCTGACATTGCTCACGCCATTGGGCCTCATTTGTATGTTCAGGTGAAGGAACAATTTGGTCTAATGCATTGACACAGATCATTTCCCTCCACCTCTTCTCTTGCTCCTCACCTCACTTCATCAGCTGAAGGTGGACGGGCAGAGAGAGAGAGAGAGAGAGAGAGAGAGTAATATACTGAACCCATCTGTTCATCTGTCAGACCTTTTTCTCCTTGCAATTTATGGCACGTCTATTTGTTGAAGTGCCTTCCCTCCCACTGAGGCCCCGAGAGAAGCTGCAGAAGTGAACAGTTCTCACACTGGTGAAACCTGTGAAACTGATTTGATGAGTCGAGCCAGATCATTTGTGATGGAGGTTTCAGATGCATTCTAGACTAATGGCAGACAAGGCTACAAATTGCACCCACTTACACCCATATCTTGGTAAGCCTACTGTCTGAGTCTGCCTGACTCCACCGAGACAGGTGTGCTTCTGGCAGCTCTCTCTGAAGTATTGTCAGGCATCTTTTAGCAGTTCCGCCCCTATCAAAAGCAGCTAGAGAGACAGGGAGTGGGTGATCCTGCACACCCCAAACCAGCTGCTTCCTTTGATCTACTTGCTAGGTTCACTTGGTTTGGATTATGAAGCCATCTTTATATGCACACGCACATATTTTATCCAGCAGGAAGCCAGAATCTGTGCCATCTGACACAACCTCTAAAACAACTGCTGATTAACAACAGAAGGCCAATCAATTCCCTCTGTGAGCAAGCTTGGGATTCACCATTGCTCTTATGGCAGACATATGGTAATTTTTTCACTTAGCATAAATTATAGTCTAGCACACTTCTGTGCCTGTGCTGGAGGTCTCCTACTAGTGTCGTCACACTGTATTAATGCTCAACATCAGGTTTCAGACATGTATTTACTGAGCAACTCAGAGAAATGGCAAAGGTGCCATGTAATTCTTTTGTCTTGATCAACATTCATAATCATCCTTGACCTGCGTTACGGCTCAGATAATAGCAATCATATGAAAAGCAGAAGACACTGTCTGCAGCGTGAATCATTTTACACCATATAGTTGAGCATGTAGTTGAAGTGGACAGATTCAGAAGGTTGTGAATCTGCATTTTCACACAGATTGAAAAATTTGCTATGAGTGGGGAAAGTCAACAGTGATACTCAACCCTCCCACTGCAGCCACTGCCAAGTTGTTCCAGTGGACCTTCCCACTGGCTAATTGCTGAGAGTGTAGCCGTATGAGGATACTCTCAGGTGTAAATGGTAATCAGCAGCACATATTCACCTCCTCATCCCTAGAATTAAAGCTCTGATTGTCTGAATGTGTAAGTGATCGCTGTGAAATTGCCAACTTTCTCTCTCTCTCTCTCTCTCTCTCTCTCTCCTCTGTTTCTGTTTCTGTCTCTGGCCCTTGTCCAAACCTGTCCCCTTTCCTTCTCAAACTTTACGACAGAGTGTCACTCCACATGAAGTCACACTCACAGGGCAAAGGTATAAATAAACAGACATGGTTTGGGTGGCATAGGGGCTCACTGTCACCTCACAGCAAGAAGATCCTTGTGTATTGTGTGTATGTGGATCTTGTGTGCTCCATTCAAACTGTGTTCTCCCAACCCAAAAAAACGTGCATGTTGGATATAAGGGAATACTCCTGCCAAGAAACTGGCCAGAAAACTGGAGTAGGTCCCCTGGTGTTGAGCTGTGCCTACCCACTGCTCCTAAATAATTAGGATGGGGAAATGTTTGCTAATTTCCGCTTTCATTATGCACACTTCTGCAAGGAGCATGCGCCTCAGCAGGTATGCAGGACTCGGCATGAGTATCTTCTAAACCACAGCTCACTTGATCACAGTTTACATTTTTAAGGTGCATTTAATTAACATTTTAAACCATACAAAGTGTGTAAAAAGGTGTTTCATTGTAATTGTTTTAAGACAACAGTAGACTGAACAGAGGGTACACAGACTTATTACACAGGTGTGATATACAGCTTTCCTAAATATGTATTTACTTTCAGCATTTACACCTAAACGCAGCTCAGGACACTTGGTATGAGGGCTGTAACTCATAAAAACAAAGTTGATGAAGGTATAATTAAATTGACACATTTGCTCTTGAAAAAAGTGTAACCATATGAAGAAAAAAGATTAAATTGTTCTGTTACGTGATTTGAAAAAGTGGAAACAGTTGATTAAAAAACCAGCTTAATTTGAGAAATATACATTTATTATTAATGACAGCTCTGCACAGCAATTATCATTCAACACCTACACTGATCAATATGTAAAACATAGACCATATAACCTATAACCCCTCAGTGATCGGTTATACTTTATCTTGCAGTTATCACTTCCAAAATGATTTGATCATTCCCTTTTTTGACTGCTGCTAGCCTGCATGTTCTTTATGTGATACTGAAATGAAGCACAATATACTGTAAGTGAACAAAAAGAGATTTCTTATTACTGATTAATGTTGCTGCGGTGTGGTCATTGAAACTGAATGGCTAGCCAACAGGTGGGCTCACAAATAACATTTTACTGGTTTACATCAGGTGTAATAACAGAAAACTGTAATTATGTCACTCGGTGTGGCCTATGATTGATATGTTTGCCATGTCAAACTATAAACAATCTGTGTGCAAACTAGGATTGGGCATCGAGAACCGATTCCTACTTGGATTCGTTTCAACAATTACGATTCCAGTGGAATCGTTTCTTTATTGGAATCATTTGGAATCGTTCGGAGGATTTGGTTTCATATCTGATCATGGGTTCCAAATTAAACATGCGCATGCGATAAGAACCGGAATCGAAAGGAAGAATCGGAATTGGAATCAGAATCGTTAAAATCCAAACGATGCCCAACCCTAGTGCAAACTGAGTGCTAAATGCAGGGACTTTTTTTAAAGATTATTGTTTGGGGCATTTTTAGACACTTTATTTGATAGCACAGCTTAAGATAGGAAAGGGGAGAGAGGGGGAACGACATGTAGCAAAGCAAACCCCCGGTGGTAAGGACTGAGCCTTTGAATATGGGGCGCACGCTCAACCAGGTGAGCTACCCGGGCACTCCACTAATTGCAGAGTATTAAATTGGGATGAACGATAAGGTTGTTTATCAATTCAAGTCTGTTTTTGTTTTTGCTTCATCAATTCATGTCTGCTTAAATCAGTTCATTTTGTTGTCTTTATTTAAACAAGATACGTTTAAGAACAAATGTATCATTTCAATTATATTTTCATCAGCCTTGTTATTTGATTCACAATTTAACCATCATTTAATCAACTCTTTTTTTTATCGTTTCAATTTCGTGAGTTCCATCTCTAATACAAATGTGTTTGATCATCTATCCAACACTAACGATCTCTGCTGAAACGCTTCCCTACCCTCAGTAAGTGAACGACAGCACGTCTTTACAGATGTAGAGCCAAGCTTCAGCCTTTCATGGCACATCCGCTTGGAGTGACAGGCTGCCATTCTGATTTAAGCTAATAAAAAATAACCTCTGCTTTGCCTCCAGAGCTGACATATTGCATATGCGGATGCAGGAGGAGCAGCAATTTATTTCTTCACAAGGGGTCACTTGTATTTTTAATAATTCATCCAGCATATGTTGAGATGTCAGTTGCTGCTCTTTGATCAAAACCCAGCCTGTCTTTAGCTGAGCCATCATTTTCCAATGAAAGTATTTGGACTTCAACACACACCTGCTATGAATGTAGCACAGAGATCTTCCTCATATCCCCTACTCTGAGATGGTACACTTTTTGGTAAACTCAGCAACATGATCAGATATGGCAAGTAGTTTAAAAATAAATATTACGGTGTATTTGTTTGGCTAGGTTGTATGACATTCATAGAATCATCATGTGTTGAATTTATTTGTGGAACAAAGATAAACATTGTTCTGTGGTCTGCAGGAATACAATTTTATCTTCAGTAGATGGGAAAATAGTTGAGCAGTGCAGAGAGCAGAGTGCTGCCTAGAGAGAACATGGCAGCAGAAGTTTATTTTCAGAAGTCAGAGGCTTTCTGCTGCCCTCTGGGGACGTCCACGTATATCTGGCTCGCCTCTCTTGGTCTTCTTTCTTTTCACTGGCTGTCAATGAGTCTTAATTGGAAACATTTTTGCTGCTGCTAGGTCAAATTATGTCCATCACTCCCATCCTCCATGTTGTTTTTTTTCTGCACACTTTTGTTTGTGTTTTGATTATTTGCAGTTTGTGCTTTCTTCAACACTGTCTGTGCTTTGTCCTATGGGGCCACCATACTCGATAGATAACAGTCTCTGTGTAGCCCTAGCTGTTGATTTAGACAGTTGGATTATAAGAAAAAATAACAATTTTCACCAGTACAGTTCGTGGTGTTATCCTAATGTTGTTTATTTACACTTTCGTATTTGTTGCAACAGGTGAGAAATGGTTGCAGTGTTCAGAAAGGAGGCAGCTGAAACACTAAAGCACCATCACCTCCACCTCTCTTCTGTGTGGTGAAAAAAGGAGCTCAGTCAAATTACAAACACAAGGCAGCAGGGTAAAATCCAAATGATAAACTCTCAAGGGACTAGGAGACGAAGACTCAAGCATCTTTAAATATATTAGGCCACACACACACACACACACACACACACACACACACACACACACACACACACACACACACACACACACACACACACACACACACACACACACACACAGTTTTTTTTAATTTGTAGTTTTATGAGAAGTTGTGATATTGCTGTCTGACACCTTGTAGTTATTCAGGAGCCAGCTTAGTATTCATACAAACATAATTAGAATGTAAGTGGACAAAGATATTTCCCACAAGGTAGTAAAAGGGTAGTTGGATAATAAAGTTAAGTTTCTATGGCAACTGCCTGCATAGATACAATATCAAGGAAGAGTGAAGAGCAGTGGAGGGGATGGACAAATTCATGAGACTTTGAGTGTGCCGGTCTTCCCTCTCTAAAAATGGTCATCTCGTACAGCTGCATAGTGAGTAATCTCAGACTTAAAGGTCCACTGAGCATCTATCTATCTATCTATCTATCTATCTATCTATCTATCTATCTATCTATCTATCTATCTATCTATCTATCTATCTATCTATCTATCTATCTATCTGTCTGTCTGTCTGTCTGTCTGTCTGTCTGTCAGAAAATGATTAATTCTCAATTTAGCAGATACAGAAAAATAGTACAATAGAGATTTGATTTTGAGCATGTGAACTTGATGATGCGTAATGTTAGCACAGTGGTGGGATATTTTAAAATTTGTATATTGTAAATCTGTAAATGATAAACATGATTTGTATTATCAGCTGTGATGAATCACATATTTTCGTATCATTATGGTTGTTTATATATTTAGTCATTTGATTCAATGTGAAAATATAGCTAAATTAAGCTTCACTGTAAGTGGGCTACAGTGTAGGTAGGATATCGCGGCTCTTTCTACTACAATGAGTGTTATGGACCAGACATTTCACTTTGTGAATCTATTCATAGTTGTTACAGCCAGAATGTGCAGCTATCTAACTGTACAAGCTGTTTTCTCATGACTTGCCAAAAGGGTCTTTATAGGGTGTATACTAAATATATTCAGTACACTTACATAAGAAGCAG
This sequence comes from Sander lucioperca, assembly GCF_008315115.2. NCBI lineage: Eukaryota > Metazoa > Chordata > Actinopteri > Perciformes > Percidae > Sander > Sander lucioperca. The sequence continues at coordinate 28,299,435 of NC_050173.1, read as the reverse complement.
AGCGGGGTTAAATTCCTAGTTTGTTTAAGGAATTGTCAGAAATGCAAGCATTGTAAAGTAACTAGATATGCTGTGTAGTAAATTAGGACTGAAACTAACGATTAATTTTATTATTGATTAATCTGCTGATTTGTTCCTTCAAAAATGATACTTTTTAGAGCCACCTTTCAAGCACAGGTGATGAATATTCCTTTTAAGTGGTTTCAATTTAACACAGCTGCTTATTGCTACTGTACATAAAATATAAACATAAAATAATAGGGATCTCACTAAATACAACGTTTTACTTAAGAGTTATATACTTCATATCTTTTTACTTGGGCAGTCTTTGCCGTTGCCATTTTCTCGGGTCAGATACTGTACTTGCCACATTATGAAAAAAAAAAACTCTCTGACATTTCAATCAAACAGCATGTGCACTTAGTTACTTTTCCTCATCAAAAGCTGAGACTACAGTCAAGCCTTTTTATGAAAGCAACTGCAGTGGGCTTCTCTTTCACTAATGCAGTTCAAATGCAGGTCCTCAGAGGTAACCACTTTTCTTTGGTTTCTGTTTTGAAGGATAATTGGTGGTACACAGACAGCAGGTCACACACATACACAAACTGCCTTTTATTTATGGTCATATTGAAAACAGATCATAAATACTCAACAACACAAACTTCTGTCTGAGACTTTGTACCTTCATGATATACAGCCTCACATAGGGGCTGCAAATAGGTGACTGCCAATGATCAATGCTGAGTATGACCTTGCAAGTATCTTTTTTTTTTTTTTATTGAACATCCCTCACCACTAATATATGGACATCTTGATTGACAAATTTACAGACACAAACAGCCTGCATATCTAGTTATACAGTAAGACATCAGCTAAAGGCTGGTACTTTGTAATCTCAGTGAAGAACACCTACACCAAACTGTGGTCCAAAGAAACACCTATCTGCTGTCGTCACTAACAACATCTGGTGTATTATCATATATTTGAGTTTAAAAACGCATCAAATGCGTTTTGAAGATTTTGCACACGGAAGGAACAACACAGGAATGCTTATACATGTGTTGTGGCTGCTGTAATATGTTTTCTTTATTCTTTATTTTGTGCAAAGTAGAGTATGTTGTGTGTGGACATTGGACCGGAAGCTGAGGATGAAATTACTTTTGTATTGGTGTCATGTAATTCCATGTGGGATGGGCCACTTAGTACATAAAATATATCATCATCATCATCATCACCATCATATACATTCACACATATGACATATATGACCTTAGGGACTGTTCGTTATTTATTTCAGGGGCCACCGGAGGAGTTTTGGGATCTTTAGTCAAAATAGACCTGACCCTCCCTTCACCAGCATTACATTTTGGATGACCCTCCAAAATGATATGGAAAAAAGGGTTGACCCTCCCCAACAATTTATTGATGCCTTCTGTACTGGTTTGCACTTGGCAAAGACACACAGATAGCCATTGTTTTTTAACAGCCATGACATATGTGACTAAACCTCTAAACATTGTTGTGGAAACACAATAAGCATGGAAACTATATGCACACTTCCTGCATTACTGCATTACTTCAAATACTAAGTTACTCCTCTAGTAAACTAGTATTCACATGAAATAAAACATTCAGACCATTCAGCAATGCACACTGGGTAATAACAAATTAAACATTGGTTGCTATGGACTGGAAAGTATGCTAGATTAATTACTGTGTATGTCATTAGCAATGGCCAATGTTATGTAAACAAGATACACAAAACAATTTATTTCAACAAACTAATTGTTGAAAAATTGTTTTGTGTATCTTGTTTACATAACATTGGCCATTGCTATTGGCCAATGTTAATCTAGCATATATATATATATATATATATATATATATATATATATATATATATATATATATATATATATATATATATATATATATATATATATATATGTATGTATGTATGTATGTGTGTGTGTGTGTGTGTGTGTGTGTGTGTGTGTGTGTGTGTGTATGTGTGTGTATATATATATATATATATATATATATATATATATATATATATATATATATATGATTGTTGGCAGTGATCTGCCAACCAATCACGAGTGAGTTTAAGGGCCCTGACACACCAACCAGACGGGCCAACCGTCGGCAGAAAAGGTAGTCGGACTGATCAGTCAGGTCGAAACACACTGAGGAGACGCCGACTTGAGCGTACGCTCTGCGCGTGCGCGAAACGTAATACGTCTCCATAGCAGCAGGCGGCGCTGCTCTGTATTGTTTCCATTAACAGTCTGATTATTTCCCAGAAAATGAAAACCGGCAGCTGATTGGACGAACGCGTCACGTGATTCTTTTTTCTCCGGAAATTCACAGCCAGACTGTCATGGCGGCTTGTCATGTGCATATTGTACTAAAATAGTTCACCGAAATGTGTTTCTGAAAACATTTTAAGCGAGAAATAGGCCATGCAGTTGCTGAATCTGTCTTCATTTCAGATTGACAAAGGTCAGTTTAAAAGATTTTCGTCAGATTTTGAGAGGCTCATCCGCTCCCCATTTCCGGGTGAGTCCCGACTGCCCTGTCTCCGACTGAACATGTCGGGTCGGCTCAAATGAATGCCGACGGCTCCTCGGATGGCCTACGGCACTGGACATACCGAACAGACTCGAGTCACGGACCTCACCAGATGGCCCGACGCCCGATTATCGGGCTGGTGTGTCTTCTCTCTAAAAGTAGTGGCTTCAGCCAATACTGAGTGAGGAAATTCAAGCCAGGCCAGACATTCTCTGGCCAGGCGCGGTGTCGCTGCTATTCATATGCTAATTAGAGCCATTCGCACTTCCGCGGGAGCTCTCCACATACGTCATGGTTCTTTTCTGTCAATATGTAGCACAGACAAACGTGACGTTCACAGCCTGTAAATTGTCGTTAACTGCCGAAAATTAGGGAGATTTATGGGCGTTTACGGGGATGAAAATCCCACTTTTCATGAAGTGGGAAATCCCACGGTCTCTAAAGCTACAGTTCAAATTGTCTGGCTGACTAAATAGGGAGGGACCTATCTGCTAGCGATAGGGGCCGAGACTGAGAGAGCTACATGGAGCTACATGGATAAATATGCACCAAACAAGCCACTTTGAAATGTTGCTGTTTTTATGAATACAAAAGTTGGGTGACCCTCCCCCCTAGACTAAAAAAAATTGGGATTAGGATTTTGGAATGCTACAAACTCCAACACAAAACTTAGTTTAAATGCTTTAAGCAATAAATTAGAAACTTTCAACATAACACCCAGTAAAAGATAGTCAGAGTGGGCAGGACATTAAGTCAGACTCAGTGGGGAGTGAAACTGAAGCAGAGAGACAGACGCAGAGCTGTAGCGAAAGCCAAATTAGCGCACTTTTTAATTAATTAACTTTATTGGTTATCAGGCAAATAAGACTCCGATACAGATATCTGCAAACTGCCAAAAAAGGGCCCGCTATCCCTAACATTAACTATATGGATTGATTTGTACATTCAGTATATCCACCATTCAAAGATTGTATTTGGTAAGATGGACCTAGTGGTGAAAAGTAACCAAGTACATTTACATTAAGTACTGTACATAAGCACAATTCTGAGGTACTTTGCCTGTGTTGATTTCCATTTTATGCTTTTTTTATCATGCATTTCAGATGGAAATATTGTACTTTTAATTCCACTACAATAATCTATAGTTTCTGGGTTACTACAGCTATCCTTACTGGGTACTTTGTTGATCAATATTTTAAATACAAGACATACTGTAAGATGGGCTTATAAAATACAACGCACTTTTAACTACCCAGCAGTATGTATTAAATATACACGGGCTGTTTTCCTGCATAATGAGTATTTTGCTGTCCTTAGGACATTTACGTGTAAATGAGTATTTTAGTATTTTAACAATTGAACATTTTTACCACTGTTGTATTGTTACTTCTACTTGACAGTGAGTAAAGGATCTGAGTACTTGTTCCACCACTGGATGGACCTGTAGTCTTGGTTTACGCCACTGTGTATATAATCATGTCATAATTGTATGCATGGTAATTATAGTAAATATATAATTATAAACACAGTGATGAGCAGTTTTCAAACATAACTTTAAACCAGTCCAGCATCATTGTTGTTGTTTGTTATTCAATGTTTAATTGTGCCTCCATGCGTTATCAGGTGTTAATTGATCTTGAGTGCTATTTGCAGTGACACAGTTACCCTCACACTGTACCTAATCTAGAACCTAGAGAGAAGATACATTTCACCCTGCACTGTGATTGTTTTGCACATTAATGAGGATCACATCACATATTTAGGTGGACTTCTGATTGGTTTGTGTCTAGTGAATTGCTGCACTGACACAAATTACACCTTGGTTGAAATTTTGTCTAATGGAATTCATACGGACTGAGGTGTTGGCGCCCTCTGTGTTCTATTTCGACCCATCCCTTCTTCATCCCTTCTCACTCAGCAGCTTTTGTCGAAATGGTCATGCTCAGGGTCACAGTTCAGCAGTTCTCGTTTGCCTGTGTTACCTTATCTGCTTGATCAAGTGGCTGATGTAACTCGTACCGTCAAATCCGAAGATAGAAGATAGATGTTTTTTATATGCTATAGTTTTAGATATCTCAAGGAAACCAATATAGATTTCCTCTGTGTTTCTTTTATTAAATTATTGTGCTGCCATCATATTGAATCAACACTACATTTTATTACTATGATAATGAAAAATACAGCTACAAAATAAAATTAGTCTGCATGATAAGTGCTTCGTGACAAAACCGTTGTCTTTGTCTACTAATTTTACCTCAGGTGAGAAAACACACATTACAGTCACTACTTGTTTGTAAAAAAAAAAAAAAAAATACAAAAAAACTGTAGTTTGAGAAGATTGGGTTGAGCATAGACAACAACGTGTCACACAATATCATTCATCCTTGCAAGAATATTTCACTGCACATAACAAACGGAGGCTGAAGACAAATCAAACGCTTAGGATAATGAGCGAACACTGGACAATTATAGTGCCTGATTAGAAAAACATAATTACAACCAACTTCCACAAAAAGCATTTTTCAGCTGCTGTTGAAATGAAGAAGGCTGTGAAGCTGCAGCATGTTTGTTGTGACTGCTGAATACTTTGTTGATTTGACCAGAGTGAGGCATGGCTGACTGTGGTGCAGTGTATTGTTTGCAGGTCTGATTTCATTCACATAAATAACAGGAACCATCCATCTGCTACTCTTACTGTAATAGATTAATTGATGTCTACAAAGATTTGGAAACGATCTCCGTGTGTGTGTGTGTGTGTGTGTGTGTGTGTGTGTGTGTCTAGTCCTGTCTGATCTTGAGCTCTAGCCTCTTTGTTTTGGGGTGATATGTGAAGTAAACATCTCCTGATTTGACTGTACGGTGACATGGTACTGTAGACTTCTTGGTTCTAAATGATTCTACTGCCATTTTCATTTTAAATTGGTTAGATTTAATGCTAATTAGTCTGCAGCTACTTTGTGATAATTACTTATGATATGAAATCTATCATATTACTATTATCTCTGCAATTATATGAGCTGCACAAATGTCTTTACAAAATAACCTTTTTTTAATGATTTTGTTTTATCTTATTTTAATTGCTGTATGCAGCTTGCAAAATGTTTACCAGGTAAAGCCAATCACAGTTAGCCAGAAAACGTATGATGCATTAATTAAGAATTCAACAATACAAGTCATCTTGTACCACCCATCATTTTCATGGGCCATATAAGACCCTCTGTCAGTTTTGATTAATTAGCAGGTTGTCCCACTTATCACAGTAGAGCTTAATTAAACTCCCCATTTGCGTTAGTGCTCAGTGGACCTTTTGATTAATACAAGCTTTTGTGGTATAATTTAGTTGATATGTACCACGGAAGAAATTACATGTGTACTCTGAAACATGAATCTGAAATTCTAAATGATCTTTGAGCGGAGTCTGTAGGACTTGCAGCGCAGTCTGATCATCAGGACTCTAATGGGTAAATTTCTTTGCTCTGATCAGCGAGGGCTTGATCTAAATCAACTGGTGCAAATGACAAAAATGTCCCAAAGCTGCAGTGTTGAAGTTAATAAAACATGATCTGCAGAGGGAAAACCCTCACAACACTGACATCTGAGCTATTCTCACAGAGAAGTTGACACTGTATACAAAGTGCTAAATTACTGCCAAACACCCTGATTTCCCACCTACTATTTTCCACAGTACATGAGGTACCATTCACCCCTGCAAAGTGTATTTATTTTCCCACTGTGCCTTTCTGAGTTATGAGCCCCATTCGGTCTGAGAACAGTGAAGAAATGCAGCATATCCTCGAGCAGAAAGACAACAAGGAAATTTGGATTTTTTGTTCTCACAGAATCTGGCTTTTTTGTCTTTTTCAATAAACATTTTGTCTTTCCTGAAGATTGTTTTGCATGCTTTAAGCCACGATTTACTTAAGAGCAAAGTAAGAGCACTTAATGTCAACATGAAACTGCTGTGTTTTATACATGAGGGAAAGTCACCATCTTGTCCCTCAGCTGTCTCTATGCAATCCTGTGGTGGCTGTAGGTAGTTCACATTAAAGCTGGTCAAACATTTTTACAAATAAAAACAAAAGTTAGTAAAATGTATTACTGTTTGATTTTAACAATACACTATTCTATTAGTGGCTGGGGTGGCATTAGCTCTTGGCTTGGAAACCAGAGGTTTGCTGGTTCAAGTCTGTACCAAGTACGGCGTGTTGCTCAAGAGGTGCCAGTTCACCTCCTGGGCACAATTGCTCAAGGACACTGCCGAGTTGCCCTTGAGCAAGGCACTTATCTCCCAACTGCTCATGGCGCCTGTCCATGGGCAACATGTGAGTAGGTGCTGTTTGCATGTGTGTGTATTTTGGTGTGTGTGAAATGTGTATATATAACATGACAGAGTGACATTTTTTTGTATTTCCCCTCTGGGATTAATGAAGTATGTCTTCCTCTTCATCTACATAATATCACTGATAGCATTTACTAATCATTGATAAGCTATTAGACATTCAGTTTCTACAGGTAAATATTGAATATTGATAGTTTTCTTTTTAAGCAGTTATTAAGAAATATGTTTAAAGCTGAAACGATAATTTGATTAGTTTGACAGAAAATTAATCTACTATTTTTACAATTGATTAATCATTTGAGCCATCAACATTTTGTAATTCTAGCTGCTTTTCTTTGTTTAATATAATTATAAAATGAATATTCTTGACTATTATAGTTTTTGACTAAATATACTTTCAGACAAGACATTTGAAGACATCACTTTGATTCTAAACTAAACTGTGATTGCCATTTTATAGATTAACTGACCAATTGAAGATTATTATTATGGATGAATGATGAAAATCATCATTTTTAGCCCTATATGTGTTAACGAGTATTGGTCACAGCTGATTTGGCTTGAAGTAAAGCGGGACCTTCATTCCTCAGAGTATTTCTTATTTCTGTTATATTATAATATGTACAAATTTAAAAAAAAAAAAAAAATGTTTCAAGAGGGTTGTTGAATGAAACCACCAGCGGAGAGCAGTGGTAACAGATGAATTAATTGTTGTAATATGATCTGATAATAAACCTGTTTATCTCATAAAGGTTGCTCAATTATATCTAATTACTGGATGGACAGAAAATAATTAGTCAATGCAATGATGTTTAATCTTGAGAAAAGGATGAGTGCACTCTGTAAAGTGTCCATGTGTTATCATCACCCCTCTGTTAAGGATTAAAGGAATGTTAATATATGCATTTACCAAGGGAGGTGATGCTAAGCCAGCGCCTGGCTAAAAGCAGGGAATTATGAGAACAGGAAAATAACTCGGGGTCCTTTGATCGGATTACTGTATTTACCCAGCGAGTGTTTGTAACTCAGGTGACTCAGCCTGAAGCCAGCGTCTGAATCCGAGGCTATTATTTCCTCTGATTGGAACATTGTTAATTCACTCTTTCAATCTTTGCCAATCAAGAAACATTCTAGTGACAAAGTGAAGCAAAACTTTTTAACTCTCAACTTAATAATATAGCCCGATTAATGTTGCAAATTCTATGAGACTGCAGATGACACAAGCATTGTTCCAGGCAGCGCTCTCTGCAATCTACCCCTTACTTGAGAAACTCCCCCCATTTCAGAAATTTATTAGGGGATTTGTATTTCTAATGACACCTGCGCCCTGCCACCAGAGCAATGTAAATAATCCCATCACAGAGCCCCGACTCATCAGCGACAGGCTAATCCCTTGTTTAAGGCAGTTACACCGACCCCACCCATTAATACCGGCTTCATAAAGATGCAGCTTAGCATACATTATGGAGTTATAATGTGGCGAATGCTTACAGCCAACTTGAGAAATATCCCTCTCTGCTCCAGGAAGAACATGTCACCTCTGCTGGTTTCATAAAAGGTTCTGCCACGCTGCATCACAGCTCCCTCTTTTAAATGCAAGAAAAAAAAAGAAGAAAAAAAAAACTCATCTCGGTGATGTGTTGGGACAGAGTTAGTGCAATAATAAATTAGACCAAGCTGAAAGGATTTAGTCCTTGGAGAGAAATGTTAAGAGAAGTGGAGGAGTCAGGCACAAGAACTAATATCTTGTGACGACCCTCTACATACATTTCAGTAGTTTTTAAACTTATGCACCTTCATGGTTGACTCAGTAGAGCATGTTTTCTCTTGTTAGCCGTACACTTTATGTGCAAAAGTGAATGGCAATTTGCAATTTATGTAACTTTCCTCTTTGTGTCAACCTACCTAATTTTGTCTAAAAAAAAAAAAAAAAGGTAGTATATTTATATCTTCTTACTACTGTAGCAAATATATCCTGGAAAAAGTATCCATTACAATGTATGAAATAGGTGGTCATGATAAACTGTTTATGTAATGTACACACATAGATATATTCTCATGGCCATATCATAGTTAAACTAAGTATTGACAAGGCTTGGAGACAAATTCAGTAAATAGATGATTATGGCTGTGAGCTGTGTAAGGTGTTATAATTCCATGTGCTTGTGGTTCATAGTTTCATCTATTTTTATTTTTCATAAATACTCATCATTGTTACTGATGTGTTTTTCTTCAACAGAGACAGTGCTCATTTTAATCCTGCCCACACGGGAGGGGAAAACAATTCATCGCTCTCCATTGACTTTGTATTGTGTGAAGGTGCCTCCTTGTCAATTCTGTCTGCTAGAAAACAACAGAAAAATGCCTAAAAGCTACTGTGTGGTAGGATGCACTAACAACAAGATAAAGAACCTATACCTAAGTTCACTAAGTAGCTAAAGCATTTTGACAGTATGCAACTTGTGTTGCAGTGGTATGTGGATAAATCAGACAGCTATGCAATATTATGTTTGCAAGTGCCTTAAATGTCTTGCACATAGCTAACGTTAGCTTACTAACAGCTAACTTGTCCTCGCCGGTAGACATAGTTTGCCAAAATTATCCTTTGATATGCTTAAATCTAATGTTTTTTGCTATAGCTACAAGCCCTTTGTTAGCGTCAAAGGGCCAACGCATTCTCATGAACAGATCCATATGATATAGTACGAAAATGTATGCACACCGAAACGTATGATATCCTACGAAATAAGGAGACCGCCGGCTGGTCACCTGACGCCGGCTGGCCACGTGACGCTGGCTGGCTACGAGCTCTATGACACCTAGCAGCAGTTGCTAGTTGTTAAGCCGCTACAGAGCTTTGTGAACCGGGCTACAGACCTCCGTTGTATCAGTGGTAGGCTAGTTGGTGGGTCAGTTACACGGAAATAGGTGACTTTGAGCTGGGTACAAAGCACCGTGAGCTGCCGGTGGTTTCGGTGGACATTATGGTTACATTTAAATATGAGCGTTTTGCTGCGACGAAAGTTAAGAGTAGGCACCAAAACAACTAGTAAATCCTTGGAAAAAGATTGTGGTTAGGATTAAAACACTCCGAAGGAACGCGCATTTCCTGGGTGAAAGGCTTTAGTTTTTCCCCAGGAAGCAAACTCCGCTCACTGGCTTGAAAGTCCTGTATGTAACGCCCACCCATCCACCCCGACCACTTCCCTACTAGGGTTGCAAAGGGGTGGACATTTTCTGGTAAATTTCTGGGAATTTTGGAAACATTCCAATTTGGAAACTTTCATGGGAATTAATGGAAATTATGGGAGCTAATGGGAAATTATGGGAATTAATGGGAATTTATGAGAATTAACTGGAAATTTTGGGTAATTCATACAAACTCCATCTTATACAAACATAAATAAACATTTTGTTTTGTAATAAGCAGACAGGCATATACAGTGAATACAAATGTTGAGTTATTCATTAGTAGAACTTTAATAGATTCAGTACTGACTTCAATCAGCTTCAATCTGCTGTAGAATGTTGGATTCTAGAAATAATCTGTGCAGTGGGTGTGGCCTCAATAGCCCTGTAGTAGGCTAAGTAGTAGCCCAAACCATTGAGTTTTAGCTTAACATATGAAGGTAGCTAGCATGCTGCCTTTGATTTACTATGGTTATGGTTATATGCGTGCTAAGCTAACCATCAGCGCTGTCTATTGTTTCCAGCCTATCAAGAACAAGTGGGCTATATAATTAACGCACATAGGTTAATAGCAATGGGTTATGTATTACCCCCCCCTCCCAAAAAAAAGAAGAAAAGGAAAGAAAAAAAACTCCCGTATTTTAAAGACTAAATGTTGGCAAGTATGTAGTAGCCTATGCTGATTACTGCGTGCGTGCATGTCATTGACGAATATAGGGAGGACATTCAACTGAAGTTGCATTAAATCAGGTTGTTTTAACCAAGATTATGCTGCAAGATGTTTTTTTTCAACTACATTTAAGTTCCCTGTTATAGACTAACAGTATTATAACAAGCAATATTTAATTCCCTTTAATGCCCATATTCTTATACAGTGGCCATCAATGTAATGAATACAGCAAAAAAAAAAAAAAGTGGAATGTTTACGAATTACAGTGCTTAACTTTTTGTAGCTTTTTGAACGAATGGTTCATGACAACAGGCTGATTTTTGTCATGGTTTAGTTATAAAATCCACCAAGTACCATCTCACCTGCCTGGCTGCTCACAGCGTTGTCGGTCAAAGAGTCAATCACACTGGACTAGGGCTGAAATGATTCCTTGAGTAACTCGAATAATTCGATTACTAAAAAAACCTTGATGCAAAATGATTTGCCTTGAAGCTTCGTTTAATCAATGTTACCACCGTTGTATCGCTCACAGTGTTTCTGCACAGATGATTATTACTGTCGCACACCGGGCTGACGCTGCTGGCGACACATGCAATGAAGACTGACGGCGCAGATTACAAAATGAAGAAAGTGAGTGTAAATAATGAGGGGCTAAGAGAAGAGACGGGCTGGAGAAAACGACAGAAAGTGTCCAACGTTTGAAATCCGTTCAAACGTAATTAAAACGAAAACTCTACGGTACAATGCGTTTACTGCAAAATCAAATTAGCTTACCACATTAATAGCACAACGTCAATGCTTCAGCATCTCAACAGAAAACATTGAGTCTAACTTAATCATCCATTCCATGGACAAAAGTAAATCACAGAGTCGTATGGACAATGAAACTACACCAAACACAACAACTACCAAAAACAAAGACAAGAAAATACGTAGTGGTGAACACAATTTGATCTAAAGAGCCGACTTGTTGACTATCCCTTTGGAAAAACAGCTGACTGTTGCGCACCTTTTTCTCTCACTCTCTCTCTTAACGGAGAAACAGCTGATCAACGATTTACTAGCATAAGTGTAACAGAGCTGTGTGACATTGTAATCAAATATATAAATGAAAATAGGTTAAGTATAATTAATATTTACATATAGGCCTATAAACAGATCAGTCTAAGGTTGAAACTTGTAGTTCTGAAAGTTAAGTTGCACAATTTAAGGTAATGTTTATGTATGTTTAATGTATGCCTTAGTTTGAGGTTATTATTGCATTTCAGATAATATGATATGATATGATAATATGTTTAGTTTTTTGAGAGATAATATTGTAAGCAATGTAGGCAATAAAAATGTTGCTTTTTCCAAAAATTAAACCAAACTATTATATATTATTGCTCTTCAATAAAACAAAAGTATTTCTTATCCGATTAATCGATGGAATAATCTGTTACTAAAATAATCAATAGCTGCAGCCCTACACTGGTTCAAAAGTAGTTTAGCCGACTTTAGGGGGTGGCCCTTCAGTTCACTACTGAATGACACATACAGTAAGTGTTTCTGAAACAATTGGGTTCATTAAATGCTCAATAAGGAACAGTTCACTTTTATTAACATATTTTTTGCAATGTATTGAATACATTTGTAAAATGTTAACTGTTGACTCAGTGTGTGAAAAGAAAACATTAAAAGAGGTTTAGAGCATAGTTATTATTGATAATTCAAAACCAAAAAGTGCCTAAATCTTCTGTAAATGAGTTTAAGCCCATTTACGTCATTTTCCAAAATGAAGCCATACAGCACCGCAGATGATTAAATGTTATGACAGAACCATCATCACTATGCAAGTTATGTTTACTTTTCAATTTGCTTTTGTAGCACCAGTAGCCTAATAGCCAGAAATATATCTCTAGAATGTTTTCTTCTGCTGGTAGGAAATAAAAGTAGTCACACTTTACAGTAATGGTGACATAAAATAAACACAAACTCTCATTTGCATTTGCAGATTACATGTTGTGCACAGAGCGTTTCTCTGCTGTAAATTAGATTATGTGCAGTTGTTTGACAACATGTTAATGAAAAGAACACCAACATTATGCTTTTTGCTGTACTGACACTCGAGTCATGACTGTGTTATCAAATCAGTTTCAAAGGTGACAGGATGATGGCTTATTAACATCAACAACAACAAATGAGAACACATCTGTGCAGCTATGATGGAGTGGAAATACATAGATAGAACAATGTCACAAATTAAAGCCTCGAGTTTTCAGTGTATGACAGATTGTATTCTGAAAAAACAGAAACAGCAACCTGGGTTTAAGGAATGTGCCGAAAATACTAATTATTTGTACAATGTGTACCGATGGGATGGAGCAGCTCTAGCAGTCTCAATCACTGCTGTATTCACACTGCAGTTAAATCAGCCTTGAATCTTATGGTGTTGAAAGGGTTTGTTTTAATAGCTTTTTGGGTTCATCTGTTGAGAGTTTGCATTGACCCTGTGGGGGTGTATTAGAGAGCAGCACTTCCTGTGGCTGATTGCTGATGTAAAGTAAAACAAAAACAACCATGATGGTGAAAACTATGAAATTAAGGCAGAGGTTGAATTATTCTTTAAGAAGAGAAAAGAAAGTGTTCTGTTTGTGTGTATTCTACTTGATTTATTATTTCTCAGGGTTCTTACGCATTCCTACATTACTTCAGTCTTTGCCCAAACCTTTATACTATGGCAATTTTTTCTGCAAGCATTTTCATTCAGCATTACTATTTAATGGTATAATATTCCTTTGCATTACAGCACATCCCATCTCTGACTACAATCTGTGCATGCTGCTTATGCTTGAATGCACATTTAATGCTTTTTATACATGTCAGTTGATACTGCATGTACAGTATGATGTATGTTGTCTACTGTGCTCCTTAAAACAGAATATGGCATCCTGTTGCATCAACCAGAGGCGGCATCAGCTAATTTTGAGTGCAATAATTTAACCATACTATACTAAGGCATCATATATTATCTGTACAGAGCTACTACTAAGCTAGACATTAAGTAGATGTCGATTTTAATTTCATGTTAAAACAGTATTTCACATCCTTCTTTTGATTCCCAGCCGCAGCCTGTCACTCCCTACCACTCGATCTCTACCTTATCTATGTGCCCTTGTGTTGCTCATTCCTGCTACCTTTATTGTTCATCAAACTTGATGTGAAAGAAGCATTTTGTTTTCACATGTGGAGAGGCTATTCTTCCTATTGCACAGCACATGTTTATCAGACAAGACAACATAGTTTTCATGGTTTATGGTTTTCACAACATACAAACCAGACATTTGTTACCAGTGGTGTGAATAAAGCAACAATTGTGCAAACCTTGTGCAAACATACTCCTTTAAAATTCCATTTATGTCTCTGCAAGTGTGTACATTTGCAAACAGGTCTTTAATGGATGATGAGCTCAGTTTAGAGAAAGTCTTTTTTATTTTTGTACTAATTTAGTTGGTTGTCACAGAGACAGAGTGTCAATCTTAGAATTCAAGTTATTCATATGCATGCCCTATGACTCATACATTTTTACTTTAGGGCTATTTCTTCCTGACCACCAGAGTCAGTACTGTATTGGGGATTATCCATCTTCGGTCCTCACTCAGGTCAAGAGTTTATAACAATCTCCTGAGACCAAAGATGACGACATGCACTAAAACCCTTCGGGGGTTGTAAGCTCCCTTCATGCTGAACCATATTCTTTGTAAAACCACTGTTACTTTGAATATGATTACATCTCATAGAGTTAGTTGAATTGCCGCTGCAGAAGGGCCTCAATGACATGATTATTGTAGTCAGAGCAATCTTCAAAACATGAATCAAAATATGAGATGCATTTCTTTAGGTTTTGTGAGAATATAAACAGTGACGACTGAGATTTAATTTGTGCCTCAGAATAATTAACAGCCACTCAGCTAGGCGGTACGATTTAAAAAATCTGATTAAGAGTGACACATTGTGGAGGTGCAGTTGTATTTCTTGCTAATGGGTTCATGCTTGCAATGGGCTGTAGGAGGCCATAGTGCTTTCTGATTACATTAGAGACAGACAAAGTGACACTGTTGCTGGCCAGGGATAATTTACTATAATACATGTGCTTGTTGCCTTAGAATTGTTGTACATCCCCATAAAGCAAAACCTGCTCTCACACAAAGGCAGCCACCTTTCATCTAGACCCAGACTCTCTACGGCTGTGCCTTTGGCCTCTAAATAGCTGGACCTGCTCCTGAGAGTTTGATAATCATATTTCAGTTTCTGCACTCTCTGCTGGATGGCAAAAGATCTGCCTCTACCTCGAAGGTACATGTGGCCACCATCATGGCCCACATGGTAGAGTGTGAAACCAACTGTAAGGTCTCAGGGACTTCTTATCAGGTTTCTAAAGGGGACTTGGTGTTAGAAGTCTTATGAGTACCTCGGTGGGATTTGTACTGAAGCCAAGTTTCGAGTGCTAGAAGCGCTTTGTCTGCTCCCTATTGAACCCTAGGGGAAGCCTTAGTCAAAGGGGCCGTCTGCCAAAACGGCGGCCTTTCTTCTTGCTAAAGCCTCAGTAAAGAATGTGGGTAAGCTCCATACCTTGTTCATGAGCCAAGTGTGCATGTGCAGGAACTCCTCATTCCTCCCCAAAAGACTGTCTGCCTTCCCTGCCAATCAGGCCAGTGAGTTGGCAACATATGACCTTGCTCAACAACAATGTGAGGAGGATGAGATATCAAAACAGCTTCACCCAGTGTGGCTTGACTCCATAAATGGAGGAAAAGACTGGGTTTTGCCAGTAGAGTCTGTTTGGTTCATGGATCATGCACTATCCAAACAGAGGCTCTGCAAATTGACTGTATGGATGAGTCATAGACTGCTGAAGCGTACAGTACAGGTCTGAAACAGTACCCATGCGTTAGGGTCATTTTTTGTCCTGGGCTGTGTTGATGGGTGTGCTGCTTCCACCAGGGGACCTGCAGGTTACCTGGAGGCAGCTCTGCCAGCAATGACCAAATAAGACTTGTGAGTATGAAAACATCCAAGATGATAAAGGCTTTAAATATCAATGATTGGCTCTAGGGCTGTCCCAAACGATTATTTTTTAAACGATTAATCTAGCGATTATTTTTTCGATTAGTCGACTAATCTAACGATTACATTTTCGATTAATCTAACAATTAATTTTTCAATTTGCGATTATTTTCCCATTGCTCAATTATTAACAATTTACACAAAACAAATTTCAATAAGGTTCAAATCTCTATTTATTAAAATTGTTTAACACTGCACTGTTCAAGTAAAATTAATTTGTAGTGCAACCTGAAGCCAGATGTAGGCTATCAATCCAACAACAAAATAAAGTCACTTTCAGGAGGAATCCAAAATTAAAAACTTAAAGTAAACAAAGCAAGTGCAAAAAAAGTAGCCTGTATTTGCTTTTTTTTAACAGTAGTAGGTCAAATAATGAATAAGCTCTTGTTTAACATCCAAGCTCTTCTCCCTTTAATCTAACAGTAAAAAAAGTGCAATTTTAGCAACATATGAAATCAGATGTATCAAATAAATCCAACATAAGGCAAGTTGCAGAGTGTCTAATATAACAGTCTGTAATCGATTGGGTCACTCATGATGATGGTAAACATAAAAAAATAGCACTGCCGACTGACAGCGTTTGATGATGCTTAATGTTAAGTCATAGCGGGACATTAAAACGAATAAACGGACTACCGTTGGGCTACTACTGGGAACACATTCTGTGTTACTATGTTGATAATTGCACATGCTTGGGAGTAAAGCTTAGATCGGGCCCAAAAAATCAAGCCTGACCCTACCCGAGCCTGTGCACGTTGTGTCCGGGCCCGGCCTCGCCCGGCCTGACACATTAACTGGAATTATGAGCCCGAGCCCGATTTAAACACGACAATTTTTTTATACGTGGGCTGTTATAACTGACGTTATAAAGAACTCGTGAGATAGCTGAAACAATCTGGCCTGGTTGCGCAATTATGGAAGACAGTGCTACAGATACACAATTTAGCACAGTTTACCTCACAGTCAAGTCAGTGCAGGACATATACCCAGAGCTACGGGAGAAGCTGGAGAGGTATAGCTTTCTCCCCTCCCAATTAGGCTAATAAAGTAATGATTAAAAAAATACAACTACTTGATCAAGGGCCTGAGGATTGTGGCCCGACCCGGCCCGTGGGTCAAGTTCGGGCTCGGGCAGAGAATCTAAACTCTACTTGGGAGGGAAAGGGACAAAAAGGTGAGCAGAACTTACGGTGTTTTGCTGCTGTTATCCTGACTCAGGGATGCATTTTACAAAGTCTACAGACTGCCACGTTGTTGTTGGCATTAAGAGTAAAATACTCTCACACTTGAGAAGACCGTGTGTGAGCCTTTTTCTCAATGTGTTGTTGAACTTGCGAGGAATCCATACTTGCGCTGTTGCTGGAGGCAGCATGTTGTTTTTAGACTTCTATGCGTGACGCGTCGACGCAAATTATTTGTGTCGACGCATTTACGTAATTGATTACGTCGAAGAATCGTCAAAGCCCTAATTGGCACTACCAACCCTGGATACATTTGCTCCATGTGCATTAAAACATGAAGCTTTTAGGACCCCTTAACCATTAATCACAAATCAGAAGTACAAGTTATGATCAAATTATTGGACAACCAGCAAGCAAGCTGCTAAGTAATGTATCTGTATGGTGTGGCTGTCCATGCTTCACTGTACACTGTTAAAAGGCTCTCAATACCATGGCACAGCATCTGATGTCCCAACATCAGCCTATTTACAGTCATTGGGTTGTGTGATTACTCTCTAACCTTGCTTATAATAATCACTGCATGTGGTGTCAGGTAGGATGACATAGAATTTGATTTACAGATGTTGCTAAGGGTTTATAAAGTGCATTGTGTCACTTTGGATTAGTTTGTTATGAAATAATGAGGTATTTTGCAAAGCACAGTAAAAGGTGTAAAGGTGCACATCTTGTAGTAAATATGTTTAATATCTTGAATTGAGGCCAATCCCATAACGGGAGGAAAGTTTGGGTGAGAAGGAATACAGTTCAGTAGGTGAGGAAGGTATATCTTATAACCATTCAAATCACCTGTCAGGAGCATATCCTGATTTTTAATAATAAACAGTTTATTTTTGGAGGCATTCTTCTTCACCAGAAGTGTGCAACTGTAAATTCTCAGTGCTATTTGTAAATAAATGAGTTATTAGCCTGGCATGTTGTTTGTTTTGTAATTAAAGGAACAAATCATTCCGATGGCTTAGAATAATTGCTTTTGAATAAATGAGAAACTAAATTATTCAAACACAACTAATACAGGATGAAAAAGCTCGTCCTCTTGTTCTCCTTCAAATGTATGTATTGCATTACCAATTTGGTCATTTGTGAGATTCTTTTTGTGTGTTTTTTTGGCACTTTCCAGAGCTAGAGTCTTTATTAAAAAGTGTTAGTGATGATTTTTTTCTTGAATTTCTGTTGATAAAGTGAGTTTCTGTAAATACCAGTTTTGTTTGTCTGTTTAGCAAGTATTGTGGTTCATGCTAACTAGAACAGTTTCCCAGTTCCACATACTGTTGTTTTGACATGCACCCTGCATGCTACAGGATGTATTTCTCTAATGTGTCATAATGGACAGGAAACACGTACCCAATTTAGCAAAACAAGTTACCAAAAGTCTTTATAAAGGCTGGATTTCAACAGGGTTATATAAATCAGCAACACAGGATAGCACACAGGAAATGCATTCATATGAAATTGTTAAAGATCTTTACTGTGAAGAGTACTTTTGCCCCCAGTTTGGGCATCTCTGAACTGACAGTAAGTATCAACAGAGAAGCAAGCAGAGTGCAGACATCAGGAGGCTGGTTTAAATGTGAAAACCGGACAGTTTCTCTTATGCCAGCATTAAAGAATGCACACAAATAAGAAAAAGAATGTGAGGTGATATAACAATGGCATGTATAGAGGCTGAGACTGGAGATGAAATGTACACTATTAAGTTAGATGTAATCCTGATGCAACTGGAAAATAATGGGGTTGTTTTGTAATAATTTCCTGGAGAGGAACTGATATGTGACTGTAATTTCTCTGGAAGGTTTCTGGAAAGGACTCTGCAATCTGTTTGTTATTGGAAAAAAACACATGTTTAAACAGTACGCTAGGGCTGGGCGTTGTGGAGAAAATCAAATATCACAATATTTTTTACCGAATACCTCAATATCAATATTGCGGCGATATTGTAGGGTTGACAGTTGGTGCTTTCACAAAATATTTACACGTTGAGATTTTTGATAAATAATCAACAATAATGTGCATATAATGACAAGTGGCTAAAGGCAAATAATAGAACAGCTAGAACAGTCTGATAAGTTCAGAAAATTACATTACTGTAATGCAGGCTTTTCAAATCCTGAAATCAATCTTTTAATTTATGCCTTTTCACCATGGATGTGGTGAATTAACCCCCTTTTTGGAGGTCAATGCTTAATGTACTCATTAACCTGGTGCATTATAATTTATATATTTGGGGGTTTCTTCTTGCTTGTACAATTTACAGCATAAGTTCTCTGAGAATCTCTTTTATATCCATTATATTGATATTGTATTGATCAACATATTTTGGAAATGTCATGGATAAAATGCTAACACATCAGTACAAAAGCAACGATTTTCAGATTTGTCTATTTGAATGTTTTGACAGAAATTACGTTTTGTTAGAAGTGGAAAAAAAGACAGGCTTTAAATACAATATGGATAACGTCTATGATTAAAAACAGATTTAAAGATTTTCCGTAAATCCTAAACATTTGTGAGTCGTGAAACTATAAGCATAAAAGGTCTGTCTATAGTGTAAACAGAAGCAGCATTTGTTCATATTCATTATGTTAAACTGGATTTGTGCAGTATATGAATGGGTATGTTTCACAGTTTTAGTATTTATAGTAAAGCATTTGGGTTTGACTAGTAATACTAGATAATGTCTCTGAGCAGTTATCACATTATTTCACCAAACATGTTTGATATATAATTATGATATGTAATATCATAATTATGATTATGATATTATAATCTTTTTAGACATGGTGTCTTTCTGCCATTGGCTTGGCTTCTTGTTGCAGGCAAGAATCCGATGTTGGTTTGTTTGGGAATGTGGCGAGTCACATCAAAGTGCAGGCCATACTGTTGTGAAGTGACTGCTTTGAAGTCCAATACAAAACACCGCAGCAATGACTACGAATCATGGAATATGTGATGAATAGATGGTGATTGGTAAAATGAACTGTTGAATTGATGAATATAATTAAAATGTGCTTTTGTTTAAAATATTTATTTGAACATGAAGGATTCAGCTGGCTCCCACAGCATGAGGGCATACCAAAGTAAAATCTGTGGGCATTTTTGGAACACTAAGCCCCTTTTTGGTTAAAGCAATTTTTTCATGTCACAAATTCTACCGCAGGAGGCAAGTATTGACCCAGAATCATCTGATGACTCTGAATCCTACAAGAAAAAAGGCATTTCAGGAACTTGAATAAAACATTTACTGACTGAAGGATAGTTTTACATTTTAACATTTATGAGCCTTCATTTAAATTCCTTTTTTTCTCCGTCACTGTGGTCCCAGTGGCATCATGATAGAGTTACTGCAATTATCCTTATGAACCTATCTTACTTTGTGTTAGTGTGCACATTTAATACAAAATATTTACAGTTAATTGTTAATCCTTTCTGAAGACTCGCACTATATTATTGCAGTTTGAGAACCTATCGTAGTCATATGGTGCAAAGTCCATTTCTTAGTTGCTTGTTCATGAAAGCATCAGTTTGAATTGCTGTAGTGGCTTCACAGAATTGTATAGACAACATAAAAGCAACCAGGCACAATACAGGAAAAGTTTACAGTAATGTTTGCATTGTTTTTAGCCATGCTAGCAGCATGGGATTTTGTACAGTCAATTATGTCCCCCTCAGGATAAATTGTAATCACTTGGGTGATCCTTTAACGTTTCATCTAGCACTATTATCAGGTAAAAATTTGGATGTGTCCAATACTGCGACACAAATACATGGAAAACTAATGATAAATGTGTTAGCATGCTAACATTTGCTAATATTAGTATGCTATTGTGAGTATGTATGAGTAGTATGTGAGTATGTGTCTCCTTCCATTTCAGTAAATTACGTAGCTTTATTGTAAGATTTGGCCACAGTTAAAAACTTTTTTTAGAGAAAAGAAAGCATTCTTTGCTATTCTTCTTTAAAACACATTCTTCACTTCGAACCACATTAGTGGCAAACATCAGGAAATGATTGTACTTTCCTTCTATACTTGAAAAATCCCTCTATTATAGCTTTCATGAAAGCCAGAATAATTTGTAACAAATTTAGCTGCAAATATCAGCTTTGAAAAAAAAAAAAAAAAAAGAGAACTGTGACATGATGGAGACCAACCCACCTGGAAAGGTGACTGAAGCATAAAGCAATGATTCATTTTTCAGTGGCACTTGTAACCAGAAAAGTTTTAGTGTGGTTAGATGACTGTTGAATCCTAGTTCAGCACTTGTCAGCACTGGAGCAAAGAAGATATTCATATAAGTGACAAGATCCAAAGGGATGGCCTCTATTGAATTAGTGTGCCTGATACAGTACAGGATGAACCTTGCACAACTGACCTTCAAAATGAAAGGATAAGTGTGGTGATATTATTATACATTTTTCTTTTGCACAACAAATCCCATGAAAATCCAAAACCAGCAATTAATTCTTCTTAGTACTGTTATTCTTATTAAATTATTCTAGGTTCTTATATCTGATATGAAGGCCTCTATGTCTTTGCATTTGTACGATATGTGTGTATTGCTCGATACTGTACCTCGATACCTGCTTGTACAGTGAGAATTACACAAAGCATCCCAGCTCTATTACTCTATTCTTGGTACCAAAGCATCATTTTTTTCTGACCTGAATCAGTGTAGGCTCATATACAAAGGAATAACACAAACTAAACTATTTTTTTTTTTTTCATTTCATTGTTTTTTTTCAAACTAATAATAATAATTCTTTCTCCATATCCACATACAGATATACCCATAACAGTGTAAGTTAAATCAAATAATCAAGAGCAAACAACTCTCATTCTTGGCAAGGTTACAGTCAGGTAGACATTTAATGTACACATTATTGCCAAAGAAACCCTCAAGTGAGCGTCGTAGTGCGTTTTCTGGTAGTATGCATTTCCCAGTAATACCATACTATTTTTATCTGAAAACAAACCAGGTTCATGTTTATAAGAATCATTTGGAAATCGGTATAGGAGATTGCTTTTATCAGGAGCAGCAATGAAAATAAGTGATAATTAATTAGCAATACTTTTCACTGACTGGCTGTGAGATAACTGACAAATCATCTGTGCTGGTCTGTCCTTTGAGTTAAAATGGAAAGCTCCATGTAATTAAGTACCTCCTGCGATAAAGTTCTACAGTGGAGCTACAGTATGAATCATATGATGTTAACTACCATTGATTTGGCTCAGAGTGAAGGGCAGTGGAGCATCAAGAACTCCATTTACAAAAATCAAAGTTAAACAGACAGATAAAGGCCATGTTGATTGTGAGAGTTTTGCATGACTGTTGCTTGCATAATGAAATCATACGCCATAGTAAATCTCTATTGACGATGAACATTCACTTTGAATCGTGATTCATTATGTAGGAAGTAGAACATTTTCTAAATTAATTTGTGCCATCTTGGCATTGTAGGGGGTACAGCACGAGATCACGGTAAGCACACTTATCTTTTTTAACTTATGGATGACCAAGGCCTGTGCTTGATTATTTTAAAAGTGATGCTAATTTTTGTAGCTTTAGCATTTTCTATCATGAAATATTCACAATTTGTCATCTAAATGTGAGTGGCTGCTCTGCATTATGGATCAGAGAATGTAGATGTTTGGAGTGAGATAGATGAAGCCGTTGATAATCAACATGCACATCTTCCAGGCACCTAAAGCTAATACAGATGTGTCAGGAGGAGCCAGACAGTTTGGCGCAGAGCATTTTTACAGGCACAATTCTCCACTAATTGTTAGAGTGTGGTATCCCCATTAGACATACTGGTCGTGCTTAGTCTCAAAGCCACGTCAATGCCATTCACTGATGCTTTTACAATGTAATTGTGATTTATTGGCCCATGCTTTCTGAACAATGTACTGTAGAGTTGACGAATCAGGAAATCAGGAAAACATTTATTAAAATGAATCAAAAGACCTCCTCATACAGGACTTATTATCCAAAACAGCTCTTTCAGCTCTGTTTCTGCTTCCTGGTTGTTGTACAGCTACATTATGAAAACACAAAAGCACACAGTGAAAAACTGAATGATGATGGAAACCCACTGTAGCTGGCCAATGAACCATGTATTGTATGGTTATAAAATCTCTCCACAGAATGCCAACAGTACTTACTAAGTTTAAACATGTTCAACAGTTTCTTGCAGCATTATGTGCTGGCTCAAGAAACCCCAATTACAACTTGGCCTCACAGTCTGCCCTGACTGTCAGTAGGATCACACTAAAACTGCAAAGGCAGACATTTCACTTTGAAAGGATTATTAATGAAATCTTTCTCTTTACACAGTGTTTCACTCTTACATTGGAAGAAGTTCTCTCTTCTCTCAGAGATTGTTAAAGTGGATGAGTGGACTTGGGGAGGGAATTGACTGTAATTGTCACTACAGCCTGTAACTTAAATAGCGTCGCCTTCAGAAGCTTTGGTCACACTTTAAATCCCCTCACTGTACATTGCACTGCACTTAGTTTTTTGGCATGCTCATCATGAGATCGTAGATGCTTGATATTGCTTTTCAAGTTGTGGTTGAAGAGCGAATGAGTCACGGTGTAGCAGTAAGTAACAGCCTACTGGCCCAAGAATTACAAGGTCAAATATGTGCTTTCAAACATGATAATAATGTGAAAAACTGCAAATGTGTTATGGAAAATGAAGAGATAAATTAATCGAAGATGAGAGAAAAAAGCACCGCACCAAAGCACATGCACATTAACATTAAAATGATCGCATATTCACAGTCCAGCATTTGTTCGCACATGCATGCGTAAACAATCATTTAAATCTGCTTTCATAGGCATGTTTCATCCACGTATCCCCCCTCCTTTGCATGCTCAGAGGCAGATTGTATTTCAGTCCATATTATATCACCAGCACCACTGTATTTTCCTCAGATGTCCTGCAGCACAATTGCTTACAGAACATAAGCTGTGGTTGCAGTAGGAAATCTCCCCTCTGCAGAGAGAAAGCATCAAAGTTAAATGATCCCAACCTTTCCGTTGAATGTCCATATAAATGATTCTCCATCCTTGAGCAAAGACGGACACACACACACACACACACACACACACACACACACACACACACACACACACACACACACACACACACACACACACACACACATAACCACATAAGCCAAACCACATGTTCTTGCCTCCTAATGTGGTGACACTGCAGAAGAGGGGCGAGAGGGATGACCCATAATTCATCACCCCACACCTTGGACATCTGGTGCTGCGTACAACCTGAGCGAGGGGATGGCTTGGTATAACCATCACAGCGCACGGGTGTCTCTCCAGGCTCTTAAAGCAATTGACTCATTAGCTCACTGCCGACTGTCTGATGATGCATTATTCATGTGGTGGAAGGGTGGAGCAGGAAGAATGTTTGTGTGTGTGTGTGTGTGTGTGTGTGTGTGTGTGTGTGTGTGTGTGTGTGTGTGTGTGTGTGTGTCACAGGTGGCCAGGGGTCTCCTGAGAGGTTGAAGCAGGATAGACAAGGGAGACTGTCTGTTCACCAAGACATGAGGCAGATGTTGGGTGCATTTAGTGCATCCACAGCTAGACACGCTTGTGTGTAAAAGCTTATGTGGTTGAGCATACTAAAGCTATAGCTGCTGCTTAACGTCCTAGTTAGAAATGTAGTGGGCCAATGTATAAATATAAAACAAGCTTTTAAAATTGAGATGTTAGCATTTTACATCATGGTAAGTCAGCGTTATCCTGTGTTCTCCAAAATAGTGAAAAATCATTATTTTTTACATTTTACTGTTTTTTTATATCTCCAAAGGGGGATTCCACCTCATTTGAAGGACTAATTAGACATTTTGGGAAATAAACTTATCTGCTTTGTTTTAAAGCATTAGATGAGAAGATACTACTCTAGCTCAGCCTAGCTTAGCATAAAGACTGGAAACGGGGGAAACAACTAGCCTTGCTATGTCCAAAGTTAATTAAATCCACCTACGAGTACCTCTAAAGCTCATCAATTAACATGTTATCTATTGTTGGTTTGATCAATACAAAACCCAAATGTAAAAACGACACGTTAAAGTGGAATCACTGGGATCTTTGAGGTCTTGGATAATTTAGGATCTTGGATACGTTTCAGTTTGTGGGTGAAGTCTGGCAGGATGATGGAGTAATCAGCCAGGAAGTAATGACAGATGATAATGCGACTCTCGAGTGATTGAAGCAGGTATCAGAAACTGAACGCAGCACTAAAATCTGAACAATATACACTTTAAAAGCATTTGTTCTGGGACAACATGTGCTTGGTGTCTTGCCAGTGGGCTTTGGTAAGAGTTGAATTTATCACCTAGAGCCCCTCCAGTACAGGAAGAGATGGATAGCAGTAGGCCGGTTGTTTCTCTCCTCGGCACTGAAAGTCTGGGATAGATAGAATTGATGTTGTTTCCTTGTGTTTGGTAATCCTGAGGCAGGGTTGCTGCTACTTGGAAGTATATTTTACATTCAAACACATACAGGAACATATAAAGTCCATGTTATGTGTAATGAGTAAATTCACATTGTTCTGTTTACTAATGTTTATAATAGGGTTGGGTACCAAACTACCGAATTATGTTGGTACTACCGAGTACCAATTCACGTTAAATTAATCAGTGCCAAATTTTGGTACCTGAGAGTAGGGTTGTTCTGATACTGATACCATTATTGGAAATGCCTACAATAACACCTAAAATGCTGGTATTGGTATCGATGAGTAACAGAGTCTATGGACCGATCCGATACCACGTATTTAGCCTCCCAAAATAACTACTTTAAAGTAAATAAAACAGCAGTTTGCTAACGTTGCTAACGCCACCATAGAAGACTGGAGCTCCTCAATTGGAACACAGTAGAAATGGTCAGACACGGTAGTGGCTGCCACTGGCAACAACTGTTTTTAGAGCGGCAAAGAAGAATTGATTTCTCATTTGGTTAGCAGAATGTCAACAATTTGGCACTATTTTACTCCGGATAAATCAGTGAAACAGCGATTAGTACAGTATGCATGGCTTTAGTTTCAATGAGGATTACATTTTTTATTTTACTAAATTGTGGCTGCACTTTAGTAGTATTTTAAGGAATTATTATTTATTCCTAGATTTAATGTTCTTTTTCAGTTATGACTGACTGTCAAACTAGATAATAAAAGAGTATTCTATGGCATTCATTCTCTGTATGTATTTGTTAATGTTTTACAAAGGGTTTAATCGAGCCAGGCCCTACAACAATGATAGTGATCATATCACATCCATACAGGGTTAGTGTTAACAAAAAACCGGTATGACAGTCATAGATAACTGTCCATGGTGAGTTCAGTCATGCCCTCGTTCTTTAGCACATTAAACATTTTATGCCCAGGTCTGCCGCCATTGTATAATTGCTAATCAATGTATTGATTGATTAAATTTATATAGTCCCATTACATTTTCAAGACTACTGAAATTGTATTTGCTTTTGGAAAGACAGAATACAGTGACCAATCTACTTTTATTGCAGTGATAAAATCTGCCTTGATATAGTGAAAACTACGTCACAACATTGAAGTCTTGGGAGTTCAGTTTTGGTCATCAATACACTATGCCTTTTTAAAAATACAACTCTCTTGTGAGGGTAAGGCCAATTAAGGTAGCCTAGCTGTGTGTGCGGTGTGTGTGTTGGTGTGCAGCTGAGTATTTTACTGTGCATCTGTACAATAATGGTACCCTTGGGGGGTTGTCTTAACAACACAACACTGCAATCTCCACTGTTGATGCTCCCTGAATTACAATGGGTGTGTGTGTGTGTGTGTGTGTGTGTGTGTGTGTGTGTGTGTGTGTGTGTGTGTGTGTGTGTGTGTGTGTGTGTGTGTGTGTGTGTGCGTGTGTGTGTGCGTGCGTGCGTGCGTGCGTGCGTGCTCCAGCACATGTAAACAAATCAATATGATGAAGGCTTCAAAGAGCAAACATAATAATCAATACAATGGAAGTAGTTGTATCTTTGTATCTGAACAGTAATGACAAGCTCTAAAACTGTAAATCTGATACTTGCCAAGCAACATGCTAACGTACCTGCCACTTTTTTTACAAACCCTTGCCTAAAAATGACTAACATTGTCCGATACCGATATGATTGCCATGCGTCCCTATGATTAACAACACCTCTTAGATTAAGTTGGATCATTGGCATTGAGTGAGAAGACTACATGAGATAAAGCCTCTGTAGATGTTGGCTCTTGCCCCAGGACTGGGCATCAGCTGTCAAAGTAGTTGTGCAGTAGATAACAACACCACACTGAGAGGCATGTTTTGGCCTCATGCAACCATAGCCAGTCTTTGACATTAGCAGCATCGATTAGACTCTCAGGGAACTGCATCGCCTTAACGTGACAGGGCCTGAAGAGGCAAACAAAAAGGCAAAGAAATATCCTTATACTTCTGCTGAATTGTTGCCTTGATATGTGCTGGCTGGCTCAACTTAGCTCAGGGGTTTCATTAGCTTCTAATAGGTATGTCATTTGAAAGTGACAAATCTGACAGCTGTTTTACCCAGGGTGTATGGTGCTGCTTTAATAGAGCCATCGGTCTGTTTCCTACAGAAAAGACAGAAGGCAATGGAGGAGCCATGTCTTTTTGTTGGTTTTTCCTGCTGACTTAATGTGAGCTGCAGTGCAAGATCTTTGATCCACAATGAAGGGGATTGAGAGGGATTCTGCACCAGTGTGTCGTAAGAAAGCAAGGGTTGATACTTATGTTGCAAATCCCAAAGACAGACCCCACTCCCGCTGCATTCTCGCCAAGTCACCGCGGATCGCTTGCTTTATGCTGGAGCTGTGCAGACGATAGAAATTTCTTGTGATGTGCTTTACATAACAAGATGTTCTGATAAAGAAAAGACAGGGGAAAAGAACAAAAATCTGATGGCTGAAAGCATTGTGTACAAGCTTTATAGATGGAAAAAGATGCCTTATCTGTCTTGCCCTTTGCAGCTCTATCTCAAATGTGATGACAGCGACTCAAAGAATATTTACATATGCATATTTGTACTCCTGGACATACTGTACCTCGGTGCATTTCTCCTCCCACAATAACAATAAGTACAGACTTTAAACATCCACTTCAACCTGTAAACCTGTCTCTGCAGACAATCTATGATTTGTATTAATTTACTGCATTATACTGTAATCAGCATGTTCTACTTGTGGCCACTTCTTGAATTATCCACAGTACTCTCAGTTGTATTATTGTTATTAGCTATATATTATTCTCCACAGCTGCAACAACCCATTTTCCCTACAGGGATCATTAAAGTTTAATCTAAACTGAACCAAAAATCTACAACTTGAAATTATTCTGCTTCTATACAAGGCTGGGAATAAATGTGAGCTACTGTTGCTGCAACCTATTATATGACAGATATAAAATAATCATTTTGTTGCTATGGCCTCTTTGGCAGCAGCACATTTAGTAAATTTACATTCTGTATGAGATATGCTTTATAGTGACTAGTTGTCAGATTTATTTGACTGTAGCATAAATTTACATTCGTCTTTTGTGTTCAACATCTTCAGTACATTTTCCATTCGCATAAGATTACATGTTGCTTCACGTGGCAAGCTTGAAGAAAAAAAATTCACAAGTTTCTATGTCGGATCACAAAAAAAGTCCTCTTTTTCTCTCAAAAAGTGTGTCTTCACTTTGCTGCCTTGTTCACTGTTGTCTGTCCACTATGGTGCAGTGGAGTACATCTGCAATGCAGGGGGCTCGACAGTCTGCCCTCTATTTCACATGTCATTGCCTAACACCTTTCCTTTTACTCTTACTCTAAGCATCTGTCAGTGAGGTTTACCACATGGAGTCAACCATGTGTCTGAATGGTGGAGCAGATCATTCTGCAACTGCTCTCCCTCCTCTTTTTTTCCAGCCAGCCATGATCCTTGCACACAAATGGAGTTTTGGTGAAAAGTGAAAAACAGCAAAGTGACCTCCATGCAACAGTGATTCCTCTGTATGCACCTTCCTTGTGTATGAGTATAGGATTTAGGTACAATTCAATAGTCAACAAAGAAATAGATACCTAAAACAGAATGTGACCATAATACACATCTGAGGGGTTATTATGCACGAACATTGCTTACATTTCCAGTAGAAAGGACAGTGCATGCACCTGCATACGTCTGAGTTTATGTGTGTGTTTCTGTGTTTGCTTGTGGGTGTGTGCTCATGACATACTTTATTCCCTTCTCCCCCACGAGTCCTCCAACTCTCATTTCTGCCACCTTCCTCCCATCGCTATTGGTGATGGATCCACATTAGAATTCATCCCTCATCATCCTGCCGAGTTATGACTTAGTAATAGTCAGCCCCTGTGGCCTCAGCAAATGAACAATAAAACCAGTGCCTTGCAACAGATCTCTGGAAAGAAAGGGAGTGAGAGCCAGATGCCAAATCCTGATTTTCACCTAGTCTCACAATAGCGTGCGTTCTAGTTGAGTGAGGTAAAGACGAGACAAATATGGCTTCACAGTGGCTACTTCACCTTGGCGATATTTTAAGCAAACCTCACACCCAAACAATATGATGATAGTTGGATTTACTCAAGCATCCTGATGCGTTAAGCACGTAACACTAATAGGCATGCTGTCTTTAGAAACACAAACTCATGCATGAATTCATCAATGTAGTGAGAGCCATAGACACAAACACGAATTACATGCAAATACCTGTCTCACATGAAATCACAACATGCACTAGGAGATAATGTGTGAGTGACAAACGCAGTAAATGGCACGGGCAATGACCCTGTCCGATCTTGTTTTCTGTGGTAGCTGTTTTTCACGGCAGAGCTGGATTATGATTAACTTGGTCAAGATGCCACCACATGGGGAGTTGTTTGAAAGGCGAAAAGAAAGTTGTTGGGGTGTAGAAACCGGTCCGATAGCAGGCTGTCTGGGGACTTCACAGGGATCAATACAGGCGGAGTCACAGCCGTGCACTTGATTAAAAGTGACTGCTACATCTGGCAGGCTTGGCCATTACTTTCCCACTCACAGTCCCCGGGGTGAAAGAGCATGAAGTGACAGGCCTCAGTCAGCCCTCCATTACCACCTTTCAGCAGCCCCTCAGGTAGCAGCAGGCTAGGGCAAAAATAGACGGACGAGCCGGGGGGAAATGAAAAGGAGAGAAAATAAAGGTGCTGTATGTCTGTTTGCCTATGTGACCGTGTATGATGTAAGAGTGTGTCAGTATGTGGCAGACTGCATGCCTATGTCTGTGTTTTTGAATCTGCAAGTGAATTCAGGTAGGCAGATGAGTTTTTGAGCAATACCCAAAGGTCAGGGTCAGGTGGAAAAGAGAAAAAGCTCAAAATAAATGTTTAAAAAGATGGTCGGGGAAGTTGTTGACAGCCAGCCATGAGTATAAAGGCATTCAGTAAGTGCAAACTTCACAAAACCTCTTAATAAATAATTATTACGCCAACACAGTCAAACAAAGCTCCTTCAAATGTCAGGGCCATCACCCTCTTTATACAGTATCATCTTACACTTTGTGTAAGATCTAATCTCAATCACATCCAAAATGCAAGTGCCAAGTATCAAAGGGAGACTGACATTAAAAGAAGTCACTGTGCTTGATGTTGTTAATCTTTCTGCCAGAATACAAGATGCATATTTGCTACGGAACAGCGTGAGACCCATTGACATGCACACAGCTTTTAATAGAGCAATAATGGACAGGCCACATGTCACCAATGAAGGCTTTGAGCACAGATGGAGCTCATGTGGTGCTCAACAGCTAAAAACAGGGGTGGTGCTGGTGTGTATGTGTGTCTTGTGGACTGGTAGTGTCTGGTTGTTTTTGCTTGTGTTTAACAGCACAATGGCTGGTCATTTTGAAATGTGTCGATAGATACAGTAGATAAGATAGATGGATGGATAAGTTGGCCAGATAAGTGTTTACAGTATGATTAAAAAAGGAAAAAGCTATTAACTCATTGGGCCATAATGCATGATTGTTTTAGCAAAAAGAGGTCCAAATGAAAAAAAAAAAGCATGAAGAAATTAGAAAGCTACTGATCCAAATCTGAAAAGCTCTCTTGGCCATTTTGCATGCACTTTTGATAAGGTTCCTAACTTCAGCTCATCAGTTTCTGTTTCCTGTCAAGTGCCAGGCTGCCATCAGTCAAGCTTTGATCTGCACTACACAACAAATCTGTTAAAAAAATGATGAAAAATGAAAAAGAAAGAACCTTGCTGAATGCCTGAAGATCTTTCTAGCCTGAGATCTTAGAGCATATTTTTTTCTATGATTTTGAAACAGATTTATGGATTTTTGACCCTGAATGGACATCAGAGATCCACTGTAAAGAGCAAGTTCTGCTGATACTGTAATAACAGTTTGCATATTATGTCTGCATGTCTCGATTTAACTGAGTTATGACTAAGAGAAAGTGGTGTGACATTTGTGGCAAACGGCATTAATTGGGTGATAGAAAATATTACAAATATTACTGCAAAATATGTATTCTGTATGTATATGTTCATATTTGAATAATTATTCATATTAATTTACGGTCCTAATAGATATATTTAATAAAATGAGAATGAGAATGCTTAAAATCTAAGAACGCAATAAATAGTGTTTGCCCATTTTTTATATTTCAGAGTAATTTAGATCAATGGATGGATGGATGGATGGATGGATGGATGGATGGATGGATGCATGCTCAGGACAGATGCAAAGGAAGATTGAAGCCTATTATTTGTATACTGCAGAAGGTCTGCAAATGTAATAGATTAAAGCAATCCTAGTCACTTATCTATTTTTGTCTATTCTTTAAATAACAATGTCACACTTGTTTCCCAGTAACCTCCACCCCTCAAGGACTTCATTTAGTAGTATTAGTTCCTCCTTCCTCTAGAGAGTTGCTTAAACTGTCACCCGCCATCCAGGCTGTCTGAGGTGCAGTGTGTGTATGTGTGTGTAAGTTTGCGCGTGTGCGATAAGCCCTGAGTTCTGCTCAATCTCAGGCACATAATACGCTTCAAAGCAAACACGACAACCTGCAGACTCAGCTGCGGCGGGTCATCAAAATGATTCAAAGGGAGCAATCCCATTTAACCCTAACCTCAAAGCCGGTGTTCCAGAGACCCAGTTTCAAATAGCCCCCTTCCTTGCCAATCTCTTACAATCAAAGAGCCCCAAGTCAGGGACAACATACGTACATGTTTGTCTATCTCCAATCATGTGTGCGGGAGGTTGCGTCTTGGAGCTGTCTAAATGGCGTAAATGTGATGCTTTTCTCCAAAGGGCTTCTAATTACTATCCAAATGACTCTTGTTTTGTTCGCCAACCATTTGACACAGAAAATACAGCATGTCTGATTTTAATTTCAACAGCGGAAAACAAGAATGAATTAATCATCATATCTTTGAGTGAAGCCAGCGTTGTACCTGTAGGTGCGCATTATCTCTCCCGTGCGCCCCTTCTCGCATTCAATCATGCAGGCATTAATTAACGCCAGGCTGATGAATATAGCTCTCAACCTGGCGCTGATAGTCAGACTGTGTTGAATGTAGCGACCATGTTACCCATGACATAATGTCTGCTCCTTTGTGAAAATGCCATGCAGTATGGAGCTGATCAGGGCAACCATGATGAGACTGACAACAAGGTTGCCCATTCTCTGTTCTCATTAGTGGTAACACTTTGTATTTCCACATGTCACAGTAATGACACTGTTAAAGCAGGTGACGGCTGTGGGTTTGCAGTGCTGAGCCTCTTTATAGCTTGTGTGTGTGTGTGTGTGTGTGTGTGTGTGTGTGTGTGTGTGTTGCCTGGGTGTGCTTTTTGTTCTTCCTCTCAATAACATTGTGTTAACCCCAAAGAACATGTTGCCATTATGGAGGATGATATATTCTTATTAAGAGTTAATTAGCTAATTTGTATTCATATCATTGAAACATATATTCATATATATATATATATATATATATATAGAAACCATTTGATTAACAAATATTGTTAAAAAGTGAAAGGTTGTAACAAAACTGTTCCATAAGCATTCACAATTGGCACCATGGGGCTCTATCTGTCTGTCTGTCTGTCTGTCTGTCTGTCAGCATCTCAAAAACAAACTCTTACCAGCTGATAAAACTGAAAGCAGTATTCCTGCACCGTACAAATATACAAGTCAGAGAGAAAAAGTTTAATTTAGTCTGCCGGCTGCTGGTTGAGCCAGTTTTCTTGCCCTCAGGTAAGCGGTTTCAGAGCCTACGGGGACAAGATCATGTCAAGTGCCTTGTCACCCAACCCTTAAATTTAGATGATATGACTTTGCTCGTGGCTATGCCTCATGTTCATCAGCATAATATTCAATTCTGAATCCAATGAAAATCTTGTGCAAAGACATTAGAATGGGAGTAAATGTATTCAGTTTGTTTTATTTATAGTGATATCAGAGGCACATTCTCACAAGAAGCAGGAGGATAGATTTAGGACAACGATATCAATCAAGTTATTAACGTTTTCACCATAATTCAAAAGAATGGAGATTTTAAGCAGCAGTTTTTACATTTTACATTCATATGAAGACCTCATACATTACATCTTCATCATCGTTTCATTTATTATCAGTGAATTTAATGAAATGCAGTTTGAGTGTACAGATATAAGGCCCTCAAAACAGTGTCATTTTGAAATTCAAGTATGTCTAATTGTCAAGAAAGAACAGAGTGATACACTCCCCTCAGTTAAAATTCAGCTACTTCACATCTTTAATGGTCAGTGGTCATTAGCAGGAGCACTGCATTCACCATTTGCCCTCAGCCTTATTCAAAGCACAAATCCTTACTATTATGAAAGCTGAATACTCTGTGTTCACTCCAATCAACTGCATGAAAGGGGACCCATGCACACAGCAAAGCATGCATGAGATTTACCAAAGATTACAGAGAACTATCACAGTCGCATGTTAGAAACTCAAAAAGAGATAGTAGTTAAGTTGAGCAAAGCTGAAACACACAGCACTATCTGTTGCTAAGAGGTCATTTACAACTTCAAATAAAGTAACTAACACAATGTTGGTCTTGCAAAGCAGACTGAGGATTTTAAAGAGACATTTCCTGCTTCTCAGATCCCTCAATTTACTTTAATGAGCATATATAAAATAGAATACAATAAAAAAAATACTGTTGTAATAACCAGGAATTCAAGCTGATATTTATTTAAAAATGTCTTTATGATAAAAAAAATATTGATCATAATATGATGTATTACGTCCTCTATACTTTTTTGTTGGATGAGCTAGCTTTCTATGATGGACATGTGACTTTTATATTTCTCTCCAGTAGAAGCACCTGTGAGCTCTGGAAGAGATTCAAGGATGTTGATGCAATTCCTTGGTTGCCGATAGAGGTCGATACAATTTATAAAAAACTAAAATCCCCTTTAACTTGGCCTTCCACTTGACATGGCTAAATCAATGTTGGTCCATGGGCTCAGCTGGCTGAGATATCATTAGCAGATTCTTTTACTTTTATGGCCAACATGAATTAAACACAATGATTTTGAAATAACTAAAACATTATACACTGGAATTTGGAGAAATGCATAGAGAAAGAAGAGAGGGAGCTTGTTTGTGGACAGCATGTGTGTGTGTCCACTTAAGTCAAAGTGAATATTCGATTTGCCCTCGCTTTTATTTAGAATGCCTAATCAATATTTCCCAACGCTAGCGCTACTAAGACATCTAAAGTAAATCCCTTGTGGCCTCAGGGACCTCAGTGAAGTATGTTGCCCAATAACACCTCCTGCTGTGCAGGCGTAAAAAAAAAAAAAAACAGTATACACATCCAGACCATCCCACAAGTGGAAACAGTTGGGTACTGCCAGATCCTTGTCACAAGGGCCAAGTCTCAATGTGTGTGTTATGATGGCATTAACATTTTTTTAATAAACACCTTGAGGAGCTTGTGACAGCAGCAGGCATCCTACTTGACATGCTCTCTTCCTCGGCTCATAGAAACAGCTGTTGGAATCACCCAGACGTCGGCTGTGAACCCCTTCCAGCATGTCGAGCCTCCGCAAATGCACCCGGCTGAGAATACACACTTTATTACATGCAAAGTCTCCTGGGGGTGCATAATACCTTTAAACATGTGTGATCGCTAAACAGGGGAATTGTAGATTATTCTTTTTTTTATTTCCAGCTTTGGGCTAAAAACACAAGACAGAGCGTCTCAGTTGAATTAGATGCAGAGTAATTTATGAAACTGTCACATACTGTATGTGAATGACATGTAGTATGTAAGAACCACTGAAGCAAGTGCTATCATCAAAAAAAAATTCTGAACTTTGCAAATGTTTATTAAGGAAAACGCCTTAATCACCACCCTCTTTGTTACGACATTCCTAGCCATTTAATTGTTTTATATATTTTTTTGTATTTATTAGTTGAGCCCAACCTTGAGGGGCTGCTTTGCTTGTCAAGTAAATTGAGGATGCTATATGCTAGGGGTGGTCTGACTGCAATGAGTGGATGAATGGGTTGACACAGGAGTGCAAGGAAGAAGCACAGCACATGAATATGAATTGGGCCTCTCCGTTTGTGTTCACTAGGCTGGAATTAGTGCTTTTCATTACTGATGGCTTATAGGCTGACTGTTTGGCTGCCGGCTGGGGTCACATTAAATGATGTGTTTGCCAAAGGCAGAGAGGCTGGGTCACAAGGGACTAAATGGCCCAGTTATGAAGAGCAGAGCTTATCTCCCTTTCTGAATCAACCCCTACTTCCAGCTAAACTAAACATACACCATGTCCTGTTGGGAGCTTCTCTTTGAGAAACCTGGGGGCAATAAAAGATCACTATCTGTGTTCCCCTTCATTATATTACTTTAAAATGCAACTATATATATATATATATATATATATATACACACAGTGATCTGAGCACATACCACTCTATACATTGTTTCATCATTGTACAACAAAGTTAAAGTATGAAAGTTGCTTAATTTGGATTTCAAAGCGGGGACGGCAGCGTCGACTCTTCTTCATGCAAAAAACAGACTCGCACTTCTAAAAATGATGTCCTTATTGATTAGACCCCCTCCCCGCTGGGATCACTAAGTATGATATAAAGCCATCACCATATGCCTGTGTTTAAAGTCCCCTCTTAGAACATAAGCTTGAAATGAGCTTGGATTACGCTTACTGCAGGGGATCGTTACTGCTCTTGGCTGCCTTTAATCATATAATGAATAGCAGTGAATTTCTATCAGTGTTTTAGGGTGAAGAGTTGAAATAAATTGTGCTGGTATTAAAAGATTTCCTTGATGTGACAGATTTTAAGCTGGATGTTCCCATTATATTCCTTTGACTTTTGACTGCTAACATGTTTTGTTCTGAAATTAACAATAACATTGTTTTTCCTTTCTTTTATACATGATGCTCAGTCCACTGAACATTAGCAGTTCTGTAGTCCTGCTTTTGGTATTAGTTCTTATGTCGGCTCTCAACACTGCTCTTTGATGGTTTTATTCTTTGAACCGAATTTCCATATCTGCTAACAAAAGCTATAAAACTGTTATTGTATAAGGCAGCTACAATTGAGTTCTCTTTTAGAGCTCATACATGCTCCACTGACAAACTACGGACTGTCATCCATCCACATAAAGCTACACTATGTTCCTTCAATAGATGAAGCTGCAGTTTAAGGGCCGCAGTCCTAGGGACGCATTTCTACGACCCTGGTTACCGAACAAAACTGGCTTACTGTGCAAACCTCAACACTTAAGTTAGCCACTAAATAGCTATGAAGGGTTAAGGTTAGAGTTAGATTAAGACAGGGTTTGGGTTAGCATTACGGTTCATTACCATACTTCATTCTAGCATCTACCCAAAAAACTAAGGTCCTAAAAATCATTCTTGAAACTGCTGCTTCCTCTACTGCAGGATCATGCTACTCACATGAAGGGTATAATACAGTCTAATACTCAGCAACACTCCTGTCCTGTTTTTTTTTGTTCACCTCCTCTGTAATTGTACAAGGCATACAATATTGTCTTGAATAATTAATAACAAAGCTCTATGGCAATGTCTCTGGAAACAGGTAGAATATTTGATCTTAGTGTTTGTGGTTATTCTGGTTGTTGCTTGAATGCTGTTGACCGTTCATTGGTCGGAAGAATTACAGTGATTATTCTGCTTCATCTTGGTGTTTTTGTTGCAAATATAACAGTTTTGTAATACTTTTGCTGTCCTGAACCACATTAACTAGAGAGATTTACAACTTAGAAATCATTCTGGGAAATCATTACTGCACTGACGCCACACTTGATTGGCTAAATACTTTGTAAAAAACTACATTTTGGTCTAATTATCAAGTGTCCTTTCATCTATCCAACAAGTCGTCCAAATTAAATGACTAAATATGTTGTTTGTCCTTGTTCTTCAGAACAACACATACCTGTATAAGTAGGGATTGGGATCTTTTAGGGATTTTTATTGATATTGATTCCATTTTCGAGACTGCTTAACGATACGAGTCTTTATCGATACCATTATCGATACTTTTCTATTATTTGGTGGAAAGACGAGATGACAAATTCTTAATCTTAATGGAGCTATTGCTTTTATTGCAAAAACTGTGAGTCTGTGACTGTTTGATTTCTGATTTCAACATACTGTATGAGAACAGTAACATAACATATGAGAACAGTAACATAGTGTATGAGAACGAGCTGATTAGGCGGCCCACAGAGTGGTGCTGCTGGTCGCCAGTCCGACTATGTTTTGAATGATTTGTGGTGGGGAGGCTAGTCTTTACCTATGGTCTTTACGCACACACTGTGCATGTAAATCATTTTTCCGGTTCACGCACGTATCTATTTTTAGGGGCATATTTGTGTAAAAGTGTGTGACTGTAGAGCACTGAGTTGGCTTATTATTGTCAACAATGGAGACTTGCTACTACAAAGTGGTGGTGGAGGATTGTCCCAAAACCGCAGTCGGAGTTTGCAGCGTTGCGACTCAAAGACAATCAAAGGTAATTGATGCGCAGCGTTGTTTGCTTCATCAAGGATGTTGTGTTCCCCCCCTTACAAGAAATTAACTTAAAACACAAATTACATTTTGCTTCCTCCTTATCTTTGCTTTTCGTAAAATGTCCAGAACCAGTTCATCAGGGCTCTGTTTCAGAAAGCGGGATAAGGGATGAGTTTGTTAAGCCGCTGTTTTATTTCCTCATTGATTCAGTCTGTATCAAAGCGTTTATCGAAGCGCATGTCAGAATCAAAATCCTGGTTGGATATTAGCTACTAGTACTCAGGACTATCTAAAGTTTTTTCCCTGACATTAAAATATTACACAGCATCAAGTCACCCTCAGCTCATAATAAAATCTCTGCTCCTTTTTTTTTTAACACTGTGACTCTGTGCACACAAGACAGCTGGTTGTTAGAGCAGTTCCAACTAAAATGTTTATTGAACATAATATGTAACCCCAGTTAAAATGGAAAAAATCGGAATGAAGACTCATGCCGAGCTGCGGCACATTGGCAGCTCCTTCAGCCACCGCATCATCCCACCTAGGTGCAAATCTGAGCGCTTCAGGCGCTCCTTTGTACCTGCTGCTATCAGACTATATAACAGCAGTGGAAACCATGGACTATAACCACACCTACTCTCCCTCTCCATTGTTTCTCTGCCAAACTGTTAGACTGCTGGATTATATACCTAATATGTTTACCTTGCTATATGTTGATATATTCTTTTATATATTATACTATATTTATCTTATTATATTACATTAACTATATTACACTTAAACTATATTATACCCATGTTATACTGTTTTTATACTGATATATTTCATATATGTTATATTACTGTACTACATATTATGTCATATTATATTATAGGAGTGGGAAAATTAATCGAAAATATTTTTTTTGCGATGATTTTTAAAATTGATTCTTAGAATTTTTACCAGTGATTTACCTAAATGTTTTCTGTTTATACGGTACCGCTGACGGCAACTACATCATATCTGTTTCCAGCAACAGATCGAAAGCAGAAAATGCAGAAAATACATGTTATGTACTTCTTTACAAATTAAATGAATGTCAGACTGACATGTGATGTGCATTCTTCTTGAAATTAGTTTTTAAGAAATGTCTCATGATATATTGTCTCTAGAAGTATATTATTCAACTTTTGTTTTTGTTATAGAAGGAAAAGAAAATCACAATACTCAATACTACCAAATCGCAATACTTCTAGAATCGCAATATATGAAAATCGCAACACAAATGGAATCGGTACCCATGTATCGTGAAAGAATCGAATCGGGACAAAAGCATATCGCCCCAGCCCTATCATACTACTGGCTTTCACCTTATACTATATCTCATATACCCATCATAATTTATTATAGTATACTATGTTAATATGTTCTGATTTCTGTTAATATTATCATATTATACTATGTTAATATGTCCTGATTTCTGTTAAAGCAGCCATATTATGCTCATTTTCAGGTTCATAATTGTATTTTAAGGTTGTACCAGAATAGGTTTACATGGTTTAATTTTCAAAAAACACCATATTTTTGTTGTACTGCAGTGCTCTCTCTCACTGCTGCAGATCCTCTTTTCAGCTGGTCTCTGTTTTAGCTCTTTTCTTCTTCTTCTTCTGTACTATCTTTGATTGACTCGCACATGCCCAGTAGCTCAGATGTAGATCATGTCAGCTAGCTAGCTCCATAGACCGTAAAAGAAAGGCTGTTTCTACAACTTCGGTCAGTTACAAGGCAGGATTAGCTGGGAGACTTCTAAATGAGGGCGCACATGTAAGTAGTTATTTTGTAGATTATGGTGAACTTGTGTGTGTTGTAGCAGTGCTTTGCTATTGAGAACGAGGTAGCATGCTAGCGTTAGCATTAGCATGCTAACGCTAACGCTACGAGCTAATGGTTGCGGTTAGCCTGCTCGTTTCGGCTTGTGACGTCACAAGCCGTGCTGATTTTCAACAGCTCACCCAGAGACTGAAGGGAGGACACATTCAGAAACCGTATCTCACTCTAAACAGCATGGATGGATTTTTTTCAAAGTTTTTATGTGTGTGGAAGCACCAGAGACACAACATAACACCCCAAATCCCAGAAAAAGTGATTTTTTCATAATATGGGCACTTTAACGTGGACTTGCTGACTCTGCTGCTATTAATCAGTACTGCACTTTCACCTGCATGTCTCTATATGTTGTTGTATAGTTCTCCTTATTTTTATTGTACTACTATACTCTTCTTATTTTTTATTTTATACCTCCTTTTATTTATTCATTTACTTTCTCTATCTGTACTATTGCTGTCCTTGTGCTGCTGTAACAACCAAATGTCCCCTCTGGGGATCAATAAAGGTTTATCTTATCTTACATTTTCTAGAAGCTTCCCATATTTTCTGTCTTTTCCCCAGAGAAGATTTATTAGACATGGTTTAACTAACAGGATGCTCAGGGAACTCCTCCTTGCTGAATTACAAAAATCATTTCGCATTAACTATTTTAATGGAGAGAAGAAATTCAAGGACACCCTCAATGTTAAGATTATCACTTCAAAGACAAGCTGTTGACACTCTGGAAACTGTTAACGATGTAATGAATGAATCATGAGCACTGCTTTTGGTCAGAGGGCTGTTCCTCCTCCCAGCAGTGTGGTCTGGCCCTCATCTGTGTTGTTTGTGACACCCTGCAGCAAGAGTCCTTACCTGACTTTCAGTCTGTGTCGCGCTGACAGGTGGGGAAAGCAGTAAAGGGAAGAGAAGTTGTTTTTGAGACTGTGAGGTACAAAGGGACTTTTGTCGGTCACCTCTGTTTTTTGATCATCTGCTGTCGTGCTGGGGATCATTAAGTCCCTTGTTATCTTTAAATAATTCTCCAGAGCACGTCTTGGTCAGTAGACTGCACGTACAGTATCTTGGTAACTGGGGCATAAGCATGCCACAGATAACTTGCCAGTCACAAGCTGAGGTTATGTGGACAATATCTCTTCAACCTGATTGAAATCACTTTGAATAGAGATTCCAATGTAACTGTTTTCATGGACACTAAATAAAGTAATCCCATAAAATGTGCGTTTACATGCCCCAAGGCATTTCATTTAGAATATTACTTTGTTGGCTTACGCAGAGTGGTTCTGCCCACTTTGAAGCGTCCAATCTTGAAATATATATATATGTATGTATGTGTATAACAGAAGAAGAAGTCGCCCCCACAATTTATTCAGATGGTTCATTGGATTCCAGCTTTGTTCATCTTTTCAAACACTTGTAAGAACCACTCGTTGTTTTTCGACTCTTTGACTTTCAACAATCCTTAAATCTTTAAAGGTCTCAACAAAAAAGCCACAGACCAGTTTTCCTTTGCTACTGCCATGTTTCTCTCTCTCCCATAAGCAACGCCACCTAATGTTACCCCAATGTGGGCAAACATGCGCAGAAAGAATATATTTATTCCAACCAGAGAAAAACGATCGGATTAAACGTTTATATGCTTATTAGGGGCTAATATTTTCCTAACGGATTATCAAAGGTTTAAACCATCCCTCTCAACCCAATTGAAAATTCCTTAAGATCAGGCCGGATCAGGCCGGATCAGGCCAGTCTCTTGCAATTGAGGTGCTTACATGAGGCATTTTCATTCTGATTAGTGGAATATTAGGGTCCATGTAAACACAGCTTCTATAAAACATCAAAACAGTGTCATCCACAGTATCATTTTGTTAA
This sequence comes from Sander lucioperca, assembly GCF_008315115.2. Taxonomy (NCBI): domain Eukaryota; kingdom Metazoa; phylum Chordata; class Actinopteri; order Perciformes; family Percidae; genus Sander; species Sander lucioperca. The sequence goes on along the minus strand of NC_050173.1, from coordinate 28,257,512 downwards.
TAACACCACTGAACTCTGTGAAAATGTGAGTTTGTTAAACAAGCGGTTTGACCACTGATGCAGATTGATATGAAGAAAAAGCAGAATTTTATTCCACTTAAAAACTTTGATTAGGCAGTATTTGGATATTAGAAGCTCTGACCAGCCAAAATATGTTAGTAAATCATTTGCTTCACACCTGAAATGGAAACAAAACGAAGGGAATTCTGCCTATTCACTCATTGTCATCGGCGGACAGAACAAGAATAGCTGTTGCACAAACATATCTGTCTACATTAGGGCTGGGACGGTATGGATTTTTTCTTACCGCGGTTGAAAAGCAAGAAATTCGCACGGTTGAACGGTATACCGCAACCCCCTTACAAGAGTAGCGTAAGTTAGAGCAAGAATGGCAGGGTGCCTTAAGTGAGTGACGTTAAGCCCGTGTGGTCGCGCAAGGAGAGCGAGAGGCAACGGAGAGTAGCGTATGAGTGCCACTATGAGGAAAAGCGAGAGGAAAAATAGATAGCAAAGATGATGTAAAGTGAGTTAAAAGTGAACAATAAAACAAAAAGCTAGAGCTTCTCAAGACATGGTGGCTTTATCTATTGTCAATACTGCCGGTAAAGTGAATGGCATTACCCCCGAAAAAACATTGGCTTAAACCTTACAACATGTTGCAGCCCGAGTGCAACCCGTCTAGCAGTTGAACAGACAGAGAACAGAGGGCGACTCGACAGTCCGTTAACTTGTTGCTCTCTCTACCAATATAAGCCGCTCTGTTTTAGGCTACGAAACGTGCATGCAGGCTGAAATTCAACCGTGCCGTGTTCTCGGGATAAAGCTATAAACAGAAGGAAACTCCGTTAGCTGCTAGGCTAATGTGCAATGGTAACACTGCAGCTGTAACGTAATGTGTCTACCTCAGCTGAGAACTGAGAAATGTCTTTGCCTTTCCTACCGTAATACACAGTAGGAAAGGCAAAGACATTTCTCCGATACAAGACATTACACAGGTAGGCTACTCTCGCATATAGGCCTAATAGTCAACATGAATGGAATGTTATTATGTGTCATGGAATATTGCGCTCCCCAACTCGCGAAAGGTCGGATTTGTTCCATCTTTTGATGATAAGTTTTGTTTTGAAAACCTTGAATACATGTAAGACACAATGTCATCAGACACAATCCATGTCATTAGAATCAATGAATCCATGTCATTAGACACAACATGCACACATGTGCAGGCCAATGTTTTTTTGCGGTGATGACGGTGACGAGCTCAGACCCGCGGTAGGCGTCACGTGACCACGGTATTGTGGTAATGCGGTAACTGTCCCAGCCCTAGTCTACATCCATTTTGTCTGATTTTTTTCCCCTTTTATCTAAATTATCCTGCCTTCTGTAGAAGGTGAAGGCTGGTACAATTCAGCTTCAAGTTGTGTTTGCAGAGCAGTAGGTGGTACTTTATGGATTTACTGTTGCTCTCTTATTGATATGTCAGGTTTTCTATCTACCACATGCCAATGCAACATAACCCATTTTCATGGTATTTTAGTGTATATTATATTAATGTATAATAGAAATGCTAAACATTGGTAATCACTGCACAGGACTGTAGTCACGACCACATCAGTTTAATCACAACCATCATCATTTTTATGTGATAGTAATAATTATGCCCTTTTGTGTGATGGCCGAATTCAGTGATACGCAATCTGAGGTTTGGGACTCTTCCAAGGGGTTAATGATGATTAATGATTAATGGAATAGGAAAGAGAACTCTGCTGCACAAAATTATATATATTTTTCTTCTAATCTTTCCTATTTTCTTGTGAAATACTGAACAGTTTACCTCTTAAAGCTACATTGTGTAAGAATTTTTCCCATCTAGCGGTGAAATTGTATATGACAACCAACTGAATATTACTTTCTAACCCCCCCCCCCACACACACACATTCCGAGCGCGTTAAAACTCCTACGGTGCCCGTATTATTCCAAGAAGTACGACTTCGCCTGTGAGTGTTCCTTCCAGTGTAATAATAGTTTTACGTTATTTTGGTACCATTTCATTGCCAACATCAGCTATCAGGTTCCCAAACATATGCAAGCTAATGTTAGTAAAGTATCAGTGCTAATTCTGTATATTGTACGAGATTAATAGTGTAAGGCAATATTTACAGCGTAGGAGAGACGCAACGGAGGTTTGTGTTTTTAATACATTTCTCTGAGCAGTATGAACAATGTCAATGAAACCGAAATTAACTCTTAGTATCTCCATCGTTTACACACAGCTGTTCTAGTAGCTAGTCTGTGTTACAACTGCACATGACGTGAGTTGTTTGCCAGGGACATCACGACATATGATTACGTTTATGTTACAAGGTAGATAATCCTTTTTCATCATTGACGCGAGGAGAAGTATCCTAGACGTCGTTCTAGCGTTATGCACAACCATGTTATATTTAGCCAAGCAAGTAGCACCTATAAAACTTTGAATTTACACAAATAGGCAGAATTACCTGTCGAGAAGAAAGCAGTCAACTTCGGCGTCCCTTTTAAAATCCTTGCTCCTTATGAGCTCCTTCCATCTTGGAAAAGCCACTCCAATATTAACTTTGGTCTTTGCCTGTTGTGTTGTCATTTTAATTCTCTTTTTAACCTCCTTGGTGACTCCGTTACATGTCCTAGAAAATAGGCGTGATGCTCCATCTTCAACCGGCTTTCAAATCTGCCGGCAGTCGCTGAGTAATCTTCTCCCCCTCCCTGGCATTCGTCACGCTGCCACTGAGTGTAAAAACGCAAAATTCTTTTTAAAGATGGAGGCGCAACATGGTAGAATACATAAGAGCGAGTTGCTCCTATGTATTCTGAATGATTCTGAATGGCAGATTCTACGCTTACGAGAATACTTTGATTAGTTGGTGGAAGTAATTACATATGAATGAGCACATATTTGTGAAAGAACAAAGGGGTTTTTGAGAATCAACTCAAAAAATTACACAATGGAGCTTTAAGACCTCCAACGTTTGGAGGGGAAAATCACTCTTTGGTGAACTGCTCACAACTGATACACATACAGTACGCAACTAGGGATTGGTATCATTACATATCATACTGCTTAACAGTATTGATACTTAACAGCACTCTTATTGATACTACTCCATAAGTTTGATGGAGCAGCAAGAAAGTGCTTTTCCCAGAAAATCCAAAACACTGAAACATAACATATTGTCCAATTAGGTCGCTAGTGTTACCCCTGTTATACACATAGCGTTTTCAATATTTTCTTTTTCTTTGCCATAGATATCCCACTTATCAGAGCATTTCAAACTATCTGCTGTGGACACAACCACGACATAGTCCTTTGATTCAATGAAACGCAGCATTAACAGACTGCTATGTTTTGGGGAAAAGTTTATTTAACAATAGGCAAACTAACAATTCTTACTATTAAACGAATAAATGACTGACTAATCAGGAACTGGTACCAATTTAAGAACGATCCTCGAGTCAGCCCTATGTTTCAACCCCGCCCCCACCGCAGCATGCTCACAAGTTTTAACATCACCTACATCCTCAGTTTTCATCACTATATTACTATCATTACTTATTATCCTCCCTGTCTCAAGTATCTCTCCCTCCTTTCTTTGTCATTACTCAGTAGCCATCCTCAATACAAACAAACACCACCTTACATGTCATGTCACAACATTAGCCATATTCAACCTCCCAGGCCAATATAAATCGTTGTACAGTACTTGGACCAAGACCAAGATGGCGCCGCAGAATGGCGACATGGTGTGTTGGTGCGCTCTGTTTTGTTTTGTGTTGTTTTGTTTTTTTGTTTTGTTTTGTGTTTTAACTTTGTTTCTTGCGATGGTACCCGTATCTCATTCACAAGTGAAGAGCTTGTGAACTTCAGGGGAACAACACCATCAGACTTATTTCCCACTTTTCTTCTCCCTTCACCGGAAATTTTGGACATTCTGGTCAAAGGTGCGCTCACCTTTGCTCACGCAGCGAAACGCCGGTGGAGAGGGAAACGGGCCGGTGCACTGGTGCGTCTCCGCCAGCGAGGATCACGCACACCGTTACCTGGAATATTCCTCTCTAACGTGCGCTCTCTGCCCAACAAAGTGGAGGAATTACAACTGCTGTTGGGGGGAAACAGGGACTTTTCTTCATCTGCTGTTTTGTGCTTCACGGAGACGTGGCTCTGTGGAATAATACCGGACTCTGCGCTGCAGCTGGCAGGCTTCCAGCTTTTCAGAGCGGACAGAGACACGGACCTCTCTGGCAAAACTAAAGGTGGAGGAATCTGTTTCTACATCAACAGCGGTTGGTGCAACGACGTGACAGTGATCCAGCAGCATTGTTCTCCTGACCTGGAGTATTTCATCATAAACTGTAAGCCTTTTTATTCACCCCGTGAGTTCCATTCATTCATTCTGGTCGGTGTTTACATCTCACCGCAGGCCAACCAGATACTGTGTGTGGAGCGGACCAACCCGGACTCTCTAGTTATTGTCCTTGGTGACTTTAATAAAGGGAACCTCACTCATGAACTCCCTAAATATAGACAACATATTAAATGCCCGACCAGAGAGGAGAACATTCTGGTTCACTGTTACACCACAGTCAGGGATGCTTATCACGCCGTCCCCCGTGCTGCACTGGGACACTCTGACCACGTCATGGTTCACCTGATCCCCGCCTACAGGCAGAAACTAAAGCTCTGCAAACCTGTAGCGAGGACATCAAGGAAGTGGACCAGTGAGGCTGTGGAGGATCTCCAGTCGTGTTTGGACTCCACTGACTGGGATGTGTTCAGGACTGCTACCAACAGTCTGGATGAGTACACAGAGGCTGTGACGTCATACATCAGCTTCTGTGAGGACTGCTGTGTTCCATCAAGCACCAGGGTGAGTTACAACAATGACAAACCCTGGTTCACAGCCAAACTCAGAAGGTTAAGGCTGGCTAAGGAAGACTCATTCAGGAGTGGGGACAAAGACAGATTTAAAGAGTCAAAGTACAAATTTAGCAAGGCAGTGAAGGAGGCTAAACATCGGTACTCTGAGAAGCTCCAACGCCAGTTCTCAGCTAACGACTCTGCGACTGTCTGGAAAGGACTTAGGCAGATCACCAACTATAAGCCTAAAACCCCCCACTCCTTCAATGACCGACACCTAGCCAACGACCTGAACGAGTTCTACTGTCGATTTGAAAGACAAAAGGACAGTCCTGACACCATTCCCCACGACACCTCCCTACAGCTACAGCCACTGTGCATCACCTCCACCTCGCCCACCTCAACAGGGTCGTGGCCCCCCCCACCAATGCCCTCCTTAAAGGTCCCCTCCACCTCCACCCCCCCTCCCACCTCAGTGACGACTCTCTCCATTCACGAGAGGGACGTCAACAGACTCTTTAGGAGACAGAATCCCAGGAAAGCTGCTGGACCGGATGCTGTCTCCCCATCCAGCTTGAAGCACTGCGCTGATCAGCTGTCTCCAGTGTTCACAGACATTTTTAACACCTCACTGAAGACATGTCACGTGCCAGCCTGCTTCAAGACCTCAACCATAATCCCTGTCCCCAAGAAGCCAAGGACCACAGGACTTAATGACTTCAGACCCGTCGCCCTGACCTCTGTGGTTATGAAGTCCTTTGAGCGCCTTGTGCTTTCACACCTCAAAGCCATCACCGACCCCCTCCTTGACCCCCTGCAGTTTGCCTATAGAGCCAATAGGTCTGTAGATGATGCAGTCAATTTGGCCCTCCACTACATCCTCCGGCACCTGGACTCCGCAGGAACCTACGACAGGATCCTGCGGGGCTGCGTTCTTTCTCTTCTGCTCTTCTCCCTGTACACCAACAGCTGCACCTCCAGTCACCAGTCCGTCAAGCCTACAGGTGGGAGGCTGACCACCTGGTGACCTGGTGCAACCAAAACAGTGGAGATGGTTGTGGACTTCAGGAAGAACCCAGCCCCACCTTCCCCCATCACCCTCTGTGGCTCCACAATTGACACTGTGGAGTCTTTCCGCTTCCTGGGAACTACCATCTCCCAGGACCTCAAGTGGGAGCTGAACATCAGCTCCCTCGTGAAGAAAGCACAACAGAGGATGTACTTCCTGCGGCAGCTGAAGAAATTCAACCTGCCAAAGACAATGATGGTACACTTCTACACAGCCATCATTGAGTCCATCCTCACATCCTCCATCACCATCTGGTATGCTGCTGCAGCGTGTCATTCGGTCAGCTGAGAAGGTGATTGGCTGCAATCTGCCGCCGCTCCAGGACCTATACGCCACCAGGACTCTGAAGCGTGCTGGAAAGATTGTGGCTGACCCCTCCCACCCCGGACACAAGCTCTTTGAGCCACTCCCCTCTGGCAGGAGGCTCAGGTCCATCAGGACCAAAACCTCACGTCACATAAACAGTTTTTTCCCCTCCGCCACTAGCCTTCTAAACAAGGCCCGGAAACCACCCTGACTCTCTCCATACTACACCTCTGGCTCCTCATGCCACTGTACCTACTCTGCTGTAGCGTTCCTTTTTACTACTGTTTAACTTATTTTACTATTTATTTAAATTTATTTTATCGTTATTAATACATACTGTGTGTATATGTTTATACTTATATTGTTTATATTCTTTTTATCCTTCTTATATTTGTGTGTGACATACTCCAACAACACCATGACAAATTCCTCGTATGTGCAACGTACTTGGCAATAAAGCCCTTTCTGATTCTGATTCTTCTGAATCTGATTCTGATTCTGATTCTGATTGTCTTATGTCCTAATGTCTGTATGTTTCATCACCGTCCAAGTATCCTATGTCTTGTAATGTTTTATTACACCAATTGTCCTGTGTTTTTTTGTAAGGTTATTGCACTAATAAAAAAATAAAATAAAAAAAAGAACGTTCCTCGATATGGGCTGCAAGTAGACAGCGTTTCCTTTTAAGTTGTTACAGTCCCAAAAGCTTGTCTAATTTATCATTTATTTTTGATTTGATTAAAACGTTAGACAAAAGTTATGTGACAGAAAAAAATATTATAATGTCATAAATTCACATGGAGCTGTGTGTCCTCGGCCAGGACAAAGGCAAGTCAGAGTATGAGACAAGATGGAGACTATTAAGCCTTGAGTGGTTTCATAGTCTACACCTCTTTTTTATTCCTTTTAAATCACATAAAAAACAATCAAAATTGCATTCATGGAGCCCTTGCACAGCTTGCAATGTGTTTGTAACCCCTTTCCTAGTGTTTGCTGATATGGTTCTGATTTCTATGTCCATAGACATCTATGAAAACACAAACAGGGAAGGAAGAAATACGTGTTAAATTGCCAGAGATAAGACAAATCCTCCTGTTATTTTTTGTCTCACAGCTCCCAAATTGCCCTGTGAATAGCTCAATGCCCTGTTGAAATGGAATTACTCTGAAGAGAGGTCTGTGTGAACTTGACCTAAGCGGCAGCATTTAATGAGGACAAAACTCTGTAGGTGATCAATATGGTCTACCAATTCAAACTTTAAATGGAGTCTGCTCACCAGCCTCCCATTCCATGAATCTACACATGGATTCAAAGGACTGGTTTCAAACAAGAAACAATGTAGTCAGAAACGTGTGATGTGGGTGGATTCCCTCTGTCAGCCTCTCTAACAGGTCTCCACTAAAGGAAAATGTGTAAACAGTTTTATTATCAAATCTGTGAAAAACATTATTTACATAAAAAGATAATGGGTTTGAAATTATCTGTGAATGACCCTAACTCTAAATCAACGTGTTGAGAGTGAGAGTGCAGCAAACATGCATCTCTGAGAGCTGTCAGTCAAGGCTGTCAGAAACGGCGAAGATGTGGTTGGAAGGAGAGGACTGCTGTGTTGTGACTGCAGCTCATAGTCTAAGGTCAGCAATGAATTTTCAGCTCCCTCCTCCCGTTTTCCATGAGAGCTCCCCACGCAAGCCGGCGGGCCAACGATGTCCCCACTGACCGCTGTGATCTGTGGCCAAGTGGCGTCTCCCTCTGCCCGATCAGACCCAGCACCTCTTGTTCTCTGGCCAACTGGCCTTCTTCCCCGCAAGCCGGGGCCAGGGCTCCTCCTGGTTCCGTATGTTCTGTGCTTTTTTAGGCCTGTGATTGATGCCAGCCATCCCTGAGCACCCTCCGAATCTGAACCAGAGAGGGGGATTAAACAGATTTCTCTTCTTTTTTTTTCAAAAAAGGGGATGGATGAGTGTAATCACCTATAATCTCAAATTCTAGGCCTCTTGATTATGAACCAGAGGCTGGTTCGGCCATTTGGATCAGTTCCCTCCAGTCACCTACTTAATCCATGAAAAGAACCTGTCATAATAGCCTGAAACTTGTGGAGAGGAAATGGAGTTGAGGTAGACAGGCACACTTCCTCTAAGCACTATCTTCTGCTCATGTGGCGTCAACGTCAAACCACGGCTCACTCTGAAGACTGAACACTAAGGACCAAAGTCACTTCGGCCAACGAGCACTTGGCTATTGATCCTGGCTAAAATGGAAAGCCTTAGGAAGTTAAGCTCTCATCGGACATGTAATGGGGGGGATAAAACGGCAGACTAGGACATGCACTCTCTCTAATCTTGAAAACTAAGAAGTGGAGCAGCATTTTAATTTACTGGGCTAAGAAAGAAATGAGAAAGCATGCATCCCATGCTCCTTCAAACACAAAACTGCCACAACAAATGCATTTAAAACATAAAAATGAACATCCATCTGTTTATCTGTTTATCTGTATGTCTGTCTGTCTGTCTGTGTCAACCTAAACAACACTATAGGTCGATTTTCAAAGACTCCCAAAATGACACATACAGTACAACCGTTCTATTTACTGCCTTACGTTAGAGTTTAATCATGGGACCGTAAGCATGGGACCGTTCTGTGTTACGTTAAGGGCACATTTTAAACGCTTGGTAAACATTGTGGATCTGAACTAGTAACGTTTAGGCAACAAAAATACTTAGGTTTAGTACATGACATGAGTCATGTAAAACTACTAACATGAGGACGTGACGTCATTACACTATGTCACCTTGTCACCATGTGTGATTGGCTCACTTAATAATATAATAATATACTCCAAGAGAAAGAGAGATAAATGGATGTAGCTATAGATAGATTGATAGATGATGTATTGTAGCTACGTAGTGTAGAGGTGATATTGTATTTTAAAGATGACTTTCCTTTGTCATAATACATTGCAAGTGGAAGAAAGACAAATATAGTAGAAGTGTTCATTTGAGTTGAAGACTCCCATATTGTCAGAGATATCGATACAGCAAGACAGCCAATGCACCGGGGGTGTGCTCCAAAATAAAATTTGTGAAAGAAAGAATAGCAGAGAGAAGAGGTGTGGAAATGAAATGTCATTTCTTGACAGGGATGTCTGAGAATTAAACTGGCAGTGAAGTGTGACAAAGTTGTTTGGTGACAAGGCAGGAGAAGACAATTGTCAACACTTCTTTTCCTTTCCCTTCCAACAAGTTCTGGCACCCAAGAAGTGGGTGCAAAGCTAAGAGATGTGAGAGAGAGAGAGAGAGAGAGAGACAGAAAGGAATCAGTGTTGTGTGTGTGCATGATGACGGGAATGCTATTGTGTGTCAGTAATACATTTAAAGGATATATGATGTGTGAGGTTTGCATTATTTTCACATATTTCCTCCCACATATGTGTCCAAACCAAAATGTAAAAAATACAATTTGTATTTTTTGAACGGATTTAACAAACAAAATATTATAAGTTAGTTCACTTTACAGGTGCTGGTATGATAGCTGTTTCCCCCTTTTTCTAGTCTTTATGCTAAGCTAAGCTAACAACCAGCTGGCTGTAGCTTCATATTTAACTTCCAGACATCAGAGTGGTATCAACCTTCTCATCTAACTCTCGGCAAAAAAAGCCAATAAGATTGTCGCAAATTATGTGTCCTCCACAAGAAAAATGACAGCATCGTTTCTGTTTTTTTAAAAGTGGTGTGATGTGTGCCACAAAAAAATTGAAAAAAGCTAGAAGGTCAGAGTGGATGCTTGGGCGGACAAAATCATCTCTGACCAACAGTCAAAGTTTGTTTCTTTTAGCCATCTCTCTTATTTGTCTAAACCTAACCATACCTTAACCATATAGCAACAGAAGTTCAGAAAGCGCTCATTTTGAGCTCCAATGTATTGTGACAACGAGGATTACTAAGGCCAGTGTTTCCTGGTGGGGGGGTTGTTGTTGTTGTTGTTGTTGTTGTTGTTGTTGTTGTTGTTGTTCGGACAGACCTTCCCCCACTGCTGAGGCATTATTCATTCATTCATTCAACCTTTATGTATCCTGAGAGATCACTTAAGGGACAACCCTCATTTTTAATGTCATCGAGTCATTATGAAACTGAGTCCTGTCTTTCTCTTCTTAGCTGCCTTTTATTATATTCGATATTGTGACCAGGGTCATCTCACAACTTTTTTCGTGCTTTTAAAAAGCTGTTGGCAAGTTGAAGAGTCTTTTGGGAAGACCTCATCAGTTTTATGACCTTGAGTTCTGGGAGTAAATGTGTACCAGCATGCAGCCTCTCTTTCAAAGACATGCTAATGTGGACCTCAGTCCAAAAGCTTGATGTCAGTCTGGGCCATCTCTCCACATCTGATGCTTCTCATGATCATATCCCGAGACCCTCTTTGATCAAAGTCCCCAGTAAGCAGCTAGTTTCACCATAATGGCCTCATTCGATTACAACGTGTAAAGTACTCCATTAGTTTCTCTGTTCATGAATCATTAAGTGCTGGTTATGATCAGCCAGCTTCATGATGAACTGCAGATGGAGGAAATGGAAACTGCAGGAGCTGTCTGAGGTCACAGGTGGATACAGTACTCTTAATGGCTAAATGAGCAATTGCATATTAGGGTAGCGTTTGAACTCAGGTAGTGTGGGGATTCAAGATTCAAAATCCTTTATTAATCCCACAATGGGGAGTATGCAGAATCAAGAACTGTCTGACCGTACAAAGACATTTAATATCAAAACAAAGCAATTTAAGGCTGCTTATTTCATTTTAGAGGCAGGAAATCCCTTGAGATAAAGATGAACACAAAAACAAATTAACTTTTGTCAAACCACTCTCTTTCCTCTAGTGTCCTATGCCTATGCAGGGGAGAGAGAGAGGCACACACTTCAAACATTTATTCATTCAACAAAAATAGCAAAACAAAACACTAATGACAGAAACAAATATATTTATTGACACAGATATCTAGTTACTAGTTTTATTTCTTTTATGCTGTTTTTTTGTGAAGCATAAGGTGTTAATTGTGTGAAAAAAGGATAATGGGTCTGCTGGAGGTCTGACGTGACTTTTGTGCTGCGCTAAGAGGGTATAAGCTCTGGTGCCATGCTGGCTGGAGATGTATCCATTTGTTTGTTGTGCAAAGGGAGGGGCAAAAAGAATCAAGAAATGGGGAGGGCCGTAGAAACAAAGTGGTTTGGATGATGAAGTTGGACTTCAACAAAAGGTGACAGAAAAGACCTATGCGAACATGTTACAAAAAGGGTGAAAGACGTTGGCAAATATAGTGAGTCACGGAGGAACAGACATTGACTGTTATCCATAAGCCATGTGCAATGCTTGGGAGAGTGAAATTGATGATTTTATCTTCGTCTAATTATTGTCATGATGGATCAGATTGCCGACTTCCCTCAAAGGCGGCTTAATGACTCGTTGACACAAATCTGAATGACTGGCTTCACCGGTGGCGTCCATTAGTGTGCCACACAAAGCTCTCAGATGTGCTTAAACAAAATTGATAATTACCAAGAGCTTTCATCATTGTAATGAATGGCATCAATAAAGGGACAATTCATATTGCATTTAATTCATTCAGTCCTGCCACCAAGGCTGCCCAAGCTGTTATGAAGTCCAGTGATGATTTTTAACTCACATTTATCATTTCTTTGTTTTGATGCAGCAATGAATTATAATAATCCCGAATGACAAATGCTGCAGAAAAATGCTGCAGAAACACAATAGAAAGCTAGGTAAGGCCTTAACAAAATGAACAGACTGTATCATTGCCTCTGTGTCTTTCACACTGCCAAACCTCATGCAATACAGTCTATAATAACAAGGTGGCAATATTACCATAATTACAGCCCTTCTTCCTTGTCCAGCTCATTCCCTCTCTTCCTCTACCCCCTTCCTCTGGTTTGTGTTGTTTCTTGCCGTTAATGCTCAGCATCTAATGGCCATGGCGTCTTCTCCGACAAGGCTTAAAAACGTTTGTCTGTCTCCTCCATCCCCTTACTTATTTAATAATGAGACCACCAAGGCAGTGCCTCTATTCATAATGGGGCAGCAGCGGAGCCATCTTGGTTGGCATACAAAGCATGATGGGGCAATACAGCAGGAGAGATCTAATTGAGAGATAAATTAGACCTCTGCTAACTGATTGACTCAAGAATCAGTTGAACTCAGTCCCTGTCGATATGGGAGCCCGAGCTCTGTGAGCCTGTTGGAAGTTGCCACCTCCTGCGCTTACACACACACACCGCACGTATCTAAATATGGAGATCTGAAGGCATTGGCGTTTTTGTGCCGGTTGTCGGTGGCTGTGACAAGCACACCTCAATGTTTATTTCTCTCCATTTGCGCTGGAGAGTTCAGGATCCCATGCCACCCTGTCTCTTTTAAAAGAAAACAACACATCATTTCTCCCAGTTTGAAACAACAGACCGGCAGAGGGGTGGCTGGGGTGGGAAATATTTGTTTAAAGTATGATCTCAGCATGGTTGACTGACAGAGCCGCTGCATCAGGTCCCTGTGTTCTGTGTTTCAACACACACAGAATAAGACATAAACATACTATCATCACACAACTATATCATGCTAATTGCTTGTCTTGTTCATCGTGTATTCTCTGAGAGAATTTAGAGATTATTCACTTCATTCATTTCTAGAAAATGGAAAAAAAATAAACTTATTTATTCTGCAGCTTTATTTACAGAAATAATTGTGGTTAATAATGGTTCACCTGCTCTTCATTACATGCAGTCAAATAGGAGTCCTCCATATTTCACCCTTACAATCCTCAGAGATCACGATTAGTGTTGACGATGTGAGTGGGAGCAGTGGTAAACTGGAAAACAGGGACACTCAGTACGCAGGTGCTTGCATGATTTTAACAAAAAGCCAAGGAAGGCCAGCAACTGTCTCTGGGGATTTAACCATGTTACAGCTTTGATGCATTTTAAATTGACCTCGAGCATACTTTGGAGACAAGGAGAGAGGGCAGAAACGCACAAAGCAGACGATCAATTACTATTCTATAATTGGACAGGGCTTTAATGAGGCTGGCGGATGCAGCCTTGTGCACTTTTGTCAGCCGGAGTCACTGACGTGGGTGGCCCAATCAAAGCATGTCCTCATTAGCATATCTCTGCACATCCAACACTGTCCCTCACTTCAAATAGAGGAGTTTCTTCTAGGGTCCAATTTTCCAGTTATGACTGACCCATACCCATTTTTGCGTTGCATAATAACTCACAACTGACAAAGTAATATTTTATTCCTGAGGCCACTGAACCATTATAATTAAAGCAACAAAAAAAAGAGAGACAACAAAAACTGGTTATATTAAATAAAAGAATAATTGAATCATATCTTTTAAAGGGAATATCAAAGCAGATGTTTAATGACATGCTGCAACAAAATACTTCTCTATTCAGTTTTTTTGGGGCTTTAAAACATTCATTTAACGCAAGCAGTGGGAGGTTGAATGAAGCAGCGAGTGTTTCGGTCTCATATATCTGTTTTAGTGACCCACTCATCCCCAACATCAGAAATTAGAGCAGAGTCAGAGGTGCTGAATACTGCAATGCAAAACCAAAAGAAGGTTTAAGCAATCCTTTGTTCTCTTTAATGTGTTTAACAGCTGGCACTAAATCTGCATCATATGTGATGTTGGTATTTTTTATTACTGTTTACTGTTAATTTATTTACATGATTGTGATGATTTTAGTTTGCACTGCTGCTTTGTGCGTGTGTGTGTGTGTGTGTGATGTAAGTGTGGTGGGGTGTAGACTTGCACAGCTGTTTTTTTCTTTCCTGTGTGTGTCGATTTGTGTGTTTAGGGAGGGGTAAAGCAGATGATGTGGATGCCTCATCTCTTGATGATGCATTGTTTTGCTTTGTGTTTGCTGTTTCTGTGTTCTGTCTTTCTGTAGCCTATACAGTTTATGTTTGCACCACTGACCAAATGAGTTTCCTCCTTACATAATAAAGTTAATCTAGGCTTGACTTGATTATATACTGTAATAATCACACACTCACACACACACACACACACACACACACACACACACACACACACAAACAAACAAACAAACAAACAAACAAACAAACAAACAAAATAACATCATTGTGATAAATTATAACATACAATGTCAACTGCATACCTTTTGGTATCTTAATCACGGGGGACATTTCTTTTAAAAATAACAAAAAATACAGGTGATGGCAGTACAAAAGTAGGTGAGGAACATCAGGAAGAAATACTTTTCGCACAGGAGCGGCTCTGATTGAACCTGTAATGACATGGCAATTATGTAAATAGTTATGTAATTATGTAAAAAAAGTATACATACACTGCTTGACCATTGTAAAACCCATGTATTTACGTGCCCCCATGTACTGTTAGTAGCTCAATGCCTTAACATGGCAAAATACAGTACACTATTGGCCCACATTTTACTTTTGATGGCATATTTTGAGATAAGTGCACCGTCACAATGTGGATGCCAGTCCAGCTGCTGGTGTTAATTTTACCTTTATGCATGTTTTCCAACCAACAATTGCCAACTAACTTGAAGAAACAAACAATGGTTAATTAAATTATTGGGTTCAGTCTGAATACAACTATTTGCTCTGTCATTCTTCCTGATGTACATATTGACCACATGTTTATGGTACTGTATAATAAGAGGCAGTTTGCTGTTCAGATGGACAGAGGTAAGGATGAAAGAACCAACCCTACAATTAATGGATTCTATATCCCATAGTTATAAAAAGTACAAAAATGATTACATTGCCAGGGTCACGAATCACAAGACCTTTGGTGATTTTGAAAGAGCAACAATGAATAACCAAGCTTAGTAAAGTGAAATAAAATATGTTAATCATTTTATTAATATAATATTGATAAAATAAAATAGTGCTGTTTATTCTGCCTCAGCATTTTAATAGAAATGTTACATTTTGAGGTCAAACCTATTGTTCTGTGTTGTTTAAAAGGTTTTGGTGGTCAACGCTTGTCACTTCCTGTAAAATGGAAAATCTTTACTTATTTAACCAATTCAATATTCTTATTGATAAGAATACAATGTCAACATAATTAATATTGTGGTTAAATGTATCATAAACTTTCTTCCTTGGCTGTTCACAAAATGTAAGAAATATTTGCCTTAAGGCTGATTATGGTTCTGCGGAGGCTCCACGCAGAGCTTTTGCAGTACCCTACGTAAGTGGCCTGAAGTTTATACTTATCCGTGTTGTGTGCGTTGATCTCTTTAAGAGAATAGCAGGGCCGGCATGTGTGTACGTAGGGAGTGTGTGGTAGAGCAAGTGATAGAGTGACAGCGAGGGAGGACTCTTTTTTTTTAGATTTTTTTTTGGAGGGGGGGGGCTTTTTTCCCTTTATTCAGAGTGACAGTGGATAGACAGGGAAGGTGGAAGAGAGATGGGGGATGACACGCAGCAAAGGGCCGCAGGTCAGATTCAAACCCAGGCCGCTGCAAAGGCCTCAACCTGCATGGGGCACGCACTCTTACTGGGTGAGCTAGAGGTCGCCCCAGAGGGAGGACTCTAGAGAGGCATAGTGGGAGAAACAAAGTGTCTCCCCTGTGCTTTCTGACCATGGTCGGAAATCTGTAGCAGGAAAAGTTAACTCTCCTTGATTTCATGTTTTTTATGGAGGAGAACCAGGAAATCAGTAGGGGGAAATGCAACGCTACCATGCCACGGCTGAGCGACGTGCGTCGCCACCACGTGTAGTACAATTTTTTGAGAGGTGCACGTCAGGCTTTGGCCTAAGGTCTGTGTCTCCACATACCTACGTACGTACCCACGGCGTTGATTTAACGCAGAAGCTTAAATCAGCCTTTACCCAAACATATGTTTTATCACACAAAAGCAGTCTGCCAAATATCGTATTTTTTGTCTTTTTTTGTCTCTTTTTTAATTGTACAGTACAACTTCTAAATAGCTCTCCATGTAATTACTTTATTGTTTTACTCCTTCAGCACCCATCATGTTTTTTTCTTTTTTTTGTCAAAAAACCTAATTACTTACTGTATTTGTTTTTAATGTGAAAATAAAAGAAAAACCAGCTTGTGACCACATATTTGCATGAGGCACGGGTTGACCTCATGTCTTGAAAATCCTCCACTTAATCTTAACAGGTATTTGGACACTTGTATCTGCAATAAACAGAAATATGTCACACATGAGTTGGATACCACAAGTAGAGACTCTAAGTTCATTGTATGATTCATCATGTACCCAGTGCCTGCAGAGCGCTTTGCATCAATACAGAGCAACTTGAAATGACTGCTCCCTGTTTTTACAATCAAAGTCAACATCCTGTGTTTTGTCTGTACAGCTGACGCCTCATTATGGTTAGATCACTTAAACCATAATGTTGTCTCCAGGAAGCCGCCAAGTATTCATGTTTATGTAGCCTGAAACATAAAAATTGACATTTCAAACTTTCCTGTCTCAAAAGTTACAAGACAGGATATGGCAGCAGCATATGGTTGCATGACAAAGAATGTATTCGATATAGGAAGGGTGTTTGAGCACAGTGTTTCAATGCAGTTCTTTTAAAGCCTGTCAATTTGCTTTGTATTTATTCACAAAAGGTGAATTCTTCTTGAATAGATATTACTGTAAGCTGAAAGGTTTCACATCAAATCTATTTGTCAGTGGAAAAACAAAAATGCAAATTTTGCCAAAAACACACCGGCCGCGAAGCGTAGATTCATGCCCGATCGCGGGCCTGCCTGTTCACACCAGACGTGCATTTTCTCCGTGGCGGTCACAAAACAATCCTTCTCCTCCACTCTACAGAACGTCTCTCTCTTTGATTGTGTGTGTGTAACTCTCTCTGTCTGTCTGTCCGTCCATCAGTCTGAGAAGTCAAGACAACCAAAATCACCATAAACCTGTTTTTTTGGAAATTATACGGCTGTGCTGTGGCTTTTCTGTATTTGATGACCTACCTGGCTTGACACATTTGCTCGCAACTCGCAGAAGAAATAGAGGAGACGCCAAAACGATCGCTGCAGTGCGCGGGCCGGTGCGGCTGCTCAACTCCTGATTGCAGCCGATGTGGCCAGACAGATTGGATAACATGGGCGCCGAATTGAAAATATCCCTTCGTGGCGCTTCGTGGCGCTTGCAGTGCTTCCGCGTCCTGTGTGTTTTTAGCGTTAGTGTGTAAGTCTATTCAGAGAGGAATACAAATTCTGGCTTCATCTGCTCAAGCTTCTACTCTGAGGAACATTTCACTAGTAGTGCTTCTTTCCTTTTTGTCGTTCTGTTGTCAGAAGGAATCATGTAAACCCTGAGCAGTAGGGATTTATATTTTTTGCCAAAAATTTGACATTTTCTTGCCCGGGAGCAGAGGCACACTTTCCTGCAAATCCAGGAAATTTGACTTGTTTTCAAGGTATAACTTTAGCTACAGTAAAAACGCATTGGTCATACATCATGCAACACTAAATGCAACAAGGAGAAATATGCATAAGTCAGCATGGGTTCCCAACCTGACCGCTTTAGTGTATTATTTGGTGGTATTCATAATTATTAGGCAAAACAACGCCATTTATGTTAATCATCATTAGAATGAACAAAAAACTTTGCATGCAGCTTCAACTTAGCTATAGCTGCGAGTAGGCCTACAGTACTGTAATATGAAATGCTAAGTTTATTGCCTGTGATCTGTCTGCTAGAACAGCCTCATGGATGTGATATTTGACAATTTTTCATTGTATATCAAACAAAATTTGATATACAATGAAATTTTGTTTAGGCGTTTTCAAAGTCATTCTACCTGTAAACCGAGATCATGGATTCCCAATCCAGTCTCACGGCAGTTCATGAACTGGTCACGTTATTTAATCTATTGATTTGTGTACACAGGCACCTTTTTCTCGTTTTTTTCGTGGTGGCCAGCACGAAAATTTAAACTAATGTATTACAATGGGAAGCATATTTTGTGATCACAGCACAACTACGGTAGCGAGTAGTATGAAATGCCGAAAACCCGCATAAAGAAGTTGGTTGGGGTGGTGGATGGGTCAAACAACACAGGACTTTCACCCCGGAGACCGCGGCCCTCTCCTGGTGTGTGACATGTACTTTCCCCTTTCTTCTTTTCCTAAACCCAACCTCCGCCGTCCTGTTGTTGTCGCGCGTCCCCCAGACACCGTGGATCGTGTCCCGGCGTGTGACGTGTCATTTCCCTGTTCTTCTTTTCCTAAACACAACCTCCGCCATCCCGTTGTTGCTGTCGCGTGTCCCCCAGAGACCACGGATCATGTCCCGGCATGTGACGTTTGCTTTCCCCGTTCCCAACCTCCGTATACATGCTTCCCATTTCATGCTGGCCACCACGAAAAAAATTAGATAAACGTGTTCTTGTACACGAATCAATAGATTAAAAATTACGTGACCATTTCACGAACTGCTGTGAGACCGTGATGGAATTCCATATTCTGTTCTGTGTACAGAGCCTATACTTTGGATCTTCATTGTTCAATCTTTTGAAGTATTTGCAAAGCTGGTGGCAGACATAGTGTTGTGTTAGCCTAATATATATGGTACAGCCTACAATAGATGAATTTGCTGGGCCAAAAGGAAGTTACCGTTTTGCATCCCTGCCGACTCAAAGAATTGCATTCACGTGGGAAGACGTAAAGGACTTATGTATTTCTGTAGTGATACATATTTTTTGTACCTATAAGGCTATTTGGTTTACGTCTAGAATGTAACTAGTGTTTCCCTTTTTCGTGTTATTATATGTCTCAGAAAAACGAGAAATAGTTTTCTAGTGTATTCCAGGGAATCCAGTTTCCCTTGGATTGAACCCTACTGAGCTGGATGTAGAATTTGGCATCAGGCCCTTGCAACCCTGTTTCATGAAATGTATGTGTATATACTTTTGTTATACAGTGTGTTATCTGAATTATGATAATTAATGAGGACACGTTTTTAATGAACATATTTGCCAATTCGCAAAATATTTTATTTATTATACATATCAGTAAAATTAACTGAAATAATTTTTCCTTCGATATCTGCTCATAGAAATTAAACATGATTCCTGTTTTTTATGTTTATGTTAAGGCACTCACAGCACTAAGTTAAGGTTAGGAAAACATGTATGCCAACCAAGTGTAAACACATTTTTGCCATATTTTATTATAGTTTTTTTTTTTTTTAATTATTAATATTTTTTCCTGTAAAACACACAAGAAAAAAATTATTATATTTCCCATTGCAGCGCAATTGGGAAAACAAATTAGTATTATATAAATCTAATTTCTAGGAGACAATGTTGGAGAGGTATTTTGTTGTTTTCACAAGTTTTCCTGTAAACCCTGAGCAGGATACAATAACTTGCCAGTGTGAAGGACACCAGGACATAAATTGTGAAATGATATTGAGCAAGCCAAAGCATTTGGTATCAGCCAGTGTCACTTACAAACAACCATATGGGCTGTACTCATAAAATGCACCCCCTTGCTTCTGTCAGCCACTGATGGGGTTGGACAAGGATATTTGCAATGTTTGACAGAGGACTTAAAGTATACAGAATGCAGAATCAAGAAAAGGAACACAGTGAACAAATGCAAATCTCCCTCTTGGTTAGCCCAACTAGACAAAAGCCAAGCCCTTACAAATCTTAACCCAATCTTCCGTTGAACAAAAGTGGTAATCCTTTATTTATTAATAAAATCAAATTGAGCAAGTGAGACTTTTGGTTTCCGTCTTGTCTATTATGTTGAAACTTGAAACTGTGGAATTCCTTTCAGACAAATTGAAGCCACGTCTTCATGCGCGCCGGGCATTTTATGGTAGGTTTAGCAGGGAAATCTCAAAGGCTCATTAGATGTCTCCTGGCTCTGCTTGGCAGCTAAAGGGTATCTGCAATTCTTATCTGAAGTGGCAGGCTCCACTCAGATATGACAGGAGATATTATGAAATTAGGCCACGCAAAACTTTAAGAGACATGGTACCCAAGGAGGAGGAATGTTTAATGCCCTTGCTATATTGGGGGGGCAGAGGTACCTCCAGCCCTTGAGCGTTGTGGCCCCGTCAACAGTTAAACTGATAGGCCACATCATTACCAGGCTTCCACACCACTGTTGCTAGAGGGACAGGCAGGTACCAACAGGGAAAAGGGAAAGAGCAGTGCCTGGGATCAGCTCAGTGTAGCTGCTGGGGCTCAGCTGCCCACATATGCAATTCAAATGCAGAGGCTGGTGTGCTGCGACAGGGCTGTGCTGGACCAGGTACATCTGTATCTCTTCCGGCTCAGTGTGGAGGAAGTGGTGAGTGACAGCAGGTGGGGATGCAGCCCAATTAGAGCAGGGCTGTTGGAGAATGATGAATGGGGCTGGCTTAGAGAGCCTAGGAGAA
This sequence comes from Sander lucioperca, assembly GCF_008315115.2. NCBI lineage: Eukaryota > Metazoa > Chordata > Actinopteri > Perciformes > Percidae > Sander > Sander lucioperca. The sequence continues at coordinate 28,236,812 of NC_050173.1, read as the reverse complement.
ACATAGGCATAGGCAGGCTCGAGATGCCCACAGCTGTCTCACTGAATGAGTATAAACATGCTGAGGGGCTCCTCCATACAAAATAATGCAGCCAGCATCCGTGGGCTTGTGTATGCTCCCCTGTCTCTTTCCACCTCTCTTTCACAGGCTTTGACAGTTATGAGCTCACCTCCTTGACTGACATGGCCTTGATCTAAATTTAGAGAGTCATGCAGCTTGACACTCAACCCGCTTGTAGCTACATATAGATGCAAAATATACACACTGTGTGCACTGTACAAAATGAAGCCTTGTGTTTGTGAGTGTAATGGTTATGATTGTCTTCAGAGAAGGCTATTGTGTGAAATGTGAGCACAATCCTATCACCTGTTGCTAGGGGATATAATCATGCTGCCACTGCAATGTCAATCTATCATGATGTACTTAGTAATGTTTAGTAAGGGCAGTTTTACCCACAAAGGGTCAGCATTTGTGATTCAAATTCATGTAAAAAATGCACAAAACTCTAGAAACATTTAGCTCTATCTAAAAAATTAGACAATGTCATGTGGACAAATAGGTGTATAAAATACTTTAAAGGCAGAAATCACTATACAGTATTTGCAACAGGAAGCACTGTACTGGTGTCAGGAGTAAGTTAACAAAAAATGTAAATCAGACTTTATAACTTGTGCTGATTGGTGGGCTCTGGCACACCTTCAGGTGAGAGAATATTTTCCGAACCTAAGAGATTAGTAGAGGTTTATAATTCAATTTCATTACTGTATGAAATAGGAGGAGACTTCTTGCAGGCCACCTGTCTACTCCTGTCTTTCTATGTCATTACCTTAATCCCCTGGAGTTATGGGGGAAAGGCGCTTAGCTCCCCTTCTCTATAATGTAGGGTTGGTTCAACAATGTCTTTGAAAGTTAATTATATAAACTTCTTGTTTGCCCAGTTTGAAAAGGATATTGGGTGGGTTTTTGCAGGGAAGGGTGTAATGCAGCACAGCAGTGCTTAAGATAAAGAGCATACATTTCATCTGTTAATTCCCTCATGAGTTACCTCGCCTTGCATCAGTTAGTGGGTAAGGGTGAATGAGCAAGACGTTCGAAGAATAGATACTGTACACTGGATCAAGAAAGAGAAACAGCATTAGATAACTAAGAGAGGGAGGAAGAGAAAGAGAAGAGTGAGATCAGGGATGAAGTGAAGGGATATAGCACATAAATGAAAGAGAGATGGTTTGAAAGTGGGCTCTATTGGTGAATAAATTTGTTTTATTGCACCATCTGCCACAGAAACTAACCCTTATCATAATCAATGGTAATCCATGACTTGAATGAGACAAAGGAAATCATTACCACACTGAATGTGGATAGCTTCCACTGTATAGCCACTTCAATAAAGCAAAGCTAAGAAATGAGGGAGGGCGCAAAGTTTACACTGCCCACACTGCCCACACTCACCAAATGGCAAAAATAACACCATGCAGAGGATGTGTAAACCTATTAGTCCTTCACTTTCACAACAGCAAGTCTTATAAAAAGATTGCCATGCTTACCAATTTAACACTGCTACTGTATGTACCATGAAAGAATACAAGCCATATTTCAAGTTTTTTAAATGTTGCAAAAAAAATGAGACAAGAACTGTGGCAGCAGAGGAAAAAGAGGCACAGACAGATGAATACATAAGAACTTAAATGCAGAAATATCATAACTAATTAAACTATTAACAAGGACACAATAATAGCAAACAAAGTCCAGTAAAGATTTGCTAAAATATGGGAAATAGCTTATACGCCATAGCATTTGCAGTGTTTGTAAATACTTTCATTGCTATTCTGATTTTGCATAACAACCATGTGAGCAATTATTGGAAGTAATATTTCTAGAATAAATAGAGAAGCAGGGCTATTATACCAGACATATTGATTATGTGCCTAACTGTATATTACTATTAGGGCTGCAACTGAGGACTACAGTCATCACTATCTTTTTGAATAATCAATGAATTGTTCATCTATAAAATATTGGAAAACAATGAAGAACGCCAAGCATAAGTCCCTATAAGGTGCCATCTTTAAATGATTTGTCCAACCATCAGTGCAAATTCCACAGTGTTATCATTGATAAACAGAAAAAAGCAATTTGAGAAGCTGAAACGAAGAACAGTTGGCTTTTGGCTTGATAATTGGCTCTATGTGTTTATTTGATTATCAAAATTCAAAAATCAGGATCCATTTTCTTCCATCATTTAATTGACTAATTGTTTCAACTATAATCACTGCTTAACACCATATGTTAACTGACATTATGTGGCTTTGAACACAGAGGAATACACAATTTTCATTGCAGAAAATGTAGTGATTTTGATAAATGTTAATGGTACTAAACGTTTAAGTTCTCTGGGCTCACCTCGAAATGTGATCATAATGTATAGGGATTTCATTTAACAACAGGAAAGTAAATTTATAAGAGCTCTAGTTTAAATGTATTGATCTAAAGACATGCACAGAGTTTCAGTTCAACCTTTTGCTAAAGTCAAGATTTTCACCTTGTGGAGGTGAAGGTTAGGGTATCTAGGCTGACAAGCTGATAATCTCCCCTCCAAAACGGTTGTGTTCAAACACTAATCACCGCCCCCAGCATAATTGACTGATCCAAGTTTGGCTCGGGTTAATTTATGTGTGCAACAACAGGAAAGCTTAAAGACAATCCTGGGGTGTCATCTATGTGATAGATCGCTCCCCTCATGCCCTTGTCGCTGCGTGAAGTCTCATATGTTTACATATCTAGATTTGACAGCCTGGGTGTTAAAATACAGGCATCTAGGCATTTTCGTCAAATAGTGCCGCCCACACCTCAAAGCGCTGAACATACATGTCTTTGGATATGTAAAATTCTGCTGTTGATGGCTAACATCTATGATAGCGATACTAATAAATATTTTAACACAAGCTTGCATCATACTAACAAACATGCACAGTGTGTTCTTTGACACATGTTAAATATTTTCATGTTCATAGTTTTAGATTGGGAATGTTCATTTAAGGGAATTAACAGGGTATACATTAATAAATAAAAAAAAGCCTTGGATTCTGCTATAAGCCTGTTTGGCTTTGATGGAAGATTGAACATGTCTAAATTATACATCAAATGCATTCATGCTGCAAGTCATTCATTCACATTTTGCCTACATACAATTTTCATATATTTATAACTTCATAAGAGGTAAACAAAGGTCTAGAATCAGGGATTAAATATATGGTGGTGATGATGATGATGAGTGGTGCTAGTTTTATATCCGCTTTTATGGATTCAATCATATTCTGTTCTCTCTATACACCTTGTTTAAAAGGATTGCGAATAAAATTAATGACTACTATGGGCCATTATACAGTATAATGATAATCACAGGTCTATTATAATATACCTGGAATCCATTTACATTTTTTCCAATTGGCCCTGCTGCTGAAGGTCGATATTTCTAGACAAAGAGCAGGACAAGGAACAGCTTGTGCAGAATGTTTGCAGTATTCAAAATGTTTGCCTACTGTATATCTAACTTATTTTTATTTTATTATTTATTTTTTTTGGGGGGGGGGGGGCGGCTGTCCGATCACAACTGCATTTAAAGAGTAAGGCTGGGGATATTCAATATTATGCTATGGTCTGGGTGAATACTTGATTCTCAATGGCTGCAGAGTGTCCATTAAAATGTGTTAATGGACACACGTAGTTCCAGGCCAACAGTGGACCATCATTTCTTCATGAAAATATTGATATTGATTTGGAGACAATGACCTAGCTGGATAGCTACCTAGTCTTGTTGTTAAACATACTGTCAAATTATATTAACTGTTTCTCAACCTTACGCAATGTTATTGACTTTGAATCTTGCTAGCATAATGTTAGCTTTCTGGCTCATAGCTGAGCCAAAGGGTTCTACGAGCTGAGCGGACTAGAACTATCTCCCATTGCCAGGTCCTATAAGGTTCGTCCTATTTACTGGAGTAGTTAACGTTTCCATTGCATAAGAAACTTATGGGATGGTAATGATTGTTCCAGGAATTAGTCAAACTCTCAGGATAAGCAATAAAAACAACACATAAAACAAGCATATTAGAAGCAATTAAAAAGAATAAAACCAGTAACTTTTAATTATATACTACTAATTTGCAACAGCAAAAACATTGTGAGAGGAATGTAATGCTATATAAGGCTTTTGTTTTTTTCAACATAATGAAATACTGAAAAAGTCAAAAGTGACTTGAAGCATGAGATACAACTTGTTTACTTGTATTTATATTCAACTAAAACCTTTTGTTGCCTAAAACTTAACCACAGGTAGGACTTGAGATGCAAAGCCTGGTCTCCGGTGTAGTCCTGCACTTTCTGCAGTACACACACCATCCACCCCGAGCACCTCCCTCCAACTTCTGTGCAGTTGACGAAAATATAGTGCTTTTTTCACTCAAAAAGAAAGTTGCCACTGAACAGAATCTAGGCACCAATTCGTTTTCCTTAAAACATATTTGGCAAAACAAAAATATAAGTGTATAAATGTAATTTCTCAGAGGCAAGCTTACCCTTCAGCTTCACAACAGAAGTAGAACACTTGCATAAAAACAACAGCTAGCTATTCTGGAAGGCCAAAGCTGCTAATGATTCTTTTCTTTTTTTAATGAGTGACTATGATTTTGGAAAATGCCAACATTAAGTTTGGAAAGTGTAAATGTCTAACAGACAAAGTTGTTTTCTTGTTCACACGTTGTTTGTACATATCTGATCTGGGAGCAGCAGACGCTGAATGTGTTATGAACGTATTTGATCTTCGTGTCACAAAAGATCAAAATTGGGTTGTTACCTGCTGGTGGGCAGGCACAGCTGTGGTTTTGGGACGTAATTAGTTGTTAGTGTTTGTTCAGAGGTAAACATACTGCAAGATGGCTGCAAAGGTATCGTAGATATAAAGAGAGACTGTGTCAAATTGCCACTCCTACCAGTTGTTCCCAGTAGCCACAGGCTCAGTTCCTTAGTCGGAGTGTGCAAAAAAACAATTACATCAGCTACTATTTCGAAAAATTCAAACCCTGAGCACAACACTGACCTGCCAGAAAATTATTGTTTGGAGAATTAAATGAATTATGAAAGTGCAGAAAAACAATTTAGTCTTGCATATCCAGCTGCCGTTCTAATAAATCACTGCCACCCAAAAATAACTAATTTGTGTTGTTGTACTGTGAGCATGATTGATGAGCATGCTCTGGGTTGCAGTAAAGGAGACACAGTTCAACAATGCTGCACTATATCTTTAAAAGACTAAAAAAAGAAAATTGTCTTTAATCTTCAACTGGCTGTTCAAATCTATTATTGATATAGATGTTCCCATACTTTTATGTATGAACAGAATTCCTCCCAAGCAAAAGCCAAAAGAATAATTTTTTCTGTTGCCATTGTTTTTGTTCAACACTACAGAAACAAACATTTGACAAACGCTCCACCTTGAAATCATGTGTAGCAGCTGTCACTTGTGGTTGTACAGTCTGAATTTATATAGCAGCTGTCACTTGTGGTTGTACAGTCTGAATTTATTCCAGTCAAGCAGTGTCTATATTGGCACCCTGCTGATTCTTCATTGTAGTTCACTACAATAAAAGCTAAACTTCTCTATTCCCCATTCATGTTTCTTCACACATGAGTGAGGGGCAGCTGCTTTTTTAAATTATACCTGCCAAGAACGCCTCCCCCCCCCCAGCTGAGATCATGTACTAATGATGCTGTGCATGGAGTGCATTAGCTTACCTTAGCTTGAGGCGTCACACCTTGATATTATGTTCTATGCTGTGATATTTTATGTGTTTGCTTTGTAGTTAATTGGCAGATGTCCCACAGTTCTTTATGCCCATCTGTCCTTTCAATTTTCTTGGAGTGTAGAAGGTTTGTTACATACTAACAACATACAACACAAACAAATGTAGATGTTCATACAGCCTGCAAACACAAGCTGTCTTTGCAACAGGAAGAGAAAGAACCAACGGTGGCCTTATTGTTGAGTAGGGGCAGATCTGACACCACAGACATCAAATTGATATTAATATCTATGAGAAGCCTTTACCTTTTGAGTTATCGCTCTAGCGGTCAAATGCCTTCCAGGAGCGAGGCACAGCTGAGAACATGAATGTTTAACAAGACTGCTGCATAGTTCACCTCAATGCCAGCCTCCAGCTCTGAACTGAATTATTAACCACTGCACGCCTGGTCCACATTCCTATTGAGATTACATGTATACGTCTACACTCAGCAGATAGTTGAGAAACAGCAGTTGAAATTCAAGACATCCCTAATGCAATTACACCCTCCACAAGAGACAATGGTGGCAGTTTTGTTTGCAAGGAACGCGAATGGAATAAAGACATACCAAGTACAATTGGGGCGATACAGACACCTGGCAACAGTGATTCATTATGGTTGATCATACTGATAAAAAAGAACAAACAGGCAAATATTTACAGTATGAGTCAAACAACATTTCATATTTATAGATCAAGTATGTCTCACTTGGTGCTTCCACCCAGAGCGACAACCAGAGACAAAGAGTGGTACCCATTTATTTTAAATGAGTGCTGGAAGACAAGGAGCAACAGAGTGCAGTGACAAGACAGTAGGCAGAGACATCTCAGTGACTTGTCAACAGGAGAAAGTGAAGTTGAGTTCAACTTTATGCAAATAAGCAGTGTGTTAATCCAACAGCGGCCAATTGAAGGGCAGCTGTGCTCACCTTTTGTTCCTCCACTTCTTCAACTTTTTTTGCCTTAAGTTTCTATCACGCCGTTCCTTTCAATTTCAAATATAAGAGGCTCATTTTAGTCATAGCTGCTTTCCCTGAAGGATACAATGTGTTCCTGCATATTTACAGGGATGTCACTAAACAGAATAAATTATGGAGGAAGGTATTCAGGGTCATGGGGATCCCCAGTGAGCTTTCTTAGAAGGTATTAACATTTCCTGATGAATATATAAGCAAATAATGTTACCTAAAGTAAATAAAGCATAAAGGAATGCATATTTATATGTATCAACAATGAAGTGCAACTAAATTGTGTATGGTTTTGTAATTTCTCCAAATCTTTACAGTATGGACAGCAATGCCAACAACTGACAGGAGAAAAGGCAATCGCAAAAGACCCCGCCCTCCTTAGTTACTGTGATGATAATGTTGGCAGATTTACATGAAATGCTTAGTGATTCCTAAAACAATGGTTTCTTGATTTCAGACAGAGGCAGACAAAAGCAGCTTTTCATTTCTAACTGGTGACAACTGTTGCTTGCATTTTGAACAGTTAATTTGCCAAAACATAAAAGCCATTCTTAAAATGAAAAAAACAAATACACCAGTTTAACTGATATTCCCTTGAGTGCACAATAAAAAAAAACAGGATTTTATGAAAATGTATTTTATTTTTATATATCTTATCAAAACAACCTAACACCAGTTTTGTTGATCTTTCCTGGATTGCACACTGACCTTTCAAGATTTCAAGCTGATAAGAACCTTATATAAAAGAGTTTACATATGCACTTGATGGCTACATACCTCATACCATGCCGATAGACTGGACTAAAGCTGCACATCCCAGGCAAATTGTTTCACTGCAGTATCATGCACGGCCACTGGGACAAATCAGCTGTGAGGCTAAGTGGCGGCGCCATATCCAGCTCTCTCAATAGATCCTTGGGAGAATTTCAAAGCTTGACTGGCCTGCCCTGCGTAGTAAATGTTGCTAAGCCATGATTGGACAATCACCATTTGGGTGAGGGGTTTAGCGAACACTTATTGACACATGTAATGACAAATTCTCTGCTGGTGTAGGTGTACGGTAACACTGTAGTATGTTAAAAAAAAAAAGACCAAAATCTACTTTTAGCATGGTAGATAAAGATTGGATTTTTCTTTATTTTTTTGTCACTCTGTCCTCCTTCCTCTTCTCCAACTGAAACGAATACACACACACACACACACACACACACACACACTATCTGAACAGAGAAGAGCGTTGCAATCTTGAGGCATTCATAGTTTAGCAGCAGCTTCACTGGAATCGCATTAGGATTGGAATGGGGGAACCCATGCCATACATAATGAACAGAACTTGCCCCATATGTGGTCGTTATGAAGTCCAGATTAGAATGGGCAAACCAGGAGTTGACGATTGGCAGCTGCATTGAAAAAAAGCTCTCTAATAGGCTGTGGAAAGGAACATCCCATCCATGACTGACTCTGACAGCTATTCTGCTCTGCTTCAAAGCAACACATCCATTCTCCTCACTCTAGCACCAGGCCTCATTTTCACCAACTGTCTCAAAAAAGAAAAAAGACATGGATGGCAGCCATCTCAACCTCCAAACCAACCACGACACCCACCCACTTTCTCTGGTACAAAACTGTTGTCTGTTACCACTGAGAGTTACCTTTACATGGTAATTGCTCAATCTGTCTGAGAAGCAATAGTAATGAATGCAGTATGTAACCTCTGTTGGCATGGAAAAGCTCAGGTAGAGTGGCTTTTTTTGTGGACGTTGGAGAGGGCATTGAAGTGATGTGGAGTGAGAGGCCAGTACGATACGGTAAGAAATCAAATACACAGGCATATTGTTCATAAACACACATGCATAAACATACATGCTCTGCTTGGTACACTGCTAGAGGCACCTTGTAGTGGAGCCTGAAATATAGTTGGCTTCCCCAGGCGCTGATACAAGTGAGATATGTTACAAGTTATGTGATATGTTGGCCTTCTCCATCAAATAGCAGCATATACAGTACTCCACTCACTGTACACCCATATGCTATATATTGCCAAAAGGGATTGCGCTACTTCAGAGAGATTCACTGTAAAGAAAGATGCATGCATTGCAGAATGCATGTTGTCTTCACTGTGATGGTGATGAACAAGGACTCAAGGTTTGGGTTACAGCACTCTATGATAGAATGATGAGAAACACTGTATTTTCTAACTTGTTCTTAGGCTCTAATAATTAGAGTGAGGGTACTGAAAAACTCCCTAGTCTCATAGGGCCGTACTCACTTGTTTTTGTTGGTACAGTATGCAGTGGAAATAGCATTAACTGACCACGTAACGTAAATACAAATATATTTTCTATAGTCATTTAATTAGGTGACAATAAGACACCACAAACCTGATCAATATTTCTCAACAGCTGAATAAAGAAAAGCATCTCCAGTGACCAGTCCTATAATCTTAATGTTTCACCACACTTCCAAATTAGATTGATTTACACATTGATTGATTCTGCTTTATATTACCCCAGGTGAGTTTAGTAACCACCAGTAAGTGTTTAATTTGTCCACTCTGGTCTGGGATTTACCAAATATAACCCATTGCAATATTTGTTTCACATCATCCAATATGTTTGTGCTTGTAATAATGTCACAAAGTAGACATTTTAGGTCCTTTAAAATTTCCAGGCTTGATACACACAGAGACGTTGGTTTTCATTTTAAAATTGTCTTTATATGGATGAATTTGACTAGCAGCAGCAAAAGTACACATTTTATTTTTGACAGTTAAAACAGCTATAAAACAATCTGTTGTTTTTAGAGGAACTACAGTCTTTACTCTGTCACGCGGGGAGGGGGGACAGTGGCCAGGGGCGATTCTAGGATCAGACCTTTAGGGGGGCTCAGCCCCTAATGAGAATGTGACATGGATACAGTGCCTTGCAAAAGTGTTAACCCCCCCCCCCCCCCCCCAATAATCTCTGAGCTAGCTACGGAACAACAACGTCAGCTAACATTTTTACCTAAATTTAACACTTTATAAGTCACAGTAATAATGACCAATTCGACCCAATGTTCTAACATTCAGCTAATTTAGTAGCTTACATTTCAATTTGGGTTCTAATCTGCGCCATGAAATTACCAACTTCTTCTCTGGGGACTACAAACGATAAACTTCACAACTGCACTCCTGCTCTCCCTGTGACAGATTAGATAGACACTCAGCCAAAGGCGGGAGTCTGGCACAACCACCTCCGATTGGCCCAAACTACGTTTCTGTTAATCATTTCCTTGACGGGGTTACAAGTGCTTTAAGCCCTTTGAACCTGTAATTGTTTGCCCTCTGTCACTAACACACAATTTCGCAAACTCTAACTTGAAACACCAAATTTGATTTAAAAAGAAATAGTTTTTTATTATTGTTATTTTTGGGGGGGCTGAGATGGGTCTAAAATCGCCCATGACAGTGGCACCCGTATTGTCCAGCTGACTCTTCGCCTACTGGTCGGCGTGTCCGTGCAGTGCTGGTGGCCTAGCGTACTTCTTGCTGTCCGACAGCCTGCCCCTTTGTCCTTGGTTCAGCTCCGCTGTCCTTCGCACGTCTCACTGCGCGTTGTCCTGCACTCCCAAAGGGCGTTTCCGCAGGACCTGACCGCAGGTCTCGACCGCCATCTAGACCAGCACCACCTCAGGTACTGTCCTCGGCCAGCTCCGCCGTCCAAGCCAGTCCCACTGCACGTCGTCCTGCGCACCCAATGGTGCCTCCGCAATTCCTGACCGCCCACTAGCCCCACACCACCTCAGGTCTCCTCCACATCTCCATCTCGTTCTCAGCCTCAGAACACATATGTAGCTCCTATCTCACCTCATTAGGAGATGCGCTACCGGTGTGTTTGGAGAGCGTCCTCGTGCCAATCCAGCATCTCCCCTGATTAGGGGATGCACCTCAAATGTATTGGAGGTGTCTTTAGCGTCTGTGCCAGGCAAGCGAGAAAACAATCCAAAACACCACACACACACTATATACAATAAACAATAAAACACTAGCTGCCTGGCTACACTTTGTGACAAAAACAACAAAAAGCAAGACAAATGTCCACAGTATGTTGCAAAAACAAGAAATATATTGACAGGAATAATCTCTCTCTGTTCTCAGACACAGCAGAGTAACACAGCCACAGTAACATGCCCTCACTTGAACCAGTGTGTGGAACAGGGCTAAGTATTCTCACCTGCAGATATTAGTGTTGTTCCCTCACCTCACGCTTTAGCTGTAGTCAGTTTGCTTGGTTAGGCCATAGCTCACCTGCACAGAGAAGGGGTGAAGGCTGCTCAGTCAGGTGTTTTCTGGCAAGAGAGTGGGTAAAAATCTATGCCCTGCTCAAAAGAATGGACTGAACTCTGAGGACAAGCTCTGCATCTAAAGCCATGCATGAAAAGTCCCCAACAAACTGTGCAATCCTGTAATTGCTGAGAATCTGGGTTTTGGGACCTGTAATGGAAACAACTGAAAAAATGTTGAGCAATTCTACGCTAATAAGAAACACATTCTTCAGGGCTCAACATTAAAAAAAATCCCCACTGGCCCCCGGGGCCAGCAGATCAGAGTTTTGCTGGCCCCTTCTACATTTTTACTGGCCCTGAAAGAAATATCATATGTGTGATTGGCAAAGGACAAAAAAGCAGGAAAATATACGCCGCACCTACCGTGAAGCTTCAGAAAATGGTTATAACCCAGCTAGCCACTGCCACTGTATGTTGTGCCATTAGCAGTAAAGCTAGACCAGGGGTCATCAACTACTTTTTTCCAAGGGCCAGAATTTCTTTAAGCAGACACTCCAGGGGCCGGACTTTCAAATAAATAAAATAAAATAAAATATATATTATATCATATTCTTGTTTGATATTTTCACTTTCTTACTAAATTAATGCTATTTTTGTACATGTATTAGTGTGAGCAAACACCTAAAAAACATGGAAAATCCATAATAATAACTAGATAGGCTACTTAACTAGAAAATGATCTCAGATTAGGGGGCAGTTCACTGAGGAGTGATGGTTAAAGTCTGTGATTACTGAAACGTTGTTGTAGTATGCAGCATCCTGATTGGTGGAAAATGTTTGCAGAAAGAAAGGCCTGTTGTCAGGTAAAAATGTCACTGTCAAAGAACCTGATGCGAAAAGTTATGGAAAACAGCAGCTTTAATGATGAAGGGACTGATAAGCAGGCTAGCATTTGTCCTGTATGCCTCATTTGAAATAAGACAATGCTGTTGCAAAAGAATACAACCGGCAACATCATCAAGAGTGAAGAACGCGGACATGATGATGGCGTCATTCACGTGCATATTACGTAGCCACATGCATCTGTTTTGGTCTTATAACACATCCATAGGTGTACCGCTCCAGCGGAGAGGATGGTTCATTAAGACAGCAGCTAAGTTTACAAGAGTTTGTCCAAAGTTCAAGATTCGTTGCAAACTAAGATAAACAGTTAGACTACAAACTGACATCTTTCATTTTAGCTTGTTTGTAAAAAGTCGCTATTTGCAGAGTATAGCTGTGTTTGCACAGCGCGGTGGACAAGAGTGGACAGCGCAGACAGAGCAGACTGAAATATGGGTTTCTACATGTTTATGCCTGTAGAACAGGTAGGTGGGTATTGATAAGTATTGACTTTTTAATCATGGAGGGTTTATTGTAGGCTACTTACAGTAAGTAATCCTCGCTATCGTTTCCAGTCAGTTACATGTGCTGTGTGAAGTAACGCACACACCTCGGCTCTGCTGTGTGTGTGTGTGTGTGTGTGTGTGTGTGTGTGTGTGTGTGTGTGTGTGCGCACAGCGCATGCATCGCCGTTCAGAATCCCGTCTATCTTCCAAAATGCAACGCTTGTATCCAAATGAATTGTGTTTGAAGCTGCATGGCATTTTGCTGATTTGGCTGGTCGGCTTTTGTTGGAAATTGACAGCAAATGAAACAGTGCCATCATCGCCTTTCTCCACCCAGGTGTACTGTGTTTTCCATGACACTAGGAATGCCCTCTGTCTCACATTAGCCTCATAGTTCTTTGACATTTTAGCTAACGTTATAAATTACCTGAGGTGAAAATGTGAAATGTTAGCTAACATTCACACGCTTCGCGCCACTCTGTATGGCGTTTGTTGATGCGGGCCAGAGACTGACCAATTAACTAGCCCAACATACTTTTTTTACTGGCCCCAGGCCATCGGGCCATTGCTTATGTCAAGCCCTGATCATTCTTGCATATGAGGTTACTGTTACAAAGTTAAGCTAACCTGTGCTCGTAGAACAAAGGAACACAGCTACTAAAGACTAACCTAGCTCGTAACATTAATGGTATTGTCTCCTCTTCCTGCGTGATGCATTTACGTGAGAGTGAGACCTATGCTTGCCTGGATAAGTGTATACTTGTCTACCGAAGAGGGGTTGTGCTGTGCTAAACTGACTCACCCAGCCGCTGTTTCAATTCGCGCTTCGGTGACCACGGCGTCTTGAGCGAACTCCGCTCCAGGTCTGCTTTCCATCGTCTTTCGGTGGCGGCATTCCACTTGGGACTCCGTGAGCCTGCTCTTAATGTTGTACTTCAAGTTTCAAAAGATGTATTTACAAAAAGTTGTGTTGTGGGAAACAAGAAAATGTCTCTTTAATAAAAGTCTTTTAAATAAGAATCCATCTTCCAACATATTTGTCTCCAGCATGTGACCTGTAGCATCCATCCGCTTGAGGCTCTCCGCCTCTGCATCTGGAATCAATTCCTCAATCAATCTCCACACACCTGCAATGGCGGAGTTAAATTAGCACCCCCTCATGTGACGTGTCAGTCTGACCCTGTCCTAACCCCGCCCACTTCTCACATTACAAACAGTTGTTTTGCTAAATGTTTTTATAGGCTTAAAAATAGTCTTATTAATAATGTTAAGCCTAGCCTAACCTTCATCAAATGTTCTTAGTGATTTTCCTGTGTTGGGTACGCATAGGTGTACAGATTCAATTATTGGCATATTATCAAAGATGTTTATCAATATTAATAAAGTTATGATGTATTGGCTATATGGTTATTAATAACTTTATCAAATCAACAAACAATCAAAACGGGGCACCACCCTGAAACTTAGTGGCCAATATTGAACTGTGAAATAGTTTCATTGTCAGTGGAAGGGTGAAATTCGAGCAACTAACCTGTGTTCGAGCAGCAATTATTACAATAAGTACACAAATAATCACAGAAAACTGCTAATTAAAGTATAGTAGAATGTATTAAATTCAAAATTATCAATAATCCTTTGATCAATTAAAACTAATATACGTTTCTTTTAAGTACAACAGAACAAAGCAAAAACAAACCAACATGTGGGGAGACACTCTGTGTGTGTGTGTGTGTGTGTGTGTGTGTGTGTGTGTGTGTGTGTGTGTGTGTGTGAGTGAGAGTGAGTGTGTGTGTGTAAGTAGGAGGGGGTGGGCAAAACCCGGGGGTTGCTTGGTTACGCCCTATGTGTTAGCTGCACAAATGCTCTTTATTCCCCAAGAGGGCGGCAGTGGGCTGCGTTGCAGGCTCCACGTGGCTAGGCTAGCCAGTTAGCTCTCAAACTACCGTGTGGTTGACACAAACGGACACCCTGAGGAGCGCATTTGTTAAGCAGTGTGCGTTCTGTAGCTATCTACGTGACTAGCTGTTGGCCAGCTGTTCACCTTAGCGCGTGTGTGTAACTAGCTATGTGTTCATATATGTGTGTGTGAGAGAAAGGTTAGAGAAAGTGATATATATTCACTTAGATCTTGGTTACCGATAATGACCAGCCCTCTCAGTCAACTCATGTCTGGACTAACGTGGAATTAGGGCAGACTCTGAGAATTTCGTCTGACTGAGGGGACGTTCATTATAACCACTCCGGTACCTAAACTCCGTAGAAGGAGCTAGCAATGTAGCATTTACAGGTCACCCAAGCTACATTAATCAACACATCATCAACAAATATCGTGATCAAATGATATATTCACAGCCAAATAATGGGACACAGCGGTCACCATCAGATTAATAAATCATAACGTGCAGCAATAGCACTGTATTAATCAGATCACATTAATGGTAACACAAAATAGCAGCAATAGCCAATTACTCATTAATAAAACACAGTATTTATCTCTGCCCAGACCGTAAGCCTTCTTACTGTGTGTTCAGTCCGTTTGTTATTGTCCATGGATTTCCACAGAAATAAAACGGAACGGATCCGTGTGCTCGTCAGCGTTCACGGAGGAACTTTCCCTCCAAAAAGGGCAGAAGGAGGGTAAGCTATGTCGACGTTGAGAAGAAAAAGCAAACTCTGCGTGTGGTCCGATTTCCTTGTAGAGAAGTGGTGTTCTCTTCTGCAGTTTTGAAACACGAGGTGCGTGTTTCAGGATCCAAAAGTCCACTTTTCTGGAAAAGTGGAGCGCTTGGGTGCTGACCTGGTACAACCTGGGTTGAGATGGAAAGCAAAGATTCTGTGTGTCAGTGGGTTTTATAGTTGAAGACCTCATACTGTGTTTATGGTCCCAGGAGCCAATGGAAGATCAGAGTTCTCGGACCTGTGGCCATTTTGTGCTGTAACACCTAGGTGCGACTTTTATGCTGCAAGGTCTGCATGCATGGCCCTTCTTTGTCTCTGACTTCTTTGTCTTTGAGCACATGTTGGCTGAAGACCCTTTGCTTGAAAAAGATAATGTTTAACTCACTCCTGGACGGTCCCAACACCTGTAAAATGTTGATCTAGTACAAATATACATTATCATTCAAAAGTTTAGAATCACCTGTTGTATTGCTGTTTTTCTTCTTGCCTTCAATAATGCTTTTTTTAACCTATAGCTAAAAACAGTATAATTCAAACATCAAATGTATTATTTACATTTGAAATAGTTTTGACCCCAAAAGACGAGGAATTACCAATTACCCTTTGATGTTTTGTTTGTTTTCCAGTCCACAAAAGCGTAAGTGACCCTTGATCATTATTGAACCACAATATATTTTAGGAACGCATTTTTCTTTGGGCCCTCTGCAGTCTACTCTGGTTGGATTGAATAAATTGAAACTGTAATTTGTCAGTCCGTTGCATGTTCAGCTGATATTCCGTGATCCAATTCCAATAGTGCTAACCCCAGATCTAAGTGTAGTAGCTATTCAAGTTTTTATATGCTTGCCCCTTGTCCTAATAATGTTAAGTATTAGATACTTTTAACACACTTTAACTGAGCCCTAACTATAACAAAGGTGTACCGACAGTCCAGTGGTTGTAATTTGAGTTTCATGCTAACCATTGTATGAACTGAAAGCAAGGACGCAATTCTGGGAAACAGAGGGAATTTTGTGATAAAAAGACTGTAACTTTGGAAGATTCCACTTGCTTTCCTCTACTCAGACTTCTGAAGCCTCAGGTTAGCTTTGGCTAAAGTTTAGGTTGCATTTTTCTGCAGAATGACTAACTGTGGATTTTGTCCTCCCTCTCTCTTACATTGGAATGGTGTTAGGAGGAGATCTTTTTCATGGCTAGTATGGACAGGAGGATCAATTACAGCAACAAAAACCCCATAAGGGCCTGTTGATTTAAGACAGGCATTACAAATGTGAACCTATTCTTTAAAATACCTAGTTGATAGTTTGTCGCAACAGTTTCAAAGAGTGGACAAACAGGATTTAGTGAATAGGTATTTATCTGAACAAGAAAAGAGTTCAGGTCAAGAATTTGAATGGATTTTGATAACTTGTTAATACATTTTGCCATTGAATCAGGGAATGCTTACATTTCAGATTTTCCTCTGACATGACAGCTTTCTGTTTTTGCTGTTGGCTGTATTTTCCAGTGATAGAGTGGGCCGGTTAGGAGCATAGAGTAAAATGAGTACACGGTTCGCACAGCCGGCAGGTCACTACCCAACTGGGAGCCCTTAAATGAGTGCAACCTTTGAAAGAACTGTTGTTTGCTGAACCAAAAAAACCTGTGGTTACAGTGGAAAAAAAGAACAAGTACTTTTTCTTGTAAGCACTAAGATATCACAACCAAAAACCTGCTGCTGATATTGCCCTCAGTCTGGCAGGGTTATTTGACAAAGATTTACGCATGTATCAAACATTTATGATTTTTTTTGAGTTGTGATCTGCTTTTCAGTATGCCATTATGAAGGCACTTCTACCTCTTCAGCATTTGATGCCTTGTGGCCTCTGTTACATCAAAATGTAGACTAAACAGAAAGGGTGAAGGGAATGAGGTATTTTCTAAAAATTTCACTTGTTAAAGACGAACCCTTGACTATTATTAGAGTTTTCATGCTGTGATTTTAATTGGGTTTCAATTAAATTCAGACCCACAAGCATTTTGCAAATAAAGTTAGGAACAGCCTAAATCAGTCCTTGGCTAAAAAAAAAGCAGCAAGGACACAAATGCAAACACATTCCCATGTCTTAGTTTGAAATTGTTTTTGTAGCACTGAGTTTATTAACTATCATGCAACTTTCAAGAGACATTTTACTAGATGATTGACAGTCAGGTAGAGTAAAACACAGCTGCTTACTTTTAACCCATTGACAATACGCACTTTTGACTACAATTCTGCTTAAATACTGCAGAATTAGGTTAATATTTCTACACAACAACTTGTTATTGGCAGAAAATATAATGGTGCTGGATTATGTTTTATAATAATAATAATAATAATAATAATAAATAATAATGATAATGTTTAACCACTTGGTTAAGGCAAGTGGTTGGAAACTGGTTACACATTCAACTTCAATTCTGACCTCGACATCCTTTCATTGGCACTAAAGACTGCCATTATACATAAATCACTAAGACAGAATAGTTGCATAATGAATGTAATTTATACTGTAGTACGCAGGGTTGGTATTATTAGGTGACTAATAAGAACAAGAAATCTAAAAGATTATCTGTGGTTTCATTTTCTTTTTTAAACTTTGTTCTTGAAGTATACTAAGGTATGGCTACAATTAGCAACCAACTAATTAAATGGAAACATTTGTGATAAAGAAAAATCATCTTGCAACCAGTAGTTGGTGTTGAACATTATGTTGCTAGTAGCAACACCATTCACTGCAGTAACTAGAGATTTAAAATTTGTTTTCTGCTGTTGGTTTAGTGCTAACCAAGCTGGCTGCTACACTAGCTGTCTGAAGCTTAACTCTGTCTTTGCAATGTTTACTAGATTAATTACTGTGTTGCAATTAATGTCGCCTTTTATTTGTGATACTTTGTTTTGTCCTGACATGAGGGAAAATGTAACTTATTTGTCGGTAAGTCTCTACTATTGTGTTTTCTTGTTACTGTTATAATTAATTATTTTAAATATTGCTGTAACTCTTGTTTACGGAGTCTCATCTTTTCTTATTGGTAATCATTATAATACAATTTATTTTTTAATTATATATATTATAATACATGTTTATTTATATAGCGTTTTTCATGGTACTCAAATACCTTTTACAATAAAACCAGTACATTTAGCACATTAAAAACAGGTGAAGCAATAAAACCATCACATAAAAACAAGCATTTTAAAAGCAGGTGAAACAACAAAACCAGCAACTAACAGTGGATAAAATGTGAAATTATTGTAGGTGGAAGGCTAATCTGAAGAGTTGTGTTTTGATGAGTGATTTGAAGGTGTCCAGGTCGGTACAGTCATGGATGTGTATGGGTAGAGAGTTCCAGAGGGAGGGGGCTGCGGTGGTGAAAGCTTTGTCACCCCAGGTTGGGTGCTTGGTCCTGAGTGGTGGGAAGAGGAGGTTTCTGTCAGAGGTACCAATACATTTCACTCATCTCGTCTCATAGTTGTTCAGTGTTTTCAAACTTCAAAGGCCAACTGTTATTTGACGCGTGTTTTGCTCACTGCACAGCTCGGGTCCGTTTCAGAAAGCAGGTTTAGTGAAAACTCTGAGTTTGTTAACCCTGAGATGAGGGAAACTCTGGGTTTTCTGTTTCAGAAAGAGAGGTTATTTAAACCTGAGAGAGAGAGGGGTAACTCCAGCCCGTTACAGAAAAAGAGGTAACTTAACCTCAGAGTCAGTTACTATGGTAACCTAACCTGGTCGGGAGCAGGTTTTCTTCAATAAATCTCGAATTTCTCTCAGTCTCCTCCCTCTGACACAGCGCTCTTTCATTCATTCAGTCTGAATCAGGCACATTTTAGCGCAGTTTGTTATCTGCATGAATAAAAAAATGTATTGGTTTATGTTAGGCAGATTATAAAACGTTTTTTTCTCAAACATGGCATGTCCTTTTGTCGACGATCCCGTTGATGAAAAAGCTGTATTACTTCACAGAGAGTTTACGTCGGGAGATGATATTGAGTCCCGACTAGATGTATTTTCATTTCCAGGTAACCGATTTGAGAGGTATTTTCTTCACAGTCGATCAGATATGTAGATACCTTATCCGTCCTCATATCACTAACATCCACCATCGTGGACATGCTTTTACATCCCAGCAGATTCTTTGTGTCGCATTACGTTTTTTGCTAACGGCAGTTTTCTTTACAACATTGGTGAGGCGGATCATATTAGTAAAGCCACTGTATGCATAACCGTCAGAAAAGTGTGCCTCGCTCTAACACTTTTTTTTAAAACATTTTTGTAGTGTTCCCTGGACACAAACCAGTGAGAGCCATTAAAAAGAATTAAATGATTATAAATTATATTTCTGTTAATGATCATGGTGCTGCAGGCTCAGAATGGGATTAGTAGTAGCTTACTTTTTCGCCCGCAGGATTGCACCTAAATGAAATTATAGGTGTAACACCATTCCTGTTTTCACCAGTATATTATAGGTTACCTGTGATTAAATATGAAATTAATACACTGTCAATGCTTACGCATTGACTCGAGCAGCAATTTTCTCCCACACCAATTCTCTCTCTTTTGCAGCAGCCACTATGTTGCTGTTTTAACGAAATACATGTTCAAACTCGCAGTTTGTGCGCATGAGTATTTCTGCCGACCAATTTGTTTGTGGTTGTTACCATGGTGAATCATAGTATCATGGCTCTATTCATGCTGCCTTTTTATTGTGGTGGTGCACGCCCTTAGCTCTGAGTCAACCTACTCTGAGTTGATTGAACCAGCTCAAATCAGCTGTTCTGGAACCAAGCTCAGAGTTTCCATCTCAGGGTAAATCAACTCAGAGTTCAGGGTTAGACTCAGAGTTTGTTAAACCTCCTTCCTGAAACGGGCCTCTGTGCACCTACAGTACGTACATAGTTAGAGCAGAAGGTTAGTGCTTACATTTCGTCGGTTATCCTTCCTTTTCTTTTTGCCCATTTGAAATGAATACCTGGAACACATTTTGGCACCTTCTGCATTCTATGTTGAACAGTGTAATCCATTTGCTAAACAATGTGTTGTTTAAATAATACAGTAACAATTTAGTAAAACTTGCTTTTGATTACCACACTGTGAGACCACAGATGGTATTCATTTTTCTTTTGCACATTCGCTGAATAATTCACTGTTTTAGTGAATGTCTCCTAAGATGATTGTAAAAGACCGCACATTCTTAAAAAGCCGAACAAAATGCTGCCTGTTTGAGAGCAAGTCATTTATTTCACGGTTGAGGCACCTCTTTAGATTCCAGGGCTATGTTCACACTGTACTCAGGTCTGGTTTACTGCTTAGATCCTGGTTAGGTTGATGTTGTTGTGACTTATTACATTATTCTCAATGTGTCCAACATCTTATATCATCATTTAATTATTATTAGTTTTAGTCTAATTTTAAATGAAAGTTTTTATCATGCATTTTATTTTTTCACGTTTTCTAAGCTTTCTGAGGCTACAAATTTATATAATATATATATATATTTGATATTGCTATTGTTCTCTCCAGGTGTTCTTGTCTATTGCCAGGTTAGCAGAAAATGGACTGTTTATCTGTTTGCACCAGACAGTAATACAGTACAAATAATTGCTGATGAAAGTTTTAATCAATTTCATCATAGGTTTTGTTTTTTAAAGGTTACTATTTGTTCAGTTGTAGTCTTGTTTTATATTTCAATCAGGAGAGACTTCGTTGCAGATATGCAAAGATGTAGTGAATGATGAATGATGTTGTACATATGCATGATT
Source organism: Sander lucioperca (assembly GCF_008315115.2). Classification (NCBI taxonomy): domain Eukaryota; kingdom Metazoa; phylum Chordata; class Actinopteri; order Perciformes; family Percidae; genus Sander; species Sander lucioperca. The sequence goes on along the minus strand of NC_050173.1, from coordinate 28,215,895 downwards.
TGAAATGTACAGTCTTTGGAGATTAGACTCCATCGTTATTTAAAAAATATAAATTTTTTAAAGGGGTAGAAAGCCGAAAGATAATCCCCGATGGACACTGATGGTGGCGCGAGGAGCCTGGAAACCAAAACCGAAGAGCCGTCGAGGACCCAGGAGCCGTGTGTGATGAAGAGCGGAGGAGCAAGGGGAGGAGGAGGGTTGTGCTCTTATCCTGAAATGACAACTGAGCAGAGAGAGACAGGTTTAAAACAGGAATGTCATGCAGTGATTGGCTCGTGATTTTCATGGCCCGTTTCTGATTGGTTAAGATAAAAGTGAACACCTCTACAGCTGATCCGTTTAGAGGAGAGAGAAAGTGATTATGTTTTAGAAGTCTTCCTGAAAGAATTTGTGCTGAGCTCCATAAAAATGTTGTTGGCTAATATTGTTGGACAGAAGTTTCATTGACTAAATTAACACTAGTGCTATGAAATGTAGCTCAAATCTATCACAGCTGGGAACAAAATGTTGTGTAACATTCAAATAACTCAAATAAAAGAGGTGTGTCAGTTGTCAGTTTCACTTCTCATTAAAGTTAGTTTTATAGGTCTTAGCTTTGCTTTATATTTTGCTGCCACAGTCTCCTGCAGCCCTGTCCAGCCATCTCTGAATGGTTTAAAACATGCAACAGTTCTATTGTTTTAAAGTGTTTAGACTGGAGTTAGACTAGACAGATACTAGATTATATATTTTATTTAGTAGATTGGGGTCTATATACATTTATGAGAGTACTCTAGAATCAGATAAACCAGATTCAATGATTGAACTATTAAATTCTTCACTGTTATTCTTTTTTAAAAACAGATGTGAGTCTCAGGGGAGGAGAAACATAAAAACAGATCAGGTTTCACCTGCAGTGTTAGCCCAGGACAGGAAGTAGGGGTGCACGATTCAGAAAATGTCACGATTCGATTCAATATCGATTTTTAGGCTCAAGATTCGATTCAAAAACGATTCTCGATTCAAAAAACGATTCACGGTATGTAAATGTAGTTATTTTTTCCATGTGATTGCAGTAGACATACAATTAAAAAAACAAAAACAAAAAGATTTTTGGAATTCTATGAATCGATTGAATCGGTAGAGCTTGAATCGCGATACAAATGTGAATCAATTTTTTTGCACACCCCTAACAGGAAGGGCTGAGGTTGTTGAGTTCATGTAGAGTAGAAATGCCCTCATACTTATTTGAAAAAAGTATGAAATAAAGGTGAACTGACGTAACTTTGTGTGCATTTATCTTTGGTAATGGAAGTGAAGCGCCTCAAGCTGCAATATTTGAGATATAGATACCTGAGTGCAAGATGACTCACCAAATCTTCAATGCTTTTTATTTCTTAAGATAAAAAGGAACCTGTTTTAGTACCAATGTGCACTGAGCATAATTCTTCTGATTTTTTTGGCCCAAGCTCTATTTGTGCTATAGGTGCACACTTTTTCCACAAACAACCTTAGCAAATATTTTAGTTGCTGTGGTTGAGTTACTGCTGACTATTGGCAAATCTCCACTCATGAATCAGTTTAAGCTTGAATCCATGTACTTTCTAATGAAGTTGCATGCCACCACTTTGAAAAAGTCTTTGCTTAAATTGATGCTGTAAATATGTGGGGTGAAATGGCAATTAAATGTTTTGGTGTAAGACACAGTGAGTTAATTTCAATGCATGTAATACATTTTACGGAATCACAGAACCAGGTTTTTAACTAATTATTATTATATTCGTGTTTAGTCTGTCAATAATTTCCTCAATTCATCAATACGTCTATACATTTTTCAGGAAATAATGAAAAATGCACAATTTTGCTTGTCTTCAGTCCGATCAGTGGTCCAAAACCAGAAGATAATCAGGTGCAATCATAGAGGACTAAGAAAACCAACAGACAGACTGAAACCAGTCATTTTGGGGAATTTTTTCTTTGAACATTTTTCAAACGGTTTATTGATGATTAACAATTGTTTTAGAATTAACAACAATTGTAATAGACTAATCAGTTATTCAACTGATGGTGTTAGCTCTACAGAACAGTAGAATCATAATATCCAGATTTAGGGTTTGGGTGCTCTGCTTATTAACACGTCGAGGAATACAGTATTTTACACTGAGACTGAGAAAATTTGAGTTGATTTCATGTATAGCATTTCAAGAATTACCTTACCTAAATGATACTGAATATAAATATAATAAATATAAATTTATTTAAATATAATATATAATACACAACCACATTTGCAGTACAGTACCAGTAAACATTTAGGGTAGGTTCATGTTAGCACACCAATTCAGAGAGAGTCTTAAATAGACAGCAACTCAAAGATGCAGCAGGAGTGGGCCAGATTGTGACCCTGACAAGTAATGCTCTGTAGATTCTTAAGAGACAAAAAAAACATACTATGTGAAATGCATTTGACTTTCTTCTTTATCAAAGAAGGCAAACATCTGGGGGGGGGGGGCAGAACATCCACTCTGTGCTCTCTATGCACATCCACCCACATGTAGAGTGTCTCCTTACTTTGCCGACATTGTGTGTAGTGAAAGGAAGCCTCTATTACAAATGGTTCTATTAAGTGCCCTCAATGGTGGATTTTTAAGAAGCCTTGTGGTAATGACCTTCTCGCTCTGCTCTCTCTCGTGCAACTTCTTAGCTCCAACCGAACCGGAGAGCACTAAAACACAATTGTCTCCTCATCTCTTTTCAACGACAGAGAAAAGAAGATGACTTCTCTCTCTTATACTACCCCTTATGCATATCTTAGGCACTTTTAAAAGGGGGCCTTCAGAATTCAGCAGGGCCGTTTGGTATTCAGCCAGGCCAGCTTATGGTAGGGATGAATGCAGATCAGTGCTTTTACTTGAGAATGTTTGATACATCCAAAAATCCCTCGTAGAAATGATTATGGATTCTGGGGGTATCTTGGGCCCTGTTTGAATAGGGTGAGCTGCAGGCTGATTCCACAGCTAAGAAGAACAGAGGAGATCAGCCTTCATTGTCAGGCCTGACAAGATTAAGCCGCCTCGAAAAGCTGATCAAACCAAGCGCGATTCCGCGTGGCGAGGCGAGAAGTGGTGGCATAGGTGGCTGCTCTGAGGTGTAAACAGAATTCTGACATTGACAGGGACCCTTCATCTCACCCTGCAGGGCCAGACAGAGGCTGTACCCTCCCTTGCGGCACCACAACCACCTTGTGAGGAGACACGATGACCATGAAATCCTTATCTCCTTCACATCAGCACTAGCAGATATTGCTACACAGCGGCATGGCTGCTACAGTAAAGTAAGTGGCAGTCGGATTTTATCTGTCTGCAAAGGGATGAATCAATTGGTTCGGTTTCCTTTTCTGCAGAAGTGATCATTATCTTTAACCTCATTATTCTGGTGGGCCTATACTGTATGTGTGTGTGAATATGTGAGAAATTTCCCTCACCTCAGTTGCATTGCTTTTTTCCTTTTTTGTTCTGTTAATAACTGTCGCCTAGTAATGAATGTGGTTATTAAAGGAACAGCTGTACAGAATGGTATTAACATAAATCGGAATTTCTGCTGGAGCAGACAGACCCATTTAATAGCATAACAGATAAATACATCTCATTTGAAATGTCACCTCATGCACCCCTCACCCATCTTCAGTTATTCTGTTTTATGTGTGGTCTCTTATGACCAGCCATGCTAGTTGATTATAACATTAGAAGAGTTGCCTGCTCAGCAGTCAAAAGTATTACAGCCTCCACTACTGTAACAGCCATGTGTCTTCCTCTCGACATTTTCATCTCCTATGCAAATACAGACCCAATGGAGCCAGTAATCATTCATCAGGAAACTGTCTCCAAATGGTAACTGCTTCTGTCCTGCTCATTCATTATTCATTACCATGGACGGGTCAGGCGGCAAGAGGCTCCACTAGCACCACATACACAGTCAGCCTAATTCCACTGTTTATCTCCTTCACTCGCAGTATTGAAATAAGGGAAAAGTCCAATGCTCACTTATTTAGCTCCCTGCTGCGTGTCAGAAGTGAGGCTATGTAGCTTGGTTCACTTCTCCGCACTTGGTATTAATAAAACACCTTGCCCGCTGCTGATACTCCTGTTCATTACTGTGCTTAATGAGAAACTTCTGCATACACTACGCAGAACACACAGTGAGTGCACATTTCACAAAATAAGAGGGAAATGTGTTAAGGGGGGACTGGAGGCAGAGTTTGTTATCACGAATGTGACAGGCAATAGGACATCAGCGCCCTCATAAACAGGCCAATATACAAAGACCTTGGTGGAAACAGTCGTATCTTTAGTCTCACTCCTGCTATCGTGTGCGGTGTTTAATTCAAATTACACAGAGGCAGCGAAAACATCAAACCAACATGTTAACCTAGCAAAGGAAGAAAAACGAGCCTCCCTCATAGCAGCAGCACCGTGCTACTGTGTCTTTCTGGTGTCTCGTCTTGATCCCTGCAGGAATTTTCTGTCTGTGTAATAATAACCACTTCAAAGCGAATACGCTTCCCTGAATGTGTTGTGCATGCATTTAGAGGTCTATCTTCCTCTGTTATGATTTCCTGCAGCAGACTACATGTAAACACACCAAAGGCAAATGCACGCCAACCTGATGGCTGTACTCTGTCACCATGTGAGTCAAGTGTCTGGGTTTTTAGTTTGATTTGTTTTCAAGCAAGAGCCTGTTATTGTGGTGGATGATTTCCACGTGCGGTATTCATCAAGACTGTCGAGTGGGTTACTTGTCACCATTCGAATGAATGGGTAAACTATTTGTATAATGCTATGGAACTATAGACTGGCAGCATTTGAATTTACTTTGCTAATGGAACACATCCAGAAATATTATATGTGTTTTGTCTTCAAGTTGGCTGATAAGCTAAATTTATGATTGTTGACTTTTGCCCTACAGCGACATCTTCAGCAGGGGATGCCATGAGTTTTTAGTTTTCAGCTGTGAAGTTTATAGAAAGGGCCAGGGTACATCCCCTCTAGTCTGTCATCATACTTAAGTGGAGCATTGTCTGGGCCCTGCAGCTCCCCCAGATAAAACTGCCAGTGGTGCAATTTCCCCAAGACCCCTTAGGGCCCATAATTCTCTTTGTAGGTTGTCTGACAATTTGCTAAGCAGTTGAGTCAGGGACACAGGGAGACTGAGAAGTGCTGCAGCTTACAGAGTGTTCACAAGAGGTTCTGCAGACAATTCTGCAAGGTTATGTGAACCATTAGACTTTCAAATTTCATCTATAGCAGTGAAAAGGGAAATATCAAATCCGATTTACGGAATTTATGGCGATGAGAAGCAGAGATGTGCAAACACACAGCAAGTTAATGACTTAAAATAATACAACAGGGCTTTTCTTTCAGGGAGCAAATATTTTTTAGTGGTGATCATCAAAAGGAAAGAAAATCCAACAGAAGTGCGTTGAGCCTGATGAGCTAGAAGGCAAAAGGTGGAAAGGATTTTGAGTACCACTCTATCTAGCACTGGTGCTTTCTGGGCAACCCAGATTTAGCGCCTCACATGCGTTAATCACTCTGCCAAGTGTAAAAATTGCACCGAAGGAGGGCGTTGGCTTGAAGCTAGAATGACATACATTCAGCACGCATGAGACACTCTGACTGATGTACTACTGTACATAGAGGGAGCCAAGTCCTGTAATGATACATAATTTTCCCATCTACTTGTCATGTTGCAGACATGATTGTGAGGGAAGTTGTTTTTTTTGGGGGGTGTTTTTTATCAAGCCATCTGTAATGCTGCAAAACTATCACTATGCTGTTCACAAGGACACACTGAAAACTTATATTTATGCAAAAATCTGTTGTGCTGTCTGTAAGGAACTTTGTATTTGTTGTGATTTGTGTGTGTGTGTGGGGGGACGGCAAGAGATAGTCATACAATTCATATTTGGGGCAATTACCCATGGAAGTGAAATCATATTTCCAATCTTTTTCACATTTTTCCCTTCACAGTAAACCATTCACGATCAACCTGTAATTGATTGTAAGAATGAAATTGCCTGCTACAATCTGGGATAGAATTGACGAAGGGATGCCGTGGGGGAACTAAATAACAAATGAGAGGACAGGATGAAAGACAGTGCTTTAATTCACCACAGCTGATTTGATAATAAAACTCGAGCCCATTTCACAGTATAGCCAGTTACAGTATGTCTTCAGTGAGTTCTGCCATCACTGCTTGAGTTTTATTCCTCACATCCAACTCTGTGGCATATTTAAAACCAGTGTGTTGTCTGTCACTTATTGATGTATGGTATTATGAAAATACCTTGGCATATACAATTATGCAGATATTACACATAATTAAACAGCAAACTATAATTGAATTTATTCCGTACATTATTATAACTTGTCAACATTTTAAAGCCCTCTCTACTTTGAAAACTTTTATTTTACAGCGAGCTCTCTTGACTAATTTTGCGATGCAAAACACACGAGGGCTCCAAGGTGACATGAAGTATGAGTCAATTCTTCATGTGAGGGAAGCAATTAATTAGGATGTCAAATCTAGAGAGCATCCTTGCCTTCATTTTTCTTCTTAATTGGGGAATAATTTGGAATTTGGAGAGGTGGCAGATCACATGTAATGAAGATTGACACCTGTTATTTCTCCCTGTCTCTACCACCCACAGCAGACTACGATGTATTAATGGTCGTGCCCTTCTGTAAGGTTACATCCACATGTTTCTTCTAAGCTCGCTGTGCATTCAAGAGTCATGTCCCGATAGACAACGACGATTGGTGGGCTGCTGTGCGCCACCCTTCAGGGCAGACCTGGATGATAGAACAAGACTGCTCTTTCGGGCTTGACTGCTCATATCCCATGTAACAGCTGTCTCTCCCAGAGTGATGACTTAATTTTGACTGCAACAATCCCTCCTGAAACTAATATCTGCGTTAACATATGTCAAAAGGTCAAATGCGTGTGTTTCCACCTTTCACACAGCACACTCTTGCTATGATCGGCCCACCCTGAAATTAAAGCTGCCGCCTGGATGTGGAAAGAAGATTAATTGCCCTCTACAGTCTGGCTGTACTTAATCTCACATCCTTGAAATGTGGCTATGTGAGATTATGCTGCACTAAGACACTGAGCGCTTGGTGTACACAAAGACAGGGACATGTCTAATTGCATGCACACATATGTAAAACAAAACACAGCTATGTGTCTGGCTACCCAAACATACAGAGGTCCAACCTGAACAAACACCCATGTAAATCAATACTACAGACACACACACACACACACCTGCTAAACCAACCACCAAATGTCAATCTTCAATCCAGACAATTCACCGGAGACACCAACCCGCTCTGTGTTGTCACAGGACAGAGAATCTTAATCAAACCTGAGCTCTGTCGGGCCGCTGCTCACCTTTTTTGTTCCCACAAAACCAAATTAAATGAGAGAGGGTGGGAGGTGTGTGGAGAGTTACTGGTCTGAAACAAGAGCAACGCCTCCCATCGAAAGCAGGACTAAATAATCATTGTTTGTGTGTAGCAGATTGGGCAGCTTGAAAGGGTTAAGCATGAGTGGATTAAAAACGCCGGCACACATCCGTTTCCATACTCTAATCCTCTTAGTGCCCACTCCTAATACCTTTTTATATCTTTCCTATCTTTCACTGAGGTGAAAGATCAGATTAGTTGCCAGGCTTTGACTATATCTTATTACAACCTTATCTAACACTGAGGGGTTGTGAGCTTCCAGTTTGGCGGGGGGCAGCCACTTTGTTGGGCACTGGCCATACTGCCTTTTGTCTAGAAAATGCAGAATCAAGGTTATTGTGTTGCTGTGGTCATTGAGATTAGTCCCTAAGAGAGAATAATTTGTCCATCAGCCCCTGATTTGTTGATGTATTATTTCCACGTTTACTTGTTTGCAACGTAATGTCAGAAATCACTTCCTCTCACCGGTGATGTGGCAATTTGACATGAATTTGTTTTGGTGAGTGAAGCAGGGAATGTAATCTAGATGTTGTGTGTGTGGTCGAGGAAGGTGAAAGTAAACCCAAGCCTTGCATTATGCATCTAGAGCCCACTGCGAGAAAAACAAAGTGCCCTGAGGACCCATCATGTGCAGGCATGATGTCTATTGACTCTGACATGTATAAACCCGTTTGTGCACACACATACACACACATATAACCCATGTAATAAGCCACACCTAGTGTACTGTAAACAAGTAGTCTGTCAACCTTAGACCTAAATTCAATTTATACACTCCCCCCAGCTGAACTAGATCTCATATGGCTAATATCGATCATTTTCTTGCAAAAGTTAATGAAACATATGAGAACACAGGAGTTGAATCAATGAGTGTGTTCTCATGGAGGTGTCTCTGTTGCCATATAACAGAGATTGTTCACATATTCACAACTCTCCCCTGTAGACAGGACGATCCACGGCATTGCAAAAAAGCTTGTGCAGTGAACTAATGCAACTTGTCATTCACGCCAAAAGGTTATTAGGTGCACTTTAACCTAATGAGGTCCAGCTGGAACAAAGCCTAATCAGGTCACCTTTACAGAGAACTTTTAATTCACAGCTGCAAAAAAGAGACTATGCTGAGTCACTTTCCTGTTTGTTCTGTAGCACTTTGACTGTGGAATAGTAGACACATCCTTCTGCCTCCCAGTGGCTAATAACTTCATCAAGACCTGCAGGAATTGTAAAATATCACACAGTAGCACATTCAGATGCAAAGTTGCAGATCTGTTGCTACATTCATGACATGTTTGGCAAATGGGAACATCATGTTGTTACGACGTAGGAGTGTTCCCATGTTACTCAAAAATGGTTACTCACTTAGCTAGTCCTGTAGTCACACCATATAAGTCACATATTTCTAGTTGTTAATTAGCAAGTTAAGCCAGATATAAACAAACTGTGTAGGCTATATAGCTCCTTTTAAATGAAACTGAATTGTCAGGGTACAATGGCGGACTCAAATGCACGACTCAGGATGCAGAGGTAAAAAGGTAAGTGGATTTATTGTTCGACGAACAATGCAGGCAAAGGTACAGAATCGACAGGCAGAAGACATGGTCAGGAATACAAGCAGTTGGTCTGGTAACACTGGACACAAGGAGACACACGAGGAGCTACAACAATCTGGCAACAGGGGAGTGAACAAGGTGAGTATTTATACACGGGGGATGGGAAGACAACTACACACAGGTGAATCACATTAGGGCGGGGACGGCGGGAAACAAAGAAACAAAGACAGGAAGACAAGTGAACGGGAATGCAGACAGTCAGTATTACAAAATAAAACAGGAAGTCCATGAAACAAACAGAAAACAAAATAAGAGCGGGGACTGGATGTGACATGAATCAATTTTAATTGTGTTAATAATGGATTCTATTTACATTGAACTGCCAATGATGTTTGCTTTGCAAAAATGGTCAGTTTGTTGATGCTTTAACCGTTCTTTCTAGCAAGTAATAGATATCACAGCTGTCAGAAATTTCACATTTCTGATGACAACAACTAGGAGGCTGATGTGACTGTTTTTCTCTCTCAGAAGCTCAGATTTATAGTGGATACAATATGACATTCAATTCAGTTTTCAATTCTATTTTATTATAGCCCAATATCACAAATTTGTCTCAGAGGGCTTTACAATCTGTACAGCATACGACACCCTTCATCCTTTGACCCTATGGATAGGGAAAAACTAGTCTCCTCCAAAGCGCGCTGAAGGAGAGTCTGGCTACTCCACATAGCATTTGGGGATGGGAGGAAAACATGCTCTGTTTTAATGGCATTTCTTAAACCAATCAGAATCGTCATGGGCGGTGCTAAACTCCGCACAGAGCCGCTGCAAAATAGTTGTGTGAGAGAAAACTCAGATTGAAAAGATAGTCTAGCTAGCTGTCTCAATTTAACATGCAGAGATCTGAGGAGCAGTTGACAAGTTAGTCCTCATAAATCCACCGAATTCAAAATCCCAACACAAAGAAAGCGGAAGGAAACGGAAGTACATGCATCCGGCGGAATTTCCTGCAGCACCAGAGCAATCCCGGAAGTGGAACGGTAAAATGGTAGAACCCTCAGGGAGAACATCTGAGGAAGGATCTCTCTCCCAGGACGGACAGACGTGCAATAGAGTTGTGTATACAGAACAGACCACCGTAATGAAATTACAGTATAAACAATACATATGACAAAATGATACACAGAAAGTAAGAAATGAGAGAGAGAGAGAGAGAGAGAGATGCTCAGCAACAACAACAGTAGTTTCGCATTGCCAGACCTTCCTTCACAGCGCTGCAGAGGAAGGTGTGGCTAGTCCACACAAGAAAAACATGCTCTGGGTTATTGGCATTTCTTTAAACCAATCACAATCGTCTTGGGTGGCGCTGAACGCCAGATGCAGGAATGGTGACTCTGCAAAATAGCCTTGTGAAGGAACTTGTTTTGGTGGAACATGTCCACGTAGGGAGGCGAGTTCTGGAATTATAATGGCTGTCGAGTGTGTGATGAGAATTTTACTCAAAGAAAAGATAAATATAATTTGATTGTCGGTTCTAGCTAGGAGGATGTTTTTTGAATCGACCAGTTTAGAATGCCAACACAAAGAAAGCGGATATAGACCACAACAACAGTTATACTAACAACTTAAAAAAAAAATATATATATATATGACATGAATGCAGCAGACAGTATGTCCTAGAAAAGTCAATCATTTGTAGCTGTAAGTGGTGGTCACTGATTGTGCATGATGTTTTTAATGTTTTGTTAATGTTTTTTCTAATTCCCTATTATTGTTATCCTGTTGATTTTCCTATTCACAATTCTTTATTGTTGCTATTTATGGAATTAAAGTGGTCATTTTTTAACTTAGTTCCTTTTTTTCTATTATATGTGTTTACATTGGTTTGAAACAAACTCTTGGATGCATACCTCTGCCACCATACCAGTCATCTAACAAAACACTGTGAGCCACCCATTCTCACTGATAGAATGCCAAACAATGCACCTTTGACTTATATACTCTGCCTGCAGTGCTCATATACTCTGCCTGCAATGCAGTGCCCTTTCATATCAGCATAGAGAAGGCACCAGTTAATCCACAGGGTTATGATAGTGAAAGTCCTTCTTTATCCACCTTAAGATGATCCTGCTTTTGCAGTCCTGTGCAGCCCAGATATCAGTCAAGAGCAGAGGAGAGAAAAAATACACAAGTATGCATAGAATGTACATCCTGAGGTCTGCAAAGGGCCATGCTGGCTTGCCCACAAACACTGTGGGGTTTTTCCACCTTTGTGATCAGTGAGGGACACAGCAGAGGAGCCCCCAGGTTGCAGCTCTGACAGCAGTATAAACACATATTGATGGGGAAGTTTAACAGTGTAGCTGCAGCAGAGCCTGGAAGAAGCTGTCTCTAGCCTCTCTGTTATGTGACTACACTTGGTGGGCAAATGGTCTTGGTAAGACAAAGTGTCTGAGTGTCTGTGTGATAGTAGCAGAGTGCATCATTTAAAGGCACGCTGTGGAGTTTTTGACCATTAGTAGTGTAAATATTTGCTATGCAAAGATTTAGTGGTGTCCTGAGCAGAGAATGAAGTTACACTCTGTGTACAGTATATGCTGTAATTCAAGTTTCTCTGTTCTTTGTTTTGATAGTCGGTCCGACCGCATGTGCATGAAAAATGTAGGTATTTTAAGTATTAGGGAACGGTCTGTAAGAGCTATATGCAGGCTGTTTGTTTTAGTATTTCGAGTACAGCTCAAAAAAAAAAAAAAAAAGCAAAAAATTGAAGCCTTTTATGAGGAAGGAAAGGCAGTGTTTGCTTGGCATCAAGGATATACACAATGGCCCTCATTTATGAAACCTGCGTACGACCTAAAACAGGCGTAGGACGGGCGTACGCCGATTCCTATGCAAAGCAAGGCATTTATCAATTTGAACGTGAGCGTAGGCTGCGATAAAATATCACGTCTGGTCTGAAGTCGTGTACGCAAGTTTTCGAGTCAGTGTGAACTTGCGGTGCATCACTTATCAGCAATGGCAGATCTGGCTCTTTTAGAATACCTCTATGCGCCAGTACAACAGTGCACACGTACGCGCACGGGCCACGGTGGAGCGCTCCATCGGATTGATTAAGGGCAGATGGCTATGTCTCACATCAGTGGGGGGTACCCATACACGGCAGAAAAAGTCTGCAACATTGTTTTAGCCTGTGGGATTCTGCACAACATTGCGCAGGAAAACAGGGTGCCATAAATGTAGTGATGGAGCCAGATGACCTGATGCCCAGAGAGCAGTGTCCTGCACAGCCCCAACTGGGCCTATACGAAGGAGACAGGATAGTATTCCTCGCTTTTAAAAGGTATAGTGTTATGTTTGGCAATGATATTCAGTACAGGAAACCTGCCGATGCACAACATTTTTATTTATTCTTCAGGTTTTCGTTTCTCTTTTAAAGTGTCATTAATGGCCACAAGTGAACGATTTATTTCTGCCACTGACCGACATATTTCGGCTTGTTTTTCCAGCCCCTCTGCTGTCAGGAGACAGGGTCGGGGTGGTGATCCTCTCCCTCACAGCTGTTGTCTGGTTCTGACTCATGAAAAAAACACGAGTAAAACAAAAGACACTGCATAAACTCCGCTACAGTGGGTTTATTTAAATATAGGTACACCATGTAGGCCTAAGAGATTGCGATATAAGCCTGTATATTACTATTAGGACTACAATGGAAGCATAATTTGAAGCATACATGTGTCATGAATGTATAAATTAAATAAACTTTATTCCAATTTATTACGGCAACACTATTGACTGCATCAGTGATCTCTTTCCATTCCGCATTCTTTCTACAGCCTTTAATACCAGTTTTCAGGCTGCCAAATAGTACACACGTTAGTGCAAATGAACCTGAGATATCAGGGTTTCAAGCTCCACCTCTGAAAAGTGCCGCTTCTTAGCCGGATTACGTCTCGCCAGGTCGTAGATTGTAGGGACGAGGCCTCAAAACCGAGAATATATTGGGGCGTGATATTTAAATTACGATCGTTTCCAGCTGCATTTATCAATGTACGACCATTCTTACGCTCTGATTGGTGTGATACGAACGTTTCATGAATCACACGTGAAGCCTGTCGTAAGATGATTTCTCCGCTCATATCTGCGCTGGTTTCTACGTTAGGTTGATAAATGAGGGCCAATGTGTTTTGACGTGCAACACTGAATGTTTACAGAGCACCTTTAATCTAGTGTTAGTTTTAGTCTTTTGACAAAAAGGTTTATTTGTTTAAATGTTAGTCATTTGATTTAGTTAGTTCTAGTTTGGTTTCAAAAACTAAAGCCATTTTACTCCGATTTTTGTCATCATTTTTTACATTAATCCTGAAAAATACTCATTCTTTTAGATAGTAGCGCAAAAGATAGACGACTGAAAGTAACATTAACGTTAGATTGACATTCACACTTTATAATGTTACATTAGCTTACCTCTTTATAAATGTCAGTGTGCTTGTTTTCATAGTTTGCCTGGCCGTTTTGTTGCAGCTACTTGACAGGTCACGCAGCTAAATCAACTTCTAAGCAAGAGCTAATTTTGTGCAGCTGAGGATACATTTCTACTAATCAGGAGCTAGGCAACAGTGTGAGTCTGCAGATGCATGCAGGTCTTTGAGTAGGACTTTGCATTAACGGTAATTTGTTCATTTGTCCGTCTTTCGCCTTGTTGTTGAGTTTTCATTCAATTGACGAAAAATACATTTTGCGATTGCCTAAGAATATTTTTTGTCTTAATTTGCGTTGAGGAAAGTAACACTGCTTTAATCTATTAGTGTTTAAAAACGGTTCCTTGACACAACCGGCTTTTCTTATGTGTGATAAAACCCATCAACCACTATAAACTATAACTATATATACTGTATATAACTATAAGAAAATAAAAGAGAAAATATCAAAGAGGAGGCACAGCCGCTCTATACCATGTGAAATATCACATTTCTGAAATTCAGATTTCCACAATCTATGCTCAGGTCTGAGTGAGTTTTACCTCCAGTGCTGCCATTTAGAGCTCTCTTCCACAGCGCATTGATCCTGAACTACATCTTGGAAAATAGCCAGTGCCCAGGAAGCAAAAAGAAAACTGTTGAATAGCGTTTCCAGAGATGCACCCTGCCACACACACACACACACACACACACACACACACACACACACACACACACACACTCACTCACACACACCTTAAAGAACTGCTGACATCATCTGCATCTCTTGACTTATATGGCTCTTATAAATTCAAATACATGGTTGGTTAAAACACATGAATGAGAAGGAACAACTCACAACAAGGTGGAATACAAATAGCAAGGCTTTACAACCATATCATGAAGCGGTTTCCAGGGAAGCAGAGCACTTGAGTGTGGACATCTCTCTTGCTATCTCTTTCTTTCTCTCTATTTCTGGCTGCAGCGTGAGTCTGGCTATGGGGAAATTACCCATGAATAAAACAACTGTTGACACAAAGAGAATTATTTTTTTGCCCTTGCTCCACTGTACGGGCAGTGGATTATGAAATCCTGTGATCCATCCTCAGCCCTCAGTAAACATTAGCTGACACATGGGGGAAAGGAATTCCTATAGCCTCAGGGCCAGATTGCCTCTTGCCAAAAAAAGCAGCACCACCCCACCACATAGTAAGAGAGATAATGAAGCCAGGGGGTGCCAGAAAGAGCAATTATCTTAGATATTCAGTTAATAAGGACTTTAAAGTTGTATGGAATAAAAGAGGAAACCTTGGGACTAGTCTGAATGACTTTCTTTGTGCTTATACCAAGCACACTATTACACTATTTTGGCCAAAAATGACTAACCAAGAAGTGGTTGAAGCCTGAAAATGAAAGAAGCTGAGTTTTAAACAGTGAGTTTGCAAGACTGCTCACACCAAAAAAAGACAGCATCAGTTGTTTGTTCAAGTGCCAAATGCGACTTATGTTTACCTGACAAGAACCTCTACATTACTACTACTACTACTGTCTGTCATAAGCAAAGGTGGAAGTAGTGTGATGTTGTAGTAGCTCCTCAAAACCTCTCTAGATGTTGGCGGTTTGTATCCCATGTCCTACCAACAGTCAACATTTTGTTTTTTTAAACCATCACTGCAAATTTCCCCTAACCTTAACCATGTAGTTCTTCCTTTACCCATGACTATAATTGTTTCCTAACTTTAACCAGGTTGTTATTTTAACCAAAACCATGATATTTTCTTTGTGTCAACAACATGCAGGTTGAAAATCTGTTCTCTTCACTTCGAATGCATGCAGAGAGCAACCAACTGTATTAATAACCACATGAGCTTACATGTTATCTATCCATGTACATGCAAAGCTACTAGAAGGTTGTAAAATAGAAAAGAAATTACCCTATACAACCAACAACTATCGTACCAATACAACAAACTTTTACAATATATAGAAATCGTTCCACGCTGCAGCTGATGGGCCAAGACATTAACAATCCTCAGGTCTCACATTTTCACACATTACCACATCTTAGCATAATGTTCAACATGAGCTGGGAAATATATCGATATTATATTGATATCTTGATATGAGACTAGATATCGTCTTAGATTTTGGATATCGTAATATCGTAATATGGCATAAGTGTTGTCTTTTCCTGGTTTTAAAGGCTGCATTACAGTAAAGTTATGTCATGTCTGAACTTACTATGCTGTTGTAACTGTTCTATTATTTGCCTTTACCCACTTAGTCATTATATCCACATTACTGATGATTATTTATCAAAAATCTCATTGTGTAAATATTTTGTGAAAGCACCAATAGTCAACACTACAATATCGTTGCGGTATCGATATCGAGGTATTTGGTCAAAAATAGCGTGATATTTGATTTTCTCCATATCGCCCAGCCCTATGTTCAACACAGTTTTATCACATCTCAAAAGAGCATTGACCTCAACACATAACTGGCAACCGTAACCCAGTGCACATCTGACCAACACTGAGCCGATAGTTAAAATTTAAATGATATAAAGGCCATTATGCAATTCAAATTTTAACCTGACCTGTAGGAGGTGCATTTCTCATTTTCAATGTGCCCAGTTTTTCCTGTGTGCATGCTGCCACTTTTGCCATTTGCCCTGAATACTGCCCTGGGTGCTGATGTTATGAAGCGCTGACTTATTTGATATAATACATGCATTACTGCAGTGGAGCTTCAACATGTGTCAGTTTGTCGTATTTTTTTCTAATGCCCAGAGGAAGTGAAGAAAAGCATCAGAAGGCAAAGCAGACTCATCTCTCAGGCCTGGGCTCGAGTAAAGATTACAAACTCTAATGTGTTTATTTTGAAATGTTAAGGACCTCCAACTCTCCATGGATCAAAAATCACGGTGTGATGTTAAAATACAATCTGCTTTTCCCAGACCACGCTGTACGGCATGGGCAATTAGTGTATACTAAACAGCATGATATGCCTTTCATGTGCCATTTCCTTAATCCCACATTGCACAGAGGGATATGAGTCTTCCAAGGAAATCAATCCTCCTGCATCCCTGTATTTTCTCTTACTTGGATATCTGCAAAGGGAACTGCCACCTTCCTGTAGCACCTTACACCACCTTTAACGCCAAAGGCTTTGAAGACAGCTAATTTCCATACTAATTTCTTTCTTTTTCTGCCTCCCCTCACCGCAATTCCAGACCGGGCACGAGGCGAGAAGACATGTGTCGCTTGATCTAATGGCAGAGGACTAATTGCATTCTGGGATACATGCCTGGAATTTAGAATGTTCAACAAAAAAACATGTTGTGCAAGCAGACCACATACAACATCGGGACAATTAATAACCCTCCTACAGAGGAGGAAATTTGGACTGTCCAGACTCCCAGAAGACTGCACTGCTGCCCTTATTGATATCTGTGGCCAGATAGAGACAGGCCTGCCATCCCTAGGCAGCGTGACTCCACTTGGGTTCCACTGTGACTGGACTGTTATGAGGCCAACTTAGCCAGCCTGCTCCAATCATAGGAGCACAAACAAGCCCCTAACCACACTGAATGCTAAGCCAGATCAGTCTCTGGGGTGGTTTGTCAGGTTTTGCAGGGATAACATAGCATTAGATTATTTTTTCTCGAGCGCGCGCTCACTCTTGCTGTCTCTCTCCCTCTATTTCTATCTCTGTGTCTGTTATTTTGAATTCACATCTGAGGAGAAGAATGCCTTTTCGACACATGCTGACACGCACACTCACATCCATACATAGTGGAATAGACACAAATACGCCTGTGTGCTTACACCCACACACTCTCACCTCCTATCTCCTCTCAACACAAGCAGCCAAAGCGTTCGAGGTCTCCATTTATACGGTTCAGATGTGGTTCAGCTGTGAAATTAAGATGAGGTGTTGACAAGCTAATGCTGAAATAACAAGACCTACTAATTTGTGGCGAGCCTTATGGAGCCTGTGCCATCAAATGTCGCTGGAGCCCAGTAGTAAGGTGATAAAGTGTAACATTTTAAACAGGCACAATCATAGGGCAAAGTCCTCATTACTTGACACTGGTGGCACATTATGAAAAGCAATAAACGTGACCCCCTCACCCCCCTGCTGCTGCATCTATCACGCAGGCAACATATGGGCAGGAGTGGCTGTGCTTACCCACCTGGGGTTTGCTAACAATTATGGTCAGTGGTAAAGGAAATGTCATTTTCTTAACAAAACCTATTTTTTCACCAGCAGGAAGTTGACATTTATTAGAGTGAGACTATAACCTATTTAGGAGTATCACTAAGGTTTCTGTCTTAAGTTCAAAAGTGCAAAACTGTTTTGCTAGGTGTGTTTGGGAGATAGAAAGGGGCAGTGGCAGGCACTTCGGATGTGTGCTGTGTGTTCTGTGGAGGGAGGTTATCCTGTGAATATAACCTTGTTCTCTCATTTTACAGCACACAGCCTGGTCAGGCTAGTCCGGATTTACCAGAGTATTATCGGTTAAATCAGCCACAGCCGCTCAAAAAAATAATAATTTGTATATTAGATTAGACAGACAGATTAGAGAGGGAATAACCCCCCCCCCCTCCCCCACACACACACACACACACACACACACACACACACACACACACCTCCCCCAACAATATGTTATCCTCTTCTTGGACCCCTAGGTTATGAATACAAAGATCAACAAACACATTTACATAAAACTGACATATGTCACCAACTTTAAAATGCCGCTAAGCATGGCCAAGCATGCACCAATCCAAAAGCATGGCAAGAGGTAGTGACCATGATGTCGCCGTTCACTGCTTCACTCTGAGGGCGTAAAAGAGGCACACAGCCGCAATAATTTGTCTTGACGAGAAAACAGCTGTAAACACCCCCAAGGGGGGGGGAGATAAGCACCGTGTTGTGGAGATGGTATCGGATGGCAGCAATGTCCCACCCAGGCAACATACTACATTTTCAGGTGTTCTATACACCATGTTGTGCCTATTAATCAGAGCTGACATTAAATAAACACAGCAACACAAAGCTAATTGACCGTACGCAGGGTGAACAGAAACTTCTGTGTTCACAGATCCTGTCTATTGTCTATTCAGAGCCTTGGGTTTGTGTGGCTCTTTTTCTATTTTTATTTTTTGTTTCTTTAAGAGACCCAGGCCTCCAAACAAAGACAACTGATTTTGCACGGCAGGATAATTAGACCAAAATGAAATCTCCAGCATGGTAGTGTGCTCGTGATTACACCTATTGTGCTTCATGCTATGGAAACGGAGAAGAAATGTGAACTATGGTGGTTTAAACAGTCAAGCATTAAAAACATGCAGCTCCAAAATCTGTAATCAATATAGCAGACTCGGTCCAAAACACCCTGACTCAAAGAATGTGTTTTATTGGCCTAGGTTGCCTAAAGCATTCATAGCTACTGTAAAATGTTCGATATCCCAATTCAGATATGTTTGAAAGAATGCTGTTCAGAGGTAAATAAATGAAATGTGTTATATGGAGCACTTTGTTGATTCGGGAGAAATTCAACTGTAAATGGCAAATATCAAGAATAATTTGAGGCTCCAAACAATCTATAAAGCATGTCCTCTCTTTAACATGGAGCCCCTGCAGGCAGACAAGAGAAAATCAATAAGTGAACCAAATATTTTTTTTCTGAATGTATGACTGTCTCATTAATTGTGATAATGGTTGTCTGTGTTATCTTCCGTAGCCTCAATGAACGGTTTGGCACAGGAATGCATGTCTACATTTATTTTACAGGAAAAATAAGAAATGAGAACATTTTTAGTCTACTTTTCTCTTAAATTGGATCAAGTATAATTTTAAATGACATACGATAAAGTATTCTAAAACTAATTCCACTTTAAGAGGAGTACTTTAACAAATAGCCATTTAGAGTTTAAATTGCTATTTATCATACAAGATAAACAGGCGAGAGCACAGTTGGCTCTAAACATGAGAGGACTGAACACAAAGTCTGTTAATTGCCATCTAACAGCATAAATAGCTAAACCAATTATGCACAAATACAACAAGCTTCTCTTATACGTCTTTCATTTCAGAAGCAAATGGGTCATTGGGTTACTAATTATTAATTGTTTAAACAACAAACTGCATATTAAATCAATGCAGCTCTTGATGATCAGGAGCTCCACCAACCATGCGACTACAAACGCCCGCATTTAACAATCCTTTCATTCATTTGCATCTGTATGCATCAAGGTCCACATCCATTTTAATACAAGACAATCCGCATCCATTTCCTGCACGTGTCAGGCAAAACAAGACGAGAGCAGTAATTCCATTAAACCTGAGGGAAGCTATTCAGGAGAACCTTTGACATTTCTACCAGAACACATCAAATCAAATCTGTGAAAATCAAAAGCAGCTCTTGTGCTGCTAAAAAAAAAGGACACTGTGTCCAACAAGTGCGTCATCAGCAGCCATAAAAAAAAAATGATCTTTTGTTCTGTGGTAACACTTGAGTAGATGAAAGAGGAAAGTGTCCAGAAGAGGCACAAACACAAATACTTCCACTTTTATTTCGACTGACTGATTCACAGAGAAGTGACGGCGAGGAAAATAATTATTGAGTGGTATTAACGCTGATTGAATGACACAAAGCCGAGCTGTACCCACTGTACTCTTTCCTCCTCAACTCAACCACGATGGGAGTCCCAGGCCAGTGCTTTGGGGAAATTAGGTTTAAAAACGGGATTAAATTAAAAGTAGCACAACAACAACCAACAGCACAACAAAAAAATAGTTGGTGAAGAGTAGGGAAAAAAAAGCCCATTTTGCTGTTGAATTGTACTTGTACTTGCAGTCATGTTGGTGAGCCCAAGGGACTCTGTGAACCCTCAGATGGATGGTGAGAGTTGATACTAATTGATGTATCATGGACGGGCACAGTGTGGAATGGAGTGGAGGGCGTATCGTCATTGACGAGAGGCCCATAGATTAAGCCTGTCAGTTCCCCTTCCTTTTTATGCCTCTGGCAAGGGGTGCTCAGGAGAAATCAATTTTTTGAGAAGCTGTATAGATGAGGACCATAATAATAACGTCATCTTCAGCTCCGGCCAAAATAAGCGTGGCCATTTTGCTCCTTCAGAATCAATGCGCTGCTGTCTGTCTTGTGCTAGCTTCTGTAAGTCTGTGTTTGTGCATGGGCCGAGTTCCAGTGTTGGGCAGGACATAGGGGTGATAATGCCAGCTTCTGTCAGAGGAGCTTAGATATTCCTTTCCAAGCAAGCAGCAGGGACAGACTACAGACGTGTGCCATTCCTTGGCAGCAGAAGAAAAAAATTATATGAAATAAATCAGTCATTCTCTGTGTACTTTCAACTGCACTGGTTCAGGCTTTCCGCCACAAATGCTTCAGAAATCTGCTCAAAAACCAGGTTGTGAAATTCCCATCGATTTACATTGCCTAGCTCTGCCTCCTGTCTTTAAGTTTAAGAATAATCCGCTGCACAGCCTTAACGCACACACAGTGCAGTGCAACATATATGTTAGGAAATACATTTAAATATTCATATATGCTCAAGGAAGAAATATTCTATAATGGTTGTAAGAACAGATTTTTCTCTAAAATATAAAACTATGTTGATGGACAATAAACACACATCGAGTTTGGACTAATTTACCATTCTTCCATTTTCTGCCCGTTTTTAATCATCAACACCAATAAGAGGGAACTTTAATTCAACTCATCAAACCTTTGGTAAGATCACAGTTTTCAGTTTTCTGTTGGGTGATTTTGACAGCATTGTAGTGTAGGTGTTAAACAGTGTACTGCAAGTAATAAACTTTTTTTTTTAATTAATTAATTAATAATTAATTTTTTTGTTTTCTCGGGTAAATACCTCATGTTTGGCAGTCTTCTTTGAGGGTAGCTTTATCAGTGAATGTACTGTACGATGGTGTAAAACAGAAATCAAGCCAGAATATAAAGTGACACTCCTGAGCTTGAATAACTGACATTTTAATGAATCCGTAGACAAGTAAACATATTATCTCTCACAATCACTTCCCCTTTTTCTATCACCGACCAAAATAATGGCGATGTAAACAAACACTGGTGCTAAACAGTCAATGCACAACCACTTCACAACAAAACATTTAAGGATTTTAACAAAGCGGTAAAATCAATAAGGGACACAATAGAACGCCAACAGCAGGAAAGAAATTGAGGTAGATAGGTAGCTCATAAATGAAATATGCCACCGCTCTCTGAGAGAAAGAAATACATTGTGGCTAAATTACTGCGCTATAGTTTATGATCAAGCCTGCTGCTCCAGGCAGTGCTGTAGCCTTGTTTTCCACACTGCACTCAACTGCAGGGATAAGGGGTGGGTGGGGGGGGGGTACATTTTTAACTCTCTTAGCCCTCACCTCATCAGGCATTGTAGCACTCCAAATTGGACCAAATCTTGCAAAACCCAAGGATGTTTAACCCTTACATTGTAGGGTTAATGGCAGAAGTCTCAGCACAACCCTTTTGACATGAACCAATTCACCAACTCTAATTGCCTCAAAACAATATTAGTCGCATAAATGCACGATGACCTATGAACATGACAGTCGGTTTCTGTTGAGGCCTTTAAATCCAAACATATTACTCATCTTTTTGCCTTAACTTGCGGGTCGGTCTCAGTCTCAATGTATAATATAAGCCTAGTAGTCCTGTAGAAAATATCAACTTTCTAAAAGCCACTGCTTCTCAATAACCCTCTGTTTTTGTGTTTCACAAGCACTTCTGTGAGCATCCCTCTCTCTCTCTCTCTCTCTCTCTCTCTCTCTCTCTCTCTCTCTCTCTCACTCTCTTTTAACTTTTAACACTCTTTTAAGTGCCTGACCATCGGCCATCCTGGGACCTCTCCCTCTCTCCTGGCTTGGTGCCTCATCCCACATGTTGGATCTGGATCTCCGTCCTCCAGGAGATTCCGCCACTCCTCTTGTCTCTCTCTCTCTCTCTCTCTCTCTCTCTCTCTCTCTCTGTTTGTTTCATCCTCCTATCTGTGTTAATGATGTGCTTCAGTTTTGCTTCTTGTGTGTTTGTGTAGCCTGTCCTTTCCAGGTTACATGGTAGAGAGGAAAGTCGTGTGGCTCAGGCGCTAGCTGTTTGCCGACACCTGGAAGCTGCTTGACATCCTCCTGAATCCATCTTGTTCATATATGTTCTCATTCTATGTATCATTTTGTCATATGGATTAACTATATTGTAATGTTATTATATTAGGCTATTCTGTACACACGATTTATTGCACTTCTGTCCATCCTGGGAGAGGGATCCCTCCTCAGTTGCTCTTCCTGAGGTTTCTTCTACTTTTTCCTCTGTTAAAGAGGTTTGTTTGGGGAGTTTTTTCCTTAGCTGAAGCAAGGGTCGAAAAGGACAGAGGGTGTCGTGAGCTATACAGATTGTAATGCCCCCTGTGGCAAGTTTGTGATATTGGGCTATATAAATAAAATTGACTTGACTTGAAAAACAAGGCACGCTAACAATAGTCACTATTTATTGTATATTATACAAGCAGTCTAGTCTCCTGATCATTCACAGACATCATGTAACAATAAAAGCACATTGTATTGTGTTATTGTTCAGTACTTTAATTGGCACTGTTACCAGGGAGAACTTGCATCTGTTCATCTTAGAATCAAGCAGGCAACTCAAGCCTCTGTAACACCATCTTAGACTGATAGAAATACAAAAACGTACTATGCACTAAGTTGTACATACAGTCATCAGAAAGTCCCCTGCCACCCGGTTGTTTAAGTCGCTGACATTAAGAATGTTTGAGCTTAAAGATCCTTCTGGCGCTTTTCTTATGCAACTGCAACATGCCTTGAAAAGTGATTTGTTGATAGTTGCTTGTTTTTCAAGGTTATGCTTGCCTTATGCAAGAGAAGAGAAAATATTTTCACTTAAAGAATATCACATCTGAGGCCTCATCTTTTTTATTTAACTACACTTATTCAGAGATAGTGGTGTGTGATTCTGAACTTCCCTTTGCTCTTGTAACCTGTATGATATAGTAACACAGGTGTTAATATACATTTATTCTGAATTATATAAACAGTTTATGTCTATCTAGTACCCTAAAATGAGCCCAGTGAAGCTGCTATTCATCCTCAAGTGTTCAATAGTGTATTTGTAATAAATAAAAACATAAATAAGTAAGGTCCATATTGCACAATAATTACCTTATTCTCCTTCCCATACATAGTTCAATCACTCTTTATTGATTGCCAAAGATTGGATATGGCTCAGAACTAATTCACCTCTTGGACAGCATATTAATTGTGGTCTAACTGCCGACATCTATTCCAGTATAAGGAGGAAATTGATTTGCCTGTGTGTTTCATTGTTATTCTTGTGGCACGCTGCTCATTGGGCTGAAACAGAATCGGGGTGAAAATGGACAAGCTGGAATAACAGAATCGAGCGGCGGCTGCGGACGCTAGGTGTCACCCTTGTGACTTTGAAATCGGCCTGCCCAAGACAAGATGTGATGGCGGCTGCGCGCGCCGGTGAGAGGCAGCAGGCGGACAGGCTGGCTGCTTAGGAGGTGTGTGTGTGTGTGTGTGTGTGTGTGTGTGTGTGTGTGTGTGTGTGTGTGTGTGTGTGTGCGTGTGTGTGTGTGTGTGTGTGTGTGTGTGTGCGTGCGTGCGTGCGTGCGTGTGTGTGTGTGTGTGTGTGTGCGTGCGTGTGCGTGCGTGAGAGGGACCGTCTGTGATAGTGTCGCTGCTTCTATCTGAATGAAAAGATTTAAGAGAGGGTGGTGATGAGAGAATATGTGCAGAGCAACAAGAGGGACTTTATATTCCCCCCCGCCCCCCCCCCCCCCTTTTTTTTTCTTTGGCAGAGTAGTTTTCTCATTTTGTCGACAGGCGTGAATTGTTAACGTCATAAGGAGCCTCAATATGATGTCGACCTGAGTTACATGGAGATAAGTGACGAACTGAATAATAGCTAATAACTGATTTGTTGTTTCTTTTCTTATAATGATAAGCGACAGTCTGGAGGTCATAGTCCACCCACGTCATTATTAACATTGTGTAGCCTACATGTGGGCTTTGCAGCTGACAAACAAACGATGTAATTACAGTGAAGGCAATATATTATTTTCCATAGGACGAAACCGTTCTCTATTATTAATCTCACTCCATTATACGGTAGGCACGTGTTTACTGCTGTATATCCAAAAGTATTTAATGTAAAATTCAATGTATTAACTGTCAGTCATCAACAGTAACCAGGTGTGAAACAGACCGTTGGTTGTGATCTTAAATAAAATGAAACCTATTATTGACCTTAGCATTTTAAAGAATATGATGTATGATATTTAACTGTGTCCCCGTGGGGTTGTGTAATTGATAAGAAGGCTCAAGGGCAATATTTAGTCGGAAAACCTCTTTTAAGTTGTTATATATAACATATATATATATATATATATATATATATATATATATATATATATATATATATATATATATTGTTAAAAGATAATAAATACGTGGGTTATGTATTGATTTCGCCGATGGCAAACCATGATCTAAAATCTTTTTCGTTTCTGGGAGTTGCTTCACCACGGTGCCCGGTGCTGCTTAATAAGTTCAGACGTAGCCTAGTGCAGACAAGAGACCCAGGTTAGCGTGTAAATGATGTAACAAAATGTGTACAGTTGCAACTTAAAATAGAAGGAAGAAGAAAATGATATCTGATTCTTCAGTGATGCTATCTGCTTTGGCACACAGGTTACTAAACTAACATGTCGCTGAGGGTCAAACAGATCCATACAAGTCCATAATAACCTCCAGGATCTCCACTGAAAGACTTGTTCCAAGTAATTGTCCATACTGTAAGAGAAAACAGGGACAGATCTGTGAAAAGTTATCCTTAGCATCCCTTCTGTGCCTCCGCTGGGGAAAATGTGTCTGTCTTTTTTTTTCTGTATATCACCCATGGCACCGTCTCAAAGACCCCCAAGGGTCCCCAGACCCCACTTTTGGAACCGCCGCTCTCACGATCATCTCATACACAGCATCGTGTTTCAACTTGTACGCTGTAATTGCCCGTTGAGTCGCCCATCTGCAGGAGAACAGGTAGTTGGCCGTGTTTCATAGCTGTACTTTGCCCCACCCACCAGCAGCTCAGCCCTCCTGTGTAACCCCTGATTGGCTGAGGGGATTGCAGGTCCTGAGACTGAGCGCTCGGCTCGGAGCTGCGCGGCCGCCAGTGTGCACCAGTGAAGCGAGAGGAGCGCTTGTTGGAGTCAACTAGACAGCCTACTGGCAACGAGTGGTGATTTCTTTTTTTTCTGCCTCAACCAGGCTGGATATAGGCTACACTGCTTCTACTTTGCTGCAGCCCAGCATGAAATGCGTTTTATACATATAGGCTCTTGCATCGGTTCCTCCCCACTGGCTTTTGGCTACATTTACAACGGATTTTTGTTGTTGTTGCATGGACTAATTATCGGGATATCTGCTGCCTTTTCCAAGTGAGATACGATGAAATGAATTAGTAAGTAAAAGCTTCAACACTTCGGACAAGATGAAAGACTATATCTGCTGGAAATAAAGAAAAAAAGGTAATCGGGACTTAAGTGATGTGATGAGACATTCCTGCAATCGCACCCCTGTTCTTTAGGCAAAGATATCCGGACATTTTAGCTTTTTTTTATCAGATGTGCAGTTTGAAAGCATATAGCCGAAGAGGAAATTTTATCACTGCTTGTAATATCTCACACAGAGCAAGATGTTTATCCAAAATGCGACTTAAATATTTGCTGGCATCAAAGCGGAGAATTTAACACGGACTTTTTGAACCCCATTACTTCATCTGCACGGAAGATTTAAAAATTGTGTGGACTTGCTCACAGGAATTCTCATTTCTGCAGAACGAATATTTTTCCTCCTTTCAGGCCACTTGAAAATGGACAGTTCATCATATGAGTCATATGTAAGACCAGTTTGCCGCTTGAGAAGAGCTGCACGGATTTACACGGTTAAATCACTGTGAATATTCTGCATGTTTTCACAGATCTGTCGTCCCCAATATTTCGCCCGTTGCAGTAGACCGGAGGATGTGCTCTGCCTGAGAAGAGTAAAATAGGCTAAGGCACTTGTTACAATTATAGCTTTCACACCATGATATAATTTACATACACAAGAGCTAGGCTACTCGTCACCCAAACACTTTACTGGACATTTGAATGAGATGATTAATTTGGAAGAGTTTTCCTGTTTTTTTCTGACGTACATTCTTGTGCGTAAATATCAAGGTCCTTATTAGGCAGTGAAAACTCAACAGGTACAATGCAAACCAAGGAGATGGAATTAATACAATTAATTGCTTTCTTCCTCTTATTCTGGGTCGGGGCTGAGGCTGTAATCAACCTAAAGTATGGAATAAACGAAGAGATGAAGCCCGGGTCAGTAATTGGAAACGTGACAAAGGACGCACTAAAGCAAGGATTTAAGATTGCACTCCAGCCCCCATACTTAAAGGTTATTTCCAATTCAGAGCCACGATGGGTGGAACTCAGTCCAGCCGGAATCCTTACAACCCAAATGAAAATAGATCGGGACGTAGTTTGTCGACAGAATCCAAAGTGCATTATTTCCTTAGAAGTGATGTCAGACTCTATGGAGATCTGTGTCATCAAAGTTGAAATTGAGGATTTAAACGATAACGCACCTAGATTCCCAACGAGCCACATTGACATTGAAATTTCTGAGAATGCCTCCCCTGGTACCAGGTTTCCCCTAGAGGGGGCAAGCGATCCGGACTCGGGGATCTTTGGAGTGCAATCATATTCTATCACCCCAAATGAGCTTTTCGGACTAGAAATAAAGACCAGAGGGGATGGGACCAAAATTGCTGAGCTTGTTGTGCAAAAATCGTTAGACAGGGAGACCCAGTCCCACTATACATATGAAATCAGCGCAGAAGATGGAGGAGACCCTCCTAAGATAGGCGCGGTCCAGTTAAATATCAAGGTAATTGATTCTAATGACAACAACCCAGTTTTTGACGAGCCAGTGTATACTGTTAATGTGATGGAGAATTCCCCCATCAATACATTAGTGGTAGACTTGAATGCAACGGATCCCGACGAGGGCACTAACGGAGAGATTGTGTACTCGTTCAACAGTTACGTCACCGAGAAAACGAGGGATGTGTTTAAAATTGACCCCAGAACCGGGATCATCACTGTCAACGGTATTTTGGATTATGAAACGGCGCAAATATATGAGATCGACGTCCAGGCCAAAGATTTAGGTCCCAACTCTATCCCAGCTCACTGCAAAGTCACAGTGAATGTGATGGACACGAACGATAACCCACCTGTCATCAGTTTACTCTCTGTGAACACAGAGATGGTCGAAGTTAGTGAAAACGCGCAGCGTGGATATGTCATAGCGCTAGTGAGGGTGTCAGATAAGGATGCTGGGGCAAACGGCAAAGTGCAGTGCAGGCTGCAGGGCAATGTTCCTTTCAGACTTCAAGAATATGAGAGCTTCTACACTATACTTGTTGATGGCAGGCTGGACAGAGAGCAAAAGGACACATACAACCTGACTATCCAAGCGGAGGACAGTGGCATGCCTCCTTTACGCGCCACAAAGTCTTTGGTAGTCAAAGTCACAGATGAAAATGACAACCCTCCCCACTTCCTTAAACCACACTATCAAGAGATGGTGATGGAAAACAACCTCCCTGGTTCATGTCTGCTAGCAGTGTCAGCAGAAGACCCGGACCTGGGGATGAATGGCACAGTTTCCTACTCCATAGTCCCTGGTGAGATTAAGCACATGGATGTAAACACATATGTCAGCATAAACCCATCAGGCCGCATTTACTCCATGAGATCATTCGACCATGAATACACCAGGACTTTTGATTTCAAAGTGTTGGCCAGAGACAATGGTAATCCCTCTCTATCAAGTAACGCTACGGTGCGTATTGTTGTCTTGGATGTCAACGATAACACACCTGTTATGACAAACCCTCCACTAGTTAATGGCACAGCGGAGGTTTCCATCCCAAGAAACGCTGGGGTGGGTTACATGGTGACCCAAGTCAAAGCAGACGACTATGATGAGGGGGAGAACGGGCGGCTGACCTACACCATCTCAGAGGGGGACAGGGCTTTCTTTGAAATCGACCAGGTGAACGGAGAGGTGCGCTCCACCAGGATGTTTGGAGAAAACGCCAAATCCACCTACGAGATCACAGTGGTGGCGAGGGACCACGGCAAGCCCTCCCTGTCCGCCTCGGCCTACATCGTGGTGTACCTCTCACCAGATCTGAACGCACAGGAGTCTATTGGACCTGTAAACCTGTCCCTCATCTTCATCATCGCCCTGGGCTCTATCGCAGCCATCCTGTTTGTCACCATGATATTTGTGGCGATCAAGTGCAAGAGGGATAACAAGGAGATCCGGACGTACAACTGCAGGTACTGCCTAAATCTCGTGTGTGTGTGTGTGTGTGTGTGTGTGTGTGTGTGTGTGTGTGTGTGTGTGTGTGTGTGTGTGTGTGTGTGTGTGTGTGTGTGTGTGTGTGTGTGAGAGAGCGTGCGCCCGTGCCTGTGTCCGCGATCGTGCCTGAAACTGCGAGTTGTAAGTGCATTGCTTTTGTCATGCAGCATGTAGAGGCCTCAAATTGTGAGGACTGCAGATTTTTTTCCCCACAGCTGAAACTGAGGTAGACGATAAACCCGACTGCTTTAAATCACACACATTCTGCTCAGGCCCAGTGTTCCATGTCAAGGAAACGTGATTGATTGATTTAATCCTTCCATTGTAACCAATTGACTCATAAATATGACGGTTCAACAACTGTCATGTTCAATTTGCGGGTGTGTTGCCGGACAATTAACGTCCCACTGGTTCAATAGCAGTCCCAGACATTTATTATTTAACGTCGACCGTAGCTGATTGGCTGTTATCAGCTTTAATCCAGTGTGATTATGGACAGTCCTCTAGGATCACTCAGATTTGCCTCTGCTTTGTTCTGCAACATGAGAAATATATGCAGCAACAATAAAATGAAAAAAAAGTAGTTTAGATTATACAAAAAAATATGTAAATCACATCATCATTAACTATTTACCCAGTTTCCTGGAAAGGAGGAGACTATAATTTTCTTGGACCTTGCCTATTGAACATTTTGTTTTGTTCATCAATCTGAACATCAGCTCTGGCTTTGATTTCCCTGTGCCACGTTACCACTAAAAATTTACATATAGATTGGATTTGAGAATTTAACCTAAAGCTATAATCATATTTTGCTCCAAACATAATTTTGTTAATTCAAAGTTTACTATGGTCATTTTTCATGCATGTAGTCATAAAAACAATTCTAAAACTCCCCCAGTACTGGTGGGATTTTTTTTTACCGATATAGATTATGAATTGCGTCTTTTTAATTCTCATGTAATGTATGGTTGAAATTGTCACCACCATGAAGTGCTTTTCAACATTTTGTGAATTTCAGAACTTCAATTTTATAATACTTTATTGTTCTCTCTCTAGTAGCTCTAAGAAAAAGCACTCCAGTTACATTTACAGTGTTAAAAGGATGAACCCACATCTAATTATAGGAATACAAAAAAAATACTTTCAAACGTGTTTTATTCAAACCTGATTTGATTCAGAATGATGCCAACATGTTGACTTCCTGATCAATATTTTATGCAGTATCATCTATTTAATGTCAGTTATATGTAAAAAATAATAGACACCAATACATATTCCAAAATCAAAACTGCTCTCAGTACTTTACTCTCCTAGTGTGAGCCACTCTCTCTGCTGGGTGCTTTAATCAGCTCTGATGTGTTCTGCTTCTTAGTCGCCACCTCGAATATGAGGAGCAGTTATCTCCAATTTATTGCTTGTCCTGTCAGTCTGTCTGACTCTGAAGATTTTCCCTCCCAGATTTCAAATTGGACACAGAGTAGAGAGACAACATGTTAAATGATAAATGAAAAAGAGATGGAGTATTTTCTACTCTTCCAGCTGCCCTTTTTCTTTCCTCTGA